>NW_027362767.1:155323798-156523798 GCF_046119375.1 Phyllobates terribilis | reverse complement strand
CCCACCGATCCCAGGAGGTTCCTCAACCATGGATCCCAGCAACCTCCAGACTCCCGTGCTGGACTAACTCACTATGCCACAGAAGCCCCAACCGGGCAAAGGCTTACCAACAGGGCCCGTGATTTGCCTAACCCACGACGCTGTTATACGTGTGGGCGCCTTGGACACATGGCCAAAGAGTGTCTTCAAAACGGGGGCCCCATGCCTGGAGCCCGTCTGCCAGCTCAACCAGTCAACATATGCAGATATGAACCAGCGAGGCCTGGAGGATACTACCCCCATGAAACACCAGCAGCTGAGGACGTGATTTACCCGATCCACACCTTGCGGCAGGCCGGACACCGTACACCAGCCAACCTCAATCGCCACATACAGACGGTCAAGGTTGGTGGAATACTGGCTCAGGGACTTCGAGACACTGGATCCTCAATCACCCTGGTTAGCCCAGATATTGTTCCCGCCGAACATCATTTACCAGTCGGCCAAGTGACCATCTCCCTTGCTGGGGGCCAGCGATCAAACATCCCTCTGGCACGAGTGCAGTTGGACTGGGGAACTGACCAGGGAGAGGTTGAAGTGGGGCTCATGGATGGCCTCCCAACCCCTGTCCTTTTGGGAAATGACCTAGGACAAGGATTATCCAGCCCGTTTGTCACCGCCATCACCCGCAGCCAAGCCAAGAATCAACCGTGTGCAGATCTTTCTACCAACCCATCCGAGGATAACCCACCCCCGCAGTCTTCAACCTCCCCTTCTGAGCCAACCAATGTGAGTACATCAAACCAAACTGTGGCCATTGACTGGGGGGAGATAGATCGTAAGGAGTTCAGGGAAGCCCAACTGACAGACCACACCCTAGAGAGTATCCGTAGTGCAGCTGCCCAACCTGGGGGAGGAAATAAGGGGGAGGTGTATAGATGGGAAAGAGGCCTTTTATATCGAGAAAAGCCCGCATCCTGCCCAGAAAGACCTTGGACCCGTGTACATCAGCTTGTGGTACCCCAGCAATACCGACCCCAACTACTGCGCTTAGCTCATGATGTTCCCGCAGCTGGGCACATGGGGACCAAAAAGACCAGGGCCCGTCTGTTGCGTAGTTTTTTTTGGCCAAGGGTCACTCAAGAAGTGAAGAAATACAGAGCCTCTTGTCCAGTGTGTCAATGTATGGGCGGAGCCCCATATCGGGCCCCACTCCAACCCATGCCTTTGATAGGGGAGCCATTCCAGAGAGTTGCCATTGATTTAGTAGGCCCCTTAGCCATCCCCAGCTGCAGCGGGAAAAGATTCATCCTCACCCAGGTAGACTTTGCCACCCGCTACCCAGAAGCCACTGCCATGACTTCCATAGATGCAGAACATGTGGCTCAAGCTTTACTGGACATCTTTAGCCGAGTAGGGTTTCCACAGGAAGTATTAACTGACCAGGGGCCACAGTTCCAAAGCGAACTGATTCAGACCCTCTGGGAGAAACATGGAGTCCGCCCCATGTGCACAACCCCCTACCATCCTGAAACGAATGGATTGTGTGAGCGTTTCAATGGAACCCTGAAACAGCTCATTAGCCGTTATGTAGAGGCCGAGGGAGGGGACTGGGAGAAAAACCTGCAGCAGCTCCTTTTTGCTTACCGGGAGGTGCCGCAGGACTCCACCCGGTTCTCCCCCTTCGAATTGCTGTACGGCCGAAAAGTACGGGGGCCCTTAGAGCTGGTACGAGAAAGTTGGGAGGGCACCTTCCCCACAGAAGAGGTTCCCATCCTAGATTATGTTCAGAAATTTAGGGAAAGGATGAGGCACCTCATTACATTAGCCCACGGGAACTTAGAAGTGGCTCAGGAAAGACAAAAACGATGTTATGACCGCGCTGCCCAACTCAGAGAATTTGCCTGTGGACAGAAGGTCCTAGTACTCGTACCGGTACGAAAAAACAAGCAGCAAGCCATGTGGGCGGGTCCATTTACCATTACCAGGAAATGTGGCAATACTGACTACACCGTGGCCTTGGACCGAGCAGGGGTCCGTGAGCGTACCTACCATGTTAACAGGCTAAAAGCTTATGAGGAAAGAGAGGTCACCAACTTAGCAGTTTGTTGTCCTGATTTAGATGACCCTGATATAGACCAGATCCCAGGCCTATCAGTAGACTTCAAAAGGGACATGGGGGTAAAAGATGTATCACTGGGGGAACAGATGTGTCCATCACAGAAGCAACAGTTATCAGACGTACTGAGCCCATATGAATCCCTGTTCACGAGCTTGCCTGGTCGAACACCTCTGGTCCGGCATCATGTCAACACAGGGGTATCCACTACATTACGCCAACCCGCCTACCGAGTGACACCACCGGTGTTGGCAATGATGAAGGCCGAGGTGGATGACATGTTAAACATGGGAGTCATAGTCCCCTCCCAAAGCCCATGGGCTGCCAGTGTTGTGCTGGTGCCAAAAAAGGACAAGAGTACTCATTTCTGTGTGGACTATAGACGGCTCAATGAGATCACAGTTACGGATGCCTACCCCATGCCCCGGGTGGATGAACTACTAGATCGGTTGGGGGGATCTCGGTTTATATCCACCCTCGACCTGAGCAAGGGATACTGGCAGATCTCACTCACAAGAGAGGCTCAAGAGAAATCAGCTTTCATAACCCCTTTTGGCCTATATGAGTTCACCAGCATGCCTTTTGGGATGAAGAATGCCCCGGCTACCTTCCAAAGGATGGTGGACTATTTACTAGAGGGATGTCAGGGGTATGCCGAGGCCTATTTGGATGACACCTCTATCTTCAGCGACACCTGGGAAGAGCATCTTCAGCACGTGTCCCAGGTGCTGCAAAGGGTAGCCAAAGCCCAGCTCACCATCCGACCTGACAAATGCCAAATGGGGATGGCCGAGGTGTTATACCTGGGACATAGGATGGGAAGTGGGTGCATTCGTCCAGAACCAGCAAAAGTAGAAGCAATTACCCAGTGGCCGCGCCCAGTCAACCAAAAACAGGTCCGCGCATTTTTGGGTACCGCAAACTATTATAGAAAATTTATCCCCAATTACAGCACCATAGCAAAACCGCTCACCGACCTCACAACCAAAAAATATGCCCGCAACCTTATCGGGACCCCAGAATGTGAAGCTGCGTTCCTCCAGTTGAAAGACCGGCAAGCCCAGAGCCCAGTTCTGACTGCGCCTGACTTCCGACATAGGTTCATTGTCCAAACCGATGCATCAGACACAGGACTAGGAGCGGTACTTAGCCAAGTGGGGGCTGACGGCAAGGAACATCCGATAGCTTATCTCTCCTGGAAACTGTTGGACCGAGAGAGGGCCTAAGCCATCATAGAAAAGGAATGCCTGGCCATAGTCTGGGCCCTAAAAAAATTGCAGCCCTACCTCTATGGCAATGAATTTACAGTTCTCACTGACCACAATCCATTGAGTTGGCTAAACCGCACTGCTGGGGACAACGGGCGATTGCTTAGGTGGAGTCTGGCGTTACAATCCTACAATTTCTCCATCTCACATAAACAGGGCAAGAACCATGGAAATGCGGATGGACTGTCCCGACAGGTGGAGAAGGATGATCGGAAGCCTATCATGTCTGGCTAAATAAGAAGGGGAGGAATGTGACGAAATGGACCCCTTTTATATACAACATAGGATGATTTCTTATTTATCCGGACAATTTGGTATTTTGTGGCGAACTCGTAATATGCCACTCATGGGTTAAGTTCTTACAATCTAGCTGGACACTATTTTGTATACCCATTGTTTCTAGAGTCTTGTAGATATTGGTAATGTTAACCTAGGTAATGCAATTATCTCTCTTCTGTAAGTTCAGAGGAATTTAATCCTGTTAGAATGCCATTGTATTACCATGTGGATTGTTGACTCTATGTAAATTGCCTCAGCCACCATTGTTCTAATGTCATAACTTGCAAACCGAATGTCTCCTACTGGCTTTCCATTATAGGACTATATCAATCAGTATGTGGCTCTCCCTTGCCTGGACTGCAATACGACCAAAAATGGTTATATGGGACTTGAGATCCAGCCAATGAAAAGACAGTCTTATTCCACCAATCGTGAAGTCCCCGGTATCCTGCAATGAGGGCTGAGGGTATATCAGGAGGACTGTTCAGTTGACCAGAAGATTTTTGTCTACTGCCCTCAGCCTAGGGATGTCGGTCCCGACTGCAGGTGCACTAGCTTGAAGACAGGCAGCTAATTTAGGATCTTCAGATTCGAATGGGAGAACAATGACCACATAGGACGCAACCCATGTTGGGACATGTCGGTCACCTGGTTACAGACTTTGCCGTGCTGTCTCAGTTCCAAACTCCGGCATTATTTCTTTCTGGGTGGGTGTCTGCCAAAAGAAGGGGACCACTGGTTTGGAGTAAATAGTCCTGGAAGATCTGAGATACGAAGAATCTAAAACCCTGGTGAGCCAGCAGAAGGGTGAGACTCTGTTGCCTGATACAATTTGTGCTGTGCTGGTTATGTGTTATATGCTGTTAGTTGTTGGGGATCCAATAAAGCCTTAATATTGTGATTCCCTCACCCTGTGTTGTCTGAGTAGTGTTCCGCCCACGGTTGAGGAGTCCGGGCGTTCAGTTGGGGATGAGCCCTGGTCCACGTTGTCTTTCTAAAGGCGGCTGGGCCAGCGGACGAGAGCACCCACTGACCCCGTGTCTTTACAGTACTTGCCCACTGGTCTTCTGGCAGACTGTCAATCTTCACAGCGGTCTCAAAAATATTGAGGAACGCTTCCACCTCATCCTCAGGAGTCATTTTCTGCTATGAAGCTTTCACTCTCCTTTGAACTATTTTGCCAACACTTTTATCTGCTCCAATAGACAGGGTCTGACTGGGTTATCTGGGACCCACAGGGAGAATTGACTCTAGGGGCCCATCCTACAGCTATATGCAAATACCTGTTAGCCGTTATCCTTGTTACAGTGGAGCGGCAAGCGGGACGTCTGACCCCAGAAACATTCATTCTCTTTGGGTTTCCAGAAAAAAACAAGAACAGCGGTCACAGCCACTGAGGGAAAGAATAGATCAGTGGTCGAGTTGCACATGCCGCTCCAGTCTAGTGGGGATAAAAGCTCCACATTCCGCCGATTGGGTCCCAGCAGTCGGACCTCCTTTAATCAATACATTATCACTTATCCTGTAGAGAGGTGATTACTTTTTTTCACCGGAGAACCCCTGTAAGCGCATCTCTACCGATGTGTTCCAAATATTTAATCTCTAATGGAAATAAAGAATCTTCTCTAATTAATATTAGAGAGAACAAATTGTGTTGTATATGGAGGTATACAACACAATCCACTATACCACCACCAATAATACCACATACAAGGGAGAAATACTGCCACACCATGACCAGATCACATATTACCACAATATAATGACCGAATAATACTACATAGAAGGGACAAATACCGTCACACCATGACCAGACCACATAATGATCGGATAATACCATATAAAAGGGACAAATATTGCCTCACCGTGACCAGACCACATATTACCACCATAGTGACCGAATAATACCAAAAACAAGGCACAAATATCGCCACACCATTACCACCCCATAATGACCGACTATACTACAATACTGATCGTGAATACAAACCACAATACTAACAACACTGTTATTACCACCAGTGACATTATACACAGGAGCTCTGTATAAAGTGTAAGTGTACAGGTAATACAGGGATCACCAGTGACATTATACACAGGAGCTCTGTATATAGTGTATAGTGTACAAGTAGTACAGTGATCACCAGTGACATTATACACAGGAGCTCTGTATATAGTGTACGTGTACAGGTAATACAGGGATCACCAGTGACATTATACACAGGAGCTCTGTATATAGTGTTAGTGTACAGGTAATACAGGGATCACCAGTGACATTATACACAGGAGCTCTGTATATAGTGTCAGTGTACAGGTAATACAGGGATCACCAGTGACATTATACACAGGAGCTCTGTATATAGTGTCAGTGTACAGGTAATACAGGGATCACCAGTGACGTTATACACAGGAGCTCTGTATATACTATATAGTGTAAGTGTACATGTAATACACTGACTCACCAGTGACATCTCTAGGTGAAGTCCTTCAGCTTCGCTTTTCTTCTTCATCTGGCACAGACCACCATCACTTCTTCCAGCTAGGACTCACCTCTGCAGAAAATAACACACAGTTATCAATAGCTGATCGCTTCTAGAGCACATTCCCACATTTTCCCCATCTTCTACAACACGCCAGATGAATAAAAAAAAGTAACGTAGTGCCGCTGTAACGGGTCTGGGAGGCGGAACCTCTGGGCTACTATACAAGGGAGCGGTCTTTGTAAGGGAGCGGGTGGCGACCAGGCAGGCAGTCACAGCAGGTGACCGGGACAGTCTCTGGGTGTACGGGCAGGAGGTCACGGCAAGTGATCAGGGCAGTCTCTGGAAGAACGGGCTGGAGGTCACGGCAAGTGACCGGGGCAGTCTCTAGGTAAAGGGTAGGTACGACCTGTGATGGCTGAACCTCCAGGTAGGCTAGCAAGGCAGATGGAGGATGTGTGCTCCCAGGTGAGCAAGCGAGAGTCTCTGGAATAGCAGGTGGTCACAGCACGTGACGGTGGAGCCTCCAGGTAGGCAAGCAGGCAGGTAGCGGAGAAGCGCTCCCAGGTGAGCGGGCAAGAGTCTGGAATAGCTGGTGGTCACAGCACGTGACAGCGGAGCCTCCGGGCAGGCAAGCAGGCAGGTAGCGGAGAAGCGCTCCCAGGTGAGCGGGCAAGCTGGTCCATAGACAGACTGACCGGAGTTGTAAGGCAGACCGTCGGACCTCAGGCAAGCAGGCAGGTAGCTGATGTGCGCTCCCAGGTGAGCGGGCAAGTTGGTCCTTAGACAGACTGACCGGAGTTGTAAGGCAGACCGTCGGACCTCAGGCAGGCAGGCAGGTAACAGGAAATCAGGCAGGATTAGGACAGCAAGCTGTAGTGCCGCGTCCCTGCCCTCTGCTAGGCAGGGACGCTGCTCCCCTCACCGCTCTGCCCCGTGCCCGGCGTCCCTCTCCCGCTCTGCTGTCAGCGCGCGCTCCTTCCCGGCGTCCTCCTCCCGCTCTGCTCTCAACGCGCGCTCCTTCCCGGCGTCCTCCTCCCGCTCTGCTCTCAGCGCGCGCTCCTTCCCGGCCCCTGTGCTTAGGGCGCGCGCGCGCGCGCTCCCCTCCTCTTAAAGGGGCCGCGCGCGCCGTCCTAAGGAGTCCCCGGCCAATGGCCGGAGGACTTCATCATATATAAGGCACCTCCTCCAAAATGGAGGTGCCCGAGCAATGTTGTTTGCACCTGTGTCTCACCTGTGCTTCAGCCCTCAGGTCCCGTTGCCAGTTACCTGCCAGTTACCTGTCAGATTCCTGCCTGATTACTTGCTACCTGTCTGCTAGTCTGAGGTCCGACGGTCTGCCTTACTACTCCTGTCAGTCTGTCTAAGGACCAGCCTGCCCGCTCACCTGGGAGCGCACCTCAGCTACCTGCCTGCTTGCCTGAGGTCCGACGGTCTGCCTTACAACTCCGGTCAGTCTGTCTATGGACCAGCTTGCCCGCTCACCTCGGAGCGCTTCTCCGTTACCTGCCTGCTTGCCAGCCCGGAGGCTCCGCTGTCACGTGCTGTGACCACCAGCTACTCCAGACTCTTGCCCGCTCACCTGGGAGCGCTTCTCCGCTACCTGCCTGCTTGCCTGCCCAGAGGCTCCACTGTCACGTGCTGTGACCACCAGCTATTCCTGAGACTCTTGCCCGCTCACCTGGGAGCGCTTCTCCGTTACCTGCCTGCTTGCCTACCTGGAGGCTCCGCCGTCACGTGCTGTGACCACCTGCTATTCCAGAGACTCTCGCTTGCTCACCTGGGAGCACACATTCTCCATCTGCCTTGCTAGCCTACCTGGAGGTTCAGCCATCACAGGTCGTACCTACCCTTTATCCAGAGACTGCCCCGATCACTTGCCGTGTCCTCCTGCCCGTACACCCAGAGACTGTCCTGGTCACCTCCTGTGTCTACCTGCCTGGTCGCCACCCGCTCCCTTACAAGGACCGCCCCCTTGTATTGTAGCCCAGAGGTTCCGCCTCCCAGACCCGTTACAGTTTGCTCGGGCCATGGAACCCGGTGGCACCCAAGCTCCCTTGCTCTCGGACCTCTGTCTTGAACTGTCCCGTCAGAGGTCCCAACAGGAGTCCATCCTGGGTCACCTGCGGAATGTCAATACTCGCCTGAACACTCTGTCTGATCCACCAACAACCTCCGCCAGTGCCATATCTTGCAATCCGGCAGCTCCGCTGCCCGCTAATACCATGGTATCCTACCCCGGACCCCGGCTTTCTGCACCTCCTCGCTTCGGAGGCGACTCCGTCCAGGCTCGGGGCTTCTTAAATCAGTGCACCCTGCACTTTGAACTTTTGTCCCACCAGTTTAACTCCGACCGGGCCAAAATTGCCTTCATCATGTCCCATCTCACCGGGGAGGCCCTGGCCTGGCTAAATCCTCTATGGGAGAGAGGAGACCCCCTGGTGTCCAACTTACCTGCTTTTCTCACGGCTTTCCGGAAAGTCTTCGACGAACCCGGACGGAAGACCTCATCTGCATCATCGTTGCTACGCCTCCGTCAGGAGAGTCTCACCGTGGGCCAATATGCCATACGGTTCCGTACCCTTGCCTCGGAGCTGGCCTGGGATAACGACGCTCTGGTTTCCGTCTTCTGGGAGGGTCTGTCCGGCCGTATTAAAGATGAACTTGCCGGTCGGGACATTCCTACCACTCTCGATGACTTAATAACTCTTGCCACCCGGATTGACCTACGGTTCCAGGAGCGTGCCAGAGAGGTCACCCGTGAGAGGAGGTTACCACGTCTAGCTCCTACTTTTCAGAAACCCGTCACTCCTTCTGTCTCTAACCAGGTACACCCTCCTGAGCCTATGCAGGTCGACCAGACCAAGATGGTCAAGACCCGTCAGGACTTACGCCGTGCCGAGGGGACCTGCTTCTACTGTGGCAGTAAGGAGCACCGGATCCGTGCCTGCCCGGAGAGGTCGGGAAACGCCTGTGTCTAGGTTCGCTCAGAGAGGTCCACCTAGACAAGAATAAATCCTCTCCATCCCTGCTGTTGTCAGTTTCAATCGTCTACGGGGAGAACCGTTATTTCGAACTAGCCCAACTGGACTCTGGAGCAGCCGGGAATCTTATTTCACAGTCCCTGGTAGAGAAATACCACATCCCCACCAAACCTCTGGCTGTACCCTTGTCTGTGGCTGCCGTGGATGGGGGGCTCTTACCACGCCCCATCCAACTCATCACCGAATCCATTACTCTGCAGGTGGGAATGCTGCATTCTGAAAGTATCTCCTTTCATGTTCTGCCTGGACTCTCTCACGCCCTCTTGCTAGGTCTGCCTTGGCTCCAGAAACATGCACCCGTGCTTGACTGGCAAACCGGAGAAGTCCTTCGCTGGGGACAAGACTGTCATAAGACCTGCCTGGTTCCCGTCCATCCCTCTCCTACCTCAGCTAATCTACCTGGACTTCCAATTCCCTATTGGTCTTATGCTGATGTCTTTAATAAAAAGGAGGCAGAGACATTACCCCCTCATAGACCATACGACTGTCCCATCGACCTGTTACCCGGTACTACTCCTCCCCGTGGGCGTATTTATCCTTTATCCGCTGCTGAGACCCGGTCGATGTCCGAATATATTGAGGAGAATCTGGCCAGGGGATTCATCCGGAAATCTACCTCCCCGGCGGGAGCAGGCTTCTTTTTCATCAAAAAAAAAGACGGCTCTCTCCGTCCCTGTATAGACTATAGAGGCCTAAACCAGATCACGGTGAAGAATAAGTACCCCCTTCCGCTCATTCCAGAATTATTTGATCGTCTGAGGGGGGCTAGAATCTTCACCAAACTAGACCTCCGTGGGGCGTACAACCTGGTTCGTATCCGTCAAGGGGATGAATGGAAGACGGCATTCAACACCCGGGACGGCCACTATGAATACCTGGTAATGCCCTTTGGTCTCTGTAACGCTCCTGCCATCTTTCAAGAGTTGGTCAATGACATCTTCCGGGACCTTCTCTACTCCTGCGTAGTGGTGTACCTGGACGACATCTTGGTCTTCTCTCCGGATCTCCAGACTCACCGGAGGGACGTTCGTCAGGTCCTGCTCAGGCTCAGGCAGAATCACCTCTTCGCTAAATACCAGAAGTGCCTCTTTGAGCAGACCTCGCTTCCGTTTTTGGGCTACATTATTTCTCAGACCGGCCTACGAATGGATCCAGAGAAACTGTCTGCCATCGAGAAATGGCCCCGACCGGAGGGGTTGAAGGCCATTCAGCGGTTCCTGGGCTTCGCCAACTACTACCGCCTCTTCATACCACACTTCTCTTCCCGGACTGCCCCAATTTCCGCGCTCACCCGTAAGGGTACTAATCCCAAAGAGTGGCCGCCCGAAGCAGAAGAAGCCTTTCTTTCCTTAAAACAGGCCTTCTCTTCCGCCCCGGTGCTGCATCGCCCGGACGGCAACAAGCAGTTCTTCCTGGAAGTGGACGCCTCCTCCTCTGGAGCTGGAGCGGTACTTACTCAAAAATCTTCTTCCAGGAGGATGGTAACTTGCGGCTTCTTCTCTAAACTCTTCTCCTCCTCTGAGCGCAATTATTCCATAGGAGATCGAGAGTTATTGGCCATCAAACTGGCATTGGAGGAGTGGCGTTACCTGCTTGAGGGGGCTCTTCACCCGGTATTAATTTACACTGACCACAAGAACTTGGCTTACCTCCAGCATGCCCAGAGACTTAACCCGCGCCAAGCCCGGTGGTCCTTGTTTTTTGCTCGTTTTGATTTTGTCCTTCATTTTCGCCCGGCTGACAAAAACGTCAAGGCGGACGCCTTGTCTCGATCCTTTCTGGTATCTGATCTCGAGGAAGATCCGAAACACATCATCGATCCCGCCAGAGTAATGCAGGTGGCTCCCGTGAGTCTAAATTGTCTCCATCCCGGAAAGACGTTCGTATCAGTACCTGATCGGGAGAAGATCCTTCACTGGGGTCACTCGTCTAAACTGGCTGGCCACGCTGGTCAGAAGAAGACCCTCCAGCTTATTTCCCGGCACTACTGGTGGCCTACCCTGCACAAGGATGTAATAGACTTTGTTTCTGCCTGTGTGTCCTGCGCCCGCAACAAGGTTCCGAGACATCTGCCAGCCGGTCGCCTCCTTCCGCTCCCAGTACCTGCTGCCCCCTGGCAGCATATTGCAATGGACTTCATAACTGACCTCCCACTCTCTGCCGGTTGTACGGTCATTTGGGTGGTCGCTGACCGCTTCTCCAAGATGGCTCATTTCGTTCCCCTGCCAGGCCTCCCGTCTGCACCCGAGCTAGCTAGAGACTTTATTCGTCACATCTTCTGTCTTCATGGCCTGCCCCTCCACATCGTGTCGGATCGTGGGGTACAGTTCACCTCACGCTTCTGGAGAGCCACTTGTAAACTACTAGACGTCACCCTGGACTTCTCTTCCGCTTACCACCCACAGTCCAATGGTCAAGTGGAGCGGATCAATCAGAACCTGACCAGTTACCTCCGGCACTTCGTTAATGCCCACCATTCTGACTGGGTGGATCTCCTACCATGGGCCGAGTTCTCTTACAATAATCACGAGAGCGAATCCTCCTCCAAATCCCCGTTTTTTGTAGTCTTTGGTCAGCATCCTCGGATTCCTTTTCCTGTCTCCACCTCGGTGGACAACCCGGCTGCGGAATCTCTCGTTAGCAAATTTTCCTCCATTTGGGAGAGTACCCGATCCGCACTCCTTCAGTCGTCCGAGCGGATGAAAAGACACGCTGACAAAAAACGCCTGGATCCTCCTCAATTTCGTCCAGGAGATAAGGTCTGGCTCTCATCTAAATATGTTCGACTCAAGATACCCTCTTACAAGTTAGGGCCTCGGTTCATCGGACCTCTGGAGGTCACCAGTCAGATCAACCCGGTGGCCTATAAATTGAAACTCCCGGCCAACTTACGGATCCCTAACTCCTTCCATGTATCTCTCCTCAAACCTGTGGTACTTAACTCTTTTTCCAAGTCTACAGGTACGCCTCCTGCTCCGGTTTCTGCTGAGGACGAGTTTGAGGTAGAGAACATTCTTGCCACCAAAAGGGTAAGAGGAAAGACTTTTTTTCTGGTAGATTGGAAGGGGTTTGGTCCTGAGGAGAGAACGTGGGAGCCCCGGGAGAACATCCATGCCCCTCTCATCCTAGCTAAATTTCTGTCTGGCCTAAAAAAGGGGGGGCCTAAAGGGGGGGGGTACTGTAGTGCAGGCGTCCCTGCCCTCTGCTAGGCAGGGACGCTGCTCCCCTCACCGCTCTGCCCCGTGCCCGGCGTCCCTCTCCCGCTCTGCTGTCAGCGCGCGCTCCTTCCCGGCGTCCTCCTCCCGCTCTGCTCTCAACGCGCGCTCCTTCCCGGCGTCCTCCTCCCGCTCTGCTCTCAGCGCGCGCTCCTTCCTGGCCCCTGTGCTTAGGGCGCGCGCGCGCGCGCTCCCCTCCTCTTAAAGGGGCCGCGCGCGCCGTCCTAAGGAGTCCCCGGCCAATGGCCGGAGGACTTCATCATATATAAGGCACCTCCTCCAAAATGGAGGTGCCCGAGCAATGTTGTTTGCACCTGTGTCTCACCTGTGCTTCAGCCCTCAGGTCCCGTTGCCAGTTACCTGCCAGTTACCTGTCAGATTCCTGCCTGATTACTTGCTACCTGTCTGCTAGTCTGAGGTCCGACGGTCTGCCTTACTACTCCTGTCAGTCTGTCTAAGGACCAGCCTGCCTGCTCACCTGGGAGCGCACCTCAGCTACCTGCCTGCTTGCCTGAGGTCCGACGGTCTGCCTTACAACTCCGGTCAGTCTGTCTATGGACCAGCTTGCCCGCTCACCTGGGAGCGCTTCTCCGTTACCTGCCTGCTTGCCAGCCCGGAGGCTCCGCTGTCACGTGCTGTGACCACCAGCTACTCCAGACTCTTGCCCGCTCACCTGGGAGCGCTTCTCCGCTACCTGCCTGCTTGCCTGCCCGGAGGCTCCGCTGTCACGTGCTGTGACCACCAGCTACTCCAGACTCTTGCCCGCTCACCTGGGAGCGCTTCTCCGCTACCTGCCTGCTTGCCTGCCCGGAGGCTCCGCTGTCACGTGCTGTGACCACCAGCTATTCCTGAGACTCTTGCCCGCTCACCTGGGAGCGCTTCTCCGTTACCTGCCTGCTTGCCTACCTGGAGGCTCCGCCGTCACGTGCTGTGACCACCTGCTATTCCAGAGACTCTCGCTTGCTCACCTGGGAGCACACATTCTCCATCTGCCTTGCTAGCCTACCTGGAGGTTCAGCCATCACAGGTCGTACCTACCCTTTATCCAGAGACTGCCCCGGTCACTTGCCGTGTCCTCCTGCCCGTACACCCAGAGACTGTCCTGGTCACCTCCTGTGTCTACCTGCCTGGTCGCCACCCGCTCCCTTACAAGGACCGCCCCCTTGTATTGTAGCCCAAGGGTTCCGCCTCCCAGACCCGTTACACAAGCTGGCAGGAATCTGGCAGGTAACTGGCAGGTAACTGGCAACGGGACCTGAGGGCTGAAGCAGAGTAGAACGGTGCAACAACATTGCTCGGGCACCTCCATTTTGGAGGAGGTGCCTTATATATGGTAAAGTCCTCCGGCCATTGGCCGGGGACTCCTTAGGACGGCGCGCGCGGCCCCTTCAAGAGGGAGGAAGGGCGCGCGCGCGCGCCCTAAGCACAGTGGCCGGGAAGGAGCGCGCGCTGCCAGCAGAGCGTGAGAGGGACGCCGGGCACGGAGCAGAGCGGTGAGGGGAACAGCGTCCCTGCCTAGCAGAGGGCAGGGACGCCGGCACTACAGCCGCATTGCAGAGTAATAGGACCTCCCTTTTTGTCCCGTCCCCCCATGAAAAACAATTTTGTAAAAAGTAAATTATATTACAGTAGCACATTGCCTCTACTTTTAGGCAGGAAATGTTAGGACCCACTACGAGGTTTCCCGTGACGTGGCAGTGGGCTTCATACAGTCTGATCAGAATGTTAAACTAAGAACCTCATGTTCAGTTATATATATTTTTGCCGAGAGGCATTAGATCAAATGTATGATTTTTTGGAGGTGTGGTCCATGTTCCTTTTTTTGTATTTTTTATATATTACAGTAGTAATAATGACCCTAATTGGACCCTAAAAAGTAATTATGTCCCCACTTGCCACCATGAACTAATAATGTACAGTACAGATCAAAAGTTTGGACACACCTTCTCATTTAAAGATTTTTCTGTATTTTCATGACTTTGAAAATTGTACATTCACACTGAAGGCATCAAAACTATGAATTAACACATGTGGAATTATATACTTAACAAAAAAGTGTGAAACAACTGAAAATATGTCTTATATTCTAGGTTCTTCAAAGTAGCCACCTTTTGCTTTGATGACTGCTTTGCACACTCTTAGCATTCTCTTGATGAGCTTCAAGAGGTAGTCACCGGAAATGGTTTTCACTTCACAGGTGTGCCCTGTCAAGTTTAATAAGTGGTATTTCTTGCCTTATAAATGGGGTTGGGACCATCAGTTGTGTTGTGCAGAAGTCTGGTGGATACACAGCTGATAGTCCTACTGCATAGACTGTTAGAATTTGTATTATGGCAATAAAAAAGCCGCTAAGTAAAGAAAAACAAATAGCCATCATTACTTTAAGAAATGAAGGTCAGTCTGTTCGAAAAATTGGGAAAACTTTGAAAGTGCCCCCAAGTGCAGTTCCAAAAACCATCAAGCGCTACAAAGAAACTGGCTCACATGAGGACTGCCCCAGGAAAGTAAGACCAAGAGTCACCTCTGCTTCTGAGGATAAGTTTATCCGAGTCACCAGCCTCAGAAATCGCAGGTTAACAGCAGCTCAGATTAGAGACCAGGTCAATGCCACACAGAGTTCTAGCAGCAGACACATCTCCTCAACAACTGTTGAGAGGAGACTTTGTGCAGCAGGCCTTCATGGTAAAATAGCTGCTAGGAAACCACTGCTAAGGACAGGCAACAAGCAGAAGAGACTTGTTTGGGCTAAAGAACTCAATGAATGGACATTAGACCAGTGGAAATCTGTGCTTTGGTCTGATGAGTCCAAATTTGAGATCTTTGGTTCCAACCACCGTGTCTTTGTGCAATGCAGAAAAGGTGAATCGATGGACTCTACATGCCTGGTTCCCACCGTGAAGCATGGAGGAGGAGGTGTGATGGCGTAGGGGTGCTTTGCTGGTGGCACTGTTGGGGATTTATTCAAAATTGAAGGCATACTGAACCAGCATGGCTACCACAGCATCTTGCAGCGGCATGCTATTCCATCCGGTTTGCGTTTAGTTGGACCATCATTTATTTTTCAACAGGAAAATGGCCCCAAACACACCTCCAGGCTGTGTAAGGGCTATTTGACCAAGAAGGAGAGTGATGGGGTGCTATGCCAGATGACCTGGCCTCCACAGTCACCAGACCTGAACCTAATCGAGATGGTTTGGGATGAGCTGGACCGCAGAGTGAAGGCAAAAGGGCCAACAAGTGCTAAGCATCTCTGGGAACTCCTTCAAGATTGTTGGAAGACCATTTCCGGTGACTACCTCTTGAAGCTCATCAAGAGAATGCCAAGAGTGTGCAAAGCAGTCATCAAAGCAAAAGGTGGCTACTTTGAAGAACCTAGAATATAAGACATAGTTTCAGTTGT
The DNA here is from genome assembly GCF_046119375.1 of Phyllobates terribilis. Taxonomy (NCBI): domain Eukaryota; kingdom Metazoa; phylum Chordata; class Amphibia; order Anura; family Dendrobatidae; genus Phyllobates; species Phyllobates terribilis. The sequence continues at coordinate 156,508,014 of NW_027362767.1, read as the reverse complement.
TTCACACTTTTTTGTTGAGTATATAATTCCACATGTGTTAATTCATAGTTTTGATGCCTTCAGTGTGAATGTACAATTTTCATAGTCATGAAAATACAGAAAAATCTTTAAATGAGAAGATGTGTCCAAACTTTTGGTCTGTACTGTATGTTCCTCAATCCGGCCCCAAACAGTAATTAACTCCCTCATCCTGGCCCCCTTTATTTAATAATGTGCCCCAGCCTGGCCCCCATATGTCCTTTGTCCTGGTCCCCAGATATCCATCCTGGCCCCCATATGTCCCTTGTCCTGGTCCCCAGATATCCATCCTGGCCCCCATATGTCCCTTGTCCTGGTCCCCAGATATCCATCCTGGCCCCCATATGTCCCTTGTCCTGGTCCCCAGATATCCATCCTGGCCCCCATATGTCCCTTGTTCTGGCTCCCCCATATCTCCATGCCGCTTACCACCCCATAAATCCATGCAGGTTCCCCCATATCTCCATGCTGCCCCCCCATATCTCCATGCAGGTATCTCCATGCAGGTTCCCCCATATATCTCAATGCAGGACCCAATATCTCCATGCTGACCCCCTATATATCTCCATTCAGGTCCCCCCATATATCTCCATGCAGGCCCCCATATACAGTGGGGAAAAAGTATTTAGTCAGCCACCAATTGTGCAAGTTCTACCACTTAAAAAGATGAGGTCGGCCTGTAATTGACATCATAGGTCGACCTCAACTATGAGAGACAAAATGAGAAAACAAATCCTGAAAATCACATTGTCTGATTTGGAAAGAAATTTTTTTCACATTTTGGTGGAAAATAGATGTTTGGTCAATTACAAAAGTTCATCTCAATACTTTGTTATATATCCTTTGTTGGCAATGACAGAGGTCAAACGTTTTCTGTAAGTCTTCACAAGGTTGGCACACACTGTTGCTGGTACGTTTGCCCATTCCTCCATGCAGATCTCCTCTAGAGCAGTGATGTTTTGGGGCTGTCGCTGGGCAACACGGACTTTCAGCTCCTTCCAAAGGTTTTCTATAGGGTTTAGTTCTGGAGACTGGCTAGGCCACTCCAGGACCTTGAAATGCTTCTTACAAAGCCGCTCGTTCGTTGCCTTGGCGGTGTGCTTGGGATCAATGTCATGCTGAAAAGACCCAGCCACGTTTCATCTTCAATGCTCTTGCTGATGGAAGGAGGTTTGCACTCAAAATCTCACGATATGGCCCCATTCACTCTTTCATGTACACGAATCAGTCATCCTGGTCCCTTGGCAGAGAAACAGCCCCAAATCATAATGCTGCCACCCCCATGCTTCACAGTAGTTATGGTGTTCTTTGGATGCAACTCAGCATTCTTTCTCCTCCAAACATGCAGAGTTATGTTTCTACCAAATAGTTCTACTTTGGTTTCATCTGACATTCTCCCCATACTCTTTTGGATCATCCAAATGCTCTCTAGCAAACTTCAGACGGGCCCGGACATGTAATGGCTTAAGCAGGGGGACACGTCTGGCACTGCAGGATCTGAGTCCCTGACGGCATATTGTGTTACTGATGGTAGCCTGTGTAACGTTGGTCCCAGCTCTCATTCACTAGCTCCCCCTATGTGGTTCTGGGATTTTTGCTCACCGTTCTTGAGATCATTTTGACCTCACGGGGTGAGATCTTGTGTGGAGCCCCTGATCGAGGGAGATTATCAGTGGTCTTGTATGTCTTCCATTTTCTAATTATTGCTCCCACAATTGATTTCTTCACACCAAGCTGCTTGCCTATTGCAGATTCAGTCTTCCCAGCCTGGTGCAGGGCTACAATTTTGTTTCTGGTGTCCTTCGACAGCTCTTTGGTCTTCACCATAGTGGAGTTTGGAGTGTGACTGTTTGACGTTGCGGACAGGTGTCTTTTATACTGATAATAAGTTCAAACAGGTGCCAGTGACGCGCCCAGGGGATGGGGATGACTCGGTACCCGGGCCTTTACTTGGTTTGGGGATGTCGCGGTGGTCGGCTCCCGGGCCCGTATCCTGGGGTCACTCTTGAAAAAGGGGATTGGAACTTGGATAAAATAAATAAGTAAATAGTTAGTGATGCCACCTGTGGTTTCTGGTAATTTGTACCAGCGCTGCTGCAGACCTCTGAGGCAGTTGATAAGGCAGCTGGGATGGAACAGCTCCCCACAGGTGGAGCGGGCCCCCGGGGCAGTGTGGAGTTTGGTGGGTGGTGATGCTGGGACTTGTAGTGCAGAGGGAGAGATGGCGCAGCTGAAATAATTGACGGAGGCAGTGCAGTGCAGTCATCCGAGTTTTTACTCACAGTTCTTATGTAAGTTCCACAGGTACACTGTACGGGTGTCAGCCTCCACGTAGCGCTGCGTTCAGCTCTTCCTCAGATGTGTCAGGAGTGCTTGACAGAACCTCACTTTCCTTATGTTCCTTGCTAGACCGATTTCTCACGCTGGGTCTTCTCCCTCCTGCCCTGCGCTTCCCCACTCACAGTCCCAATCGGGTGCTCTAAAGTCCCTCTGGGCAACCTGGAGTTCCCGGACCTACTTGACCCTCACGGTGACTAAGATGAGGCTGTGGCAACTGCACCATAAAAGTCAGAAGCCTCCGGTTTTTCCAGCCGAGACCTGGAGTAACATGGCTGGTCCAGGGGCCGGTCCCCTTCTTGCGGCCTGATCCCTCTGACACCTGGCAGATTCGGGGCGTACGGGTGCCGTCCTGCACTCACCGTACCCCCTGGGATCCCTTCTATAGAACGGAGCCTACTCCTCTGCTCCCCTCCTGGGCCTCTATCACTAGGCAACACTTGTGGAGCAGAGCTCCTAACGAGACTCAGCTCCCTGACTGTTCTCACTGACTAATCTTACTGACTGACTTGCCACCCTAAGATGGCCTCCCTTTAAATACCTCCTACTATGGTGCTCCCCTACTCTACATCCTCCACCCACACCCACTACTGGTTCCCCCTACCTTTGGTTCCCCCCACTCCAGCCAGGGACAGGGCTCAGCAGGAAACACAGTGCATCTTGCCCTTCCAGCCGGAGTGGAGCAGTGTAGTGTTGAATGTGGGTGTTGGGGTTCCGGGCAGCACTCCCTCCTTATCTGAGAGTAGGAGACACCACACCTCTTGGTGAGGTGCAGTACCTCTGTGGCGACTGAACCTTCAGGGGCGCCACACCAGTACTACAAGTAATGAGTGGAGGACAGAAGAGCCTCCTAAAGAAGAAGTTACAGGTCTGTGAGAGCCAGAAATCTTATTTGTTTGTAATTGACCAAATACTTATTTTCCACCAAAATTTGAAAAAAAATTCTTTCCAAATCAGACAATGTGATTTTCAGGATTTGTTTTCTTATTTTGTCTCTCATAGTTGAGGTCGACCTATGATGTCAATTACAGGCCTCTCTCATCTTTTTAAGTGGTAGAACTTGCACAATTGGTGGCTGACTAAATACTTTTCTTCCCCACTGTATCTCCATGCAGGTTACAGCATATATCTCCATGCAGGTTCCCCCATATATCTCTATGCTGGGCCCTCATATATCTCCATGAAGGTTCCCCCATATATCTCCATGCAGGTCCCCATATCTCCATGAAGGTTCCCCCATATATCTCCATGCAGGCCCCCATATCTCCATGCAGGTTCCCCCATATATCTCTATGCTGGGCCCTCATATATCTCCATGAAGGTTCCCCCATATATCTCCATGCAGGTCCCCATATCTCCATGAAGGTTCCCCCATATATCTCCATGCAGGCCCCCATATCTCCATGCAGGTTCCCCCATATATCTCCATGCAGGTTCCCCCATATATCTCCATGCAGGTTCCCCCATATATCTCCATGCAGGTATCTCCATCCTGGCCCCTTGTCCTCGCCCCCGCATCATGCCACATCCACAGAAGGGAAAAAAAAAAAGATTTATCTTACCTTCCTGGGCTCCCGGCGCCATGCGGTGTCCTCCACTTCAGGTTTGGAGCGCTCATGGCTGCCAAACTAGCAGAGGCCGACCTGAGTACATCAGTCACAGCTGGCGCATGAGTGACGTCATACGCCGGCGACAACAGATAGTCAGTGTTCATCGGCGGGACGTGCGACGTGGTGGTTCAGGTAATGAACGCTGCGTGCGCACATCCCTGCACACGCTTTTAAAGGGCTCGTGCCCCTAAAAACGGCAGGATTTTTTTTTTTTTTTAACTTTTTCTCTTTCCGCTCCTCTGCAGCAAGGGCCCATTGGTGAATTCCCCGATACCCCGCCAGGCCAGTCCAACCCTGTCAATAGACATAAGACTCCATGAGCAAATGATTTGCTTCTTGCTGATCAGCATTTGCTAGTTGCAGCTGTCTCACAAGGTCCTCCATATTATTATTATTATTATTATAGCGCCATTTATTCCATGGTGCTTTACATGTGAAAGGGGTATACATAGCACAAACAATTACAATAATTTGAATTATACAAGTCAACAACTGGTACAGGAGGAGAAAAGACCCTGCACGCGAGGGCTCACAGTCTGCTATTATTGGCTTTTCAAGTGCACCAAACTTAACCCACAATATACACTGCACAGTACCACTTCTCCTGTCCTGTATACTGGGTGTAATTCTCAGTATCTGTATTATTATGTATATATACACTGCACAGTACCACTTCTCTTGTCCTGTATACTGGGTGTAATTCTCAGCATCTGTATTATTCTGTATATATACACTGCACAGTACCACTTCTCCTGTCCTGTATATATACACTGCACAGTACCACTTCTCCTGTCCTGTATATATACACTGCATAGTACCACTCCTCCTGTCCTGTATATATACACTGCACAGCACCACTCCTCCTGTCCTGTATATATACACTGCACAGTACCACTCCTCCTGTCCTGTATATATACACTGCACAGTACCACTCCTACTGTCCTGTATATATACACTGCACAGTACCACTTCCCCTGTCCTGTATACTGGGTGTAATTCTCAGTACCTGTATTATTTTCTATATATACACTGCACAGTACCACTTCCCCTGTCCTGTATACTGGGTGTAATTCTCAGTACCTGTATTATTCTGTATATATACACTGCACAGTACCACTTCTCTTGTCCTGTATACTGGGTGTAATTCACAGTATCTGTATTATTCTGTATATATACACTGCACAGTACCACTTCTCCAGTCCTGTATACTGGGTGTAATTCTCAGTACCTGTATTACTCTGTATATATACACTGTACAGTACCACTTCTCCTGTCCTGTATACTGGGTGTAATTCTCAGTATCTGCATTATTCTGTATATATACACTGCACAGTACCACTTCTCCTGTCCTGTATACTGGGTGTAATTCTCAGTATCTGTATTATTCTGTATATATACACTGCACAGTACCACTTCTCCTGTCCTGTATACTGGGTTGAATTCTCAGTACCTGTATTATTCTGTATATATACACACTGCACAGTACCACTTCTCCTGTCCTGTATACTGGGTGTAATTCTCAGTATCTGTATTATTCTGTATATATACACTGCACAGTACCACTTCTCCTGTCCAGTATACTGGTTGTAATTCTCAGTACCTGTATTATTCTGTATATATACACTGCACAGTACCACTTCTCCAGTCCTGTATACTGGGTGTAATTCTCAGTACCTGTATTATTCTGTATATATACACTGCACAGTACCACTTCTCCAGTCCTGTATACTGGGTGTAATTCTCAGTACCTGTATTACTCTGTATATATACACTGCACAGTACCACTTCTCCTGTCCTGTATACTGGGTGTAATTCTCAGTACCTGTATTATTGTATATATGTACACTGCACAGTACCACTTCTCTTGTCCTGTATACTGGGTGTAATTCTCAGTATCTGTATTATTCTGTATATATACACTGCACAGTACCACTTCTCCTGTCCTGTATACTGGGTGTAATTCTCAGTATCTGTATTATTCTGTATATATACACTGCACAGTACCACTTCTCCTGTCCTGTATACTGGGTTGAATTCTCAGTACCTGTATTATTCTGTATATATACACACTGCACAGTACCACTTCTCCTGTCCTGTATACTGGGTGTAATTCTCAGTATCTGTATTATTCTGTATATATACACTGCACAGTACCACTTCTCCTGTCCAGTAGACTGGTTGTAATTCTCAGTACCTCTATTATTGTATATATGTACACTGCACAGTACCACTTCTCCTGTCCTGTATACTGGGTTGAATTCTCAGTACCTGTATTATTCTGTATATATACACACTGCACAGTACCACTTCTCCTGTCCTGTATACTGGGTGTAATTCTCAGTATCTGTATTACTCTGTATATATACACTGCACAGTACCACTTCTCCTGTCCAGTATACTGGTTGTAATTCTCAGTACCTGTATTATTGTATATATGTACACTGCACAGTACCACTTCTCCTGTCCTGTATACTGGGTGTAATTCTCAGTACCTGTATTATTCTGTATATATACACTGCACAGTACCACTTCTCCAGTCCTGTATACTGGGTGTAATTCTCAGTACCTGTATTACTCTGTATATATACACTGCACAGTACCACTTCTCCTGTCCTGTACACTGGGTGTAATTCTCAGTACCTGTATTATTGTATATATGTACACTGCACAGTACCACTTCTCTTGTCCTGTATACTGGGTGTAATTCTCAGTATCTGTATTATTCTGTATATATACACTGCACAGTACCACTTCTCCTGTCCTGTATACTGGGTGTAATTCTCAGTATCTGTATTATTCTGTATATATACACTGCACAGTACCACTTCTCCTGTCCTGTATACTGGGTTGAATTCTCAGTACCTGTATTATTCTGTAAATATACACACTGCACAGTACCACTTCTCCTGTCCTGTATACTGGGTGTAATTCTCAGTATCTGTATTATTCTGTATATATACACTGCACAGTACCACTTCTCCTGTCCAGTAGACTGGTTGTAATTCTCAGTACCTCTATTATTGTATATATGTACACTGCACAGTACCACTTCTCCTGTCCTGTATACTGGGTTGAATTCTCAGTACCTGTATTATTCTGTATATATACACACTGCACAGTACCACTTCTCCTGTCCTGTATACTGGGTGTAATTCTCAGTATCTGTATTACTCTGTATATATACACTGCACAGTACCACTTCTCCTGTCCTGTATACTGGTTGTAATTCTCAGTACCTGTATTATTGTATATATGTACACTGCACAGTACCACTTCTCTTGTCCTGTATACTGGGTGTAATTCTCAGTATCTGTATTATTCTGTATATATACACTGCACAGTACCACTTCTCCAGTCCTGTATACTGGGTGTAATTCTCAGTACCTGTATTACTCTGTATATATACACTGCACAGTACCACTTCTCCTGTCCTGTATACTGGGTGTAATTCTCAGTATCTGCATTATTCTGTATATATACACTGCACAGTACCACTTCTCCTGTCCTGTATACTGGGTGTAATTCTCAGTATCTGTATTATTCTGTATATATACACTGCACAGTACCACTTCTCCTGTCCTGTATACTGGGTTCAATTCTCAGTACCTGTATTATTCTGTATATATACACACTGCACAGTACCACTTCTCCTGTCCTGTATACTGGGTGTAATTATCAGTACCTGTATTATTCTGTATATATACACTGCACAGTACCACTTCTCCTGTCCTGTATACTGGGTGTAATTATCAGTACCTATATTATTCTGTATATATACACTGCACAGTACCACTTCTCCTGTCCTGTATACTGGGTGTAATTATCAGTACCTGTATTATTCTGTATATATACACTGCACAGTACCACTTCTCCTGTCCTGTATACTGGGTGTAATTCTCAGTACCTGTATTATTCTGTATATATACACTACACAGTACCACTTCTCCTGTCCTGTATACTTGGTGTAATTCTCAGTACCTGTATTATTCTCTATATATACACTGCACAGTACCACTTCTCCTGTGCTGTATACTGGGTGTAATTCTCAGTATCAGTATTATTCTGTATATATACACTGCACAGTACCACTCCTTCTGTCCTGTATATATTCACTGCACAGTACCACTTCTCCTGTCCTGTATATATACACTGCATAGTACCACTCCTCCTGTCCTGTATATATACACTGCACAGTACCACTCCTCCTGTCCTGTATATATACACTGCACAGTACCACTCCTCCTGTCATGTATATATACACTGCACAGTACCACTTCTCCTGTCCTGTATACTGGGTGTAATTCTCAGTACCTGTATTATTCTGTATATATACACTGCACAGTACCACTTCTCCTGTCCTGTATACTGGGTGTAATTATCAGTACCTGTATTATTCTGTATATATACACTGCACAGTACCACTTCTCCTGTCCTGTATACTGGGTGTAATTCTCAGTATCTGTATTATTCGGTATATACACACTTCACAGTACCACTTCTCCTGACCTGTATACTGGGTGTAATTCTCAGTACCTGTATTATTCTGTATATATACACTGCACAGTACCACTTCTCCTGTCCTGTATACTGGGTGTAATTCTCAGTACCTGTATTATTCTGAATATATACACTGCACAGTACCACTTCTCCTCTCCTGTATACTGGGTGTAATTCTCAGCACCTGTATTATTTTGTATATATACACTGCACAGTACCACTTCTCCTGTCCTGTATACTGGGTGTAATTCTCAGTATCTGTATTATTCTGTATATATACACTGCACAGTACCACTTCTCCTGTCCTGTATACTGGGTTGAATTCTCAGTACCTGTATTATTCTGTATATATACACACTGCACAGTACCACTTCTCCTGTCCTGTATACTGGGTGTAATTCTCAGTATCTGTATTATTCTGTATATATACACTGCACAGTACCACTTCTCCTGTCCAGTAGACTGGTTGTAATTCTCAGTACCTCTATTATTGTATATATGTACACTGCACAGTACCACTTCTCCTGTCCTGTATACTGGGTTGAATTCTCAGTACCTGTATTATTCTGTATATATACACACTGCACAGTACCACTTCTCCTGTCCTGTATACTGGGTGTAATTCTCAGTATCTGTATTACTCTGTATATATACACTGCACAGTACCACTTCTCCTGTCCAGTATACTGGTTGTAATTCTCAGTACCTGTATTATTGTATATATGTACACTGCACAGTACCACTTCTCCTGTCCTGTATACTGGGTGTAATTCTCAGTACCTGTATTATTCTGTATATATACACTGCACAGTACCACTTCTCCTGTCCTGTATACTGGGTGTAATTATCAGTACCTGTATTATTCTGTATATATACACTGCACAGTACCACTTCTCCTGTCCTGTATACTGGGTGTAATTCTCAGTACCTGTATTATTCTGAATATATACACTGCACAGTACCACTTCTCCTCTCCTGTATACTGGGTGTAATTCTCAGCACCTGTATTATTTTGTATATATACACTGCACAGTACCACTTCTCCTGTCCTGTATACTGGGTGTAATTCTCAGTATCTGTATTATTCTGTATATATACACTGCACAGTACCACTTCTCCTGTCCTGTATACTGGGTGTAATTATCATTACCTGTATTATTCTGTATATATACACTGCACAGGACCACTTCTCCTGACCTGTATACTGGGTGTAATTCTCAGTACCTGTATTATTCTGTATATATACACTGCACAGTACCACTTCTCCTGTCCTGTATACTGGGTGTAATTCTCAGTAACTGTATTATTCTGTATATACACTGCACAGTACCACTTCTCCTGTCCTGTATACTGGGTGTAATTCTCAGTACCTGCATTATTCTGTATATATACACTGCACAGTACCACTTCTCCTGTCCAGTATACTGGGTGTAATTCTCAGTAACTGTATTATTCTGTATATACACTGCACAGTACCACTTCTCCTGTCCTGTATACTGGGTGTAATTCTCAGTACCTGCATTATTCTGTATATATACACTGCACAGTACCACTTCTCCTGTCCTGTATACTGGGTGTAATTCTCAGTACCTGCATTATTCTGTATATACACTGCACAGTACCACTTCTCCTGTCCTGTATATATACACACTGCACAGTACCACTTCTCCTGTCCTGTATATATACACACTGCACAGTACCACTTCTCCTGTCCTGTATATATACACTGCACAGTACCACTCCTCCTGTCCTGTATATATACACTGCACAGTATCACTCCTCCTGTCCTGTATACTGGGTGTAATTCTCAGTAACTGTATTATTCTGTATATACACTGCACAGTACCACTTCTCCTGTCCTGTATATATACACTGCACAGTACCACTCCTCCTGTCCTGTATATATACGCTGCACAGGACCACTTCTCCTGTCCTGTATACTGGGTGTAATTCTCAGTAACTGTATTATTCTGTATATACAATGCACAGTACCACTTCTCCTGTCCTGTATATATACACTGCATAGTACCACTCCTCCTGTCCTGTATATATACACTGCACAGCACCACTCCTCCTGTCCTGTATATATACACTGCACAGTACCACTTCTCCTGTCCTGTATATATACACTGCATAGTACCACTCCTCCTGTCCTGTATATATACACTGCACAGCACCACTACTCCTGTCCTGTATATATACACTGCACAGTACCACTCCTCCTCTCCTGTATATATACACTGCAGGTCTTTTTTTTATTGATAGAATAAGTACAGTACATGACAGAACAATAATACATTACAGGACACCGAACATAAGAACAAAACAAGACGACAAATCACAGAAAATAGAAACAAAATAAATCCCCCCAGGAATATATATATATATATACAGGAAATAAATATTATAAAACCTATAAAACCCCCGGCCCAGCTTCATTCATACTACTATATACAATCCCACACAACGCTCACACCGTCCTATATACACATAAAACACCATCCTATATACAAGATTATATACAATAAAACACTAAACCTAATATAACGTATATACAACCGGGAACTAACACTAACCTACTGGTCCCACTGCCTGACCTTAGTCACCCCCTTACCGCACCTCATTCACACCACAGAAAAACAAAAATAACAATATATACAATAGTGACATGGACAATTTTTTTTTTTTTTTTTTTTTTTTTTTTTATATTTTATTTTTTTTTTTTGTAATTTTTAATATATATATAAAACACAGACCTACACTAACTATCTCGCCACCCCTGATCTAGCTCTGGCCACAAAGTTCAGGATTACTCCGAGCTAGGATCAGGCCCCAAAGTTTTTCCCCAGGCGGGGCCTGGACCAGGCCAGATCAGTCCTCTTATCACCGCCGATGAAAACCCCCCCAAATCCCCCACCCAACCTAACTAAAACCCCCCATTATACATTATATACAATATACACAGAACACAACCTACACACTCACCATCCAAGGCTCAAGTTCGATGCCGGCAAACCTTCTATCCAGGAGACAGAAATACAAAACAAAAATCTAGGGTGAAAAGACATCAGCCCACCACCAGGATATAGGAGTACTACCGGACTAAGGCACCCTGAAGGAAAAGCCCCTCCAGAGACGGGCCGCCCTCCGGGCACCCAGTCTTTCATACTCCAGAGAACGTACCTTCGCCAGGTCACCTAGGATGTTCCTACAGACTTCATCTACATGGAGGATTTTACTCTGCGTCGAGACTAAAACTCGTGCGTTCCACGTGAAATACCTCACCACTGCGCTGACTATGAATAAAGTGTCTCGGTCCCTTCTCCCAAGGTCTCCGAACGCTCCATAGGCCCACCCGGCGTAGGACAGAGTAGCCAGCCGCGGCCAACCAATGGAAGCCCCCACCCTGTTGTACACCTCTGTATTAAAGGGACAATGAAGCAGGAAGTGCTCCATGCTTTCCAGCACGTTAGCACAAGCCTCACGGGGGCAATTCCTGTCCTCGGAGCTCCTGTACTTCAAATTGTCCCTCACATACAGCTTACCATGGAAGCAGCGCCAAGTCAAGTCCCAGTACTTCTCGGGGATCCTGGTAGAATTTAACAAACTCAACCCAACCTCCAGATCCCGACTTGGGCAGTCTTTGAGGGCCAATGGACTCTGAAAATGAGAAAGCAAGACCCTCATATCGAGGAGTTTCCTCGGGAGGGACCTCACCTCCCACATTCCCAGACCCCACCGGCGGATCATTTTCAGAACCGGGGTAACATAAGCCGGGAGATGCCCGTGTGGTGTGCGAAGATCCTTCAATCTTCCCCCTGTCTCCCATTCCTGGAAGAAAGGCTGAAACCATCCCTTGCAGGAGAATACCCACGGAGGAGCCCTCTCTTTCCAGAGGTTTGCCACGTTCACCTTCAAGAAAGTGTTCACTAGGAACACCACGGGGTTCACCATATTCAAACCCCCTAGTCTCCTCGTGCGGTAAGTGACCTCCCGCTTGACTAGGTTCAGTCTGTTCCCCCATAACATCTGGAAGAACAGACTGTAGACCCGTGTCCAGAGAGGCTCTGGCAAGACACAGACGCTGCCCAGGTAGATTAGCAAGGGGAGCAGGAAAGCTTTGCACAGGCCAACCCTTTCCCTCAGGGTCAAAGACCAACCCCTCCATTGGTCCACTCTTTGGGCGACACCTTTGATTCTGCCTTCCCAGTTTTTCGTGGGGTAATCACCCTGGCCGAATTCGATGCCCAGGACTTTGGCATGTTCTTGGGGTTCGGGGAGGGTGTCCGGAAGATCAAACCCGGGATCTCCGCCTCCCAGCCAGAGACTCTCACACTTATCCTGGCTGACCTTGGACCCGGATGCCTCCGAGTAGCGCTCCACTTCTGACATCACCGCTGCTGCCTCCTCTTGCGAAGAAACAAAGATGGTGACATCGTCCGCGTAGGCCACCACCCTCAGGATAGTCTCCGGCGCCGCCCCGCCCATCCGCACCCCCGCCAACGGTCTACAATCGATCCTTCTGAGGAAGGGATCGATCGCAAACGCGTAAAGCAAAGGGCTAAGAGGACAGCCCTGACGGACACCGGATCCTACCCCAAAAGGTCGTCCAATCCACCCATTCACCAGAGGGAAAGTCTCAGCCCCTGTATACAAGGTCTTAAGCCAGTCCACAAACCCTCCAGGCAGACCATACCTCAAAAGAGTGGACCAGAGGTACTCGTGGTTAACCCGATCAAAGGCTTTTGCCTGATCCAGGGTCAGCAAGAACCCCTTCCAGAGGCCCGCCCTGCCTTGCTCCACGGCCTCTCGGACACCTAGAACAGCACTAAAAGTGCTACGGCCAGGAACGCAACAGTGCTGAACCTCCGAAAGGAGCCGGGGTGCAAACTTCACCAGCCTGTTGAAAAGTATCTTAGCCAAAATCTTCCTGTCCACATTGAGAAGCGCTATGGGACGCCAGTTCTCAATGCGTGACGGATCCTTACCCTTTGACAAAATGATCAAAGCTGACCTCCTTAATGATCTCGGCAGAGTGCCCGAGGAGAGACACTCGTTAAACACCTGAGTCAAGAGGGGGACCAAAGAGTCCCTAAAGGTCCTAAAGAACTCGGATGTTAAGCCATCCGGACCTGGCGACTTTTTGGGCCTAAGCCCATCGATCGCCAGTCTCACTTCCTCTTCTTTGATCGCTTCTGCCAAATCGCCCAGCGAGAGGTCAGCCCCTGGCTCAGGAACAGATTCAGCCAGGAAAGCCGACATCCCGTCACGATCAAGCTCCCTCCTTCCCAAGAGGTGCGAGTAGTAGGAACTGACAACCTCCAAGATCCCTGATCTGGACCTTCTCAGGGACCCTGTACTGTCCACCAGCCCCGTCACTATCTTACTATTCACTGACATCTTACAGTTTCTGTAAGGGTCGGGCGAGCAGTACTTCCCGTAGTCCCTCTCGAAAACCAAAGATGCGTGCCTATCGTACTGACACCTCTTCAGCAAGGACTTCACTCTGGAGATCTCCTCGCGGCTACCTCCAGTCGAGACAAGATGCTCGAGTTTCCTCCTCAGGCTCTGATACAGGCGATCCCTGTTCAGGCTTCTGAGGTTCGAGAGCTGCCGGAAGAATCTCGCCACCCGATGTTTGAACATCTCCCACCACTCCGACTTAGTGTTACTTAGGCCCAGCAATGGTACCTGGCTCTGAAAGAATTCCTCAAAAGACCGTCTTACAGCTTCTTCCTCAAGAAGTGATGAATTCAGCTTCCAATAGCCTCTTCCCATCCGAGGAGTCTCTGTAACGTTGAGAGAAAACATAATCAAACAGTGATCGGAGAACTCCACCTCCACAACCGACAACGGCGAAGAGACGGCCTCCTCCTTCAAATAAAACCTATCTAGCCTAGACCTGCACTGACTACCTCTAAAAAAGGTGAATCCCGTGTCGCCCGGGTTGTGCCGGATGTGGACATCCACCAGGCGAGCCTCACTCACTATCCTGTTTAACGCGACGCAGTCATAAGTCAGCCGGTCTCCGGAACCTCCTCTATCACAGGATCTCGTGACATTGTTGAAATCCCCTCCGAAGACCACCTGCCGACTCGAAAATAAAAAAGGTTTGATCTTCAGGAAGAGACATTTGCGGTCCCACTTGGACTGGGAACCATAGATGTTAATGAGCCGAAGCTCTTGTCCCCCCATGGAGACATCTAGGATCAAGCATCTCCCCATTTCTAATTCGATCATTTGTCTGCATTCAACCGCTGCGGTCTTAAAAAGGACCGCCACCCCGCTATACGGCTCGGCTGCAAGAGACCAGTAGGAGGGCCCATGCCTCCACTCCCGCCTTGCTTTATGCAAGGTTGATATATCGGTCAACCTGGTCTCCTGCAAAAACAAAATGTCGGCATCAAGTTGGCCGAGAAAATGAAAGGCCGTGTACCTTGCCGCATCTGACTTTATGCTGCAAACATTAATAGTTGCCAGCGTCAACGGGGTGGGTGCCGCCATCATGATTGATTGAATTAGATAGCCTTTTTCTTCCCACCACTGACAGTCCCAACCTCTTCCTCCGATAATGACGGGTTTTTAGTGCGCTTAAGACAAACAGACTCGTCCATTCTCTCCTTACATACATTCTTGCCCTCGTCTGGTGGTCCTGGGTTAGTCGTCCCCCCAGAGGGCTTTGTATTTGCCCCCCGAGAGGAAGACCCAGCCATCTCCTGAGCCCCAACCACCTTGTCCGCAACCTCCGGCCCCGGGTCCCCACTTCCCCCCTCCAGAGGGAGGTCCTGGAGAGCCCCAAACCGGTTGGAGAGATCCACCAGAGGGGGGGCGGCTGAACCCTCCAATGGTGCTTGGATCACGGCCAGAGAGTCAGAGGGGTCGCACTCCAAAGAGGCAGCTCGAGACCTGGTCCCCCTCCTACTTCTGGCCGTTTTCCTGTTACCCTTTTTCTTTTTCTGTGACCACTCCCCCTCTCCCTCATCTAGACTGTCACCAGAAGAGAGTTCCTGGGAAGACGTGGCGTCCTCTCGCTCTTCCCTTTCAAGTCTCTTGACTTCCTCGCTCAATTCACTGTCTTTAGGATCCTCAGCTGCAAGTGAAGTACCTGGGTCAGAGTATAGGGACATTACTCCCTGCCCCCTGTCCCCACGGCGCTGCTCCTGCCGCCTGATGGTGGATGGCGGCAGCTTGCTCCTCACCGGATCCCTGCCTCCCCCATCTCTACTGGTCCCTTCACCGGCAAGATTAGTCCCGGCTTTCGCCTATCCCGCAATCGCCGCTTTCAGGACCAAATTGGCGAAGGAACGCGGACAGCGACTGAATGGGTGACCGAGGTCACCACACAAGTTACACCTAATCCTGCGACAGGCAGCAGCAAGATGACCGAGGTCCCCACACAGTGCGCATTTCTGGGTGGTACACTGCGCACTGAAGTGTGTGGGGCTACCGCACCTGTGACAGACCTTAGGCTGCCCCCGGTAGAAAATCAAGATCCTATCCCTCCCCAAAAAGGTTGAGGAGGGGATATGGGTAACAGTGTTTCCCGAAACCTTCAATCTCACCATGAAGGTCCAGGCCCCTGACCAGATATCATGGTCATCCAGATTCTTTTCGGGAATATTGGTGACCTCTCCGTATCGACTCACCCAGGTGGTAATGTCCATACAGGAAAGCGACTCGTTACTAGTCAAAACGGTCACTTTCCTGACTGAATCTTGGCGGGTTACTGCCAGGGGAAAGAGACCATGCCATTCGGGGCGACTCCAAGCCAGCTCATGGCGAGACCAGAAAAGCTCAAGGCCCTCCGGTCTCACGAAGCTGACATCGAAGTAGGAGGTCCCGTAGGGATGGATCAAGGCAAAGATGTCATATGCCGCAAAGCCCATCCCCAGCAGGAGCTCAACCACCTTTGACCTATCAGGACAGGCATCCTTGCTTACCCACTGGAGACGGACCACGTTCCTACGGTTACTCCTCTGCCCCGTTGTCGGCAGAGACCAGACAGTCTCTGCCCCTCTATCTCGGAAGGCTGAAAGACCATGTCTCTCTATCCAGAAAGACAGATCAACCTCCCTCCCCTCTACAGTGATGGAGCTCTCCCCTCTCCTCAGGGCGTCCAGGAGCTGCTGTTGCAAGTCACCATCCCCAGGGCCACCAGACGAGGGCGCACTACTACCCCCAGCACTGACAGCTCCTGAATAGCTTTGGGCTGAAGCCCATGCCAATGCTGGGGGGGGGCAGCGGGACCAGCGCCTACTTCCCCCCCACCAACACCAGTGCTGCTCCCACCATTCACTCCACTACTACTCACACCATTTGTAGGACCATTACTCCCATCATTCACTGCACTACTTCTCCCACCATTCATTACACCACTACCCCCAACATTTGCTACACCACTACTCCCAGCATTCATTCCACCACTACCCCCACCATTTGCTGCATCATCATTCACTGCACCACTACCCCCACCATTTGCTGCATCATCATTCACTGTACCACTACTTCCACCATTCCTACTACTCTCACCATCTGCTCCACCATTACTCCCACCATCTGCTCCACCATTACTCCCATCATTCACTGCACCACTACTTCCATTCCCTTTACTTGTCACCCCATTACCTCTGCTGTTCTCTGCACCTTCCACAGTCACCTCCATTCCTTCCTCCCTTGTGTCTGGTGTCTCTGCACTCACACCTGCTGGGCCGGGGGAGGGGAGCACTCCCAGAGACTCCTTTCCCTGCAGCACCACACCCGTTTCCCTTTGGTTGCTGCTGGCTTTCTGGAGGTCGTCTGCTGGAGCGCCCAGCCCCTCTACTGCAGCATTTTGGTCCTTGTGCTGGGCAGACTGTTTGTTGGGCACCGCTGCCCGCCCTGCACCCACAGACTTTGGAATCTTAGTGTCCTTTTTGGGCGATGGGGCACACTGCCCCCCTGTCGCAGCAGTGTGCCCAGTGTTCCTTGCAGATGTGTTTTTCACATCCTTCCCTGCCCCCCCAGCCCCGGTGATAACCGGCTTAGCTGCAGAGGGCAAGGAGGGAAACTCCACAGAACTTCCTATGTCCGGCGCTGTGAGTACCTCCACAGCCTCGCCCCCTGCACTGTTCCCCGCACAGATGGCAGCATCACCGGACGTCCTTCTCCTCTCCCCACCTTGCCTGTGCCTCGAGCCCACTGCAGAGCCCGTGCCTTTAGGTTTGGTGGGGTTTAAACAGAAGGTGGCAGGCGCAACATCAGACATTGGTACATACTTGTAACTCACCACCTCCTGTGCAGCTCCTCCGGTCTTCCTCTTCCTCCTCTTGGTCTCCTCCACTGGTTTGTCCTCACCGAAAGAAAACTTTGTCAGGTCCACTGGAGACTCCAGCAGTCGGATCTCTCTCAGCAGTCCTCCTTCCTCCTCCTCCCCCGACACTCCAGCCTCTGCTGTCGGAGTCCTCAGCCCTGCAGGGAGACCACTGGAACTCCGGCTCTGCCCCTCACTGGCTCCAGCAACTGAGACTCCAGTCACCTCTTCATCCTCCTCCTCCTCTTCACTAAGGACGTCGGCTGGCGGTTCTCCTAAGGTGTTTAACCCCTTCATTTCTGAGAACCGCCGCTGGTTCTTAAACCTCTCCAGGAAGGGACCTGCGCTTTTCTCAATCCCCTCCCGGAGGAGCACTAACCTGACCACCTCGTCTCTGAGGGCTTTAAATCTCTGGGAGGTCGCGGGTCTTTCCTTGTTGGATGCCCGGGTGTTCAGGATCCGGGCCTCCCTCAGCTCATCTTTCAGCTGGGCTAGTGCTTTGCCGGCATCCTCGTACTCTCGCAACATGGCGACCACTCGGGAGGAGAAGGAACTTGTGCACTCGCTGGAGCTCATCTCACCCCAGGATCTTGCTGGGCTCTTGTTCCTGGGGCCTGGGGTGCCCCGGTCTCCCTCTCTGGGCGGGCAGTGAACAGTCTCTGGGTTGGAGCAGGTGGATGTACTCTTCCTCACCCTTCCCGATCTCCTCACTCCCTCCTGGGCCGGTTGTTGTGGCTCCTTCTCCCCCGCCTGCAAAGACCGGGGAATAGGAGGCTGGGAAGCCATGCCGGCCTCCCAGTAGGCCTGCCTCTCCCTGGGGAGAAGAGAGGCAGACAACGACCCTCCTCCTGGAAGTGCTTGAGCTCAGGAGGCAGGTGCTACTCTCAGCACCACTCCTCCTGTCCTGTGTGTATACACTGCACAGTACCACTCCTCCTGTCCTGTATATATACACTGCACAGTACCCCTCCTCCTGTCCTGTATATATACACTGCACAGTACCCCTCCTCCTGTCCTGTATATATACACTGCACAGTACCCCTCCTCCTGTCCTGTATATATACACTGCACAGTACCACTCCTCCTGTCCTGTATATATACACTGCACAGTACCACTCCTCCTGTCCTGTATACTGGGTGTAATTCTCAGTACCTGTATTATTCTGTATATATACACTGCACAGTACCACTTCTCCTGTCCTGTATACTGGGTGTAATTCTCAGTACCTGTATTATTCTGTATATATACACTGCACAGTACCACTTCTCCTGTCCTGTATACTGGGTGTAATTCTCAGTACCTGTATTATTCTGTATATATACACTGCACAATACCACTTCTCCTGTCCTGTATACTGGGTGTAATTCTCAGTACCTGTATTATTCTGTATATATACACTGCACAGTACCACTTCTCCTGTCCTGTATACTGGGTGTAATTCTCAGTATCTGTATTATTCTGTATATATACACTGCACAGTACCACTTCTCCTGTGCTGTATACTGGGTGTAATTCTCAGTACCTGTATTATTCTGTATATATACACTGCACAGTACCACTCCTCCTGTCCTGTATATATACACTGCACAGTACCACTCCTCCTGTCCTGTATATATACACTGCACAGTACCACTCCTCCTGTATATATACACTGCACAGTACCACTCCTCCTGTCCTGTATATATACACTGCACAGTACCACTCCTCCTGTCCTGTATATATACACTGCACAGTACCACTTCTCCTGTCCTGTATATATACACTGCACAGTACCACTTCTCCTGTCCTGTATACTGGGTGCAATTCTTAGTACCTGTATTATTCTGTATATATACACTGCACAGTACCACTTCTCCTGTCCTGTATATATACACTGCACAGTACCACTCCTCCTGTCCTGTATATATACACTGCACAGTACCACTTCTCCTGTCCTGTATATATACTGCACAGTACCACTCCTCCTGTCCTGTATATATATACTGCACAGTACCACTCCTCCTGTCCTTTATATATATACTGCACAGTACCACTTCCCCTGTCCTTTATACTGGGTGTAATTCTCAGTATCTGTATTATTCTGTATATACACACTGCACAGTACCACTTCTCCTGTCCTGTATACTGGGTGTAATTCTCAGTATCTGTATTATTCTGTATATACACACTGCACAGTACCACTTCTCCTGTCCTGTATATATACACTGCACAGTACCACTTCTCCTGTCCTGTATATATACACTGCACAGTACCACCTCTCCTGTCCTGTACACTGGGTGTAATTCTCAGTACCTGTATTATTCTGTATATATATACTGCACAGTACTTCTCCTGTCCTGTATACTGGGTGTAATTCTCAGTATCTGTATTATTCTGTATATATACACTGCACAGTACCACTTCTCCTGTCCTGTATACTGGGTGTAATTCTCAGTACCTGTATTATTCTGTATATATACACTGCACAGTACCACTCCTCCTGTCCTGTACACTGGGTGTAATTCTCAGTATCTGTATTATTCTGTATATATACACTGCACAGTACCACTCCTCCTGTCCTGTATATATACACTGCACGGTACCAGTCCTCCTGTCCTGTATATATACACTGCACGGTACCACTCCTCCTGTCCTGTATATATACACTGCACAGTACCACTCCTCCTGTCCTGTATATATACACTGCACGGTACCACTCCTCCTGTCCTGTATATATACACTGCACGGTACCATTCGTCCTGTCCTGTATATATACACTGCACGGTACCACTCCTCCTGTCCTGTATATATACACTGCACAGTACCACTCCTCCTGTCCAGTATATATACACTGCACAGCACCACTCCTCCTGTCCTATATATATACACTGCACAGCACCACTCCTCCTGTCCTGTATATATACACTGCACAGTACCACTCCTCCTGTCCTGTATATATACACTGCACAGTACCACTCCTCCTGTCTTGTATATATACACTGCACAGTACCACTCCTCCTGTCCTGTATATATACACTGCACGGTACCACTCCTCCTGTCCTGTATATATACACTGCACGGTACCATTCGTCCTGTCCTGTATATATACACTGCACGGTACCACTCCTCCTGTCCTGTATATATACACTGCTCAGTACCACTCCTCCTGTCCAGTATATATACACTGCACAGCACCACTCCTCCTGTCCTATATATATACACTGCACAGCACCACTCCTCCTGTCCTGTATATATACACTGCACAGTACCACTCCTCCTGTCCTGTATATATACACTGCACAGTACCACTCCTCCTGTCCTGTATATATACACTGCACAGTACCACTCCTCCTGTCCTGTATATATACACTGCACAGTACCACTTCTCCTGTGCTGTATACTGGGTGTAATTCTCAGTATCAGTATTATTCTGTATATATACACTGCACAGTACCACTCCTTCTGTCCTGTATATATACACTGCACAGTACCACTCCTCCTGTCCTGTATATATACACTGCACAGTACCACTCCTCTCATCCTGTATATATACACTGCACAGTACCACTCCTCCTGTCCTGTATATATACACTGCACAGTACCACTCCTCTTGTCCTGTATATATACACTGCACAGTACCACTCCTCCTGTCCTGTATATATACACTGCATGGTACCACTCCTCCTGTCCTGTATATATACACTGCACAGTACCACTCCTCCTGTCCTGTATATATACACTGCACAGTACCACTCCTCTCATCCTGTATATATACACTGCACAGTACCACTCCTCCTGTCCTGTATACTGGGTGTAATTATCATTACCTGTATTATTCTGTATATATACACTGCACAGGACCACTTCTCCTGTCCTGTATACTGGGTGTAATTATCATTACCTGTATTATTCTGTATATATACACTGCACAGGACCACTTCTCCTGTCCTGTATACTGGGTGTAATTCTCAGTATCTGTATTATTCTGTATATATACACTGCACAGTACCACTTCTCCTGTCCTGTATACTGGGTGTAATTATCATTACCTGTATTATTCTGTATATATACACTGCACAGGACCACTTCTCCTGTCCTGTATACTGGGTGTAATTCTCAGTAACTGTATTATTCTGTATATACACTGCACAGTACCACTTCTCCTGTCCTGTATATATACACTGCACAGTACCACTTCTCCTGTCCTGTATATATACACTGCACAGTACCACTTCTCCTGTCCTGTATATATACACTGTACAGTACCACTCCTCCTGTCCTGTATATATACACTGCACAGCACCACTCCTCCTGTCCTGTATATATACAATGCACAGTACCACTCCTCCTGTCCTGTATATATACACTGCACAGTACCACTTCTCCTGTCCTGTGCATATACACTGCAGAGCACCACTTCTCCTGTCCTGTATATATACACTGCAGGTCTTTTTTTTATTGATAGAATAAGTACAATACATGACAGAACAATAATACATTACAGGACACCGAACATAAGAACAAAACAAGACGACAAATCACAGAAAATAGAAACAAAATAAATCCCCCCAGGAATATATACATATACAAGAAATAAATATTATAAAACCTATAAAACCCCCGGCCCAGCTTCATTCATCCTACTATATACAATCCCACACAACGCTCACACCGTCCTATATACACATAAAACACCGTCCTTTATACAAGATTATATACAATAAAACACTAAACCTAATATAACGTATATACAACCGGGAACTAACACTAACCTACTGGTCCCACTGCCTGACCTTAGTCACACCCTTACCGCACCTCATTCACACCACAGAAAACCAAAAATAACAATATATACAATAGTGACATGGACAATTTTAAACTTTTTTTTTTTTTTATTTTGTATTTTTTTTATTTTTTTTTATTTTGTCATTTTTTAATATATATATATATATATATATATATATATATATATATATATATATATATATATATATATATATATAAAACACAGCCCTACACTAACTATCCCGCCACCCCTGATCCAGCTCTGGCCACAAAGTTCAGGATTACTCCGAGCTAGGATCAGGCCCCAAAGTTTTTCCCCAGGCGGGGCCTGGACCAGGCCAGATCAGTCCTCTTATCACCGCTGATGAAGAACACCCCCCCAAATCCCCCACCCAACCTAACTAAACACCCTATTATACATTATATACAATATATACAGAACACAACCTACACACTCACCATCCAAGGCTCAAGTTCGATGCCGGCAAAGCTTCTATTCAGGAGACAGAAATACAAAACAAAAATCTAGGGTGGAAAGACATCAGCCCACCACCAGGATATAGGAGTACTACCGGACTAAGGCACCCTGAAGGAAAAGCCCCTCCAGAGACGGGCCGCCCTCCGGGCACCCAGTCTTTCATACTCCAGAGAACGTACCTTCACCAGGTCACCTAGGATGTTCCTACAGACTTCATCTACATGGAGGATTTTACTCTGCGTCGAGACTAAAACTCGTGCGTTCCACGTGAAATACCTGACCACTGCGCTGACTATGAATAAAGTGTCTCGGTCCCTTCTCCCAAGGTCTCCGAACGCTCCATAGGCCCACCCGGCGTAGGACAGAGTAGCCAGCCGCGGCCAACCAATGGAAGCCCCCACCCTGTTGTACACCTCTGTATTAAAGGGACAATGAAGCAGGAAGTGCTCCATGCTTTCCAGCACGTTAGCACAAGCCTCACAGGGGCAATTCCTGTCCTCGGAGCTCCTGAACTTCAAATTGTCCCTCACATACAGCTTACCATGGAAGCAGCGCCAAGTCAAGTCCCAGTACTTCTCGGGGATCCTGCTAGAATTTAACAAACTCAACCCAACCTCCAGATCCCGACTTGGGCAGTCTTTGAGGGCCAATGGACTCTGAAAATGAGAAAGCAAGACCCTCATATCGAGGAGTTTCCTCGGGAGGGACCTCACCTCCCACATTCCCAGACCCCACCGGCGGATCATTTTCAGAACCGGGGTAACGTAAGCCGGGAGATGCCCGTGTGGTGTGCGAAGATCCTTCAATCTTCCCCCTGTCTCCCATTCCTGGAAGAAAGGCTGAAACCATCCCTTGCAGGAGAATACCCACGGAGGAGCCCTCTCTTTCCAGAGGTTTGCCACGTTCACTTTCAAGAAGGTGTTCACTAGGAACACCACGGGGTTCACCATATTCAAACCCCCTAGTCTCCTCGTGCGGTATGTGACCTCCAGCTTGACTAGGTTCAGTCTGTTCCCCCATAACATCTGGAAGAACAGACTGTAGACCCGTGTCCAGAGAGGCTCTGGCAAGACACAGACGCTGCCCAGGTAGATTAGCAAGGGGAGCAGGAGAGCTTTGCACAGGCCAACCCTTTCCCTCAGGGTCAAAGACCAACCCCTCCATTGGTCCACTCTTTGGGTGACACCTTTGATTCTGCCTTCCCAGTTTTTCGTGGGGTAATCACCCTGGCCGAATTCGATGCCCAGGACTTTGGCATGTTCTTGGGGTTCGGGGAGGGTGTCCGGAAGATCAAACCCGGGATCTCCGCCTCCCAGCCAGAGACTCTCACACTTATCCTGGTTGACCTTGGACCCGGATGCCTCCGAGTAGCGTTCCACTTCTGACATCACCACCACTGCCTCCTCTTGCGAAGAAACAAAGACGGTGTCATCGTCCGCGTAGGCCACCACCCTCAGGATAGCCTCCAGCGCCGCCCCGCCCATCCGCACCCCCGCCAACGGTCCACAATCGATCCTTCTGAGGAAGGGATCGATCGCAAACGCGTAAAGCAAAGGGCTAAGAGGACAGCCCTGACGGACACCGGATCCTACCCCGAAAGGTCGTCCAATCCACCCATTCACCAGAGGGAAAGTCTCAGCCCCTGCATACAAGGTCTTAAGCCAGTCCACAAACCCTCCAGGCAGACCATACCTCAAAAGAGTGGACCAGAGGTACTCGTGGTTAACCCAATCAAAGGCTTTTGCCTGATCCAGGGTCAGCAAGAACCCCTTCCAGAGGCCCACCCTGCCTTGCTCCACGGCCTCTCGGACACCTAGAACAGCACTAAAAGTGCTACGGCCAGGAACGCAACAGTGCTGAACCTCCGAAAGGAGCCGGGGTGCAAATTTCACCAGCCTATTGAACAGTATCTTAGCCAAAATCTTCCTGTCCACATTGAGAAGTGCTATGGGACACCAGTTCTCAATGCGTGACGGATCCTTACCCTTTGACAAAATGATCAAAGCTGACCTCCTTAATGATCTCGGCAGAGTGCCCGAGGAGAGACACTCGTTAAACACCTGAGTCAAGAGGGGGACCAAAGAGTCCCTAAAGGTCCTAAAGAACTCGGATGTTAAGCCATCCGGACCTGGCGACTTTTTGAACCTAAGCCCATTGATCGCCAGTCTCACTTCCTCGTCTTTGATCGCTTCTGCCAAATCGCCCAGCGAGAGGTCAGCCCCTGGCTCAGGAACGGATTCAGCCAGGAAAGCCGACATCCCGTCACGATCAAGCTCCCTCCTTCCCAAGAGGTGCGAGTAGTAGGAACTGACGACCTCCAAGATCCCTGATCTGGACCTTCTCAGGGACCCCGTACTGTCCACCAGCCCCGTCACTATCTTACTATTCACTGACATCTTACAGTTTCTGTAAGGGTCGGGCGAGCAGTACTTCCCGTAGTTCCTCTCGAAAACCAAAGATGCGTGCCTATCGTACTGACACCTCTTCAGCAAGGACTTTACTCTGGAGATCTCCTCGCGGCTACCTCCAGTCGAGACAAGATGCTCGAGTTTCCTCCTCAGGCTCTGATACAGGTGATCCCTGTTCAGGCTTCTGAGGTTCGAGAGCTGCCGGAAGAATCTCGCCACCCGATGTTTGAACATCTCCCACCACTCTGACTTAGTGTTACTTAGGCCCAGCAATGGTACCTGGCTCTGAAAGAATTCCTCAAAAGACCGTTTCACAGCTTCTTCCTCAAGGAGTGACGAATTCAGCTTCCAATAGCCTCTTCCCATCCGAGGAGTCTCTGTAACGTTCAGAGAAAACATAATCAAACAGTGATCGGAGAACTCCACCTCCACAACCGACAACGGTGAAGAGACGGCCTCCTCCTTCAAATAAAACCTGTCTAGCCTAGACCTGCACTGACTACCTCTAAAAAAGGTGAATCCCGTGTCGCCCAGGTTGTGCCGGATGTGGACATCCACCAGGCGAGCCTCACTCACTATCCTGTTTAACGCGACGCAGTCATAAGCCAGCCGGTCTCCGGAACCTCCTCTATCACAGGATCTCGTGACATTGTTGAAATCCCCTCCGAAGACCACCTGCCGACTCGAAAATAAAAAAGGTTTGATCTTCAGGAAGAGACATTTGCGGTCCCACTTGGACTGGGAACCATAGATGTTAATGAGCCGAAGCTCTTGTCCCCCCATGGAGACATCTAGGATCAAGCATCTCCCCATTTCTAATTCGATCACTCGTCTGCATTTAACCGCTGCGGTCTTAAAAAGGACCGCCACCCCGCTATACGGCTCGGCCGCAAGAGACCAGTAGGGGGGCCCATGCCTCCACTCCCGCCTTGCTTTATGCAAGGTTGATATATCGGTCAACCTGGTCTCCTGCAAAAACAAAATGTCGGCGTCAAGTTGGCCGAGAAAATGAAAGGCCGTGTACCTTGCCGCATCTGACTTTATGCTGCAAACATTAATAGTTCCCAGCGTCAACGGGGTGGGTGCCGCCATCATGATTGATTGAATTAGATAGCCTTTTTCTTCCCACCACTGACAGTCCCAACCTCTTCCTCCGATAATGACGGGTTTTTAGTGCGCTTAAGACAAACAGACTCGTCCATTCTCTCCTTACATACATTCTTGCCCTCGTCTGGTGGTCCTGGGTTAGTCGTCCCCCCAGAGGGCTTTGTATTTGCCCCCCGAGAGGAAGACCCAGCCATCTCCTGAGCCCCAACCACCTTGTCCGCAACCTCCGGCCCCGGGTCCCCACTTCCCCCCTCCAGAGGGAGGTCCTGGAGAGCCCCGAACCGGTTGGAGAGATCCACCAGAGGGGGGGCGGCTGAACCCTCCAATGGCGCTTGGATCACGGCCAGAGAGTCAGAGGGGTCGCACTCCAAAGAGGCAGCTCGAGACCTGGTCCCCCTCCTACCTCTGGCCGTTTTTCTGTTACCCTTTTTCTTTTTCTGTGACCACTCCCCCTCTCCCTCATCTAGACTGTCACCAGAAGAGGGTTCCTGGGAAGACGTGGCGTCCTCTCGCTCTTCCCTTTCAAGTCTCTTGACTTCCTCGCTCAATTCACTGTCTTTAGGATCCTCAGCTGCAAGTGAAGTACCTGGGTCAGAGTTTAGGGACATTACTCCCTGCCCCCTGTCCCCACGGCGCTTCTCCTGCCGCCTGATGGTGGATGGCGGCAGCTTGCTCCTCACCGGTTCCCGGCCTCCCCCGCCCCTACTGGTCCCTTCACCGGCAAGATTAGTTCCAGCTTTCGCCTGTCCCGCGCTCGCCGCTTTCAGGACCGCATTGGTGAAGGAACGCGGACAGCGACTGAACGGGTGACCGAGGTCACCACAAAAGTTACACCTAATCCTGCGACAGGCAGCAGCAAGAAGACCGAGGTCCCCACACAGTGCGCATTTCTGGGTGGTACACTGCGCACTGAAGTGTGTGGGACTACCGCACCTGTGACAGACCTTAGGCTGCCCCCGGTAGAAAATCAAGATCCTATCCCTCCCCAAAAAGGTTGAGGAGGGGATATGGGTAACAGTGTTTCCAGAAACCTTAAATCTCACCATGAAGGTCCAGGCCCCTGACCAGATACCATGGTCATCCAGATTCTTTTCGGGAATATTGGTGACCTCTCCGTATCGACTCACCCAGGTGGTAATGTCCATACAGGAAAGCGACTCGTTACTAGTCAAAACGGTCACTTTCCTGACTGAATCTTGGCGGGTTATTGCCAGGGGAAAGAGACCATGCCATTCGGGGCGACTCCGAGCCAGCTCATGGCGAGACCAGAAAAGCTCAAGGCCCTCCGGTCTCACGAAGCTGACATCGAAGTAGGAGGTCCCGTAGGGATGGATCAAGGCAAAGATGTCATATGCCGCAAAGCCCATCCCCAGCAGGAGCTCAACCACCTTCGACCTATCAGGACAGGCATCCTTGCTCACCCACTGGAGACGGACCACGTTCCTACGGTTACTCCTCTGCCCCGTTGTCGGCAGAGACCAGACAGTCTCTGCCCCTCTATCTCGGAAGGCTGAAAGACCATGTCTCTCTATCCAGAAAGACAGATCAACCTCCCTCCCCTCTACAGTGATGGAGCTCTCCCCTCTCCTCAGGGCGTCAAGGAGCTGATGTTGCAAGTCACCATCCCCAGGGCCACCAGACGAGGGCGCACTACTACCCCCAGCACTGACAGCTCCTGAATAGCTTTGGGCTGAAGCCCCCGCCAATGCTGGGCGGGCAGTGGGACCAGCGCCTACTTCCCCCCCACCAACACCAGTGCTGCTCCCACCATTCACTCCAGTACTATTCACACCATTCGCAGGACCATTACTCCCACCATTCATTACACCACTACCCCCAACATTTGCTACACCACAACTCCCAGCATTCATTCCACCACTACCCCCACCATTTGCTGCATCATCATTCACTGCACCACTACCCCCACCATTTGCTGCATCATCATTCACTGTACCACTACTTCCACCATTCCTACTACTCTCACCATCTGCTCCACCATTACTCCCATCATCTGCTCCACCATTACTCCCATCATTCATTGCACCACTACTTCCATTCCCTTTACTTGTAACCCCATTACCTCTGCTGTTCTCTGCACCTTCCACAGTCACCTCCATTCCTTCCTCCCTTGTGTCTGGTGTCTCTGCACTCACACCTGCTGGGCCGGGGGAGGGGAGCACTTCCAGAGACTCCTTTCCCTGCAGCACCACACCCGTTTCCCTTTGGTTGCTGCTGGCTTTCTGCAGGTCGTCTCCTGGAGCGCCCAGCACCCCCTACTGCAGCATTTTGGTCCTTGTTCTGGCCAGACTGTTTTCTCGGCACCTCTGCCCGCCCTGCACCCACAGACTTTGGGGTCTTAGTGTCCTTTTTGGGCGCTGGGGCACACTGCCCCCCTGTCGCAGCAGTGTGCCCAGTGTTCTTTGCAGATGTGTTTTTCACATCCTTCCTTGCCCCCCCAGCCCCGGTGATAACCGGCTTAGCCGCAGAGGGCAGGGTGGGAAACTCCACAGAACTTCCTATGTCGGGCGCTGTGAGTACCTCCACAGCCTCGCCCCCTGCACTGTTCCCCGCACAGATGGCAGCATTGCCGGACGTCCTCCTCCTCTCCCCACCTTGCCTCTGCCTCGAGCCCACTGCAGAGCCCGTGCCTTTAGGTTTGGTGGGATTTAAACAGAAGGTGGCAGGCGCAACATCAGACATTGGTACATACTTGTAACTCACCACCTCCTGTGCGGCTCCTCCGGTCTTCCTCTTCCTCCTCTTGGTCTCCTCCACTGGTTTGTCCTCACCGAAGGAAAACCGCGTCAAGTCCACTGGAGACTCCAGCAGTCGGATCTCCCTCAGCAGTCCCCCTTCCTCCTCCTCCCCCGACACTCCAGCCTCTGCTGTCGGAGTCCTCTGCCCTGCAGGGAGACCACTTGAGCTCCGGCTCTGCCCCTCACTGGCTCCAGCAACTGAGACTCCAGTCACCTCTTCATCCTCCTCCTCCTCTTCACCAAGGACGCCGGCTGGCGGTTCTCCTGAGGTGTTTAACCCCTTCATTTCTGAGAACCGCCGCTGGTTCTTAAACCTCTCCAGGAAGGGACCTGCGCTTTTCTCAATCCCCTCCCGGAGGAGCACTAACCTGACCACCTCGTCTCTGAGGGCTTTAAACCTCTCGGAGGTCGCGGGTCTTTCCTTTTGGACGCCCGGGTGTTCAGGACCCGGGCCTCCCTCAGCTTCTCTTTCAGCTGGGTTAGTGCTTTGCCGGCGTCCTCGTACTCTCGCAACGTGGCGACCACTCGGGAGGAGAAGGAACTTGTGGACTCGCTGGAGCTCATCTCCCCCCAGCATCTTGCTTGGCTCTTGTTCCTGCTGCCTGGGGTGCCCCGGTCTCCCTCTCTGGGCGGGCGGTGAACAGTGTCGGGGTTGGAGCAGGTGGATGTGCTCTTCCTCACCCTTCCCGATCTCCTCACTCCCTCCTGGGCCGGTTGTTGAGGCTCCTTCTCCCCCGCCGGCATAGACCGGGGGATAGGAGGCTGGGAAGCCATGCCGGCCTCCCAGTAGGCCTGCCTCTCCCTGGGGAGAAGAGAGGCAGACGACGACCCTCCTCCTGGAAGTGCTTGAGCTCAGGAGGCAGGTGCTACTCTCAGCACCACTCCTCCTGTCCTGTGTGTATACACTGCACAGTACCACTCCTCCTGTCCTGTATATATACACTGCACAGTACCACTCCTCCTGTCCTGTATATATACACTGCACAGTACCACTCCTCCTGTCCTGTATATATACACTGCACAGCACCACTCCTCTCATCCTGTATATATACACTGCACGGTACCATTCCTCCTGTCCTGTGTATATTTACTGGTCAGTACCACTCCTCCTGTCCAGTATATATACACTGCACAGTACCACTCCTCCTGTCCAGTATATATACACTGCACAGTACCACTCCTCCTGTCCTGTATATATACACTGCACAGTACCACTCCTCCGGTCCTGTATATATACACTGCACAGTACCACTCCTCCTGTCCTGTATATATACACTGCACAGCACCACTCCTCCTGTCCTGTATATATACACTGCACAGCACCACTCCTCCTGTCCTGTATATATACACTGCACAGTACCACTCCTCCTGTATATATACACTGCACAGCACCACTCCTCCTGTATATATACACACTGCACAGTACCATTCCTCCTGTCCTGTATATATACACTGCACAGTACCACTCCTCCTGTATATATACACTGCACAGTACCACTCCTCCTGTCCTGTATATATACACTGCACAGTACCACTCCTCCTGTCCTGTATATATACACTGCACAGTACCACTCCTCCTGTATATATACACTGCACAGCACCACTCCTCCTGTATATATACACACTGCACAGTACCACTCCTCCTGTATATACACTGCACAGCACCACTCCTCCTGTCCTGTATATATACACTGCACAGTACCACTCCTCCTGTCCTGTATATATACACTGCACAGTACCACTCCTCCTGTCCTGTATATATACACTGCACAGTACCACTCCTCCTGTCCTGTATATATACACTGCACAGTACCACTCCTCCTGTCCAGTATATATACGCTGCACAGTACCACTCCTCCTGTCCTGTATATATACGCTGCACAGTACCACTCCTCCTGTCCTGTATATACGCTGCACAGTACCACTCCTCCTGTCCTGTATATATACGCTGCACAGTACCACTCCTCCTGTCCTGTATATATACACTGCACAGTACCACTCCTCCTGTCCAGTATATATACGCTGCACAGCACCACTCCTCCTGTCCTGTATATATACGCTGCACAGTACCACTCCTCCTGTCCTGTATATATACACTGCACAGTACCACTCCTCCTGTCCTGTATATATACACTGCACAGTACCACTCTTCCTGTCCTGTATATATACACTGCACAGTACCACTCCTCCTGTATATATACACTGCACAGTACCACTCCTCCTGTCCTGTATATATACACTGCACAGTACCGCTCCTCCTGTCCTGTATATATACACTGCACAGCACCACTCCTCCTGTCCTGTATATATACACTGCACGGTACCACTCTTCCTGTCCTGTATATATACACTGCACAGTACCACTCTTCCTGTCCTGTATATATACACTGCACAGTACCACTCCTCCTGTATATATACACTGCACAGTACCACTCCTCCTGTCCTTTATATATACACTGCACAGTACCGCTCCTCCTGTCCTGTATATATACACTGCACAGTACCACTCCTCTCATCCTGTATATATACGCTGCACGTTACCACTCCTCCTGTCCTGTATATATACACTGCACAGTACCACTCCTCCTGTATATATACACTGCACAGTACCACTCCTCCTGTCCTGTATATATACACTGCACAGTACCACTCCTCCTGTCCTGTATATATACACTGCACAGTACCACTCCTCCTGTATATATACACTGCACAGCACCACTCCTCCTGTATATATACACACTGCACAGTACCACTCCTCCTGTATATACACTGCACAGCACCACTCCTCCTGTCCTGTATATATACACTGCACAGTACCACTCCTCCTGTCCTGTATATATACACTGCACAGTACCACTCCTCCTGTCCTGTATATATACACTGCACAGCACCACTCCTCTTGTCCTGTATATATACACTGCACAGCACCACTCCTCCTGTCCTGTATATATACACTGCACAGCACCACTCCTCCTGTCCTGTATATATACACTGCACAGTACCACTCCTCCTGTCCTGTATATATACACTGCACAGTACCACTCCTCTCATCCTGTATATATACACTGCACAGCACCACTCCTCCTGTCCTGTATATATACACTGCACAGTACCACTCCTCCTGTATATATACACTGCACAGTACCACTCCTCCTGTCCTGTATATATACACTGCACAGTACCACTCCTCCTGTCCTATATATATACACTGCACAGCACCACTCCTCCTGTCCTGTATATATACACTGCACAGCACCACTCCTCCTGTCCTGTATATATACACTGCACAGCACCACTCCTCCTGTCCTGTATATATACACTGCACAGTACCACTCCTCCTGTCCTGTATATATACACTGCACAGTACCACTCCTCTCATCCTGTATATATACACTGCACAGCACCACTCCTCCTGTCCTGTATATATACACTGCACAGTACCACTCCTCTCATCCTGTATATATACACTGCACAGCACCACTCCTCCTGTCCTGTGTATATATATATATATACTGCACAGTGGCGAGAAGCCGGTGTAGACAACGCATCCCATCCTCTCCACTCCAGTGAGCATAGATGGATGACATGTACCGAGTGTTTAGACACACACACAATCTACCTGCCCAACATTATTTCCAATAGGAACAAATCAAACTATCCATTATGGCCAATTTAAAAGATGTGACCTTTGAGGTCTCCTAAAATGTCTTGGATGTCATTCTGTTGTCTCCAATGGGTACCCCTTCAATTTGTGTCCTTTATTCTGTAATGAGATCCAATCTACCAGGAGTTCACCCAGATACTTTCTTCCAATATTGGAGACAACAGTTGGAGGATGTGGAAGTCTCTGATAAGATCAGGTCAGGCTGGAATTTACTAAGAAAACACATTATAAACGAAGCATGGAGAGAAGCGCAATATAAAATCATACATGGCGCCATCTATGCATTTAACAAACCTAAAAAAGACCCGCAGTCAACCAGGCTAACAGCTTGCCCTAAACGCCACCGTCCACTCTCCGACCTCATGCACGGCCTATGGTCATGCCCGGCTTCAGTTTCATATTGGGGACAGGTATCAGCTATGATCGACACCTTATGGGGTCCGGGTTATACTCTCTCCCCCTATCTAGCCTTCTTACATTTTTGGAACAACACAGAAAACCCTGCGGGGAAGAGGGGAAACCCTCCGAAATTGCTCCACACCCTACTTATCCTGGCAAAAATACAATTACTTAAATATTGTCTAGAACCCAACACCTCCCCATTGAAGAGTTAACAGCTGAAACTTTTTATGGGAATAGAGCAACAAGACGCCCTTAGCAATAAGGAGACGCAGGCTGGATAACTCCTTCCGAAATGGAAACAGTTTATTGTAAATTGCTGCTCATTAAATGAAAAAAAGAAAATGGTGGACCCCTTCACTTCCACAGCGTGGTACATTCTGGAGGATTGAGGGGGGTGGAAGAGAGTGGAATGGAGGGGTCATTTGGTGAAGGTCTATAATACTAACATAGGTGGTCTAATCTAACAAGATGGCTTCAATTAATCAGAGTATCAACTGGATCGCATGTTAATTAAACTGATGTAAGTTACATTGTTATTAAGTTCTTATATTATATTGTTTTGCTTTACCAATCAAATATGTAAGAACTATCTCTGTCTGCAAACAGGTATCTGATTATCACCTTAATCTGGTATGTTTTGTTTCTTTTTGAAAAAGTTAATAAAAATTATATATTAAAAAAAAAAAAAAGTTCAACTTTTACCAAAACACCAGGTCTGTGCCCCATCACCTCCTCAGCAGTCACAGTTACCCCTTCTTAATAGCCCTCAGTACCAGTACTACGAGTCCTGTCCTCTAATCACGGATTTCCTCTCTTTGGCCATACACATCGGCTACTTTGCACGTGATACACAGGAATAGTCTCAGCTAAAAAGTCTGTGCAGGTTTGCAGCTCCCTCTTGTGGTAAAACTATTATTTCACCTTTCCTAGGAAATCTCCCCAAATTTTCACTAAGAGTAGTTTACTCACAAATGGACTTTTTTTTTTTCACTATCCATATGATGATTGTAACATTACTTTGTCTATTATACTAGTCAGCAGAATTGATGATTCCTTGGGGGGAAAAGATTTCCAAAATGGCCCAAAGAGTAGCTTTCCCAGACTCGTGAATGGGAAATTTGTATTCATTTTGCAGCACTATGAAAGTTTAACATGTGTTTCTGGGTACGGTTTCTGTTTTGGGGTCTGGTAGAACTGCTTTTGGGTGTCATCCAGTAACCAAAATATCTAAGAAATTGGCCACTGTATGCTTGATATTATGCAAGTGTGGCTGATGGGGCAAAATCTGCTTAGTAGAAGGGGGTACACATACTTTTGACCTTCTAATGATACAAAGGCCACGATCAGAGACTACTATGATCCAAGCTATTAAACCCTAGAATCTGTAGTCAATACGGACTGTGGAATGTAAGCGGTTAGACGGAAAAAGGGAGCCCCCTGTGTCATGCCATGTCCCCCTACTTCTATAACACAATCCCTGTGGTAGCCAGGGGCCACGCAACGGCACATAATTGGTATCGCAATTTCCCTACCAACCTAGGCTAAAAAAATATATATATTTTCCCTGAATGGTAAAAAAAACTATTCCAGAATAGTTAACTTTTGTCAAAAAAAGTAAATTCATTACACAAAAAAAAAAAACAGATCAAGGTGACACCAAAATAGATGAGAAAAGTAATAAATAATAAAAAAATATATACTACACAACTTAGTTGTAATCGTACTGACATACAATCGTATTCAGCATAGTTAATGTTATTAAAAAAAAAAAATTTTAGTTGGAGGTTGTTGTTTTTTTTCCTTTTACACCTCAATTTTTTTTTACACTATATAAAACATCAAATCGTTGCATTTAAAACAAATACAACTTACACTGCCAAAACCAAGCCCTGCGTGGGAGGGGTATAGTGTTGTAATGGGGGGTCGGGTTAATATTCAAGGGTGGTACAATACTGGTGCAACATGTAAAACTTTCCTGGGTGTAATTTTTGAAACGTGGGCAGCTATATAGTGTATATGTTATAAAATTTATGCCTCAGCAAGATGTGAATTTTGGGCAATTCGCTTCACGAGAATCAAGCAAACCGACCAGCCTGCCGGTTGACATTATGTTGGATTTAAACGATCTAGAAAGGTGTACAAAAAAAAAAAAATTCACAAGACCTCAAAATGTCATAATGTCGCACCGCCAGGACATTGGGAGAGGCCTATCAAGACGCGCGTTGTTCAGACAGAATTATATCCCACGATGCCTACTAGGTGTCATGATGTTTTGAGGCCTAGTGAAGAGCCGAGGAGCCAGAGATGCTGGGATGCAGCTGGACAGGCGAGTGTCTGGCAAGGCATTTTTTTTTTTTACCCTACTCTTACTATGCTCTGGGATCCGGAGACACCTTAGAGTATAATAACATAGATACTCAGGAAATAAATTAGTTGTGAATCGGATTTACAGACCAATTTCGAGCAGATCTGCAGAATGAAGTTTTCATCTGATTTGTTCATCACTACTGCTGAGCGTTGAAGCCTCGTGTATCACATTAGGGATGTAGGTTGTAATAAATAACCGAGTCCCACAACTGCAGATTACACAGAACGAGAGAGCAGAAAATAGAAATGAGAGACACAGACGCCAGATCAGAAACTTGACTTTTTTTTTTTTTTCTCTTTTTTTTCTTTTAATAATAAACTTTTTGATAATTTTTTACAACAAATATAGTGAGAGTTTTCCAACAAAAACTCATTTATCTCCTCGTGGATGTCTCTAATAATAGAATATACAATACTGCATCACCATCCAGCACAAAGAAAAATTCAGGAGGGGAGGTGGTGAGGGGCTCAGTGGCACCTTACGGACCGCCATCTTTAGGAGGGAGCGAGGATGCTTAAAAAAAAAAAATCTAAATACCTGTTTCTGTGAGAGGGGCATTTATATAATTACTTACACCATAAGTGGAGCTGGGGCGGCTATTTTATAATCCAATATAGAACAATGGAGACTGTTTTGGCAACCATTATGGTGGTCACCCAACCTTTTCAAAGTCCGAATTGTATCCTGGTGGCCATTTAGTGGTCACCCTCCCATATGGAGTAGCCAAGCTTACGTGATGCCTTTATACGGTCGTTATGTAGGCAGCCATATGTGTGGCGATCAAATATATACATCTGATCATCCACAAATTCCCACTCGAAAAAAGGAGGGTAGGAGGACAAATAAAAAAATGAAGAAAAAAAATGTTTCGTTTCCTCAGGAAAAAGTGCTTGCCATGGACAACACCAATTTTTTTTTTATGAACTAGTACTAATCATCCTTAAAAAATTACTGTTGGCCATTGTGTCTCCCACCCATCGGCCATCTTAAAAGTTTAAAAACAAAACCATTATTTTATGGTAATCGTATTTTGGCACCGGGCTACCTACTACATTTCCACACCGGCTGTTAAAACTGACCGCATCTAATATTTACACTACCTATCAGCTCGATACGGAATATCAGTCCTATCATCTATTGCTTCATTAGACATATTAGTTACATGTATAGAATATACCTTCTACGAATCTACAAAAAATTCCGCAAAAATTGAGAAAAATCAGAAAAAGCAGGAGAAAAAGAGGGAAGGGACGGGGGTTGGAAGTGGGCAAGTCAACAACAAAAATAACAATAAGAAGCTGTACAGTTACCATCAGGTTTATATTCAGTTATTATTACAATATACTCTGACAAAAATAGAATTTCATCTCATATCAATACGACAAAAAACATCTCCCTGTACTGTAACCATTTGCTAACATTTCAGGACTAGTTATATACAATTGGTCAGGTCTTGCTTAAGTGTGGGTGGGGGAAGGTGACGTGACTGCGATGGAGATGCGGTGGACCATAGAGGAAAAAGTACAATGGGAGTAAAATTTAATGTATAGATAGAGGAAATGGTGGCTATAATAATATGAATGTGACACACCCGGGACAATTCCAGTATCAAAGAAGAATGGAAATGGGACTTCACGGCAAGCTCCTACTTCCCACTGAAGACTATGTCTACATGGGTCAACCCTGATGATTCGTCATGTACGAGCTAACCAACTGGAAGAAAACTTTAGGACTGGACTCCCGAGTTACAAAACCCATCTGTATCAAAATATAATATGGAACTCCCCTTTAAAAATAACCTGCCCTTTGCCATAAATCTGCATTTTTTACCTGATGTAAAAGCCACTGTTCTCCTAAAGCTGGTGGATTTCTCATGTTCCTGCGCCTCTCCTTTCCTGAGATATGACCCTCTCTTTCCCATGTGTAAATCTAGTCTTTTTAGCCAAGTGCGATTGGTCCTTGGCACTTCTTTTCTTGCAGGTCACGTCCCATTGGCGTGAGAGAGGTTAATATCTTGGGAATAAAGAGGTGTAGGAACAAAAGAAAGTCAACGTCAAATTCAAGAGAACAAGGGCATTTATACCAGGTAATAAAAAATTACGGCAAGTGACAGGTCTTCTATGAAGAAGGGTTTGGTTATCCACAAAAATCTGCATGTAGCCTAAGCCTAAGGCCATGGCCTCACTATCAGTATTTGGTCAGTATTCGCTCAGTATTTTTTTCTCAGGAGTGGGAGCCAAGGTAAAGGTATAATAGAAACAAGTCACCAATTCTGCATTTATCACCCACTCCTGAGAAAAAATACTGACCAAATACTGATAGTGGGGCCGTGGCCTAACAGTCTTAAAGGGAATCTGTCAGGAAGTTTTTGCTATCTCATCTGAGAGCAGCATAAAGAGAAGCTAAATCCAACGATGCATCACTTAGTTTACTGGGTGCAGCGGTTCTGACACAATTAGAGCTTTTCGATTTGGAATGAAGCAGAGCTGAGAAAGCTAACCCCGCCCACACCAGGCTCTCCATGTACAAAATCCATAGGCAGTGAGCTGCTGATCACAGGAAGGGGGCGTTGCCAGACTAGACTGGCAATGTTAATCTCTCAGTGATGAATCCATCACAGTTAGTAAAGTACAGCGCGCACTTTGGAAAGTGACACATCCCTGAATTCTGTGTTTCAGCCTCTATCTCCTGCTGTCTTCAGATTACATAGCAAAACCCTGCTGACAGATTCCCTTTAATAAAACTCCCTCACCAAATGTTCCCTAAAATGCTTTCATGTGGGGGCAACAGGGCAATTTCCATGCATAATCATCAGTGGTCTTTTGAGATGGAGGCTGCCATTTTGTACGACTAAGGGAAATTTGATCTTTATTGACAACTGAAGAAAATGGACACAGCTATTCCATGAACAGAATAGTCCACAATTTTCTAGTTATTAACTATTTCCATGGTTAACTGAAATGGTCTATAATATAGCTGCCTCAGTGATTCTGCTAGATGTGGACATTGATGTGGTGCAAAACCATTATATTTTATGGGTACATTTAGCATGGATCATAGATAAAAATGTACATGTGCAGGTACCGTGCAATATCTGGCAAGATCATGAGGATGAAGACATAGAGGGGACCATCTTCTTTCTGACCCGTAACCAGTTTGGTTTTAATGGTTCATCCACAAACCACAAATCTTTTCCCTTGACCATTGGTTCTTGAGTTGGTCTTCCACAGAGTGTTAGGACTTGCAACCCTTTAATTTTTCACCACGAGGTGGAGGAAATGATGTCTTCAGGATGTCATGAGGTAAACATGAAGAGTGAATCTGAGGTGACTTTTCGAAATGGAGTCTCAAATGAGACAATGGTTGTGACGGCTGCCCTGCCCCTCTCAGAAGCTGGCAATGCTGACTTCTCCACCAACTTCTGTGCATCGTTTCTCCATTAGATGCCATGACACTTTTAGAAGGCACTTAACCCATCTCCTACACCTAAGCTATGACCATGTTTTATCTACAACCAAAAATGACAGATTTGAGGAGTCTAGTAGTAATACGAGTATATTTTGTGGCGTAACCTAGAACCTACCACCCCATGAGATGCACTGGTCAAGGTTGAGTATGAAGGTGCGCAATGGTCATGTCCTACTATTTGTAGAGAAGTCCATCATTGTCATTTTTGTTGTATTTTCCTGTTATGATTACCTCCTTGAGGGGACATCCAGAATATCAGCTCTAAAACTAAACTGTAGGCTGACAGCTTACATCGGGCCCTGGTAGAAGAACCCTATAAAAGGTATAAGTAGTCCACCATCTTTGACTAAAACACATTTACAGTCTTTGGAGAAGACCTCTAAAATTTTCCAGATGCAGTGAAACATCTATTTCTCCCCAACGTTGTTAAGGGATTGAGTAAAACTTTTCAGAATTTGCGATGAAGCTAAGCTTTGGCCAAGATAGGTTGACTTTTTTTTATCATCCCCATATCAAGCTTCTTCGAGAAGGTTGGGGTCTTGGAAATCTTCCAAGGAACCCTTTACCATGTTTCGGGACCCTGGCTGTCGATAAGAGATGGAAAAAAATCTGTACATCTTCCCTCTTTGATATGTTAAAGGATTTGACCCAAAATATGATGACTTGGTACGTGTGAGGGTGTGTAAATGAAGGCACCGTCTACTATGTATGGAGGAAGAGGCCATTTTGTATGCTAAGTCTACAGCACTGTGATAACTGATAAAACTTATTTGCTTCATTGTCAGAAAATGTTAAGTGTTTGAAAGGGCCCTTAGAAGATGAAAGGCAGGGGCGACGACGTGACATTGGGTCAAACAATCATTAGAGAATTAGTTTGGGACAACTTCAACGTTTCTTCATGGCAAACAAGTTTAACGGTGGCCCTGATGAACCATATCACCAAGTTACTCAACTGTAGGTTTCTGAAAAAACTCATTAATGGGTTGTCGAGGATTACAAAAAAAAGGATTCCAATGTTTTTGTTTACTTTTTTTTTCTAAAAAATGGACACCATGTTACTTAAAGCAGCCATAGTTGACTCCACGTTGCCCAGTCATGGGCTTAAAAGGGTTATTCCAGCTCCGATCATTTCGGCATCAGGAGGTGAGCAGTGACCTCGGATCTACTGATACATAAACAGACGGGAGGTCACTGGCCCCGCGGCACCTCCTGATGCCAAAGTGAGCGGAGCGCAGAACACTTCAACAGCCAATGAACGTTGACCACTTTTTGGGGACTGCTTTTTATAGGTCACAACAGAATTATTCTCCCGGGGGCTGTATTTCTGAAGTTGTGGCTGAAAAAATTAACTATCCACCAATATAGTAAGACCGTCTCTTGATTTCGATGACTGCCTCATGCACAAGGCAGTACGCTACTGATACAGTTGTAGAGAGCAATGATAAGACACCCAACCATCAATGGTGTTTCATAAGGAAGTATTACTGGTCAGATTTCTACAGAATCCACTCCAAAATAATGGTGGCATATTCCATTGAAGGTGTAGGGAATACATGTACCACGTTACCCCCTTCCTCATCCGCTTAGAAGACCATTTTTGGCTTAAGTATTCTTGAAAAAAGAAAAATATAATTTTGTTTCTTAAGGAATTTTATGCCTTTTGATGGCAGCGAAATGAATGACTTGAAGAATGAAAGAGTATGAAGGAATATAGTATATACTGAGAAGGGAGCGGGATGTGGTGTAACACTCCAGAAGCCCCCCCATCCCTCCCCAACGCCCCCCAAAAGCATCTGAGTGGTAGATATCGAAGACCCAATGGTCAGGATACTGAAGGGAAAAGCATAGACAGAGACTTTGGTAAGTAACCACACTTTTAAAAAGCAAGATATCATTTTTAAACATATCAGTGCATACTTCTTATATGAAAATATACACAATTATATTTCAATGTCCAAAAAAAAAAAAAAAAAAAAACTAATGAAAAAAAAAACATTAAAAACAAAAGAAAAGCGAACCAGCCAAACACAATATATTAGCTATTTTTTTTTTTTTTGTTTAAATTTTAAACGCTACAATTTTGTCGAGGTTACATCTTTTTGACTTTTTTTTTTTTATTATTTTTTGGTGTTTTTTTTTTGTAAATATTACTTCATGCATTTTACACCTTTTTTTTTTTTTTTTTTTAGCCTTTTGAGAATAAATATGCTCCTTTTTTTTTTTTTTTTTTTTCATATTTTTTTTCACTCTTCTAAAAACTGCAGCATTTAACTTGTAATTGTTTTGTGTCGTGCAAGTTTCTGCCACACCCTTTAATAAAATGAAGGGAAAAAAAAAAAAAACAAACAAAAAGAAAAAAAAAGAAAAATAACAAAAAAAATTAAAAATAAAACCCAACAATAATAACTACTCTACAGAACGCAAATTTACGAATATAAAAAAATATTCACAATGTAACTGTCAACAGCACAAATGAGCACAAGAAATAATATTAAAAATCAGAAACAAATATTTATACAGATAAAAACAGGGTGCGGGGAATATATATATATATATATATATTTTTTAAGATTGTCATTTTTTTTTTTTTTTTTTTTTCCTTGTCTTGAAAATTAATGAGTTTTCATTTACAGTGTGAAAAAAAAACCTAAAAACGGTTCTCTAAGAACCTAATCGAGTTACCAAGGGCCCATTCATTTCCTCTAATGTCCACCCTATGCCCATAATAGCCTGCTGTGCCAAAAGGATATATCCAGAGGGTTGGAATTTTTCGATGACCGATTCATTTTTACAATTTTGCTGCTATTTTTTTTTACAGTGCTAGAGATGAGGTTCGAGTGGCAAATGTAATTTTGCCTCAAAATTTGGATTTTTGTGAATACTGCAAATTCCATTAGTTGCGCATCAAAAAAGGGGGAGCAATGTTTACCTGCAACTAAAGGGGGAGCAATGTTTACCTGCAACTAAAGGGGGAGCAATGTTTACCGGCAACTAAAGGGGGAGCAATGTTTACCTGCAACTAAAGGGGGAGCAATGTTTACCGGCAACTAAAGGGGGAGCAATGTTTACCTGCAACTAAAGGGGGAGCAATGTTTACCGGCAACTAAAGGGGGAGCAATGTTTACCGGCAACTAAAGGGGGAGCAATGTTTACCTGCAACTAAAGGGGGAGCAATGTTTACCTGCAACTAAAGGGGGAGCAATGTTTACCTGCAACTAAAGGGGGAGCAATGTTTACCTGCAACTAAAGGGGGAGCAATGTTTACCTGCAACTAAAGAGGGAGCAATGTTTACCTGCAACTAAAGGGGGAGCAATGTTTACCTGCAACTAAAGGGGGAGCAATGTTTACCTGCAACTAAAGGGGGAGCAATGTTTACCTGCAACTAAAGGGGGAGCAATGTTTACCTGCAACTCCATTAGTTGCCATTTTTGCAGATTTGTAGAGTGCTGGGGAAGGAGTGAAAAAAATGTAGAATAGTTCTCATCTCGCCACCAGACTCCAGCTTCTTTATTCCTCCACGTCCTCCACCTTCTGGAGCGGAGTAGCCCTCCGGAACCACAACATGTGTCGTCTGAGGCGCCACTCAGGTCCCAGGCGGTGCACATTGTGATGCCAGAGGCCTCATACTTGGCACAGACTTAAAATGGAGGTAGAGGAAGCAGCTGCTCGAGAAGCGGGCGGAGGGTTGCAGCGAGATGAATATTCTTTTTTTGGACTCATTTATTATGCCCTTCGTATAATTCGAGTTTCCATACCAAATTTGACCGGACCGCCCGATTCGTATTTCAGCAGATCCACTAATAGGTAACGTACAAGAAGAGCAAAGTCTGTGCTAAAGTGGGTCAATTGTTTATCCTGCTTTTATAGTTGCTGGACAAGATAAATTAGATAATATCAATTGAGTTGGGGGCAGGTACA
This sequence comes from Phyllobates terribilis, assembly GCF_046119375.1. Lineage (NCBI taxonomy): Eukaryota > Metazoa > Chordata > Amphibia > Anura > Dendrobatidae > Phyllobates > Phyllobates terribilis. The sequence continues at coordinate 156,464,928 of NW_027362767.1, read as the reverse complement.
ATAAATCGTGAAAAGCTATAAATGAATAAAATAAAAAAAAGTATTAATAATTATTAAATTGTACTAAGGGTTGTATATAAGAATGATGGAGGGGAGGCTGGAAACAAGAATTTTTACATTTTCAAAATTTGTTTTACATTTTCCAAAAATGTAAAAGGAGGCAAGAAAATTAGGATTGGGCTGTAATAAGAGAGCAGCAGAAATCTTCAAAACTTCCCCTAGGTGGCAGTGTCTACCAAATGTCCTGTTCCTGACTGGGCAACCAGCGGGCTACTATGGATGCATGTGGACCCCCTAGTAAATTATCCTTTACTTCCAAGCCTTTCCACCAGCCAGAAAACGGCTTAGAATATAAAAGATCACTATGATTTCACTTCCGAATTGCTAATGGGCGAGGGGCTGGATGGGCCATTTTCTCTACCCTGCAGTTGAACTGCATTGTAATACATACAAATCCCATTTGCGCCCGTCATGTGACCGCAGCGACGCGGGAATCCCTGTCTTTGAGAAGTGAAATCATGCGCTGAGCTCTTTCCTCCAAAATAAGAAAACCGCGTCTAAAAGAATAAATATATATATGTATATATTATATATATTTCTTGTAAATTTTTTTCTTTTTCTCTTTTAAAAAGGCATTGTCTGCATTAAGATAGAGCTCCATGGCTTGCGGAGGTGGCGGCGGCGGCGGGGGGGGGGGTTGACGGTGCAGTCACAGTTTTTAGATATGTCGAAGTAGCTTGATCTCTGGACGGTGGAGTCACTCATTGGAGACAGGCGACAGCTTCCATGACGGGTGGAGGATGGGGATGAAGGTGGCTCTCCATGGTGAGCATCCTGATAATATGCCGATGGTTAATTTGTAAACCCATTAGAGGTCTGTGAAGCAGCTAGGAATTCAATTTCCAGTTTGTGAATGAGGGCTGCTCTGCCAGGCGGACACTTTGGACTTAACCATTTCATGAAAGCCGAAACCAAACCCAAAAAAAAAAAAAATTCAGAGTCGGCAGCTTCCCTTTCAAGCAGCCTGGTAATAGACAGTGAAAGCTGCTGCAGTAGCGAGCAGGGTGAGGCGGTGGACAGGGGACTAATATCAGTGTGGATGGAGGGCAGTGGCGAGATTGACTTTAGCAGCTGTGGTCAACGAGACAAGAAGGTGAGCAGTTGGCCAGAGTCGTACAGAGCGGAGGATTGTAGTGCAGCCATGGAGTCCCACGTCCTCTGCAGACATTGCCTGAAGCACTGGACTAGGAAGAATACCTACCAAATACTAAAGCTATATCTCAGGCAGTTAATGATAGGTTCCCACCCTTCAGCATTAAACCTCACCGGTGACTAGCTCCTGTCTGCCCACCCCCTCCCAGTTGGCACCTCATCCTATGGCTGCAGGCGTAAGAACGAGGTAGTGGGGGAGGGGGGTCCGCGGAGCCAGTTATGTTACCCATGCGTCAAGTCGCATGCGTTTTACAGACGGGCTCTCGCCCTCCGTGTCGCCTGTGGGTCTCAGCAGCCCGAGTGACGAGGTGTAGTCGACCCTTACATCCTCTCGGTCATTGCCTTCAAAAGAGCTTGCATTGCTGCTGAGGCTGTCGACAGGGGAGCGGCCGGTGGCTTCGTGTCGGGGCTGGTGGGGAAAGGATGTCAATGGGGTGCCCGTGCTCCGTTCTCGGTTGGGAGATGGAGGTTCCTTCTTGATGTTTATGTTGGGGTTGGTGTTGACTGTCAGCGTGGCGGTGTGTGGAAGCTGTCCACTGGACCTGTATAAGGAAGGAGAGGGCGAGAGAAGAAAAAATATTAAGATAATGTCCTTAAACGTACCCAGAGGTGGTCACATGTTCCGTATAACTAGTCAATGAGTTTGGGGAAAACCTAGTGCCACCTTTTACCATCAGTCAATTTCAACATTAAAAATCGGGGCCAATTTTATTTTTAATGTAATGTTTACAGCGATAGGAGGTCTATTTTCTAACCTACAGCAAAAAAAACAAAGGAAAGACATGGTGTAGAATTCTAGAATTGTGACTGACTGCAACCACCACTAGAGGGAGCTCACGGAGTATGGCTTTATTATTGGTGCAGGCAGCCACCACCAGAGGGAGCTCACGGAGTATGGCTTTATTATTGGTGCAGGCAGCCACCACCACAGGGAGCTCACGGAGTATGGCTTTATTATTGGTGCAGGCAGCCACCACCAGAGGGAGCTCACGGAGTATGGCTTTATTACTGGTGCAGGCAGCCACCACCACAGGGAGCTCACGGAGTATGGCTTTATTATTGGTGCAGGCAGCCACCACCAGAGGGAGCTCACGGAGTATGGCTTTATTATTGGTGCAGACGACCACCACCAGAGGGAGCTCACGGAGTATGGCTTTATTATTGGTGCAGGCAGCCACCACCAGAGAGAGCTCACTAAGTAAAGGTTTATTATTGGTGCAGGCAACCACTACTAGAGAGAGATTAAAGGGGTATTCCCATCGCCAAGATCCTATCTCAATATGTAGTAGGTGTAATAATAATAATAGTATAGTTCTTCTGATTTGCTATGTCGCTTACCTCATGTAGGGCATTGCAGTAGCTTAGGTATTCATGGTTACATCTACTAAGAGCTAACTGTCACTATATGAGTGGTCGTAACCATAGATACCTAGGCTGCTATAATGTCCTACATGAGGTAAGTGACATAGTGAATCTGAAGAACTATACTACATTTCTAATTGCAGGTATTATTATTATTATACCTACTACATATTGGGATAGGATCTTGGAGATGGGAATACCCTTTAATGAATACGGTTTTAATATTGGCCTCGATGTACGAGCAGTATGTGCACACTCCACCACTCCCTGCAGTGGCAGCTGCAGGAAGTCACAATTTTATTATATAACTATCTATGCAGGAGATTTGGAGCTCTGTATCAGGAATAAAGAAACTTCTACCCTATAAAGATATTTTAGAGAACGGTTTAATAGTCAATCTTATCCTCACAACTGAGGGTTTGCTACTGTTGTATACAGTGAAGACAATCATATGAACTAAACAAGCAGAGGGTTTGCTACAATGCTTTAGTACAGGATACAGAATTTGTAGAAAATGTCATTTCTGCAGAAAGCAATGACTGGCGCTGCATGGTGGATGATGGTGCTATCATTAGAGTGAGCGATGGAGGGATTAACCCTCTTTATGAATACATGAAACTGGCAGAACCAGAAGAGAAGCGTAGTCATCGCTGCCCCTCCCGAGCGGCCCGGGTCCCTCCCGAGCGGCCAGGGTCCCTCCCGAGCGGCCAGGGTCCCTCCCGAGCGGCCAGGGTCCCTCCCGAGCGGCCAGGGTCCCTCCCGAGCGGCCAGGGTCCCTCCCGAGCGGCCAGGGTCTCTCCTGAGCGGCCCGGGTCCTTCACGAGCGGCCAGGGTCCCTCCCGAGCGGCCCGGGTCCCTCCCGAGCGGCCAGGGTCCCTCACTGGGTAGAAGAGCCAGACCCTGGCAGGCGAGACTCCAGAGCTCCGAAAGGGCAAAAGGTGACATTTAATAAAAGCCGATGTAAGGCACCTACTGCCGGAGTCATCCTCTCTGTTCCCCTACGGGGGGGAGCTGGAGAGCAGACACCCCTCATCCACCATAAAACCTCTGGGGATATACGGCCACTCCTGGACACGTTAGGTGCTGGAGGACATCTGAGATCTAACTCTGCAGGGATCAGCAGATAGCGCACCATTGCCTCCAATCTGGAAATGAGCGTATATTCCTCATCACCACCCTCCATTCTCTATCACCATAAGCCATCAGCAGGGGGCAGTATGGAGCAGACACGTACATCAGGTTACTTAGCGACACCGGCACCATCTGCTGCGCTTGGTGATGTTGCGGATGCTGCTGCTGCTGCTGCCAGGCGGACACGTTGCCTAGTGACAAGGCTCCGGGAGAGCTGAACGAGGAGAGCGAGGACAAGTCTGCGCTGGTCAGCTGGTAATCTGCAAGACAAGGAAGAAGAGCTGGTGAGAGGCCGGTCTCCAGGGGGCGCTGCTGCCCTCCTGTGCGTGACTGTGGGAGGTAACAGCTCCGCCCATGAGGAGCATCTTCTGTGTGGTGACAGCGTGCGCCGTCTTATGGCGCCTTCCTGATCCCATGTAGTCATGAACGCTCGTTTTCTGGCTGGAGCAGCTTTTTGCCCCTTTATCGCACTTTCAACATTTTTTTTTAAACAATTGGGAGCGAAAAAACGTGTGTTCAGCTGGTTATAGGGTTAATAAAGTGTATATTGTGGCTTACAGCTGTACATACAGTGGGTACGGAAAGTATTCAGACCCCTTTACATTTTTCACTCTTTGTTTCATTGCAGCCATTTGGTAAATTCTAAAAAGTTCATTTTTTTCTCATTAAAGTACACTCTGCACCCCATCTTGACTGAAAAAAACAGAAATGTAGAAATTTATGCAAATTTATTAAAAAAGAAAAACTGAAATCTCACATGGTCATAAGTATTCAGACCCTTTGCTCAGTATTGAGTAGAAGCCCCCTTTTGAGCTAGTACAGCCATGAGTCTTCTTGGGAATGATGCAACAAGTTTTTCACACCTGGATTTGGGGATCCTCTGCCATTCTTCCTTGCAGATCCTCTCCAGTTCCGTCAGGTTGGATGGTGAACGTTGGTGGACAGCCATTTTCAGGTCTCTCCAGAGATGCTCAATTGGGTTTAGGTCAGGGCTGTGGCTGGACCAGTCTAGAATGGTCACAGAGTTGTTCTGAAGCCGCTCCTTTGTTATTTTAGCTGTGTGCTTAGGGTTATTGTCTTGTTGGAAGGTGAACCTTCAGCCAAGTCTGAGGTCCAGAGCACTCTGGAAGAGGTTTTCATCCAGGATATCTCTGTACTTCGCCGCATTCATGTTTCCTTCAATTGCAACCAGTAGTCCTGTCCCTGCCGCTGAAAAACACCCCCATAGCATGATGCTCCCACCACCATGATTCACTGTTGGGATTGTATTGGGCAGGTGATGAGCAGTGCCTGGTTTTCTCCACACATACCGCTTAGAATTATCACCAAAAAGTTCTATCTTCGTCTCATCAGACCAGAGAATCTTATTTCTCATAGTCTTGGAGTCCTTCATGTGTTTTTGAGCAAACTCTATGCGGGCTTTCATATGTCTTGCACTGAGGAGAGGCTTCCATTTGGCCACTCAGCCACAATGGCCCGACTGGTGGAGGGCTGCAGTGATAGTTGACATTGTGGAACTTTCTCCCATCTCCCTACTGCATCTCTGGAGCTCAGCCACAGTGATCTTGGGGTTCTTCTTTACCTCTCTCACCAAGGCTCTTCTCCCATGATTGCTCAGTTTGGCTGGACGGCCAGGTCTAGAAAGACTTCTGGGGGTCCCAAATTTCTTCCATTTAAGGATTATGGAGGGCACTGTGCTCTTAGGAATCTTGAGTAATGCAGAAATTCTTTTGTAACCTTGGCCAGATCTGTGCCTTGCCACAATTCTGTCTCTGAGCTCCTTGGGCAGTTCCTTTGAGCTCATGATTCTCATTTGGTCTGACATGCACTGTGAGCTGTGAGGTCTTATATAGACAGGTGTGTGCCTTACCAAATCAATTCCTATTAGTTTAATTAAACACAGATGGACTCCAATGAAGGAGTAGAACCATCTCAAGGAAGATCACAGGGAAATGGACAGCATGTGACTTAAATATGAGTGTCTGAGCAAAGGGTGGTAATACTTATGACCATGTGATATTTCAGTTTATCTTTTTTACTAAATTTGCAAAAATTTCTACATTTCTGTTTTTTTCAGTCAAGATGGGGTGCAGAGTGTACTTTAACCCCTTTCTGACCCAGGGCGTATTAGTACGTATCTGTGCCCTGGGCCTTATACGTATTAATACGCCCTAGCGATTTCGCTCGCACACAAGCGGTGCGGGCGAGATCGCCACCGGGTGTCAGCTGATTGTCACAGCTGACACCCTGTGCTATGTGCAGGGAGCGGTCCCGCACCGCTCCCGGCACATTAACCCCCGAAATGCTGCGATCGAAATCGATCGCAGCATTCCGGTGGCAAGAGGAGGTAAGCGCGATACTTACCTTCTCTGCCGGCGTCCAGCGGCGTCTGAATCCGGTCCTGGATGTTGCCATGGTGACCCGACTTCATCATGACAACATCTGGGTCACCAGGAGGCAGGAAGTTGCTTTGGTCATACGCAGAGCACGACCAAAGTAACTTCTCCCTGTGCAGCGCTGACAGGCTGCATGGCATAAGGTTTAGCCGAAACGCGTTGGAATGTGCTGTATTTGAGAGCCGTTACACTGCTTTTTTTGTAACTCATCCTTGGTTTTTATAATACGAAATTAAAAGTGAAGTTTTAACAAGATATTTACAACCCTAGTCCTGCTGGAGACATCTTTGCTTGTTTTTTCATTACTTGAAGAATAAAGCTGCCTTATCAATTTTACCACACGCAGAACGGCATAAAAAAAGAAAAAAAAACAATTCCTGAATTGTTGGCTTTTGTTTATTCTGCCTCCCAAAAATCGGAATAGAAAGCGATCAAAAAATTTCATTTGCCCGAAAATGATACCGATAAAAACGTCAACTTGTCCCCCAAAAAACAAGCCCTTACATGACTCAGTCGGCCAAAATATGGAAAAATAATAGCTCTCAAAATATGGCGATGAAAAAACTAGTCTTTGCAAAAAAATGCGTCTTTTAGTGTGTGACAGCTGTCAGTCATAAAAACCCGATATGAATCTGGCATCGCTGTAATTGCACCGACCTGAAGAATAAAGTAATCTCATCACTTATACCGCACGAGGAACGGTGTAAAAAATAAACTTTAGGGTTAGGGTTGTGTTGGGGTTAGGGTTGGGCTAGGATTGGGCTAGGATTGGGGTTAGGGTTAGGCTAGGGTTAAGGATGGGATTTTTTCAGAAGTAAAGAAAAAAAAAATGATGACGATATGGCGACTAGTGAGTGCAAGTGCTCGCTACTTGAGTTTGCATCGGGTGCTCGGGTATGCACCGAGTATCACGGGTGCTTGAGTGACATGCTCGAGTCTCCTCCCCAAATGTTTTGCAGCTGTTAGACAGCCCAAAAAAATCTTGCGGAGATTGCTTGCCATGCACGAGCGATCCCTGCATGTTTTGTTTTGGGTGTCTAATAAAAAAAACATGCGGGGTAGGGACTCGAACATGTCACTTGAGCACCCCCGATACTTGGTGCATACCCTAGTACCTGATACAAACTCAAGTAGCGAGCACTTGCGCTCAAGACTAATGACAACTTATTCAATATGATGACCTAATGTAAACAAATTCTGTGTCGTACCTCTGGGTTCAAAATGTTCACTATACACCTTGATAAAATCCTGGAGGGGTGTAGCTTCCAAAATGGAGTCACTGGGGGGAGGGTGGGGTGGTTTCCACAGTTTGGGTACATCAGGGACTCCCCAAACGCAACATGTTACCCTTGTGAAAATGCAAAATTGGGGGCTGAAAAACATTTTTGTTGAAAAAATGTGAAAATGTTATTTTTACAGTTCAATGTTATAAACTTCTGTGAAGCACCTGGGGGTTCAGGGTGCTCACCACACATCTAGATAAGTTCCCTGAGGGGTCTAGTTTCCAAAATGGTGTCACTTGTGGGGGGTTTCCACTGTTTAGGCACATCAGGGGCTCTCCAAACGCAACATGGCGTCCGCTAATTATTCAAGCAAATTTTACATTCAAAAAGTCAAATGGCGCTCCTTCCCTTCCGAACCCTGCCGTGCGCCCAAACAGTGGTTTTTCCCCACATATGGGGTATCTGCGTGCTCAGAGGAAATTGCACAACAAAATTTTGGGGTCCATTTTTTCCTGTTACCCCTGCGAAAAAAACAAAATTTGGGTCTAAAGTAACATTTTTGTGAAAAAAGTTAAATGTTAATTTTTTTTCTTCCACATTCCAAAAATTCCTGTGAAGCACCTGAAGGGTTAATAAAGTTCTTGAATGTGGTTTTGAGCACCTTGAGGGGTGCAGTTTTTAGAATGGTGTCACTTTTGGGTATTTTCTGTCATAAAGACCCCTCAAAGTGACTTCAAATGTGATGTGGTCCCTAAAGAATGGTTTTGTAAATTTTGTTGGAAAAATGAGAAATCGCTGGTCAACTTTTAACCCTTATAGCTCCCTAACAAAAAAAAATTTGGTTCCAAAATTGTGCTGATGTAAAGTAGACATGTGGGAAATGTTATTTATTAACTCTTTTGTGTGACATATCTCTCTGATTTAAGGGCATAAAAATTCAAATTTTGAAAATTGCAAAATTTTCAAAATTTTCGCCAAATTTCCGTTTTTTTCACAAATAAACGCAAGTCATATCGAAGAAATTTTACCACAATCATGAAGTACAATATGTCACGAAAAAACAATCTCAGAATCAGGGGGATCCGTTGAAGAGTTCCAGAGTAATTACCTCATAAAGTGACAGTGGTCAGAATTGTAAAAATTGGCCTGGTCATTAACGTGCAAACCACCCGCGGGGGTAAAGGGGTTAATGAGGAAAAAAAATGAACTTTTTAGAATTTACCAAATGGCTGCAATGAAACAAAGAGTGAAAAATGTAAAGGGGTCTGAATACTTTCCATACCCACTGTATGTTCCATTTCTGTGGCACAGTCACCACAAAACATGCCGCCTGATGGGCTCAACACTGGTGAATATGGTCAGCCTCCGCACTTGTCATTCACTCTCTCACCGCTGTCAGGGGCTCGGCTCGCTGTCAGGGGCTCGGCTCGATGTCAGGGGCTCGGCTCGATGTCAGGGGCTCGGCTCGATGTCAGGGGCTCGGATCGCTGTCAGGGGCTCGGATCGCTGTCAGGGGCTCGGCTCGATGTCAGGGGCTCGGCTCGATGTCAGGGGCTCGGCTCGATGTCAGGGGCTCGGCTCGATGTCAGGGGCTCGGCTCGATGTCAGGGGCTCGGCTCGCTGTCAGGGGCTCGGCTCGCTGTCAGGGGCTCGGCTCGCTGTCAGGGGCTCGGCTCGCTGTCAGGGTCTCGGCTCGATGTCAGGGTCTCGGCTCGATGTCAGGGTCTCGGCTCGCTGTCAGGGGCTCGGCTCGATGTCAGGGGCTCGGCTCGCTGTCAGGGTTTCTGCTTGCTGTCAGGGACAGCGATCGTCCTCTATCTCTGACAATCTCATCTATTCACTCACATTATAAAGAGATCTTAACAATGGTGCTGAGGTTTTTCTTTTTCTCTCTCTCTAATCCTTCAGTCATTGTATCTGCTCTCACGTATCAATAAGAAATAGATCCTACGGATGGCAACCGGAGAGAGGGGGAAAGTAACAGCGAGCCGCCTCTTAGATGACATGGCTGCCAACAGAAACACGTGTCAGCTTTCTCATCCATGACAGCAAGACACACGTGAAGGTCACACAGGTCACCCTGCTCCCATCACACAGAAGAAAACCAGCAGAGGGCGCTCTAGCAGCTCTATGATATGTCATACAAGAGACGACCAGCAGAGGGCGCTCTAGCAGCTCTATGATATGTCATACAAGAGACGACCAGCAGAGGGCGCTATAGGCAGCTCTATGACATGTCATACAAGAGACGACCAGCAGAGGGCGCTCTAGCAGCTCTATATGTCATGTCATACAAGAGACGACCAGCAGAGGGCGCTATAGGCAGCTCTATGACATGTCATACAAGAGACGACCAGCAGAGGGCGCTCTAGCAGCTCTATGATATGTCATACAAGAGACGACCAGCAGAGGGCGCTCTAGGCAGCTCTATGATATGTCATACAAGAGACGACCAGCAGAGGGCACTCTAGGCAGCTCTATGACATGTCATACAAGAGACGACCCGCAGAGGGCGCGCTGGACAGCTCTATGATATGTCATACAAGAGACAACCAGCAGAGGGCGCTCTAGCAGCTCTATGATATGTCATACAAGAGACGACCAGCAGAGGGCGCTCTAGCAGCTCTATGATATGTCATACAAGAGACGACCAGCAGAGGGCGCTATAGGCAGCTCTATAACATGTCATACAAGAGACGACCAGCAGAAGGCACTCTAGGCAGCTCTATGACATGTCATACAAGAGACGACCCGCAGAGGGCGCTCTGGGCAGCTCTATGATATGTTATACAAGAGACAACCAGCAGAGGGCGCTCTAGGCAGCTCTATGACATGTCATACAAGAGACAACCAGCAGAGGGCGCTCTAGCAGCTCTATGATATGTTATACAAGAGACAACCAGCAGAGGGCGCTCTAGGCAGCTCTATGACATGTCATACAAGAGACGACCCGCAGAGGGCGCTCTGGGCAGCTCTATGATATGTCATACAAGAGACAACCAGCAGAGGGCGCTATAGGCAGCTCTATGACATGTCATACAAGAGACGACCAGCAGAGGGCGCTCTAGGCAGCTAAATGATATGTCATACAAGAGACAACCCGCAGAGGGCGCTCTGGGCAGCTCTATGATATGTCATACAAGAGACGACCAGCAGAGGGCGCTCTAGGCAGCTCTATGACATTTCACCCTGCTTTGTCTCTGCTTTTATCAGCCTGATGTTCGCTGCCATCTGCCTCTTGAGAAAGCTGGGTCTGTGAAGTGGTGGAAGATGTGAGTTTCTGCAGATCGCGCCCTCCCTAGCTCGGCAGGGTGTACACACTGCCACTCGCGTGTGAAGAGGAGATCTTGCACAAATCAAGTCTGTCCGGTTCCCTTTAATGACGAAACTAGCCGTCAATACAGGCATGTGGGTGTCGGCAGTGCGGGGTACGACAGCAGCTATTTGCCACCTATAGCCTCTGTTGGGAGTCCTAGTGACAGGAACCCTTTAAATGGTTTGTATAGGATTAGAAAAATAGCACCACCCCTGTCTACTGGTTGTGCGTGGTATTGCAGCTCAGCCTTGTTGACTATAATGAAGCTGAGCTGCAATACCAGATACATCCAATGGACAGATTTGACGCTAAGCCATAGTTTTCTGGACGACCCCTTTAACTACTTTTTGGGAAGTGGCCAGATTAATGGGTTTGGCATACATTAACCACATCTACGCGATCACATGGTAAAAACAACAGGTTAAAGATGATTTTCCACTTTGGCCAATACGATAAACTGATCATAAAGCGTCCCCCTCCTGAGACCCCCAGCAATGAGGTGTAATCTGGGCAAATCTAGTAGAAAGTGATAGGTGTCCCTGCAGTGCCTCCGCAGGAGATATAGAGTATTACACAGTGTCTACTGATATCAATGTGTTGTCTGACTAATGCACAGATCCTCCAGACTGTACAGACCCTCCCTCTAAGATATGTTGGCAATATTTATACAGATATCAGACAAACCTGTGTTGTACGCTGTTGACATGGCAGAGAAAGGCAGTCCATGATGTGACAGTAAGCTGGGTGTCGCCACTGAGACGACCGGTGTGGTTAAGGAGTGAGCTGCCTGGGAGACTCCTCCTAGCCGCTGTGCGTTCTGCGGGACAGAAAAGACATGATTAATCGGGGATGAGGACTCGTGGTCCACACCGTGCAGGAGAGCTGTCCGGGCACATAACACACAGACCTCCAGCCCTCAGCACCATACAGGAGAGCTGTCCGGGCACATAACACACAGACCTCCAGCCCTCAGCACCATACAGGAGAGCTGTCCGGGCACATAACACACAGACCTCCAGTACCATACAGGAGAGCTGTCCGGGCACATAACACACAGACCTCCAGCCCTCAGCACCATACAGGAGAGCTGTCCGGGCACATAACACACAGACCTCCAGCCCTCAGCACCGTGCAGGAGAGCTGTCCGGGCACATAACACACAGACCTCCAGCCCTCAGCACCGTGCAAGAGAGCGGTCCGGGCACATAACACACAAACCTCCAGTACCATACAGGAGAGCTGTCCGGGCACATAACACACAGACCTCCAGCCCTCAGCACCATACAGGAGAGCTGTCCGGGCACATAACACACAGACCTCCAGCCCTCAGCACCGTGCAGGAGAGCTGTCCGGGCACATAACACACAGACCTCCAGCCCTCAGCACCATACAGGAGAGCTGTCCGGGCACATAACACACAGACCTCCAGCCCTCAGCACCGTGCAAGAGAGCAGTCCGGGCACATAACACACAGACCTCCAGTACCATACAGGAGAGCTGTCCGGGCACATAACACACAGACCTCCAGCCCTCAGCACCCTGCAGGAGAGCTGTCCGGGCACATAACACACAGACCTCCAGCCCTCAGCACCATACAGGAGAGCTGTCCGGGCACATAACACACAGACCTCCAGCCCTCAGCACCATACAGGAGAGCTGTCCGGGCACATAACACACAGACCTCCAGACCTCAGCACCATACAGGAGAGCTGTCCGGGCACATAACACACAGACCTCCAGACCTCAGCACCATACAGGAGAGCTGTCCGGGCACATAACACACAGGCCTCCAGCCCTCAGCACCATACAGGAGAGCTGTCCGGGCACACAACACACAGACCTCCAGCCCTCAGCACCATACAGGAGAGCTGTCCGGGCACATAACACACAGACCTCCAGCCCTCAGCACCGTGCAGGAGAGCTGTCCGGGCACATAACACACAGACCTCCAGCCCTCTGCACCGTGCAGGAGAGCTGTCCGGGCACATAACACACAGACCTCCAGCCCTCAGCACCATACAGGAGAGCTGTCCGGGCACAAAACACACAGACCTCCAGCCCTCAGCACCGTGCAAGAGAGCGGTCCGGGCACATAACACACAGACCTCCAGTACCATACAGGAGAGCTGTCCGGGCACATAACACACAGACCTCCAGCCCTCAGCACCATACAGGAGAGCTGTCCGGGCACATAACACACAGACCTCCAGCCCTCAGCACCGTGCAGGAGAGCTGTCCAGGCACATAACACAGACCTCCAGCCCTCAGCACCATACAGGAGAGCTGTCCGGGCACATAACACACAGACCTCCAGCCCTCAGCACCGTGCAAGAGAGCGGTCCGGGCACATAACACACAGACCTCCAGTACCATACAGGAGAGCTGTCCGGGCACATAACACACAGACCTCCAGCCCTCAGCACCATACAGGAGAGCTGTCCGGGCACATAACACACAGACCTCCAGCCCTCAGCACCGTGCAGGAGAGCTGTCCGGGCACATAACACACAGACCTCCAGCCCTCAGCACCGTGCAAGAGAGCGGTCCGGGCACATAACACACAGACCTCCAGTACCATACAGGAGAGCTGTCCGGGCACATAACACACAGACCTCCAGCCCTCAGCACCGTGCAAGAGAGCGGTCCGGGCACATAACACACAGACCTCCAGTACCATACAGGAGAGCTGTCCGGGCACATAACACACAGACCTCCAGCCCTCAGCACCATACAGGAGAGCTGTCCGGGCACATAACACACAGACCTCCAGCCCTCAGCACCGTGCAGGAGAGCTGTCCGGGCACATAACACACAGACCTCCAGCCCTCAGCACCGTGCAAGAGAGCGGTCCGGGCACATAACACACAGACCTCCAGTACCATACAGGAGAGCTGTCCGGGCACATAACACACAGACCTCCAGCCCTCAGCACCATACAGGAGAGCTGTCCGGGCACATAACACACAGACCTCCAGCCCTCAGCACCGTGCAGGAGAGCTGTCCGGGCACATAACACACAGACCTCCAGCCCTCAGCACCATACAGGAGAGCTGTCCGGGCACATAACACACAGACCTCCAGCCCTCAGCACCGTGCAAGAGAGCAGTCCGGGCACATAACACACAGACCTCCAGTACCATACAGGAGAGCTGTCCGGGCACATAACACACAGACCTCCAGCCCTCAGCACCCTGCAGGAGAGCTGTCCGGGCACATAACACACAGACCTCCAGCCCTCAGCACCGTGCAAGAGAGCGGTCCGGGCACATAACACACAGACCTCCAGTACCATACAGGAGAGCTGTCCGGGCACATAACACACAGACCTCCAGCCGTCAGCACCGTGCAAGAGAGCGGTCCGGGCACATAACACACAGACCTCCAGCACAATACAGGAGAGCTGTCCAGGCACATAACACACAGACCTCCAGCCCTCAGCACCATACAGGAGAGTTGTCCGGGCACATAACACACAGACCTCCAGTACCATACAGGAGAGCTGTCCGGGCACATAACACACAGACCTCCAGCCCTCAGCACCGTGCAAGAGAGCGGTCCGGGCACATAACACACAGACCTCCAGTACCATACAGGAGAGCTGTCCGGGCACATAACACACAGACCTCCAGCCCTCAGCACCCTGCAGGAGAGCTGTCCGGGCACATAACACACAGACCTCCAGCCCTCAGCACCGTGCAAGAGAGCGGTCCGGGCACATAACACACAGACCTCCAGTACCATACAGGAGAGCTGTCCGGGCACATAACACACAGACCTCCAGCCCTCAGAAAAGTGCAAGAGAGCGGTCCGGGCACATAACACACAGACCTCCAGTACCATACAGGAGAGCTGTCCGGGCACATAACACACAGACCTCCAGCCCTCAGCACCGTGCAAGAGAGCGGTCCGGGCACATAACACACAGACCTCCAGCACCATACAGGAGAGCTGTCCAGGCACATAACACACAGACCTCCAGCCCTCAGCACCATACAGGAGAGTTGTCCGGGCACATAACACACAGACCTCCAGCCCTCAGCACCGTGCAGGAGAGCTGTCCGGGCACATAACACACAGACCTCCAGCCGTCAGCACCATACAGGAGAGCTGTCCAGGCACATAACACACAGACCTCCAGCCCTCAGCACCGTGCAGGAGAGCTGTCCGGGCACATAACACACAGACCTCCAGCCGTCAGCAACATACAGGAGAGCTGTCCGGGCACATAACACACAGACCTCCAGCCCTCAGCACCGTGCAGGATAGCTGTCCAGGCACATAACACACAGACCTCCAGCCCTCAGCACCATACAGGAGAGCTGTCCGGGCACATAACACATAGACCTCCAGCCCTCAGCACCATACAGGAGAGCTGTCCGGGCACATAACACACAGACCTCCAGCCCTCAGCACCATACATGAGAGCTGTCCGGGCACATAACACATAGACCTCCAGCCCTCAGCACCATACAGGAGAGCTGTCCGGGCACATAACACACAGACCTCCAGCCCTCAGCACCGTGCAGGAGAGCTGTCCGGGCACATAACACACAGACCTCCAGCCCTCAGCACCATACAGGAGAGCTGTCCGGGCACATAACACACAGACCTCCAGCCCTCAGCACCGTGCAAGAGAGCGGTCCGGGCACATAACACACAGACCTCCAGTACCATACAGGAGAGCTGTCCGGGCACATAACACACAGACCTCCAGCCCTCAGCACCATACAGGAGAGCTGTCCAGGCACATAACACACAGACCTCCAGCCCTCAGCACCATACAGGAGAGCTGTCCGGGTACATAGAACACAGACCTCCAGCCGTCAGCACCATACAGGAGAGCTGTCCAGGCACATAACACACAGACCTCCAGCCCTCAGCACCATACAGGAGAGCTGTCCGGGTACATAGCACACAGACCTCCAGCCCTCAGCACCATACAGGAGAGCTGTCCGGGCACATAACACACAGACCTCCAGCCCTCAGCACCATACAGGAGAGCTGTCCGGGCACATAACACACAGACCTCCAGCCCTCAGCACCATACAGGAGAGCTGTCCGGGTACATAGCACACAGACCTCCAGCCCTCAGCACCATACAGGAGAGCTGTCCGGGCACATAACACACAGACCTCCAGCCCTCAGCACCATACAGGAGAGCTGTCCGGGCACATAACACACAGACCTCCAGCCCACCCTCAGCAGCTCTGCTATGGAGGAAGGAGCTGGACGGAGGAACTTCCTTCCCCCAGGTCACACAATAAGCCTTTCATGCCTCTGGGTCTTGGGGTCAGGTCACACATCCTTGGTGTGGAGGCGGCAGGGAGGGTTACTTCCTCCAGACATGACACGATTCAGAAACCACATGACAACCAGTAATGGAAAACTGTAGCTAATACTGATGACCCAGATGCTGGCATGGGAATCTTATGCTTTTGTCATGATACTTAGGCATGAAAAACCCATCATATAGATTTTGGTCACTAGGGGCGCCGTTCTATCAGCTACTACTTATCTAATCCGGTTATTGCTATAGAAGGTAAAAGTATACAAAAGTGAAGGGCAAAGCAGGCAAGGACACTCACCATCTCCAGCTGATCCTCCGCCTGGGTGCAAAAAGCAGAGTATAGAAAGAGAGAAAGGGAGAAATGCGGCTGGTTAGAGGAACGCTCCAGAGGACTGAGCACATACAGAGGAGGCGGCCACAGTCACCATCATATAAGCCGCCACCATCATATAAGCCACATTCTAGCTATAAACCGACACAAATGTAAGGGGGAACGCCAGCACAATATTCTCCCCATCTACCCTGCGACATCAGTGAAGGAATGGGGTCACTGACCTTATACACACCCCCGTCCCTTCCACGAGTCCGAATAATAGTATCCTACCAATTTCAAGCATATTCACAACTGTCCTTAAAATTAAAGGGGAACTCCACATCACTGGCAATTCTAGTTTTCCTCTGCGTTTGCATTTCTTTGACTTTCCCAAACACTAATAAGGTATACGGGATGTGGGAGAGACATATTGTGGGCAGGAGGACGGCACATTTATCTTCCCCCTTACTCACTTTAGTCACGGTAATCCCATTATGGGCTTCCTTCACTCACCAAGTGATGCATTAACCCCTTGCCGCCTTGTGAGGTGATGACGCGCAGGTCTGGTTTGCGGCTGTTGGCTCCGAGCGGATTGTTCTGGGATGGAGGTGTGGGGGATTTGGCTGGGATGATTTTCCCCAGGGTGTTCCCGTTTGATACCGGTATGAGGCCCGGAGAGGCTCGCGCGCTTATGTAGCCGTTTCCTGCAAAATGAAAAAAAAACAAAAAAACAAGACGCTGTAGCATAAGTTGTAACGCAGCTTTTATTTCTTTACTTTTCTGCTCGGTGATAACACCAGTCAAAATGGCCGCCTCTATAAATGCAAGGACATGATACACTGCGCTAGTAATGGCCACGAGCCAGGAGTTTATTCATGGGGTTTTCTTTTTTCAATTAACTTTATTGACAGTGTTGACAGGGGAGGGGGGCAGCCTATTTTAACCCTTCTCCAATCTATAAGGTTTTAATCAGCTCCAAGTGCCTGCTTAATGGAAAAGCCCGGATGAGGCGCAGGCAGAGGGGCCGCTCCTTCAGGGTCCTCCGGCACAAGCCATACTCCAGTTTCCTGCAGCGGGCAGGAAGAATGCAAGGAATGCTGGGTGACGTCAATGGTGACATTCACAGAACCAGCCCGGCCAGACTCTGCAACAGCTGATGGGGACGGGGGCTCCCGCATCACCGCTGCTCCCGTACACGGGTGGGCTCAGCACCGACAATATGTCAGGACTGGGCTCAACATGGCTGGAGGCGGCCCTGTAAGGGTTCCCTCAGTGATCGGTGTTAGACCCCTGACTCACCGCCCCAATATTATCACCCCTTTTTAAGACAGCAGCAGTCTGTGACAATGTATCGGGGTAGGCAATCTGGATAGTTTTTGCTCAGCTCAGAGTCTACTGGATCCAACTGTAACAGGCCCTCAGCTGTGAGAAGTGTTAGGGCTGCGCTGGGATTTCAGCTCCGGATCTGTCTTCAGTGTCTACTCATTGCCAGCAAGCAGAGATTGTGGTACTGGAGCAAAAGCATAAAGCACAGCGCAGCCCCATACAATCATCTCTAATGCTGGCACAATGGCGCTAGCAGTGCGGATGTGCTGTTTTTCTGCCGCAGTGATGCCAGGCTGCTGCCGCTACAGCCGGGTATTTACATTTTTATTTCTTTTACAATTTTCCTAGCGTCTCGCCACTCATTTGTGCAAGTAGTGGAAATTCACATGGCACCCGTGAGGGGGTCACCTGCGTACTTGTGTCCACTACAATTAAGGGGAGTGAAGACTTGAGCGCCTCAGACAGCACCGTGAAAGTGGCGTGGCATCTCTGCCAGGGAGAGGGGGGAGGGGATGCTAGGTCTGTACCAAATCTAATAATGTTCATGATATCACATTAATCAAAGCGGCGGCCCAATTATGTGTCATGTCCGTCTGGTGAAAACGAGGGATTCAGCTATAACCATTTAATGTCCGGACAAGCAACCACTTTGAAACAAGAAATTACTGCACGCGTATATGCCATTACTGCACGCGTATATGCCATTACTGCACGCGTATATGCCATTATTGCACGCGTATATGCCATTACTGCACGCGTATATGCCATTACTGCACGCGTATATGCCATTACTGCACGCGTATATGCCATTACTGCACGCGTATATGCCATTACTGCACGCGTATATGCCATTACTGCACGCGTATATGCCATTACTGCACGCGTATGCCATTACTGCACGCGTATATGCCATTACTGCACGCGTATATGCCATTACTGCACGCGTATATGCCATTACTGCACGCGTATATGCCATTACTGCACGCGTATATGCCATTACTGCACGCGTATATGCCATTACTGCACGCGTATATGCCATTACTGCACGCGTATATGCCATTACTGCACGCGTATATGCCATTACTGCACGCGTATATGCCATTACTGCACGCGTATATGCCATTACTGCACGCGTATATGCCATTACTGCACGCGTATATGCCATTACTGCACGCGTATATGCCATTACTGCACGCGTATGCCATTACTGCACGCGTATATGCCATTACTGCACGCGTATGCCATTACTGCACGCGTATATGCCATTACTGCACGCGTATGCCATTACTGCACGCGTATATGCCATTACTGCACGCGTATGCCATTACTGCACACGTATATGCCATTACTGCACGCGTATATGCCATTACTGCACGCGTATATGCCATTACTGCACGCGTATGCCATTACTGCACGCGTATATGCCATTACTGCACGCGTATATGCCATTACTGCACGCGTATATGCCATTACTGCACGCGTATGCCATTACTGCACGCGTATATGCCATTACTGCACGCGTGTATGCCATTACTGCACGCGTATATGCCATTACTGCACGCGTATATGCCATTACTGCACGCGTATGCCATTACTGCACGCGTATATGCCATTACTGCACGCGTATATGCCATTACTGCACGCGTATATGCCATTACTGCACGCGTATATGCCATTACTGCACGCGTATGCCATTACTGCACGCGTATGCCATTACTGCACGCGTATGCCATTATTGCACGCGTATGCCATTACTGCACGCGTATGCCATTACTGCACGCGTATATGCCATTACTGCACATGTATATGCCATTACTGCACATGTATATGCCATTACTGCACACGTATGCCATTACTGCACACGTATGCCATTACTGCACGCGTATGCCATTATTGCACGCGTATATGCCATTACTGCACGCGTATATGCCATTACTGCACATGTATATGCCATTACTGCACACGTATGCCATTACTGCACACGTATGCCATTACTGCACGCGTATGCCATTATTGCACGCGTATGCCATTACTGCACGCAGACACGTATGCTATTACTGCACACATATGCTATTACTGCACAGGTATGCTATTACTGCACAGGTATGCTATTACTGCACAGGTATGCTATTACTGCACACATATGCTATTACTGCACACATATGCTATTACTGCACACATATGCTATTACTGCACACATATGCTATTACTGCACACATATGCTATTACTGCACACATATGCTATTACTGCACACATATGCTATTGCTGCACAGGTATGCTATTGCTGCACAGGTATGCTATTACTGCACACATATGATATTACTGCACAGGTATGCTATTACTGCACAGGTATGCTATTACTGCACAGGTATGCTATTACTGCACAGGTATGCTATTACTGCACATGTATGCTATTACTGCACACAGACATGTATGCTATTACTGCACACAGACATGTATGCTATTACTGCACACAGACATGTATGCTATTACTGCACACAGACATGTATGCTATTACTGCACACGTATGCTATTACTGCACACGTATGCTACACTCCCCTGCTAAACACATGCGCACATTACACAGTCCCTTTAGTCAACACTTAGAGTCTGAAAACTGATTTTTAGTATCTTATTGCTATGCCGCATTGTGATCTCTTGAATTTACAGCCCCTAAGCCTGAGGCTGCACTACTGAGTGATTCTCATAGAAACATGGCTCCTTCTGACAAGTGTCAGGTGCAGTGTTGTCATGAAGAATTGGTGACGTGTATCCGCACACGCGTCTCGATAACAACCCTGCCCTGGCACTGGACAGACATCAGAAGGGGACATGTATTTATCAGGATCGCTCAGTAGTGCAGCCTCAGGCCTTGGGTGATAATATCTCGGCTTTGGAGTAAGAGTTTATAAAACGGTCTTTGTGATTTTATTCTGCCAGGTCTCCTCCTTTAACAGGGTGCAGCCCATGTCAGGAAGCACGTCGACCCTGCAAGCACTGGCTGTTATTTAGTCTCATGAGTCAGGGAAATAGAAAATAGAGTCAGCTTGTGTTCACAGCTCGTCAGGACCACCCAGGAAGGATCCCAGAACAACACCAGCCAGACACTGCCCTGTCACTGGGGGAAATGGGCAGGACACCCTGCACACACCACGTCCAGCTATCAGCACGGTAAAGCCACCCAGAACGGTGCGGGATCAGCGGCGCCGCACTCACCTACTGGGCTTGGACAGGTTCCATTAGAATTGTTAAGGTCTCCCCCGAGCATCGCTCCTGCAAATATGAGAGAGTGGGTCAGTCACATGAAGTCCGGGCAGATGGCACACTGACACTGCGCTCAGCCCTGGCATACACTCACCTGCACTGGCTGGCCTCTGAGGTAGCACTGGAGACACTGTGTTCCTCTGCAGAGTTGGCGGCTGCGGTGACAGGAGCCTGGGGTCTGTGAGTGAGGCCGTCATCAGGGACTGTGTCACCAGCGACCCCCCTGGGTTGCTGAACTGCAGTGCATTCTGGTTAGTCACGGGAACAGTAACTGGCATAGCGAAATTCGGTGCAGGAACTGCAGACTGAAGACATAAAGCCAGATTAGAGGCCAAATCGAGAGCAAAGACTGATTGCAGAAAGTGGTGCCGAAACCCAGAGCAACCAATGACCGGACCTCACTGATTGCCAAGTGGTTTACAGGTCAATACATGTAATAAATCACGTACAACACAAGGAGCGGGTACACCGGGAATCCACAGCACCAGAGACGCTATCTTCTACGCCCACACCCACCATCATCACCACAACATCCCACAGCAATGGTAGAAAAGGCATGCGTTATGAGTAGAGAGAACATGTCAGACATTGTATTGCAGGCTGCCATTATATCACATCCCTTAGGCCACGGCCCCACTATCAGTATTTGGTCAGTAATTTTCCTCAGGAGTGGGAGCCAAAACCAGGAATGGGTGATCAATGCAAAATTGGTGACTTGTTTCTATTATACCTTTTCTCTGATTGTTTCTCACCTGGTTTTGGCTCCTGAGAAAAAATACTGACCGAATACTGACCAAATACTGATAGTGAGGACGTGGCCTTAAGGTAACGATTCAAGATGGTGCCACTTCCTGCTCTATGGTTAAAAGGTTAATCATCGGAAGTGATAGTGGATGGAAGGCCATTAGGGACTTTCAGATGCCCGAAAAATAAAGCCACACACAATATTAGGACACATTGGTTAAAGGTTCAGGGATGTGTTAATAAAAGGGATTGGATGGAAGCAATTTTCTTGAAGGCCCTTACTGCGCCTACCTCATTAGTCTGGTGGATTAGGGCTCAGTAATCCGCGACACATACCAGGAGTCGGCCATTTTGGAGTCCAATCGGTATTGCTTTCAGATACTCAAAAAAGCAATAAACCAAAAATTGGCCAAGTTGGCCGACTCTGCCACATCCAGGCTCAAACCTCTGTATATCTGTTCCTTATGTGAGGTAACCAAGGCCACTTAAGCAGAGCCATGCAAGCGCACACCCCACCAGCCCATTACCCCTCAGCTCCAGGATGGGGTATGGATCTGTGTGCTTCCGACCCATCCCAGAGATGGAGGGTCAGGGTCTATATTTACATGAAGCAGCACTGCAGGTTCCTGGCCTTGCCCCCTACCAGGGGGTCTCATGTGGAAGTTGTAATGATGGCCATACTGACGGTCATTCACGGGCTTGTATGAACAGGGGATTTTTACATTTTTGGGGGGGAAACACTTCTCCATATTTTAATAGAATTTGTTCTATTAGGGCGTTTTGGGCAGCCAAAGACAAAACGGTCCTGGTACTTGAGGGAAGAATATGGCTGAAATCGGGGTCACCGATTACCGCCCATTAACCTCTGCATACATTAGCCAACGTGTCAGCCACACAAGATGGTTGACACCTATGGCCTGTAGCATCCTAGCAGTGTAGAGTTCTCCTACTGGCTAAGGTAGAGTCAGCCATTGGTACCATGCAGGAATAGCTGTAATGGTTTCTATGGCAACTAAAACATTAAAACATAACTCTACCAGTACCCTACTCCCCCAAAAATTTCAGTCTCAAGGGTTCAATATGAGACATTAGGTCTCTAGTGTGAGGGTCCCATCATACAGCCCATGTTCCATTTTCCTCACCTCCCGTGACTGTAATATGGATGGAATGTGATCCTAGGGTGACCTGTAGTCTGGGGGGAGGGAGGGGAGTCAGGTGGCGGGAGGGGAGTCAGGTGGCGGGAGGGGGAGTCAGGTGGCGGGAGGGGGAGTCAGGTGGCGGGAGGGGAGTCAGGTGGCGGGAGGGGGAGTCAGGTGGCGGGAGGGGGAGTCAGGTGGCGGGAGGGGGAGTCAGCTGGCGGGAGGGGGAGTCAGCTGGCGGGAGGAGTCAGGCTTATTTCCTCCAAATATGAAGAAAAGGGACATGACTTTGGCTCCTGCCTAGCTAGAAGGTGTAAGTGTTGACACGGCGGCCATGTTGGTTAGCGCAGGCTCTCAGAACGTGCAGTGCTGCTTTGGCCTGTGGCTCCCTCCCCCGCGGTACTCACTGCGAGTCTATAACTTTGCATCATTTTATCAAACTCCTCGTCAATCTTTTTATATTTCTCCTCCGTCTGCGGAGTCAGCGCAAACACCTCGTCCGCGTCCGGGCTCTCGTACTCCCTGTGCTTCTTGTTCAGCGCCTGCTTTTCCGGATTGGGGGAGGGGTTTGGGATTTTTTATAATTTTTTTTTTAGCCATTTTTTTTTTTTTTTCGGGGGCGGTGGAAATACGGAACAAACAAAATGGGGTAGAAAAAAAAAAAAAAGAGAGAGAGAAGAAGAAGAGAGATGAAGAGCGGTTGTCAGCGGCCGGGTACTTACGCCATAGCGTTTGAATAGAATATCCAAGTCCTCGCTGGCTTTGCGATATTTGTCTTCCATCAGAGGGCTCTGGTCAATGGAGTCATCCCCGTCTGGTTCGGGGCTGTCGCACCCGTTAAAACCTTTCTTTCTTAACGTCTGAAATCACAACCAGGAAAAGCTCAGCTCCCAGCCCTTTGGCGCCCACTGGGACAGCAGGGAAGGAGTAGGACCCACTATTTCCTTACAGAGGTGGCCATTTTGTTGACTACATGTGCTCACATTATACTGCTGTGTCATACAGTCATAGAATA
The DNA here is from genome assembly GCF_046119375.1 of Phyllobates terribilis. Classification (NCBI taxonomy): domain Eukaryota; kingdom Metazoa; phylum Chordata; class Amphibia; order Anura; family Dendrobatidae; genus Phyllobates; species Phyllobates terribilis. Next base: position 156,441,199 of record NW_027362767.1, on the reverse strand, counting down.
GGGAAAAATATAATGGGATCAGAGTTTCTGGATTACTAAATGCCCAAAGAGAGGAATCTCACTGGACATCATGCATTGGCCACATGACGTACATAATACCGCCACATAATCTCCTACTTCCCCCAGCGCCTGAAAGTCGTGACCTAAATATCCATCTTCTGGCTGTTTCAACAAGCTTTATTGTACGGAAACATCTACTAATATACACAATCACAGGCCGGAGATAAACAAACCATTAGCGGCCCCTACACCGTCAATATGGGCCTGTCAGAGGGCTGCATGGCGGCGTCTCCACAGGTCAGGGCCCCTCTGGCCAGTTCTGCTCCATCGCTTCTCCTGTACATAAAGGATGAATTAGGAGCTCCGTCGCATACAACACCAGTGACAGACCCCGAAAACAATAACTTTCCACCCGTCTCGGTGCTGCTTCAGCACAGCGTCTTGGATGGGACAAGATACGCAATTCTAATGAAATCTTGCATCGTTTCCTGACTGGGGAAAAAAATTGCAGCTGTCGACTTCTTTTATTCTGCAAGTCTGGCTATTTTTACATGCAGAGGAGGCTTAAAATAAATGGTAGCCACAAGGAGCCAGTCTGGAGCTCCCCGGGCACAATGGATGCTTTCAATAATGAAATAAATGGGAAACTTTTTTTGTAAGTTAAAATTTAGGTAAAAATAAAAGGCGCCAACTATTGAGCAAGTAGCAAGAAAAAAAAGTGTCTCCTGACTGGACAAATATGGCGGCCATACTGGTTGTCAGCTAGCTTTCCCAGAAGAAGGAGTAACTGGTGCCCATAGACGGAGGGTACTTCACAAAAATGTGCTGTCAGTAGAACGTAGACACCATCCCCTTCTGCCTTGGCGTCTGATCCGGGTCTACATGGCGGCGGGCCAGTCATCGCTTCTACGCCCCCTGTGACATTACATGAAGACAAGTCAATAGACCTCACGCAACGTCATGATGTCGAGCGGCCTAGCAGGCGCAAGAGATGCCGGAACGGAAGTGAAGACCGCCCCGGTCTGATCGACACAAAGCAACACGGCAGCACAAATGTATATGGCACATCTGGGCGATACCAGGATCTGTGCCACCGTGACAAGCTTAGAACAGTCCGCTGCATCGAGTCAGCATCTCCTTGTCCTTAGAGGAGCAGACTGCGGCACCGCTTTCTCCTCCTGGCATGTAGGGGGCTCTACAGGATAAGATTTATGGGGCGTTCTGGCGATGCCAACCTTAAATGGCAGGCACGGAATCTCTTAAAGTCTCCTAATGGTTTCCTGCTGCTTGTGACCCAGCATTTAAGCAGAGTGCAAATGGCGATTAAATGCATTTAGGATTTTATGAGCGGGTTCTCGGCTCGCCTCATGTGCACTTAGGATACCAAGCTTTCTGAGTCTGGGCATCTGGGCAGGATGTACTCAGCCTCAAAGTGAAAAGTTTCTGATGAACACATCAAGACATTTTCTTTACCCTGTTGTGCTGCAGATCATCGTGCCCATCATCACCCGTCTGTAAACTCTGTGCAAAGGCCAGGACCCAGCTTTACCTGGAGCTTGTATTTTCTAAAGAGGATGCCCTTATTGTGCCTGACCTTTCCTGCTGTGAAGGACTTAAAGGGGCAGCAGGTATCCTGACAATGGCTATATATATCCTCCGAACAATCAGAACAGACCAGATTCACCGCAGACTGCAAAGTGAACAGATTTTCTCATTTCAGCCGCATAAGCGCACACCAAGCACGCCTGCCATATGGACCCAGGACATCTGCTGAAGGCAGAAGAACAGCACTAAGGAAGTCTCTCAGGTGACAAGTCACCTCCATGTGCTTAGCCGGCAGCCCCGCGAGCTCACTGACTGCTCAACTACTAAGACTCCCAAGCAGGTGCAAGACCTTACCAAACCACAGAGAACAGTGGGAACCCACAGAGTTATAGGTTACTGGCTGCGTCCACCCCAACTGCTCTGCACCATCACACTAATGTACTAAGTAACAAAAAGTCATTATATACATACATTACTGATCCTGTACTAGTTACATCCTGTATTATACTCCAGAGCTGCACTCACTATTCTGCTGGTGCAGTCACTGTGTACATACATTATATTACTGATCCTGAGTTACATCCTGTATTATACTCCAGAGCTGCACTCACTATTCTGCTGGTGGAGTCACTGTGTACATTACATTACTGATCCTGTACTGATCCTGAGTTACATCCTATATTATACTCCAGAGCTGCACTCACTATTCTGCTGGTGCAGTCACTGTGTACATACATTACATTACTGATCCTGTACTGATCCTGAGTTACATCCTGTATTATACCCCAGAGCTGCACTCACTATTCTGCTGGTGGAGTCACTGTGTACATTACATTACTGATCCTGTACTGATCCTGAGTTACATCCTATATTATACTCCAGAGCTGCACTCACTACTCTGCTGGTGCAGTCACTGTGTACATACATTACATTACTGATCCTGTACTGATCCTGAGTTACATCCTGTATTATACTCCAGAGCTGCACTCACTATTCTGCTGGTGGAGTCACTGTGTACATACATACATTACTGATACTGTACTGATCCTGAGTTACATGCTGTATTATACTCCAGAGCTGCACTCACTATTCTGCTGGTGCAGTCACTGTGTACATACATTACATTACTGATCCTGAGTTACATGCTGTATTATACTCCAGAGCTGCACTCACTATTCTGCTGGTGCAGTCACTGTGTACATACATTACATTACTGATCCTGTACTGATCCTGAGTTGCATCCTGTATTATACTCCAGAGCTGCACTCACTATTCTGCTGGTGGAGTCACTGTGTACATTACATTACTGATCCTGTACTGATCCCGAGTTACCTCCTGTATTATACACCAGAGCAGCACTCACTATTCTGCTGGTGCAGTCACTGTGTACATACATTACTGATCCTGAGTTACCTCCTGTATTATACACCAGAGCAGCACTCACTATTCTGCTGGTGCAGTCACTGTGTACATACATTACTGATCCTGAGTTACATCCTGTATTATACTCCAGAGCTGCGCTCACTATTCTGCTGGTGTGTACACACATTATACTCTTGGCGCATGCTGTAGGAGAGCAGGTCCCAGCAGACACATCTTGGGTTTGTAGTCGTTGTAGTAAATGACTATATTGAGTAAATCCAATCATTATTTCCAACTTAGTGATAATTTCATTTTAGACAAGTTAATACAAAAATAGTTCCCCTGATGAACGGCCGCCCAGTGAGGATGATTTGTTATCGCTGCTGCACAGGCCACTCCAACAGAATTGTGCTGATGAGCATTAAACCATCGGGCGCCGTGATAAATGTATTTCTTATAAAATCTGTGTCAGACATTTAGAGTTTAAAAAAAAATGTGGGGGGAGTGCGAGTGGGGCGCTGGTTAACCACAAATTTTATTAATGATATCTAGTGACATTAGAAATGGCCTGAAAAACCTCAGAAGAGCGCGGACTGTGCAGCACTGCTCCGAGGAGGGAACACACAAAGTCTTTAGTCAGCTTAATTAAGCAAAAAGTGGGGGATTTAGAAAGGGTTAATAGACCAATATCTACAGAGGGGCAAAAAGTCATGGGTCGCATAGATAGACATCTTAACAGGAAGCGGAGAAGTAAAATGGGAGGACTGGATAAATAAACTCCTCCCATGGACTCATGAGAACAGGTCCTGTGGGTCTGTAATGAAGGGCCTTCTTCAGGATCTGACCCAAGTCATACAGGAGAGCAGGTCACCTGAGAAGGACGGCTGGACTCTCCACATCGTGCTGTGATTCAGGCCGGCCTCATGCAGGGTAACAACGCCACTTCTCATGAAAAAGAAATGAAGAGAAAATGATTCCACCTCTGTCACTGGCCACGTATCGCTGGAATTAACCCTGCCGCTGCCAGGGGAAGAGCGGAGATCCTCTTGGCCTTAATGGAGTTAGAGCCAAATCACAGGGGGAGGGGGGTGGGAGGCTGAGCAGATAAAGTGACATGAGAAAGGTCAGACAATGACATTCAAAACTCTCCGTCACCAAGCAGAAATGAGACCTAGACCGTTCCAATAAAAACCCCAAATCATTAATGTCCGTGGATGTAGAAACTGAAGGATCGACCCTTTAACATTTATATCAGGGATATCCCAAGCTCTGTGAGGTCACCAAAGATACCCACAAAGAAGTCACTTGGTCACTAGAAATTAGTAGAGGACCACAAGAGCCGGTATCAAGTGTCGATGGATAACATAACAAGTCGATCAGGTAGATCAACCGAAACCATCATTCAGATTGTTGGCAGCACATTGCATGCTTACACACGAGACGCATTGTCGACAATGATGATTATTAGGCCCATGTAAAGGATCCAAGAAGCCAACAACCAAGCTTTTTGGTGAATCCCTGTCCGTGTTGTCCTCCTGACCAACAAGACAATCACTTAACCAAAATAATTAGCAAAGAAGACAATGTCCTCCAGCCAATTGGTATTCTTTGGTACTGTGTTTTCTCACCCAACCAAAAGAAGTCCTGAAGCATCAGAAAGTGACAGGGCTCAAAATTTCTAAAGAAAATTCCAAGGAGCATAAGATCTATGGGTCACTTTTTAGATCAATCCATCATGGACTTATTTTATACTAAGATTTGCGTTCATTCATGAAGGAATGGAGGCCTTCACCTGATACTGCATGTGGACTACCTAAATCTAGAGACAGATAATTAGCCAAAAAGGCTTAATTTTATGCTAATTATTCTGGATAATGAGGAGATCCTCAGGAGAAGGAAATGAGAAAAATAATACTCAACGGATGGACTCTCTAAGGAAACTCATTCCAGGTGCCGAGATTTGAGGAACAGATACTACCGCTACTCCACAAGCAAACCCCCCGCGGCCTCTCGCTCCCCCTCACCAATACACCCGCACACCTCTCTTTCACACTTGCTCGTCAGTCATCCTTCCACCTGCAAGTCTTCATCTTCGGATCTGACATTTTAACTGGGAGCTCTTCAGAAATTCAGATGGAGCGGGAATGTGCTGAGGAAGAGAAGGAGGGTGCTAATTAAACAGCGGCACCCTCATTTCACCAGCTGAGAATCTCACCTAAACCCTCTTTTGCACTCGATTAATCTTTTAAGAGTAGGTGTCAAGGGTAAAATAAAGCCCACTGGTGAAAAAGAGAGTCAACCATGTTAGAAGAGGCACTCGGTCAAAAGCCGTAACTGAAAAAAAAAAATGGATGAAAGTTTCAGCTTTCAATATGGCTACTGTCAGGCGCTCAATGTGGCAGTACATCCATGGGGTGAGGTCAGCAGCGATCCTGCCGTCCTGGTGAGAGGACATGCCAATTTGCCACATAACATAACACCTACCCTCCGGGGACTCCAGAGACCTGGGTTAGTGGCTTTGATGAAGTGCTGACATGCCTACTCCGTTTGCCCAACTTCATGATGTACCTTGTAGGTCACCAAACCTCAATGTCACCCACAGTAGTTAGACAGTAACTGCAAGGAGGATTGGTAATCCCAGCAAGTTAGGGATTATAAGCGATGGCACAGACTTGCTCCATACCCCAGAAATCTCGGAGGGGTGCTGAGATTTACCTATAAACAGGCGCAGCCAGTAAACAATATTCCGCCCACAGCTCCGACTAATAGCGCTAAAATGTAATGTTTGATCATTTCGGGGCCTTCTGAGAGTTTCGGCATTAGTATTATTTAAATAGGAGATGGAATCCGCCCTCCCCAAGTAATAAGCGCCTGCTCCCTTTAATCTTACAGCGGGAAAGCGAAGGATGCCATATGCATATAATGAGACATTGAAAATGCAGTGAGTAAGAAGAATTGTAGGAGGCAATTACTGGTGAGGGAGCAGAGCAAAGGGCTGCTTTATATGTTGGTGTCGGCTGCGGAAAAGTGATGGTGGGGGGTTGGCGAAGATTACGCACACGCAACCCCACTGATCCGCTGCCAGATGATGGGACTGCAAGGGTAAATGTGGATCAACCCACTAAATAACCAGCTTTTACAACAGACTTAACCCTGTGACTCCTGTATGCAACCAAGAAGTGTCATGGCCTGAAGGAAGAACATCTGGATGAGTTTTCCCCTCGTCTAGCAGATATAAGCCAAGTTCCAGCAATATTTTTATCCAATATGCAACTACTCAATGTTTCTGTCACCCACTAAAAGAACTAACCGTGTTCAGCCTTTTTCATAAGCAAGAGCTCTAGTTAGAAAAAGATTGCCAAGAACGAACAAGATTATAACTGCTTTAATACTGCCCCCTATGTACAAGAATATAACTACTATAATACTGCCCTCTATGTACAAGAATATAACTACTATAATACTGCTCCTATGTACAAGAATATAACTACTATAATACTGCTCCTATGTACAAGAATATAACTACTATAATACTGCCTCTATGTACAAGAATATAACTACTATAATACTGCTCCTATGTACAAGAATATAACTACTATAATACTGCCCCCTATGTACAAGAATATAACTACTATAATACTGCTCCCTATGTACAAGATTGTAACTACTATAATACTGCTCCTATGTACAAGAATATAACTACTATAATACTGCTCCTATGTACAAGAATATAACTACTATAATACTGCCCCTATGTACAAGAATATAACTACTATAATACTGCCCTCTATGTACAAGAATATAACTACTATAATACTGCTCCTATGTATAAGAATATAACTACTATAATACTGCTCCTATGTACAAGAATATAACTACTATAATACTGCTCCCTATGTACAAGAATATAACTACTATAATACTGCCCTCTATGTACAAGAATATAACTACTATAAGACTGCTCCTATGTACAAGAATATAACTACTATAATACTGCTCCTATGTACAAGAATATAAATACTATAATACAGCCCCTATGTACAAGAATATAACTACTATAATACTGCTCCTATGTATAAGAATATAACTACTATAATACTGCTCCTATGTACAAGAATATAACTACTATAATACTGCTCCCTATGTACAAGAATATAACTACTATAATACTGCCCTCTATGTACAAGAATATAACTACTATAATACTGCTCCTATGTACAAGAATATAACTACTATAATACTGCTCCTATGTACAAGAATATAACTACTATAATACAGCCCCTATGTACAAGAATATAACTACTATAATACTGCCCTCTATGTACAAGAATATAACTACTATAATACTGCCCTCTATGTACAAGAATATAACTACTATAATACTGCTCCTATGTACAAAAATATAACTACAATAATACTGCCCCCTATGTACAAGAATATAACTACTATAATACTGCCCCTATGTACAAGAATATAACTACTATAATACTGCCCCCTATGTACTAGAATATAACTACTATAATACTGATCCTATGTACAAGAATATAACTACTATAATACTGCCCCTATGTACAAGAATATAACTACTATAATACTGCCCCCTATGTACAAGAATATAACTACTATAATACTGCCCCCTATGTACAAGAATATAACTACTATAATACTGCCCCTATGTACAAGAATATAACTACTATAATACTGCTCCTAAGTACAAGAATATAACTACTATAATACTGCCCTCTATGTACAAGAATATAACTACTATAATACTGCTCCCATGTACAAGAATATAACTACTATAATACTGCTCCTATGTACAAAAATATAACTACTATAATACTGCTCATATATACAAGAATATAACTACTATAATAGTGCTCCTATATACAAGAATATAACTACTATAATACTGCCCCCTATGTACAAGAATATATCTACTATAATACTGCTCCTATGTACAAGAATATAACTACTATAATACTGCCCGCTATGTACAAGAATATAACTACTATAATACTACTCCTATGTACAAGAATATAACTACTATAATACTGCTCCTTATGTACAAGAATATAACTACTATAATACTGCTCCTTATGTACAAGAATATAACTACTATAATACTGCCCCCTATGTACAAGAATATAACTACTATAATACTGTCCCCTATGTACAAGAATATAACTACTATAATACTGCTCCAATGTACAAGAATATAACTACTATAATACTGCTCCTATGTACATGAATATAACTACTATAATACTGCCTATGTACAAGAATATAACTACTATAACACTGCTCCTATGTACAAGAATATAACTACTATAACACTGCTCCTATGTACAAGAATATAACTACTATAATACTGCCTCCTATGTACAAGAATATAACTACTATAATACTGCTCCTATGTACAAGAATATAACTACTATAATTCTGCTCCTATATACAAGAATATAACTACTATAATACTGCCCTCTATGTACAAGAATATGACTACTATAATACTGCCCCTATGTACAAGAATATAACTACTATAATACTGCCCCCTATGTACAAGAATATAACTACAATAATACTGCTCCCTATGTACAAGATTGTAACTACTATAATACTGCTCCTATGTACAAGAATATAACTACTATAATACTGCCCCTATGTACAAGAATATAACTAATATAATACTGCCCTCTATGTACAAGAATATAACTACTATAATACTGCTCCTATGTATAAGAATATAACTACTATAATACTGCTCCTATGTACAAGAATATAACTACTATAATACTGCTCCCTATGTACAAGAATATAACTACTATAATACTGCCCTCTATGTACAAGAATATAACTACTATAAGACTGCTCCTATGTACAAGAATATAACTACTATAATACTGCTCCTATGTACAAGAATATAACTACTATAATACAGCCCCTATGTACAAGAATATAACTACTATAATACTGCTCCTATGTATAAGAATATAACTACTATAATACTGCTCCTATGTACAAGAATATAACTACTATAATACTGCTCCCTATGTACAAGAATATAACTACTATAATACTGCCCTCTATGTACAAGAATATAACTACTATAATACTGCTCCTATGTACAAGAATATAACTACTATAATACTGCTCCTATGTACAAGAATATAACTACTATAATACAGCCCCTATGTACAAGAATATAACTACTATAATACTGCCCTCTATGTACAAGAATATAACTACTATAATACTGCCCTCTATGTACAAGAATATAACTACTATAATACTGCTCCTATGTACAAAAATATAACTACTATAATACTGCCCCCTATGTACAAGAATATAACTACTATAATACTGCCCCTATGTACAAGAATATAACTACTATAATACTGCCCCCTATGTACTAGAATATAACTACTATAATACTGATCCTATGTACAAGAATATAACTACTATAATACTGCCCCTATGTACAAGAATATAACTAATATAATACTGCCCTCTATGTACAAGAATATAACTACTATAATACTGCTCCTATGTATAAGAATAGAACTACTATAATACTGCTCCTATGTACAAGAATATAACTACTATAATACTGCTCCCTATGTACAAGAATATAACTACTATAATACTGCCCTCTATGTACAAGAATATAACTACTATAAGACTGCTCCTATGTACAAGAATATAACTACTATAATACTGCTCCTATGTACAAGAATATAACTACTATAAAACAGCCCCTATGTACAAGAATATAACTACTATAATACTGCTCCTATGTATAAGAATATAACTACTATAATACTGCTCCTATGTACAAGAATATAACTACTATAATACTGCTCCCTATGTACAAGAATATAACTACTATAATACTGCCCTCTATGTACAAGAATATAACTACTATAATACTGCTCCTATGTACAAGAATATAACTACTATAATACTGCTCCTATGTACAAGAATATAACTACTATAATACAGCCCCTATGTACAAGAATATAACTACTATAATACTGCCCTCTATGTACAAGAATATAACTACTATAATACTGCCCTCTATGTACAAGAATATAACTACTATAATACTGCTCCTATGTACAAAAATATAACTACTATAATACTGCCCCCTATGTACAAGAATATAACTACTATAATACTGCCCCTATGTACAAGAATATAACTACTATAATACTGCCCCCTATGTACTAGAATATAACTACTATAATACTGATCCTATGTACAAGAATATAACTACTATAATACTGCCCCTATGTACAAGAATATAACTACTATAATACTGCCCCCTATGTACAAGAATATAACTACTATAATACTGCCCCCTATGTACAAGAATATAACTACTATAATACTGCCCCTATGTACAAGAATATAACTACTATAATACTGCTCCTAAGTACAAGAATATAACTACTATAATACTGCCCTATATGTACAAGAATATAACTACTATAATACTGCTCCCATGTACAAGAATATAACTACTATAATACTGCTCATATATACAAGAATATAACTACTATAATAGTGCTCCTATATACAAGAATATAACTACTATAATACTGCCCCCTATGTACAAGAATATATCTACTATAATACTGCTCCTATGTACAAGAATATAACTACTATAATACTGCCCGCTATGTACAAGAATATAACTACTATAATACTACTCCTATGTACAAGAATATAACTACTATAATACTGCTCCTTATGTACAAGAATATAACTACTATAATACTGCTCCTTATGTACAAGAATATAACTACTATAATACTGCCCCCTATGTACAAGAATATAACTACTATAATACTGTCCCCTATGTACAAGAATATAACTACTATAATACTGCTCCAATGTACAAGAATATAACTACTATAATACTGCTCCTATGTACATGAATATAACTACTATAATACTGCCTCCTATGTACAAGAATATAACTACTATAACACTGCTCCTATGTACAAGAATATAACTACTATAACACTGCTCCTATGTACAAGAATATAACTACTATAATTCTGCTCCTATATACAAGAATATAACTACTATAATACTGCCCTCTATGTACAAGAATATAACTACTATAATACTGCCCCTATGTACAATAATATAACTACTATAATACTGCCCCCTATGTACAAGAATATAACTACTATAATACTGACCCCTATGTACAAGAATATTACTATTATAATACTGCCCTCTATGTACAAGAATATAACTACTATAATACTGCTCCTATGAACAGGAATATAACTACTATAATACTGCCCTCTATGTACAAGAATAAAACTACTATAATACTGCCCTATATGTACAAGAATATAACTACTATAATACTGCTCCTATGTACAAGAATATAACTACTATAATACTGCCCCCTATGTACAAGAATATAACTACTATAATACTGCTCCTATGTACAAGAATATAACTACTATAACACTGCCCCTATGTACAAGAATATAACTACTATAATACTGCCCCCTATGTACAAGAATATAACTACTATAATACTGCCCCCTATGTACAAGAATATAACTACTATAATGCTGCCCCCTATGTACAAGAATATAACTTCTATAATACTGCTCCCTATGTACAAGAATATAACTACTATAATACTGCTCCCTATGTACAAGAATATTACTACTATAATACTGCTAACTATGTACAAGAATATAACTACTATAATACTGCTCCCTATGTACAAGAATATAACTACTATAATACTGCTCGCTATGTACAAGAATATAACTACTATAATACTGCCCCTATGTACAAGAATATAACTACTATAATACTGTCCCCTATGTACAAGAATATAACTACTATAATACTGCCCCTATATACAAGAATATAACTACTATAATACTGCTCCTATGTACAAGAATATTACTACTATAATACTGCACCTATGTACAAGAATATTACTACTATAATGCTGCCCCTATGTACAAGAATATAACTACTATAATACTGCTCCCTATGTACAAGAATATAACTACTATAATACTGCTCCTATGTACAAGAATATAACTACTATAATACTGCTCCTATGTACAAGAATATTACTACTATAATACTGCTCCCTATGTACAAGAATATAACTACTATAATACTGCTCCCTATGTACAAGAATATAACTACTATAATACTGCTCCCTATGTACAAGAATATAAATACTATAATACTGCTCCTATGTACAAGAATATAACTACTATAATACAGCTCCTATGTACAAGAATATAACTACTATAATACTGTCCCCTATGTACAAGAATATAACTACTATAATACTGCCCCTATGTACAAGAATATAACTACTATAATACTGCTCCTATGTACAAGAATATAACTACTATAATACTGCTCCTATGTACAAGAATATAACTACTATAATACTGCCCCTATGTACAAGAATATAACTACTATAATACTGCCCTCTATGTACAAGAATATAACTACTATAATACTGCCCCCTATGTACAAGAATATAACTACTATAATACTGTCCCCTATGTACAAGAATATAACTACTATAATACTGCACCTATGTACAAGAATATTACTACTATAATACTGCCCCTATGTACAAGAGTATAACTACTATAATACTGCTCCCTATGTACAAGAATATAACTACTATAATACTGCTCCTATGTACAAGAATATAACTACTATAATACTGCTCCTATGTACAAGAATATTACTACTATAATACTGCCCCCTATGTACAAGAATATTACTACTATAATACTGCTCCCTATGTACAAGAATATTACTACTATAATACTGCTTATGTACAAGAATATAACTACTATAATACTGCTCCTATGTACAAGAATACAACTACTATAATACTGCTCCTATGTACAAGAATATAACTACTATAATACTGCCCCTATGTACAAGAATATAACTACTATAATACTGCTCCTATGTACAAGAATATAACTACTATAATACTGTCCCTTTGTAGAAGAATATAACTACTATAATACTGCCCCCTATGTACAAGAATGTAACTACTATAATACTGCACCTATGTACAAGAATATAACTACTATAATACTGCTCCTATGTACAAGAATATAACTACTATAATACTGCCCCCTATGTACAAGAATATAACTACTATAATACTGCCCCCTATGTACAAGAATATAACTACTATAACACTGCCCCCTAGGTACAAGAATATAATTACTATAATACTACCCCCTATATACAAGAATATAACTACTATAATACTGCCCCTATGTACAAGAATATAACTACTATAATACTGCCCCCTAGGTACAAGAATATAACTACTATAATACTGCCCCCTAGGTATAAGAATATAATTACTATAATACTACCCCCTATATACAAGAATATAACTACTACAATACTGCTCCTATGTACAAGAATATAACTACTATAATACTGCCCCCTATGTGAGTTTACGCAGGGTTTAATAGAAGCACAGCAGGCAGGGTTGTGGAGTCGGAATAAAATGGACCGATTCCGACTCCTAAAATATATAATACATTGGGTGCAGTAGTACAATGCAAGATGTGCGGAATATTTTTTTGCATAAGAATTTGGGAAAATTATGAAAATGTCCTATAAATGTCTGTTCTGTTCCTGATCTCAGGATCTCGGCTTTTAGTGGAGATGAATCTGCTGCACTTTATGTATATGCTCAGTAGTGACCAGTGCTGCACTTTATGTACATGCTCAGTAGAGACCAGTGCTGCACTTTATGTACATGCTCAGTAGTGATCAGTGCCGCACTTTATGTACATGCTCAGTAGTGATCAGTGCCGCACTTTATGTACATGCTCAGTAGTGACCAGTGCTGCACTTTATGTACACGCTCAGTAGTGACCAGTGCTGCGCTTTATGTACACGCTCAGAAGAGACCAGTGCTGTACTTTATGTACATGCTCAGTAGAGACCAGTGCTGCGCTTTATGTACACGCTCAGTAGAGACCAGTGCTGCGCTTTATGTACATGCTCAGTAGTGATCAGTGCTGTACTTTATGTACATGCTCAGTAGTGACCAGTGCTGCACTTTATGTACATGCTCAGTAGAGACCAGTGCTGCACTTTATGTACATGCTCAGTAGAGACCAGTGCTGCGCTTTATGTACATGCTCAGTAGAGACCAGTGCTGCACTTTATGTACATGCTCAGTAGTGACCAGTGCTGCGCTTTATGTACACGCTCAGTAGAGACCAGTGCTGCGCTTTATGTACATGCTCAGTAGTGACCAGTGCTGCACTTTATGTACATGCTCAGTAGTTTCTAGTACTGCGCTTTATGTACACGCTCAGTAGTGATCAGTACTGTACTTTATGTACACGCTCAGTAGTGACCAGTGCTGCACTTTATGTACATGCTCAGTAGTGACCAGTGCTGCACTTTATGTACATGCTCAGTAGTGAGGCAGTGCTGCACTTTCTGTACATGCTCAGTAGTGATCAGTGCCGCGCTTTATGTACACGCTCAGTAGTGATCAGTACTGTACTTTATGTACAGGCTCAGCAGTGACCAGTGCTGCACTGTATGTACACGCTCAGTAGAGACCAGTGCTGCACTTTATGTACAGGCTCAGCAGTGACCAGTGCTGCGCTTTATGTACATGCTCAGTAGTGACCAGTGCTGCGCTTTATGTACACGCTCAGTAGAGACCAGTGCTGCACTTTATGTACACGCTCAGTAGAGACCAGTGCTGCACTTTATGTACACGCTCAGTAGAGACCAGTGCTGCGCTTTATGTACATGCTCAGTAGAGACCAGTGCTGTACTTTATGTACATGCTCAGTAGAGACCAGTGCTGCGCTTTATGTACATGCTCAGTAGTGACCAGTGCTGTACTTTATGTACATGCTCAGTAGAGACCAGTGCTGCACTTTATGTACACGCTCAGTAGAGACCAGTGCTGCGCTTTATGTACATGCTCAGTAGTGACCAGTGCTGTACTTTATGTACATGCTCAGTAGAGACCAGTGCTGCACTTTATGTACACGCTCAGTAGAGACCAGTGCTGCACTTTATGTACACGCTCAGTAGAGACCAGTGCTGCACTTTATGTACACGCTCAGTAGTGACCAGTGCTGCACTTTATGTACACGCTCAGTAGTGACCTGTGCTGCACTTTATGTACATGCTCAGTAGAGACCAGTGCTGTACTTTATGTACACGCTCAGTAGTGATCAGTGCTGCACTTTATGTACACGCTCAGTAGAGACCAGTGCTGCACTTTATGTACACGCTCAGTAGAGACCAGTGTTGCGCTTTATGTACACGCTCAGTAGAGACCAGTGCTGCGCTTTATGTACACGCTCAGTAGAGACCAGTGCTGTACTTTATGTACACGCTCAGTAGAGACCAGTGCTGCACTTTATGTACACGCTCAGTAGAGACCAGTGTTGCGCTTTATGTACACGCTCAGTAGTGACCAGTGCTGCGCTTTATGTACACGCTCAGTAGAGACCAGTGCTGCGCTTTATGTACATGCTCAGTAGTGACCAGTGCTGCACTTTATGTACATGCTCAGTAGTTTCTAGTACTGCGCTTTATGTACACGCTCAGTAGTGATCAGTACTGTACTTTATGTACACGCTCAGTAGTGACCAGTGCTGCACTTTATGTACATGCTCAGTAGTGACCAGTGCTGCACTTTATGTACATGCTCAGTAGTGAGGCAGTGCTGCACTTTCTGTACATGCTCAGTAGTGATCAGTGCCGCACTTTCTGTACATGCTCAGTAGTGATCAGTGCCGCACTTTATGGACATGCTCAGTAGTGACCAGTGCTGCACTTTATGTACATGCTCAGTAGTGATCAGTACTGTACTTTATGTACACGCTCAGTAGTGATCAGTACTGTACTTTATGTACACGCTCAGTAGTGACCAGTGCTGCACTTTATGTACATGCTCAGTAGAGACCAGTGCTGCACTTTATGTACACGCTCAGTAGTGATCAGTACTGTACTTTATGTACACGCTCAGTAGTGATCAGTACTGTACTTTATGTGCAGGCTCAGCAGTGACCAGTGCTGCACTTTATGTACACGCTCAGTAGAGACCAGTGCTGCACTTTATGTACACGCTCAGTAGAGACCAGTGTTGCGCTTTATGTACACGCTCAGTAGTGATCAGTACTGTACTTTATGTGCAGGCTCAGCAGTGACCAGTGCTGCACTTTATGTACACGCTCAGTAGAGACCAGTGCTGTACTTTATGTACACGCTCAGTAGAGACCAGTGCTGCGCTTTATGTACACGCTCAGTAGAGACCAGTGCTGCGCTTTATGTACACGCTCAGTAGTGATCAGTGCTGCACTTTATGTACATGCTCAGTAGTGACCAGTGTTGCACTTTATGTACACGCTCAGTAGAGACCAGTGTTGCACTTTATGTACACGCTCAGTAGAGACCAGTGTTGTGCTTTATGTACACACTCAGTAGTGACCAGTGCTGCGCTTTATGTACACGCTCAGTAGAGACCAGTGCTGCGCTTTATGTACACGCTCAGTAGAGACCAGTGCTGCACTTTATGTACACGCTCAGTAGAGACCAGTGCTGCACTTTATGTACACGCTCAGTAGAGACCAGTGCTGCACTTTATGTACACGCTCAGTAGAGACCAGTGCTGCGCTTTATGTACACGCTCAGTAGAGACCAGTGCTGCGCTTTATGTACACGCTCAGTAGAGACCAGTGCTGCGCTTTATGTACACGCTCAGTAGAGACCAGTGCTGCACTTTATGTACACGCTCAGTAGAGACCAGTGCTGCGCTTTATGTACACGCTCAGTAGAGACCAGTGCTGCGCTTTATGTACACGCTCAGTAGAGACCAGTGCTGCACTTTATGTACACGCTCAGTAGAGACCAGTGCTGCACTTTATGTACACGCTCAGTAGAGACCAGTGCTGAGCTTTATGTACATGCTCAGTAGTGACCAGTGCTGCACTTTATGTACACGCTCAGTAGTGACCAGTGCTGCACTTTATGTACATGCTCAGTAGTGACCAGTGCTGCGCTTTATGTACATGCTCAGTAGTGACCACTGCTGCGCTTTATGTACATGCTCAGTAGTGACCAGTGCTGCACTTTATGTACATGCTCAGTAGTGACCAGTGCTGCACTTTATGTACATGCTCAGTAGTGACCAGTGCTGCACTTTATGTACATGCTCAGTAGTGACCAGTGCTGCACTTTATGTACATGCTCAGTAGTGACCAGTGCTGCACTTTATGTACACGCTCAGTAGTGACCAGTGCTGCACTTTATGTACATGCTCAGTAGAGACCAGTGCTGCACTATATGTACATGCTCAGTAGTGACCAGTGCTGCACTTTATGTACACGCTCAGTAGTGATCAGTACGGCACTTTATGTACACGCTCAGTAGAGACCAGTGTTGCACTTTATGTACACGCTCAGTAGTGATCAGTACTGTACTTTATGTACACGCTCAGTAGAGACCAGTGCTGCACTTTATGTACACGCTCAGTAGTGAGGCCGTGCTGCACTTTATGTACACGCTCAGTAGAGACCAGTGCTGTACTTTATGTACATGCTCAGTAGAGACCAGTGCTGCACTTTATGTACATGCTCAGTAGAGACCAGTGCTGTACTTTATGTACATGCTCAGTAGAGACCAGTGCTGCTCTTTATGTACATGCTCAGTAGTGACCAGTGCTGCTCTTTATGTACATGCTCATTAGTGACCAGTGCTGCACTTTATGTACACGCTCAGTAGAGACCAGTGCTGCACTTTATGTACACGCTCAGTAGTTACCAGTGCTGCACTTTATGTATATGCTCAGTAGTGATCAGTGCTGCACTTTATGTACACGCTCAGTAGAGACCAGTGCTGCGCTTTATGTACACGCTCAGTAGTGACCTGTGCTGCACTTTATGTACACGCTCAGTAGAGACCAGTGCTGCACTTTATGTACACGCTCAGTAGAGACCAGTGCTGTTCTTTATGTACACGCTCAGTAGAGACCAGTGCTGCACTTTATGTACATGCTCAGTAGTGACCAGTGCTGTACTTTATGTACACGCTCAGTAGTGACCAGTGCTGCACTTTATGTACACGCTCAGTAGTGACCAGTGCTGCACTTTATGTACATGCTCAGTAGTGACCAGTGCTGCACTTTATGTACACGCTCAGTAGTGACCAGTGCTGCACTTTATGTGCAGGCTCAGTAGTGAGGCAGTGCTGCACTTTATGTACATGCTCAGTAGTGAGGCAGTGCTGCACTTTATGTATATGCTCAGTAGTGATCAGTGCTGCACTTTATGTACACGCTCAGTAGAGACCAGTGCTGCGCTTTATGTACACGCTCAGTAGTGACCTGTGCTGCACTTTATGTACACGCTCAGTAGAGACCAGTGCTGCACTTTATGTATATGCTCAGTAGTGATCAGTGCTGCACTTTATGTACACGCTCAGTAGAGACCAGTGCTGCGCTTTATGTACACGCTCAGTAGTGACCTGTGCTGCACTTTATGTGCAGGCTCAGTAGTGAGGCAGTGCTGCACTTTATGTACATGCTCAGTAGTGAGGCAGTGCTGCACTTTATGTATATGCTCAGTAGAGACCAGTGCTGCACTTTATGTATATGCTCAGTAGTGACCAGTGCTGCACTTTATGTACACGCTCAGTAGTGACCAGTGCTGCACTTTATGTACACGCTCAGTAGTGACCAGTGCTGCACTTTATGTGCAGGCTCAGTAGTGAGGCAGTGCTGCACTTTATGTACATGCTCAGTAGTGAGGCAGTGCTGCACTTTATGTATATGCTCAGTAGTGACCAGTGCTGCGCTTTATGTACATGCTCAGTAGTGACCAGTGCTGCGCTTTATGTACATGCTCAGTAGAGACCAGTGCTGCACTTTATGTACACGCTCAGTAGTTACCAGTGCTGCACTTTATGTATATGCTCAGTAGTGATCAGTGCTGCACTTTATGTACACGCTCAGTAGAGACCAGTGCTGCGCTTTATGTACACGCTCAGTAGTGACCTGTGCTGCACTTTATGTACACGCTCAGTAGAGACCAGTGCTGCACTTTATGTATATGCTCAGTAGTGATCAGTGCTGCACTTTATGTACACGCTCAGTAGAGACCAGTGCTGTACTTTATGTACATGCTCAGTAGTGACCTGTGCTGCACTTTATGTACATGCTCAGTAGAGACCAGTGCTGCACTTTATGTATATGCTCAGTAGTGACCAGTGCTGCACTTTATGTACATGCTCAGTAGTGACCAGTGCTGCACTTTATGTACATGCTCAGTAGAGACCAGTGCTGTACTTTATGTACATGCTCAGTAGAGACCAGTGCTGCGCTTTATGTACATGCTCAGTAGAGACCAGTGCTGTACTTTATGTACACGCTCAGTAGAGACCAGTGCTGCACTTTATGTACACGCTCAGTAGAGACCAGTGCTGCACTTTATGTACACGCTCAGTAGAGACCAGTGCTGCGCTTTATGTACATGCTCAGTAGAGACCAGTGCTGCACTTTATGTACACGCTCAGTAGTGATCAGTGCTATACTTTATGTACATGCTCAGTAGTGACCAGTGCTGCACTTTATGTACATGCTCAGTAGAGACCAGTGCTGTACTTTATGTACATGCTCAGTAGAGACCAGTGCTGTACTTTATGTACATGCTCAGTAGAGACCAGTGCTGTACTTTATGTACATGCTCAGTAGTGACCAGTGCTGTACTTTATGTACACGCTCAGTAGAGACCAGTGCTGCACTTTATGTACACGCTCAGTAGAGACCAGTGCTGCGCTTTATGTACACGCTCAGTAGAGACCAGTGCTGCACTTTATGTACACGCTCAGTAGTTACCAGTGCTGCACTTTATGTACACGCTCAGTAGTGACCAGTGCTGCACTTTATGTACACGCTCAGTAGAGACCAGTGCTGCACTTTATGTACATGCTCAGTAGAGACCAGTGCTGCTCTTTATGTACATGCTCAGTAGAGACCAGTGCTGTACTTTATGTACATGCTCAGTAGTTACCAGTGCTGCGCTTTATGTACATGCTCAGTAGAGACCAGTGCTGTACTTTATGTACATGCTCAGTAGTTACCAGTGCTGCACTTTATGTACACGCTCAGTAGAGACCAGTGCTGCGCTTTATGTACACGCTCAGTAGAGACCAGTGCTGTACTTTATGTATATGCTCAGTAGTAAGGCCGTGGCGTTGGAGTCGGAGGTTTGGCTTACTGACTGCAAAGCCCTGGTGGGCATGGTGTTAATATAAATCAAATCCACTGTGCTTACAATGTAGAAAGCAGTGTTTTGGACGCAGCGAAAATACTCTGCGTTCAAAACGCTGCTGCTCCTGATTATGGGCACGTAGCCTTACTGCTGCTTCCATTACATGAGACTGAAGTCAATAGTGAAACAACAATCTGTAATGTTCTCCAGATTAGAGATAAAGTTATTGAAGATTTATACCAGGAAGTGTGGAGATTTAGAGGGATTTTTTGCTGTAAACAAGCCACCATAAATCCACAGAATATGTGATAACTGGGAAGTACTGTGATCGGCACAATGGGGCACGTATATCCGCTTTCTTATGCTCCAATCATTCCCTATGGGGCTGACCACTGCTGCACTCGCCTTTCTCCAGCAGCCACATACACAACAGATGGAGCGGAGGTCGGCCATGCGACCTGCAGCTCCATTCTGCACCGGGGATAAAAGTTCCCACGATCTGCCAATCATTGCGGGTCCCACCGGTCGGACACCCACCAATCAGTAAGGTTTTACTTATCTTAAGGATGTAGGTATAACTTGCATTGAATGGACATCCCCTTTAATAAAAGAACCCCATTTTTTTATGTTTACACCTGGTTTGACATTGGACATGAGCAGGGTCGTTGTTGTAGAGAGTATTTTGTGCGTCACGCACTGGACGAGGCTGGTACAATATTACCATGCCTTCCCATCACGCCCTCCATGTTCACTACCCTGCACGCCAAGCACATCCACCCGAGTCTCTGTCCCTCCTGTGTCACATAACAAAACAGCTGAGCTCCTTGAGATGTGATCCTTCTGTAGGAATGGATCCTGAGGCCCCTGTCGGGTGTCACGCAGTCAGCAGGGGCCGGTGCCGTACTCCACGCTCCCTTACTCTCACACTAAACTCAACCCTTCCTTTATATTGAGCTGCCCTCCATCTTGGATCCTTCACTTCATTTTAGTCCATAAAGTTCTTGAGACATAATATAAAAGCCCCTGTGGATTCTACCCCCCGGAAACACGGAATAGTCGGTGACTTCTCTTCTTCCTATATAAGGCAGGAAGCCGCCATGTTTCCCCACAGGACACGGCAGTAATCACCTGCTTATCAGTCAGATAAGGCCCAACGCTCCGTATCGTTACAATAACAGCCTTAACACTTCCATGCCGCGCCACCATGCCCAGGGGCTCGGAAAGGCCGAGGTGATTAGATACAAAATGACCACTTTGGGTGCGAGTGGTGCAGTCAGGCCTGTCTACCACCTCATGAAAAATGTTGTCATCACCAAGTGACGCCATGGGACAAAGGGCGCTCCAGACCATAAAGCCATATTCTGCAAATGATTAACCGCTTCCCGAGCGGCAGATCGTCCTGGGAATTTCCTACATGATGTAACAACGGTGCCGTTCCCGGGTTATAGGTTTAGGTTTGATAACCGGCCGGCTCAGTCTGTGCTGGAAACCATGAATTACATCACTCTGGAGACTATAATATCCCTTTAAAAGGAAACTGTACCAGAACTGCAGCGCATATAAGACAAGAGGATACCATCCTGAGTGAGCATGCAATAAGTCAGCCAAAGGAAATATTATCGTCTGCCTCTCCCCAGCGGGATATGGCTGATAACATGGAACAGCAGATCATATTCCTCCAACCCAGGACATGGACATAACAGCAACTTTAGGTTCGAGTCAATGTCCCTTTAAGATATAGAAGCTGTGGTTTGAGATGGGAATGCGGGGGCTCACCTCTATAATGTCTGCGTTAGTCCGACTTTCGTGGGGTTCGTTGTACTCGGTGTATTTCAGCAGCACTTTGTCCATGTCGGTGCTGGCATACTGAAACAGTTTGTTTGAGTGGTTGAAGATGATGAGAGCGATCTCACAGTCACACAGGACACTGAGCTCATAGGCCTTCTTCATCAAACCAAACTTACGCTTTGTGAACGTCACCTGTGGAGGAAGAGAAGGCGTTAGAAGTGTCCGATCAGGTCAGGCCTCCATCCCACATAATACTGCCACTATGTACAAGAATGTAACTACTATAATACTGCTCCCTATGTACAAGAATGTAACTACTATAATACTGCTCCTATGTACAAGAATATAACTACTATAATACTGCCCCTTATGTACAAGAATATAACTACTATAATACTGCTCCTATGTACAAGAATATAACTACTATAATACTGCTCCTATGTACAAGAATATAACTACTATAATACTGCCTCCTATGTACAAGAATATAGCTACTATAATACTGCTCCTATGTACAAGAATATAGCTACTATAATACTGCTCCTATGTACAAGAATATAACTACTATAATACTGCCCCTATGTACAAGAATATAACTACTATAATACTGCCCCTATGTACAAGAATATAACTACTATAATACTGCTCCTATGTACAAGAATATAACTACTATAATACTGCTCCCTATGTACAAGAATGTAACTACTATAATACTGCTCCTATGTACAAGAATATAACTACTATAATACTGCCCCTATGTACAAGAAGATAACGACTATAATACTGCTCCTATGTACAAGAATATAACTACTATAATACTGCCCCTATGTACAAGAATATAACTACTATAATACTGCTCCCTATGTACAAGAATGTAACTACTATAATACTGCTCCTATGTACAAGAATATAACTACTATAATACTGCCCCTATGTACAAGAAGATAACGACTATAATACTGCTCCTATGTACAAGAATATAACTACTATAATACTGCTCCTATGTACAAGAATATAACTACTATAATACTGCCCCCTATGTACAAGAAGATAACGACTATAATACTGCTCCTATGTACAAGAATATAACTACTATAATACTGCTCCTATGTACAAGAATATAACTACTATAATACTGCCCCCTATGTACAAGAATATAACTACTATAATACTGCCCCCTATGTACAAGACTATAACTACTATAATACTGCCCCCTATGTACAAGAATATAACTACTATAATACTGCCCCCTATGTACAAGAATATAACTACTATAATACTGCCCCCTATGTACAGGAATATACCTACTATAATACTGCTCCTATGTACAAGAATATAACTACTATAATACTGCTCCTATGTACAAGAATATAACTACTATAATACTGCTCCTATGTACAAGAATATAACTACTATAATACTGCCCCTATGTACAAGAATATTACTACTATAATACTGCTCCTATGTACAAGAATATAACTACTATAATACTGCCCCCTATGTACAAGAATATAACTATAATACTGCTCCTATGTACAAGAATATAATTACTATAATACTGCTCCCTATGTACAAGAATATAACTACTATAATACTGCTCCTATGTACAAGAATATAACTACTATAATACTGCCCCTATGTACAAGAATATAACTACTATAATACTTCCCCTATGTACAAGAATATAACTATTATAATACTGCCCCTATGTACAAGAATATAACTACTATAATACTGCTCCTATGTAGAAGAATATAACTACTATAATACTGCTCCTATATACAAGAATATAACTACTATAATACTGCTCCCTATGTACAGGAATATAACTACAATAATACTGCCCCCATGTACAAGAATATAACTACTATAATACTGCTCCTATGTAGAAGAATATAACTACTATAATACTGCTCCCTATGTACAAGAATATAACTACTATAATACTGCCCCTATGTACAAGAATATAACTACTATAATACTGCTCCTATGTAGAAGAATATAACTACTATAATACTGCTCCTATATACAAGAATATAACTACTATAATACTGCTCCTATGTACAAGAATATAACTACTATAATACTGCTCCCTATGTACAGGAATATAACTACAATAATACTGCCCCCATGTACAAGAATATAACTACTATAATACTGCTCCTATGTAGAAGAATATAACTACTATAATACTGCTCCTATATACAAGAATATAACTACTATAATACTTCCCCTATGTACAAGAATATAACTACTATAATACTTCCCCTATGTACAAGAATATAACTATTATAATACTGCCCCTATGTACAAGAATATAACTACTATAATACTGCTCCTATGTAGAAGAATATAACTACTATAATACTGCTCCTATATACAAGAATATAACTACTATAATACTGCTCCTATGTACAAGAATATAACTACTATAATACTGCCCCTATGTACAAGAATATAACTACTATAATACTGCTCCTATGTAGAAGAATATAACTACTATAATACTGCTCCTATATACAAGAATATAACTACTATAATACTGCTCCTATGTACAAGAATATAACTACTATAATACTGCTCCCTATGTACAAGAATATAACTACTATAATACTGCCCCCATGTTCAAGAATATAACTACTATAATACTGCTCCTATGTTGAAGAATATAACTACTATAATACTGCTCCTATATACAAGAATATAACTACTATAATACTGCTCACTATGTACAAGAATATAACTACTATAATACTGCCCCTATGTACAAGAATATAACTACTATAACACTGCTCCTATGTAGAAGAATATAACTACTATAATACTGCTCCTATATACAAGAATATAACTACTATAATACTGCTCCCTATGTACAAGAATATAACTACTATAATACTGCCCCCTATGTATAAGAATATAACTACTATAATACTGCCCCCTATGTACAAGAATATGACTACTACAATACTGCTCCTATGTACAAGAATATAACTACTATAATACTGCCCCCATGTACAAGAATATAACTACTATAATACTGCCCCCTATGTACAAGAATATAACTACTATAATACTGCTCCTATGTACGAGAATATAACTACTATAATACTGCCCCTATGTACAAGAATATAACTACTATAATACTGCCCCCATGTACAAGAACATAACTACTATAATACTGCTCCTATGTAGAAGAATATAACTACTATAATACTGCCCCCATGTACAAGAATATAACTACTATAATACTGCCCCCATGTACAAGAACATAACTACTATAATACTGCTCCTATGTAGAAGAATATAACTACTATAATACTGCTCCTATATACAAGAATATAACTACTATAATACTGCTCCTATGTACAAGAATATAACTACTATAATACTGCCCCTATGTACAAGAATATAACTACTATAATACTGCTCCTATGTAGAAGAATATAACTACTATAATACTGCTCCTATATACAAGAATATAACTACTATAATACTGCTCCTATGTACAAGAATATAACTACTATAATACTGCTCCCTATGTACAAGAATATAACTACTATAATACTGCCCCCATGTTCAAGAATATAACTACTATAATACTGCTCCTATGTTGAAGAATATAACTACTATAATACTGCTCCTATATACAAGAATATAACTACTATAATACTGCTCACTATGTACAAGAATATAACTACTATAATACTGCCCCTATGTACAAGAATATAACTACTATAACACTGCTCCTATGTAGAAGAATATAACTACTATAATACTGCTCCTATATACAAGAATATAACTACTATAATACTGCTCCCTATGTACAAGAATATAACTACTATAATACTGCCCCCTATGTATAAGAATATAACTACTATAATACTGCCCCCTATGTACAAGAACATAACTACTATAATACTGCTCCTATGTAGAAGAATATAACTACTATAATACTGCTCCTATATACAAGAATATAACTACTATAATACTGCTCCCTATGTACAAGAATATAACTACTATAATACTGCCCCCTATGTATAAGAATATAACTACTATAATACTGCCCCCATGTACAAGAACATAACTACTATAATACTGCTCCTATGTAGAAGAATATAACTACTATAATACTGCCCCCATGTACAAGAATATAACTACTATAATACTGCCCCCATGTACAAGAACATAACTACTATAATACTGCTCCTATGTAGAAGAATATAACTACTATAATACTGCTCCTATATACAAGAATATAACTACTATAATACTGCTCCTATGTACAAGAATATAACTACTATAATACTGCCCCTATGTACAAGAATATAACTACTATAATACTGCTCCTATGTAGAAGAATATAACTACTATAATACTGCTCCTATATACAAGAATATAACTACTATAATACTGCTCCTATGTACAAGAATATAACTACTATAATACTGCTCCCTATGTACAAGAATATAACTACTATAATACTGCCCCCATGTTCAAGAATATAACTACTATAATACTGCTCCTATGTTGAAGAATATAACTACTATAATACTGCTCCTATATACAAGAATATAACTACTATAATACTGCTCACTATGTACAAGAATATAACTACTATAATACTGCCCCTATGTACAAGAATATAACTACTATAACACTGCTCCTATGTAGAAGAATATAACTACTATAATACTGCTCCTATATACAAGAATATAACTACTATAATACTGCTCCCTATGTACAAGAATATAACTACTATAATACTGCCCCCTATGTATAAGAATATAACTACTATAATACTGCCCCCTATGTACAAGAATATGACTACTACAATACTGCTCCTATGTACAAGAATATAACTACTATAATACTGCCCCCATGTACAAGAATATAACTACTATAATACTGCCCCCTATGTACAAGAATATAACTACTATAATACTGCTCCTATGTACGAGAATATAACTACTATAATACTGCCCCTATGTACAAGAATATAACTACTATAATACTGCCCCCATGTACAAGAACATAACTACTATAATACTGCTCCTATGTAGAAGAATATAACTACTATAATACTGCCCCCATGTACAAGAATATAACTACTATAATACTGCCCCCATGTACAAGAACATAACTACTATAATACTGCTCCTATGTAGAAGAATATAACTACTATAATACTGCTCCTATATACAAGAATATAACTACTATAATACTTCCCCTATGTACAAGAATATAACTACTATAATACTTCCCCTATGTACAAGAATATAACTACTATAATACTTCCCCTATGTACAAGAATATAACTACTATAATACTGCTCACTATGTACAAGAATATAACTACTATAATACTGCCCTCTGAGGAGATTAACAAGTATTCTACAATGCTCTCTTTAATGTCAAATTGGGGAAAGCATAAAAATATGATGTAATAATGACACCTATGGTCTCCAGACATTATATATGGACACTGTGCCGCCTTCTTCTGTGCAGAACTGTTCAGGGCATGAAGAAGGAAATGTCGCCACTGTCCATGGATTGAGACTGCAGTGTGCATTGCTCGGCTGGTAGATTAATTATGTCTAAGTGGAGAGGATGGCTAATTGAATCCCTATATACGGAGCTTCGCGGCCTGATGCGATGTGCGATAGGCCATTAAACATTTATCTTTCCACCTGAAATCCCCATCTCACAGTCCATGCCGGTTTAATTAAGGTGAAATAATTCCATTTCACTTTCTGCCTTTGACAACGGAGATCTGGGGCTTTACCCTTAGCACAAAACTTTATGTGAAGACGTTTAGAAATATACCCTGAAAATAAGCCTGGTTCTACTCAAAAATTGAAGAGGTTGCCCCATAACCAAGCTATACCCATCCAAAGGATAAACAATCGGTATTTGAACGCGGGTGGTTCAGCCACTGAAGCCTGCACCAATTGCAAGAACGAGGTCCCAAAGTCTCATGTGAACGAAGCTGTAGTGAGCATGTGCAACCACTTCTGCGTCTACTGCTGCACATGCTCACTACCGCTCCATTCACACAAGGTACTTTTACGAGATCAGGAGGGGGATCTGAAGAGCTGGACGCCCTGCAATCATACTTTTATCATCTATTACAAGGAAAGGTGATACAGCTTTTATATGGAACAACCCCTTTAAGGTTTGTAGAACAACTCCTTTAAGTTTTAGGGGGAAGTGGAATTTTAGTAGCTGGACTCTTCCCGTATGAAACAGAAGAGAACACAAGTGACCTATTTTATAAGCTTGCCAGGTAGGGAAGAAAGCGAGCAGCAAGGCGCGAGGCCCGCTCGCAGCGGAGTCTGACAGTGGTCACGTGTGCGCTCACAAGGAACATGCCCTATAATTCATCCTTCACCCGAGTCTTATGTGATGTGACAGTTGCCACGGCAACACTCCGAACAGCGAACATCTTCCTCACACAAGCACCGCAACAATCTGCTTACCAACTAAAAGGCAGATATGGCGGAGGAGATCTATGAACCTCCAGAGATCCAGCGTCCTACCGAGACCTGCATGAGGGAGTCAGCAAAGATCTAGGAGGGCTTATAGGAAAGGAAAGGCTTCACTGTCCAACTCCAAAGAGCTCGGCCCATGGGACCACGAGTGTTGGGACGGGTCACACAACGAGCTGTGGTGGGAAGCGGTCAGGGCTTCTTCACCATTGAGCATGGTCACACAGCAGGTCCCGATCTGCGGCTAGTTTCGCTTATGGCCTCTATATATATATTAATTTCACAGTTGCTGATGACCCAAGAGATGGCGGGGGCGCCTTGCAGCATAAAGGCCTCACTATGCCAAGCACACAGCTTTCACATGTCTGTAAGTATCGGAATCCATCACTTGTCAAATACACGGTATCTGAGGGCCATCCCGGTGTCTGGAGTTAATCTCAAGGCAGGAGCCTGTTTGACGGCGCTGAGTGCAGACCTCAGGAGAAGCTCTGCTGGTCCAGACCCTCGTCTGGACTCACACGTGGCCTCCTCGGTGTCTTCATCTTACTATGAGACATGGACTTGGATGCTTTCACAGAAGAGGGCGACGGATTTTCTGGAACAAATGCCATTAGAAGGCCAGTGGTTATGGGCAACCTTAGGACCCATTTTAAGAAAAAATGGGACTCTAGTGGGCTGATGGGTATAGAGGAGTCACTGCTGGTGGTCTATGGTTGTCCCTCAGCCCTGTATGTGACCTCAGTGGTATTATAGCACCCCTTCCCCCAACACGTGATTTGCTCTGAAATCTCAGCTGCCCCCAAGCCATCACCCCCTCATCACTCCGTTCTCAGGCATGCTGGAAATCGGATGCCTCCGGGGTTCCCCATAAAGATCTTGTGATCGCACCCAGAGGTCCTCCCACCGACCTGCAATGTTTAATTACCCCGCTAACGCGGTATCACTAAGAAGCAGTGCTGTGTGGTTTTCACATGATGAGCTTAGATACACTGGCTCAGCAGACAGTTATCACACAGGATAGGGTTAGATACACCAGCTCACAAGACAGTACCACACAAGATAGGGTTAGATACACCGAATCACAATACAGTATCGCACAAGATACACCGAATCACAAGACAGTATCACACAGAATGGGGTTAGATACAGTAGTGTTCAAAATAATAGCAGTGAGTTCAAAAACACGAGTTAAGCACAAAATCTTTCTCCTAGTTGTTATTTCCAGCATTGGGAACATTGCACACTGTTTTCTAATTCACAACATGAAGAGAAATGTAGATAATTTATAACTACTTTACAGAAAATAACAAAAAATGAACATTGTTCTGTTCTAAAAAAAATAGTGTCTGCATTTGTCTTTACAGACTCACAATATGTCTTTTCTTTGAGGATTTAGCCTTCCTGTGAATCACTAACCTAATATTTAGCTGTTACCCACAGTTTTTTAGAACTGCTTCACATCTATGTTGCATAGAGTTAACCAACTTCTGGTCCCTGTCAGCTGTTATTCCAGCCCAGGATACTTTGACTACATCCCACAATGTTTTGGCATTTGTTGGCTTTGCCTCACAAACGGCATTTTTGCTGTCACCCCACAAGTGTCCTATCGGATTAAGGTCCGGGGATTGGGCTGGCCACTCCAGAACCTCAACTTCGTTGGACTGGAACCAAGATTTTGCTCGTTTACTGGTGTGTTTAGGGTCGTAGTCTTGTTGAAACCACCATTTCAAGGTCATATCCTCTTCAGTGTATGTGCCAACGATGCAGAAATTAAGCAGAAATTTTCAGGCGCATTTCTCCATGTCCTTGGCAGTAAAAACGCATGCGGATTTTACACACGTTTTCTATGCGTTATTTTAGCGTTTTAAGGCTATGTGCCCATGATGCAGAAATGCTCTGGATTTTTCCTGAGCGTTTCTGCATCTCCCTGGCAGAAAAAAACGCATGCGGATTGTACATGTGGATTGTGCATGCGGATTGTGCATGCGGATTGTGCATGCGTATTGTGCATGCGTATTGTGCATGCGGATTGTGCATGCGGATTGTGCATGCGGATTGTGCATGCGGATTGCACATGCGTTTTTCCTGCCAGGGACATGCGGATGTGAAGCGTTCTTCACTTGCATTTCCACATGCGGGTCATCAAGAGCTTTTCCTAGCGATTTTAGCATCACTTGGAAAGTGCTTGACAACTTGGTCACACTATATAAATCCATGCAACCGGCATATAGTGTGACCGAAAGAATGTTTAAAAAAAATAAATCTATACTTACCTTCTGATGGCCCCCGGAGTCTTGCTTCCCTCCGTCCTGGCTGCCGGCAGCTTGCAGTACACTGCAGTGAAGGACCTGCCGTCACATGACTATGACGTCAGCGCAGGTCCTTCAGTCCACCGCGATCTGCCGGCAAGTGAAGACAAGCGCAGACAAGCGCACCGCGGGCCATCAGAAGGTAAATATAATCTTTATTTTTTAGTTAAATTTTTTTCTTTTATAGGTTCTATGGTACCCGGGTCCGGAGGGGAGTCTCCTCTTCTCCACACCCGGGTACCATCCGCACATTGAAACGCATGGATTCTGCATGTACAGATCCAGTGATGCGGATGCCATGTGGTCCAATGCAAGTCAATGGTGGCGAAAACGCCGCGCTTCCGCAAAATAATTGGTAGTGCTGCGTTTTTTTTCCGCAATGATAATCCGCAGCGGAAATTTCGGCAGCATGGGCACAGCACGTGCGGATTATCATTAGGGAACATGGCAGACCTTCTACCATGCGTTTTTTAAGCGTTTCTGCAGCGGAATTGCCGCTGCAAAAACGCTTAAAAAACGCATCGTGGGCACACCGCCTTATTTGCAGATTTGCCATGCGTTTTTCAAATGCATTGTATAGGCAAATCCGCATGCGGAAACGCACAAAGAATGGACATGCAGCATTTTTTTCCGCACCTAAAATCCGCGCAGAAAAAATCCTGGACATGTGCACAGAACTTGCAAAATATCATAGGAAGTCATGGGATAAGATGTGCAATGCGTTTCTGCTGCATTTCCACACGGAAAAAAACACACAAAACACGCACCAAATCAACATCGTGGGCACATAGCCTAAGGGAACATGGGGTCTTCAAGTAATTTAATATCTGCAAACTGCTCCATGATCCCTGATATGCGGTAAATAGGTCCGGCACCATAGTAAGAGAAACATGCCCATATCATGATGCTTCCACCATGCTTCACTGTCTTCAGAGTGTACTGTGACTGAATGCAGAGTTTGGGGGTCGTCTGGCAAACTGTCTGCAGCCCCTGGACCCAAAAAGAACAATTTTACTTTCATCAGTCCACAAACTGTTTCTCCATTTCTCTTTAGGCTAGGTGATGTTTTCTTTGGCAAATTGTATAAGCTTCAGTACTCAGCAGACTAACACGCAATATAGGGTTAGATACACCGGTTGAGCAGACCATACCACACAGGATAGGATTAGATACACGGCTCAGCAGACAGTATCACACAGGATAGGATTAGATACACGGCTCAGCAGACAGTATCACACAGGAGAGGATTAGATACACGGCTCAGCAGACAGTATCACACAGGATAGGATTAGATACACGGCTCAGCAGACAGTATCACACAGGATAGGATTAGATACACGGCTCAGCAGACAGTATCACACAGGAGAGGATTAGATACACGGCTCAGCAGACAGTATCACACAGGATAGGATTAGATACACGGCTCAGCAGACAGTATCACACAGGATAGGATTAGATACACGGCTCAGCAGACAGTATCACACAGTATAGGATTAGATACACGGCTCATCACACAGTATCACACAGGATAGGATTAGATACACGGCTCAGCAGACAGTATCACACAGGAGAGGATTAGATACACGGCTCAGCAGACAGGGTCACACAGGATAGGATTAGATACACGGCTCAGCAGACAGTATCACACAGGATAGGATTAGATACAGGCTCAGCAGACAGGGTCACACAGGATAGGATTAGATACATGGCTCAGCAGAAAGTATCACACAGGATAGGATTAGATACACAGCTCAGCAGACAGTATCACACAGGATAGGATTAGATACACAGCTCAGCAGACAGTATCACACAGGATAGGATTAGATACAGGCTCAGCAGACAGTATCACACAGGATAGGATTAGATACACGGCTCAACAGGCAGTATCACACAGGATAGGATTAGATACACGGCTCAGCAGACAGTATCACACAGGATAGGATTAGATACAAGGCTCAGCAGACAGTATCACACAGGATAGGATTAGATACACGGCTCAGCAGACAGTATCACACAGGATAGGATTAGATACACGGCTCAGCAGACAGTATCACACAGGATAGGATTAGATACACAGCTCAGCAGACAGTATCACACAGGATAGGATTAGATACACAGCTCAGCAGACAGGGTCACACAGGAGAGGATTAGATACACGGCTCAGCAGACAGTATCACACAGGATAGGATTAGATACGCGGCTCAGCAGACAGTATCACACAGGATAGGATTAGGTACGCGGCTCAGCAGACGGCATCACACAGGATAGGATTAGATACACAGCTCAGCAGACAGTATCACACAGGATAGGATTAGATACACGGCTCAGCAGGCAGTATCACACAGGATAGGATTAGATACACGGCTCAGCAGACAGTATCACACAGGATAGGATTAGATACACATCTCAGCAGACAGTATCACACAGGATAGGATTAGATACACGGTTGAGCAGACAGTATCACACAGGATAGGATTAGATACACGGCTCAGCAGACAGTATCACACAGGAGAGGATTAGATACACGACTCAGCAGACCGTATCACACAGGAGAGGATTAGATACACGACTCAGCAGACAGTATCACACAGGATAGGATTAGATACACGGCTCAGCAGACAGTATCACACAGGATAGGGTTAGATACACGGCTCAGGAGACAGTATCACACAGGATAGGATTAGATACACGGCTCAGGAGACAGTATCACACAGGATAGGATTAGATACACAGCTCAGCAGACAGTATCACACAGGATAGGATTAGATACACGGCTCAGCAGACAGTATCATACAGGATAGGATTAGATACACGGCTCAGCAGACAGTATCACACAGGATAGGATTAGATACACGGCTCAGCAGACAGTATCACACAGGATAGGATTAGATAAACGGCTCAGCAGACAGTATCACACAGGAGAGGATTAGATACACAGCTCAGCAGACAGTATCACACAGGATAGGATTAGATACAGGCTCAGCACACAGTATCACACAGGATAGGATTAGATACACGGCTCAGCAGACAGTATCATACAGGATAGGATTAGATACACGGTTCAGCAGACAGTATCACACAGGATAGGATTAGATACACGGCTCAGCAGACAGTATCACACAGGATAGGATTAGATACACGGCTCAGCAGACAGTATCACACAGGATAGGATTAGATACACGGCTCAGCAGTCAGTATTACACAGCATAGGATTAGATACACGGCTAAGCAGACAGTATCACACAGGATAGGATTAGATACACGGCTCAGCAGACGTTAACACACAGGATAGGATTAGATACACGGCTCAGCAGACAGTATCACACAGGACAGGATTAGATACACGGCTCAGCAGACAGTATCACACAGAATAGGATTAGATACACGGCTCAGCAGACAGTATCACACAGGATAGGATTAGATACACGGCTCAGCAGACAGTATCACACAGGATAGGGTTAGATACACGGCTCAGGAGACAGTATCACACAGGATAGGATTAGATACACGGTTGAGCAGACAGTATCACACAGGATAGGATTAGATACATGGCTCAGCAGACAGTATCACACAGGATAGGATTAGATACACATCTCAGCAGACAGTATCACACAGGATAGGATTAGATACACGGCTCAGCAGTCAGTATCACACAGGATAGGATTAGATACACGGCTCAGCAGACGGTATCACACAGGATAGGATTAGATACACGGCTCAGGAGACGGTATCACACAGGATAGGATTAGATACACGGCTCAGCAGACAGTATCACACAGGATAGGATTAGATACACATCTCAGCAGACAGTATCACACAGGATAGGATTAGATACACGGCTCAGCAGTCAGTATCACACAGGATAGGATTAGATACACGGCTCAGCAGACAGTATCACACAGGATAGGGTTAGATACACGGCTCAGGAGACAGTATCACACAGGATAGGATTAGATACACGGCTCAGCAGACAGTATCACACAGGATGGGATTAGATACACGGCTCAGCAGACAGTATCACACAGGATGGGATTAGATACACGGCTCAGCAGACAGTATCACACAGGATAGGATTAGATACACAGCTCAGCAGTCGGTATTACACAGCATAGGATTAGATACACAGCTCAGCAGACGGTATCACACAGGATAGGATTAGATACACTGCTCAGCAGACGGTATCACACAGGATAGGATTAGATACACGGCTCAGCAGACAGTATCACACAGGATAGGATTAGATACACGGCTCAGCAGACAGTATCGCACAGGATAGGATGAGATACACGGCTCAGCAGACAGTATCGCACAGGATAGGATTAGATACACGGCTCAGCAGACGGTATCGCACAGGATAGGATTAGATACACGGCTCAGCAGACGGTATCACACAGGATAGGATTAGATACACGGCTCAGCAGACGGTATCACACAGAATAGGATGAGATACACGGCTCAGCAGACAGTATCACTGGATAGGATTAGATACACGACTCAGCAGACAGTATCACACAGGATAGGATTAGATACACGGCTCAGCAGACAGTATCACACAGGATAGGATTAGATACACGGTTGAGCAGACAGTATCACACAGGATAGGATTAGATACACGGCTCAGCAGACAGTATCATACAGGATAGGATTAGATACACGGTTCAGCAGACAGTATCACACAGGATAGGATTAGATACACGGCTCAGCAGACAGTATCACACAGGATAGGATTAGATACACAGCTCAGCAGACAGTATCACACAGGATAGGATTAGATACACGGCTCAGCAGACAGTATCACACAGGATAGGATTAGATACACGGCTCAGCAGACAGTATCACACAGGATAGGATTAGATACACGGCTCAGCAGACAGTATTACACAGGATAGGATTAGATACACGGCTCAGCAGACAGTATCACACAGGATAGGATTAGATACACGGCTCAGCAGACAGTATCACACAGGATAGGATTAGATACACGG
This sequence comes from Phyllobates terribilis, assembly GCF_046119375.1. Taxonomy (NCBI): domain Eukaryota; kingdom Metazoa; phylum Chordata; class Amphibia; order Anura; family Dendrobatidae; genus Phyllobates; species Phyllobates terribilis. Next base: position 156,405,435 of record NW_027362767.1, on the reverse strand, counting down.
CTCAGCAGACAGTATCACACAGGATAGGATTAGATACATGGCTCAGCAGACAGTATCACACAGGATAGGATTAGATACATGGCTCAGCAGACAGTATCACACAGGATAGGATTAGATACACGGCTCAGGAGACAGTATCACACAGGATAGGATTAGATACATGGCTCAGCAGACAGTATCACACAGGATATGATTAGATACACTGCTCAGCAGACAGTATCACACAGGATAGGATTAGATACACGGCTCAGCAGACAGTATCACACAGGATAGGATTAGATACACGGCTCAGCAGACAGTATCACACAGGATAGGATTAGATACACGGCTCAGCAGACAGTATCGCACAGGATAGGATTAGATACACGGCTCAGCAGACAGTATCACACAGGATAGGATTAGATACATGGCTCAGCAGACAGTATCACACAGGAGAGGATTAGATACACGGCTCAGCAGACAGTATTACACAGGATAGGATTAGATACACGGCTCAGGAGACACATGTAATATAAATAAGATGAGGAAGGACACATGATGAGGAGATGTCAGGAGGAGGCACAGATCAGTAGGTGGAGGAGGCACAGATCAGTAGGTGGAGGAGGCACAGATCAGCAGGTGGAGGAGGCACAGATCAGTAGGTGGAGGAGGCACAGATCAGTAGGTGGAGGAGGCACAGATCAGTAGGTGGAGGAGGCACAGATCAGCAGGTGGAGGAGGCACAGATCAGCAGGTGGAGGAGGCACAGATCAGCAGGTGGAGGAGGCACAGATCAGCAGGTGGAGGAGGCACAGATCAGTAGGTGGAGGAGGCACAGATCAGTAGGTGGAGGAGGCACAGATCAGTAGGTGGAGGAGGCACAGATCAGTAGTGGAGGAGGCACAGATCAGTAGGTGGAGGAGGCACAGATCAGCAGGTGGAGGAGGCACAGATCAGTAGGTGGGGGAGGCACAGATCAGTAGGTGGGGGAGGCACAGATCAGCAGGTGGAGGAGGCTTGGTGTAGGGGCTCCTGTCCTCATACACAGGCTGTAATCAGCTCATCCTCCATCTTGCCATCTATGGGCATTCTTCATAGTGAGGAGTGATGGCAGCAGACAGATCTCTGGTGACACTGCAGGGCAGGCACCCACAGGCTGATAACAGCACCTCAGTAATTCTCCCTATCTGATAACACTACCCAGGCCTGAGCTAATTAATGTCTCCCTGCCACACAATCTCCTCCAGGGAGGGGGCTGCCATGCTGAGCTGCTTATTAGGAAGGATTACTGAATCATATTAACACTTCATTGTAAACGCTTCCCATACTCTGAGCGCACAATGTACCCAGCATCACAAACCCATCACTAACAATCGGACTTTTTTCAGTTTACATCTTTTTTTAATACTTCATGATTGAATAATAAAATTGCTATGATTTATTTTCTTATTTTTTACATAACAGTATTGTATTTTTTATTATGTGGTTGGGATTATTTAGACTTATTTTGCTTTTTTTTATTATTGTTATTAGAGTTGATGCAAATCCATTCACAGGACGGGGCGGTGACCTGTAGCCTTTGAAGGGAACCCTGAGAACGGGCTCCTACCCCCAACATCCGCGGCTCCTGTTTCGATTAACTGGCTTGGTGCGACTTCACGCTTATCACACCCAAACGATGATGTCTCGCCAGGGCAGCTAATCAAAATTAGAGCGGCGGATGCCGGGAGGCGGCTCTCAAGGCTCCTGTCCGACTGCTGCAGACCACCGACCTGACCACTTCACACCAACTCAAATTGTCATTATTCATTTTTACAATTCATTCTTTTTTTTGCAACTTTTTTAATTTTATTTTATTTGGCCTTACTTCTAAGCCATTTTTGTTATATTTTTAATTTTGATACTAGAAGGGGATTTCAATAACCGATCAACTAAGGATCAATCCCTTACACCTGCAAAGTTAAAGTGTGCTACCAAAAACGGTCAGCTCTGTCCCTGTTCGATTTCTCAAGGATGCTGAGCCCAATCTATTGCCCATACTTCCTTCATGCTCATCATGTACTTGCTCATTACTAGTGCCGGATATACAGGTGCTTCTCACAAAATTAGAATATCATCAAAAAGTTAATTTATTTCAGTTCTTCAATACAAAAAATTAAACTCATATACACTGCTCAAAAAAATAAAGGGAACACTTAAACAACAGAATATAACTCCAAGTAAATCAAACTTCTGTGAAATCAAACTGTCCACTTAGGAAGCAACACTGATTGACAATCAATTTCACATGCTGTTGTGCAAATGGAATAGACAATAGATGGAAATTATTGGCAATTATCAAGACACCCTCAATAAAGGAGTGGTTCTGCAGGTGGGGACCACAGACCACATCTCAGTACCAATGCTTTCTGGCTGATGTTTTGGTCACTTTTGAATGTTGGTTGTGCTTTCACACTCGTGGTAGCATGAGACGGACTCTACAACCCACAGAAGATGCTCAGGTAGTGCAGCTCATACAGGATGACACATCAATGCGAGCCGTGGCAAGAAGGTTTGCTGTGTCTGTCAGCACAGAGTCCAGAGGCTGGAGGCGCTACCAGGAGACAGGCCAGTACACCAGGAGACTAGGAGGGCAACAACCCAGCAGCAGGACCGCTACCTGAGCCTTTGTGCAAGGAGGAACAGGAGGAGCACTGCCAGAGCCCTGCAAAATGACCTCCAGCAGGTCACAAATGTGAATGTGTCTGCACAAACTGTTAGAAACCGACTCCATGAGGGTGGTATGAGGGCCCGACGTCCACAGATGGGGGTTGTGCTCACAGCCCAACACCGTGCAGGACACTTGGCATTTGCCACAGAACACCAGGATTGGCAAAGTCGCCACTGGCGCCCTGTGCTCTTCACAGATGAAAGCATGTTCACACTGAGCACATGTGACAGACGTGACAGAGTCTGGAGACGCTATGGAGAGCGATCTGCTGCCTGCAACATCCTTCAGCATGACCGGTTTGGCAGTGGGTCAGTAATGGTGTGGGGTGGCATTTCTTTGGAGGGCCGCACAGCCCTCCATGTGCTCGCCAGAGGTAGCCTGACTGCCATTAGGTACCGAGATGAGATCCTCAGACCCCTTGTGAGACCATATGCTGGTGCGGTTGGCCCTGGGTTCCTCCTAATGCAGGACAATGCCAGACCTCATGTGGCTGGAGTGTGTCAGCAGTTCCTGCAAGATGAAGGCATTGAAGTTATGGACTGGCCCGCCCGTTCCCCAGACCTGAATCCGATTGAGCACATCTGGGATATCATGTCTCGCTCCATCCACCAATGTCACGTTGCACCACAGACTGTCCAGGAGTTGGCGGATGCTTTAGTCCAGGTCTGGGAGGAGATCCCACAGGAGACCATCCGCAACCTCATCAGGACCATGCCCAGGCGTTGTAGGGAGATCATACAGGCACGTGGAGGCCACACACAATACTCAGCCTCATCAGGAGCATGCCCAGGCGTTGTAGGGAGGTCATACAGGCACGTGGAGGCCACACACAATACTGACTTGTTTTAAGGACATTACATCAAAGTTGGATCAGCCTGTAGTGTGTTTTTCCACTTTAATTTTGGGGGTGACTCCAAATCCAGGCCTCCATTGGTTAATAATCATCCATTGATGATTTTTGTGTGATTTTGTTGTCAGCACATTCAACTTTGTACAGAACAAAGTATTCAATGAGAATATTTCATTCATTCAGATCTAGCATGTGTTATTTCAGTGTTCCCTTTATTTTTTGAGCAGTGTATTATATAGAGTCATTACAGAGTGATCTATTTCAAGTGTTTATTTCTGCTAACGTTGATGATTATGGCTTACAGCCAATGAAAACACAAAAGTCTATCTCAGTAAATTAGAATAATTAACAAAAAAACTCCTGCAAAGGCTTCCTAAACATTTAAAAAGGTCCCTTAGTCTGTTTCAGTAGGCTCCACAATCATGGGGAAGACTGCTGACTTGACAGATGTCCAGAAGGCAGTCACTGACACACTCCACAAGGTCCCAGAGTCTGGAGGAAGAGTGGAGAGGCCACAATCCAAGCTGCTTGAGGTCTAGTGTGAAGTTTCCACAATCAGTGATGGTTTGGGGGCCATGTCATCTGCTGGTGGAGGTCCACTGTGTTTTATCAAGACCAAAGTCAGCGCAGCCGTCTACCAGGATATTTTACTGCACTTCATGCTTCCCTCTGCTTTTTGGAGATGGAAATGTCATTCTCCAGCAGGACTTGGCCCCTGTCCACACTGCCAAAAGTACCAATACCTGGTTTACACACAACAGTATCACTGTGCTTGATTGGCAGCAAACTCGCCTGACCTTAACTCCATAGAAGATCTATTATAGAGAATCTATGGGGTATTGTCAAGAGGAAGATGAGAGACCCCAGACCCCAGACCCAACAATGCAGACGAGCTGAAGGCTGCTATCAAAGCCACCTGGGCTTCCATAACCCCTCAGCAGCCACAGGCTGATCCCTCCATGCCACATTGCCGCATTGATGCAGTAACTGATGCAAAAGGAGCCCCGACCAAGTATTGAGGGCATTTACTGAACAGACATTTCTATCAGAAAACCCCTTTAAGTCATTTATTTACTGAACACTTTTGCATTCTTTTCTCTGCTCAGATTACCCAAGTTTGGTAAAACAAAAAATTGTGGATTTGTGTGTTAAGTACTGCCACAGAATGCCTATAAAGCAGAAGCCGGAGGTAACAGTTTGCATTGGCCGGCCACGTCTTCGGGCAGGGCTACATGGGTGTATTCTGGTGGACGCATCCAAAATGGTTGACTTTTTATATAAAGGAGCCACATCTTCCATGAATGAAAGGAGACTCCAAGATGCAGAGCTGAGGAGCGGCAGGAAGTCATATTTCCTCGTGAAGCAGTCAGATTCTCCCACGCTTCCTGGCATCTGTGCGCGCGACAAGGACCTTGGCAGTCTCATGACCCCCAACTTTCCAAAGTCTCTGCAGGAGCTATGACTGCATCTTTGGGACTACAGACACCGGTTAAAGTGTGCTCACATTAGGCTCCAAATTACAATATAGCTGCAGGTCACAAAGCGCGGCCTCGTTCACATCCACCGACGGAGTGCGAGCATTCACACACACAGACGGCGCGCGGGCCTTCACACACACCGACGGCGTGGAAGCATTCACACACACAGACGGCGTGCGGGCCTTCACACCGACGGCGTGCGAGCATTCACACACACAGACGGCGCGCGGGCCTTCACACACCGACGGCGCGCGGGCCTTCACACACACCGACGGCGCACGCGCCTTCACACACACCGACGGCGCACGCGCCTTCACACACACCGACGGCGCACGCGCCTTCACACACACCGACGGCGCGCAGGCCTTCACACACACCGACGGTGTGCGGGCCTTCACACCGACAGCGCACGGGCCTTCACACCGACGGCTGCTCAGTGCCTCATTTTCCCGCCAGTGCTGCGATCACGGAGCCGGAAAATGCAGTCGCCAATCGTCACTCTGTTGGAAGTTGGAGGGCGGCATACTCTTCTCTAAGGAGCAGGAGGATTATGGGACACACATGGGGCTTGCGAGCAGTGTTTATCAAGGCCTTGTATAGGCAGGACGCCACCATAATACAGCTACAAGGCAGGTTGGAGCAGGTGGATAAGGGTAAGTGTTACCTGAATGGGTCACGCCATCTGTACGCCATCCTATTAAAGCTAACCTGAAGGGCACAAAGGCAATCATTATGTGGCCCCCGAAAGTACCCATCCCATGCCAGAGCTGAGAGGTGCTTAGTGATTGGCTGGCTCCGGCTCCCAGCTTCTCCGTCCCGTTAGTTCCCACATCGGAGAGGGCACAGAAGAAATGAGCTGTGTAGACCGCCGCTTGTCATGAGACTAGTCAGCTATAACAGGGGGGCCGGCATCGTGTCTCACAGCCACGGGCACAATGAGAACGAGTTCAGCGTTAATAGCTAAGCAGTGGTGACAAGGACAACTGCCGGGGGCTTTTATCTTTCCAAAACATTTGTATACATTGTACACTAAGTGGGCGGCTGCGCCTAACGCTGTTCACTCACCGAGGCTTTCTTTTGCCATTTCTAGAAAAAATTCAGAAGCGGCTTCACACCCCCCACAATCATCTGCCGAGCCCGCGTTCTGTCAGCTCCTCCAGCCTCTTGTTTACATTGGTTTCCCCTGAAGAGGTGACTCCATGACTGCCCTGGAGACTGTGACCAAGAAGGAAGCCACCAGACACCAGCGAAGGTGACACACTGTGAAGAGCTGTGCTGTCACCATAACGGGGGTCAGGCTGCCATCATAGCGGGGGCACAGGCTGCCATCATAATGGGGGCCAGGCTGCCATCATAGCGGGGGCACAGGCTGCCATCATAACGTGGTCCAGGCTGCCATCATAGCGGGGACACAGGCTGCCATCATAATGGGGGCCAGGCTGCCATCATAGCGGGGGCACAGGCTGCCATCATAGCGGGGGCACAGGCTGCCATCATAGCGGGGGCACAGGCTGCCATCATAGCGGGGGCACAGGCTGCCATCATAACGTGTACAAAAGGAGTGCTCAGGAGCCGGACCCACCGATCAGCAATGTCTCACCTATCAGACTAGTACAGCTGCTTTCTCCTATAGTCCCAATGACTATAAGGTGCACAGTGCACATGCGCAGTCACGACTGTATTCTGATATCATATGACACAACACCCAGTTTTCAGCTTCCAGGAGGTCCTACTGCTCGGACCCCCACTGATAAACACCAGAAGGACCACTGGGACCTAGTGAAACCTGAACACAGTGGGTTGTGATGCCCTGTCGGAAAAAGCAGTGACTGAGCCTGCATACTGCCGCTCTAATTACTGTCCATGGGGATGCAGGAGAAAGCAGCAGAACTAGGTGGATAAGTGATAACTTGCTGACTGGTGTAAGTCACCACTATGGCCTCCTACCAACTACAAAAGAAGGTACTGAATTGCCCTGTTGGAGTAAAGCAGTGACTGCGCATGTGCACGACCGCTCTGACCATTGTCTGTGGGATTGCAGGACAGCGACGCTGATCATGGCTGCCTCCTGTAGTTCCATAGACAATGAGTTTAGTGGTGGCACTAGTAAGCGCCCCACGCTTCATTACAACAGGGCATTTCAGAGTCCTATCCTGGGATTTGCGGGGGTCCCAGCTGACTCCAGTGGATGGCGGACAACAGAAATTTCCCAACCTAATGGCGGAAGCTAAAACACCATCTTTACAATCTAGAGATGACTACATAACTTTGATAGCTATAAATGCACACTCAGCTCAACCGAGCGCGGACGTGATCTCAATAGGGAGAAGAATAGGCTGCGGCCAGACACCACCATCTCCTTACTGAAGTCTAACATCCCCAACTGTAGGCCCATCATCTGGTGCCGGGGAAGAGTCGGCACACACCATACATATAAGGTAAATAGTCCCAACCATGTCGGCAGGATGAAGGGGAAAATCACAGTAAAGGCCTTCTCATTTCCATCCAGATCTGTTGCGGATTTTGCTCAGGATTTACTGTGGATATTGCACTGAAAAGATGAAATCTGCTGTGAAAATTTGCAGCATAAACAATAATCTTTTATCATGGCTTCCCAGTAGTCGTCTGACCCCGCACTATTCTGTTTGCTGGATGGTAACATTGTTACTCAACATACCTGAAAGTCAGCCAACGTATTATGTTACATCAAACAAACAAATAGCGGCCAGAGAACATATGGCGGCATAATCACGTCTTGTAAACAGAATTTGGACGTTTATACTTCTGAGCAGCATAACACAGGACATCTTGAACCCATTGTAGTCCCGGAGCAAACAATCTCAACTCATATGGTTTGTCTTTCTAACCCTGGATACCTCAACCCTCTGGGCTCATCACATGACCAAGGCTTAAAGGGCTGGTAACTCTCTCCATGATGTAGAGCCGCGTTCATACAGCATATTTCCTACAATGTTTAATGCTCAACATTAAACTACAGCTTTATAGCAGTTATATTCTACTACATAGGGGGCAGTATCATAGTAGCTATATTCTTATACATAGGGGGCAGTATTATAGTAGTTATATTCTTGTACATAGGAGCAGTATTATAGTAGTTATATTCTTGTACATAGGGGACAGTATTATAGTAGTTATATTCTTGTACATAGGGGGCAGTATCATAGTAGTTATATTCTTGTACTTAGGGGGCAGTATTATAGTAGTTATATTCTTGTACATAGGGGGCAGTATTATAGTAGCTATATTCTTGTACATAGGGGCAGTATTATAGTAGTTATATTCTTGTATATAGGGAGCAGTATTATAGTAGTTATATTCTTGTATATAGGGAGCAGTATTATAGTAGTTATATTCTTGTACATAGGGGGCAGTATTATAGTAGCTATATTCTTGTACATAGGGGCAGTATTATAATAGTTATATTCATGTACATAGGAGCAGTATTATAGTAGTTATATTCTTGTACACGGGAGCAGTATTATAGTAGTTATATTCTTGTACATAGGGAGCAGCATTATAGTAGTTATATTCTTGTACATAGGAGCAGCATTATAGTAGTTATATTCTTGTACATGGGAGCAGTATTATAGTAGTTATATTCTTGTACATAGGAGCAGTATTATAGTAGTTATATTCTTGTACATAGGAGCAGTATTATAGTAGTTATATTCTTGTACATAGGGAGCAGTATTATAGTAGTTATATTCTTGTACATAGGGGCAGTATTATAGTAGTTATATTCTTGTACATAGGGGGCATTATTATAGTAGTTATATTCTTGTACATAGGGGGCATTATTATAGTAGTTATATTCTTGTACATAGGGGGGCAGTATTATAGTAGCTATATTCTTGTACATAGGGGCAGTATTATAGTAGCTATATTCTTGTACATAGGGGGCAGTATTATAGTAGTTATATTCTTGTATATAGGGAGCAGTATTATAGTAGTTATATTCTTGTACATAGGGGGCAGTATTATAGTAGCTATATTCTTGTACACAGGGGCAGTATTATAATAGTTATATTCTTGTACATGGGAGCAGTATTATAGTAGTTATATTCTTGTACATAGGAGCAGTATTATAGTAGTTATATTCTTGTACATAGGGAGCAGCATTATAGTAGTTATATTCTTGTACATAGGAGCAGCATTATAGTAGTTATATTCTTGTACATGGGAGCAGTATTATAGTAGTTATATTCTTGTACATGGGAGCAGTATTATAGTAGTTATATTCTTGTACATAGAGGCAGTATTATAGTAGTTATATTCTTGTCCATAATGGCAGCATTCATAATTTACAGTACTCAAGAATATCAACATACTGGTCAAATTTGGGGAAAATTGACCTGTGTATTACCAAGTTAAATATGATTCAGTCCATTACAACACACACTAGACGGCAGCCATTCTTCAGAGTGTCTATTAAGGGGCCTAAGTGGCGGCCAATTAATTTCACTTCTCATTTCTGCAGATAAAAAGTAAAATGCCTGACAAATAACAATGAGAGAACAGAACAATAAAACTATGACAATTACTATTTAAGACCCAACTATACAGAATAGATTGTGAGCTCCTGACAAACCTATGGGATAGATTACATAAAGAGCTTTAGCCGTGGTGTATTACAATTCACCCCAAAGATCTTTCTGCTACCGACCTGTCTGTTCCGCTCATCTGTGATCCTCTGGATCTGAATCTTTTTCCTGCCCATGATTCCTGTAAATCCTCACTGTCCGAGCGAAGACCTTGCGGAGAATGGGTTCCCGTCTTTGATCCCCCCCTCTCTTTACAATTGCAAACAGTCCCCCGCGCTCGTCTCCCTTCAGTTCATGTTACTTGTCCGCTGGGTCCAGATGTTCGCAGGGGTTTTCGCCGCCTTCAGTTCTACAGATGAGGGGAGAGAGAAGAGAGAAAGAGCATGTGAAAGGCATGTTTCCCATCAGACAGAGCTCAGCCTTGTTAAATCACATCCCCTTGGGGATAATATCCTGAAATCCACAGCAGAAACTCTCCCCAAAGCCTTCTAACAGTTTAGAATCAATCATGTATTATCCGTGTTATTATCTCCCCCCTACAAGATGCTGATGGGGGCAGAAAGTGCAGGAAGACGCAGCCCGGGCTAGTGCCGATTCTGCTGGGTCCACAATACATCAGCCCCCGGTTCCCTTAACAATCCATCCTTTCATCTCTGCTAAGTGCCAAGACTACGCAGAGGCACTCCGACCGATAACGCTTCACACAACGAGGCAACGAAATCTATACTATATTTGGAATAATCAACATTTTTATTTATTATTTTTTTTAAATTATGTATTATTTTTTATTTGCATTATTATTTTTTTCAATTTACCAAAAGTTACCATATTTTTTGGACTATAAGATGCACTTTTTTCCTCCAAAATTTTGGAGGAAAGTGGGGGGTGCGTCATATAGTCCGATATATATATATATATATATATATATATATATACACTGTGTGCAGAATTATTAGGCAAGTTGTATTTTAGAGGATTATTTTTATTATTGATCAACATCTATGTTCTCAATCAACCCAAAAGACTCATAAATATCCAAGCTTAATATTTTTGGAAGTTGGAGTGGGTTTTTTTTTAGATTTGGTTATCTTAGGAGGATATCTGTTTGTGCAGGTAACTATTACTGTGCAGAATTATTAGGCAACTTAATAAAAACCAAATATAATCGCATCCCACTTGTTTATTTTCACCAGGCAAACCAATATCAGTGCACAAAATTTAGAAATAAACATTTCTGACATGCAAAAACCAAAAAAATTAGTGATCATTCTTTATGATGACACTCAACAGCCCTCCATCCATAGATTCTGTCAGTTGCTTGATCTGTTTTCGATCAACATTGCGTGCAGCAGCCACCACAGCCTCCCAGACACTGTTCCCAGAGGTGTACTGTTTTCCCTCCCTGCAGATCTCACATTTTATGATGGACCACAGGTTCTCTATGGGGTTCAGATCAGGTGAACAAGGGGGCCATGTCATTATTTTTTCTTCTTTTAGACCTTTACTGGCCAGCCACGCTGTGGAGTAGTTGGATGCATGTGATGGAGCATTGTCCTGCATGAAAATCATGTCTTTTTTTTTTAACGATACCGACTTCTTCCTGTACCACTGCTTGAAGAAGTTGTCTTCCAGAAACTGGCAGTAGGTCTGGGAGTTGAGCTTCACTCCATCCTCAACCTGAAAAGGTCCCACAAGTTCATCTTTGATGATACCAGCCCATACCAGTACCCCACCTCCACCTTGCTGGTGTCTGAGTCGGAGTGGAGCTCTCTGCCCTTTACTGATCCAGCCTCTGGCTCGTCCATCTGGCCCATTAAGAGTCACTCTCATTTCATCAGTCCATAAAACCTTTGAAAAATCAGTCTTGAGATATTTCTTGGCCCATTCTTGACGTTTTATCTTATGTTTCTTGTTCAAAGGTGGTGGTTTTTCAACCTTCCTTACCTTGGCCATGTCCCTGAGTATCGCACACCTTGTGCTTTTTGATACTCCAGTAACGTTGCAGCTCTGAAATATGGTAAAACTGGTGGCGAATGGCATCTTGGCAGCTTCACGCTTGATTTTCCTCAATTCATGGGCAGTTATTTTGCTCCTTTTTTGGCCAACACGCTTCTTGCGACCCTGTTGGCTATTTGCCATGAAACGCTTGATTGTTCGGTGATCACGCTTCAAAAGTTTGGAAATTTCAAGACTGCTGCCTCCCTCTGCAAGACATCGCACAATTTTGGACTTTTCAGAGCCCGTCAGATCTCTCTTCTGACCCATTTTGCCAAAGGAAAGGAAGTTGCCTAATAATTAAGCACAGATTATATAGGGTGTTGATGTCATTAGTCAACACCCCTCCTCATTACAGAGATGCACATCACCAGATTTACTTAATTGGTAGTTGGCTCTCAAGCCTATGCAGCTTGGAGTAGGACAGCATGGATAAAAAGTATAATGTGATCAAAATACTCATTTGCCTAATAATTCTGAAAACAGTGTAAATATATATTGTGGCTGTGGGTGGTGGAGGGTGTGGAGGAGCGACAGCGGCGGAGGAGCAGGGCACAGGAGGCAGCAGCCGCCTGCTGCAGCCTACACTGTGCCCACTACTAAAGAAAATGAATATTCACTGATCCCCACGCCTATGGGTTGTACTGAATATTCATGGTCTTTAATAGCGGGCACACTGAACGCCGAGCGCAGCAGGTGCCGCTCTGCAGGTACAGTGTGCGTGATATTAAGGAGAGTGAATGGTCACTACTCCCCACGTACAAAGTCCCGGCGTGGGGAGCAGTGACTATTCCGGTACAGCATCACATAGTGTGAGGGCGCATGGCAGGTACGCCATACGCGGCTCACACAGTGAGATCCCTGTCAGCAGCAGAGCAGGACGCAGTGCTGGAGCAGAGAGGAGGTGAGTATAACTTTTTTTTGTGTGTGTGTGTGTGCAGCGTGATGGGGATCAGGGGGTGCCAAGCATACCAGGAAGAGGGACAAGGGGGGCCATACATACCAGGACGAGGGATGAGGGGGGCCATGCATAAAAGGATGAGGGGTACCATATGTAACAGGAAGAGGGATGAGGGGGCCCATACATACCAGGAAGAAGGATGAGGGGTGCCATACATACCAGGAAGAAGGATGAGGGGGGCCATACATACCAGGAAGAGGGATGAGGGGTGCCACACATACCAGGAAGAGGGGTGCCACACATACCAGGAAGAGGGATGAGGGGGGCCATACATACCAGGATGAGGGCTGCCATACATACCAGGATGGGGATGAGGGGGGACATACCAGGAAGAGGGGTGCCATACATAGCAGGATAAGGTATGAAGGGTGCCATACATACCAGGATAAAGTATGAAGGGTGCCATACATACCAGGATGGGGATGAGGGGGGCCATACATACCAGGATGAAGGGTGCCATAAGTACAAGGAAGAGGGATGAAGGGTGCCATAAGTACAAGGAAGAGGGATGAAGGGTGCCATACATACCAGGATGGGGATGGGCGGGCCATACATACCAGGACGAGGGATGAAGGGTGCCATACATACCAGGATGGGGGATTGGGGTGTCATGCATACCAGGATGGGGATGAGGTGTGCCATGCATATCAGGATGGGGATGAGGGCCACGTATAACAGGAAGGAGGGGTCCAAATATACCAGGATGGGGGATATTAACAGAATTGGGGGACATTACCCCTATAGAAGTGTCAGCAGCAGACCCCCTCCCCCTTAACAGCGCATCATGACCACATTTTTCGCTTCCATTTTTTTTTCTTTTTTCCTCCTCTAAAACCTAGGTGCGTCTTATGGTCCGCTGCATCTTATAGTCCGAAAAATACGGTACACTATTATTACAGTGGCTTGCGAAAGTATTCACCCTACTTGGCATTATTTATTGTTTTGCTACCTCCCAACCTGGAATTTCACAGTTGTTTGAGGGTTTGCACCAGTTCATGTAAAGAACATGCCGATAACTGTGAACATTTGGTTTTCTTTTTATTGTGAAGCAAACAACAAATAGAACAAAGTAACTGAGAACTTCAGTGATCATAACTATTCACCCCCTAAAGTCAGTACTTTGTAGAGCCTCCTTTTCCAGTAATTACTGCTGCAAGTCGCTTTGTGTAGCGCCGGCGTCCCTGCCCTCTGCTAGGCAGGGACACTGTTCCCCTCACCTCCCTGCTCCGTGCCCGGCGTCCTCCTCCCGCTCTGCTGGCAGCGCGCGCTCCTTCCCGTCCACTGTGCTTAGGGCGCGCGCGCGCGCTCTCCCTCCCTCTTAAAGGGGCCGCGCGCGCCGTCCTAAGGAGTCCCCGGCCAATGGCCGGAGGACTTCACCATATATAAGGCACCTCCTCCAAAATGGAGGTGCCCGAGCAATGTTGTTGCACTGTTCACTACTCTGCTTCAGCCCTCAGGTCCCGTTGCCAGTTACCTGCCAGATTCCTGCCTGATTATCTGCTACCTGCCTGCTAGTCTGAGGTCCGACGGTCTGCCTTACTACTCCTGTCAGTCTGTCTATGGACCAGCTTGCCCGCTCACCTGGGAGCACACATCAGCCACCTGCCTGCTTGCCTGAAGTCCGACGGTCTGCCTTCCAACTCCTGTCAGTCTGTCTATGGACCAGCTTGCCCGCTCACCTGGGAGCACACACCTGCTACCTGCCTGCTAGTCTACCTGGAGGCTCCGCCGTCACGTGCTGTGACCACCCGCCTGTCCAGAGACTTCTGCCCGCTCACCTGGGAGCGCTCATCTGCCGCCTGTCTGTTGGTCTTCCTGGAGGCTCCGCCGTCACATGCTGTGACCACCCGTTCATCCAGAGACTCTCGCCTGCTCACCTGGGAGCTCACGTCTATCATCAGCCGCCACAGGTCGTACCAACCCTTTACCTAGAGACTGCCCCGGTCACTTGCCGTGACCATCTGCCCGTTCATCCAGAGACTGCCCCGGTCACTTGCCGTGACCATCTGCCCGTTCATCCAGAGACTGCCCCGGTCACTTGCCGTGACCATCTGCCCGTTCATTCAGAGACTGCCCCGGTCACTTGCCGTGACCTCCAGCCCGTTCACTCAGAGACTGTCCCGGTCACCTGCTGTGACCTCCTGCCCGTCTTCCCTGGTCGCCACCCGCTCCCTTACAAGGAATGCCCCCTTGTATAGTAGCTCAGAGGTTCCGCCTCCCAGACCCGTTACACTTTGGATAAGCCTCTATGAGCTTTCCACATCTCGCCACTGGGATTTTTGCCCATTCCTCAAGGCAAAACTGCTCCAGCTCCTCCAAGTTTGAAGGTTTCCTCTGGTGAACAGCAATCTTCAAGTCTGACCATAGATTCTCCATTGGATTAAAGGTCTGGGCTTTGACTAAGCCACTCCAGAACATTTACACATTTCCCCTTACACCACTCAAGTGTTTTTTTAGCAGTATGCTTTGGGTAATTGTCTTGTTGGAAGGTGAACCTCCATCCCAGTCTAAAATCACTGACAGACCAACACGTTTTGCTCAAGAATATCCCTGTATTTCGCACCATCTATCTTCCCCTTGACTCGGACCATTTTCCCTGTCCCTGCTGCAGAAAAACATCCCCACGGCATGATCCTGCCACCACAATGTTTTGCTGTGGGTATGGTGTCTTGGGGTGCTGAGCTGTGTTGATTTAACACCAGACATAGCGTTTACCTTAGTAGCCAAAAAGTTCAATTTGGTCTCATCTGACCACAGCACCTTCCTCTGTACATTTGGGGAGTCTCCCACATGTCTTTTGGCAAACTCAAAATGAGCTGTACAATTTGTGTAAGTAAAAGCTTTTTTCAGCCCACTCTTTCATAAAGGCCACCTCTATGGAGTATACTCTCCCTTAGATATGGGCTCCTGCGCTGAGCCAGCATCTTTCCCGGGACATGATAGCTGATCTGATCAGCTGTCATGTGCCCCTAACAACCGTGGATGGAATCGCAATCCACCCGTGGCTGTTAACATGTTAAATGCCGCTGTCAATCACTACATCAGTATTTAACTCAAGAGCGCTGGAAGAGCGTCATGAGAACCACCCATTGGCGCCCCTGTCACATGATTGCGGACACTGATGGGTTGGCATTACAGCCAGGGGTCTGCAGAAGACCCAATGCTTGTCATTGCAGATCTCCTATGAATGCCGGCCCGTGGCCAGCATTCATAGATGATTATTTCTGCTACATATAGCAGGGCTAAAACCCTACTACATTAGCACAAGCGATTGGATGATTGCAGCTTCAGGTGTCCTAAGGAGACTATTGACGCCAGTAAAAAGTTTAAAAAAAAAGATTATAAAAGTTCAAATATCCCCCTTTTGCCCATTTAAAATAAAACAATAAAAAAAAATATCAATCAATATATAAAAATAATTAATCCGATCAGTAAACGGCGTAACGAGGGGAAAAAAATCAAAAAGGCCAGAATTACGTTTTTTTTTTGCCAGCCGCAACATTGCAATAAAATGCAATAACGGGCGATCAAAACATCGTATCTACCTACAAAATGGAATCAATAAAAATGCCATCTCGGTGTGCAAAAAAAATAAGCCCTCACCCAGAAAAAGATCCCGAAAAGTTGAGACGCTACGGGTCACAGAAAATGGAGCCATTTTTTAAATTTTATTTTTTTCTTACAAACTTTGGATTATTTTTTTCACCACTTAAAGAAGTTGTCCAGTACTTTATATTACCCCCCCACCCCCCCAATGTATCCCCTCGGGACCCCTAAGATCTTTTGTAAACACCCTCCGTTGCAGATAATGCCTGTGAGTGGCGCTATTGGTGGCTGCTAACAGGCATCAAGTGAGGTGTGACTCAGTTCTGCGGTCACCACGGTGGCTGCTGGGTTGTGGGTAGGATTAACCCCCGCGTCACACCCAGCATCCACTGCGCGCTTTCCCAATGAATGGGGAGAGGCAGAGTGCGCGGTGGATGCCGGGTGTGATGTGGGGGGGTAACCCTGCCCACAGCCTGGCATCCACCTGGAACGCGGAAGAGAGAGACCAACGGCTGCTGCAAGCACTAGTCATGACGTCAGCGGATATCAGAGCCGGCGGCAGCCGGGGGTCACGTGACGCCTGTGAGCGGCCAGTGATAGCGCCCCTCACAGGCAGCATCTGCAACGTAAGGTAATTACAAAAAGTCTTAGGGGCCCCGGGGGGATATAAAGTGCTGGACAACCCCTTTAAATAAAAAAAGAACCTATATTTGTTTGGTATCTGCGAAAGGGATGAATACATATGCACATGCCAATTTTTTAGTTATTTGATCCCATAAATGTATTTATTCCTAATTTTTTCTCTCTTCGCTTCACCAACTTAGACTGTTTAGTGCTGATGCATCGCACACAAATCAGATCACAAAAATATTTAAACTCAGGATGTAAAGTAACAAAACAGGTAAAAAGCCAAGGGGATGAATACGGTACTTTCGCAAGCCACAGTACATCACAGGCTATCTAACACTATTTAATACCACTTATTATATAGAAAAAATGTTATCTAATTGCCTAGAAATGCATGAAGTATCTCCCCCTAGTGGTCAGATAAGTGCAAAAAAGGTTTCATATTCTGGATCATACCTACAGAAAATATTTCTATATAAAGAAAAATGATTAAAAAAAAGTAAAAAATAAATAAATATAATTAAATTCGGTTCAACCTGACATGGTCCACAGCTGAAACTCTCCGCTGGACTCGTTCATGCAAAACAGGAAACCGACTTTGTTATCCTGTGCAAAACGCATGAGTCACCGCGCTAAGACGGCGCAGCGCAGGACCCCGAGAGTGAGCGTGTCTGCGTGCCGAGGGCAGCCAAGGAACGCCAAACGCCCCGCCGTCTCCACAAATTGTTTTTTTGCTGTAAGCTCCATTGTTTTTGAGAGGAGGAATTTTACACTTGCTGTCCCAAAAATAGCCGAGGCACGGTATATAAATAGCTTTTCCACTGTAAGATTCTCAGGCCAGGAAAAGCCCGAGAGCAAGACAGAAAAAAAGCTGGAACAGGTCAGATTCCCAAAATGTGTTTTGGAAAAGCAGCTGGAAGCAGAGAGCAACGTAACATGGAGGAGGATATTCATCAGAAGTATATTGTATGGCATGGGGCAGTATTATAGTAGTTATATTCTTGTACATAGGGGGCAGTATTATAGTAGTTATATTCTTGTACATAGGGGGCAGTATTATAGTAGTTATATTCTTGTACATAGGGGGCAGTATTATAGTAGTTATATTCTTGTACATAGGGGCAGTATTATAGTAGTTATATTCTTGTACATAGGGGCAGTATTATAGTAGTTATATTCTTGTACATAGGGGGCAGTATTATAGTAGTTATATTCTTGTACATAGGGAGCAGTATTATAGGAGTTATATTCTTGTACATAGGAGCAGTATTATAGTAGTTATATTCTCGCACATAGGGAGCAGTATTATAGGAGTTATATTCTTGTACATAGGAGCAGTATTATAGTAGTTATATTCTTGTACATAGGGGGCAGTATTATAGTAGTTATATTCTTATACATAGGGGCAGTATTATAGTAGTTATATTCTTGTACATAGGGGGCAGTATTATAGTAGTTATATTCTTGTACATAGGAGGCAGTATTATAGTAGTTATATTCTTATACATAGGGGCAGTATTACAGTAGCTATATTCTTGCACATACGGGGCAGTATTATAGTAGCTATATTCTTGCACATAGGGGCAGTATTATAGTAGTTATATTCTTGTACATAGGAGCAGTATTATAGTAGTTATATTCTTATACATAGGGGCAGTATTATAGTAGTTATATTCTTGTACATAGGGGGCAGTATTATAGTAGATATATTCTTGTACATAGGGGGCAGTATTATAGTAGTTATATTCTTGTACATAGGAGGCAGTATTATAGTAGTTATATTCTTATACATAGGGGCAGTATTACAGTAGCTATATTCTTGCACATACGGGGCAGTATTATAGTAGCTATATTCTTGCACATAGGGGCAGTATTATAGTAGTTATATTCTTGTACATAGGAGCAGTATTACAGTAGTTATATTCTTATACATAGGGGCAGTATTATAGTAGTTATATTCTTGTACATAGGGGGCAGTATTATAGTAGATATATTCTTGTACATAGGGGAAGTATTATAGTAGATATATTCTTGTACATAGGGGCAGTATTATAGTAGTTATATTCTTGTACATAGGAGCAGTATTATAGTAGTTATATTCTTGTACATAGGAGCAACATTATAGTAGTTATATTCTTGTACATAGGGGGCAGTATTATAGTACTTATATTCTTGTACATAGGGGGCAGTATTATAGGAGTTATATTCTCCACCATTAGGAGCAGTATTATAGTAGTTATATTCTTGTACATAGGGGCAGTATTATAGTAGTTATATTCTTGTACATAGGGAGCAGTATTATAGTAGTTATATTCTTGTACATAGGGGCAGTATTATAGTAGTTATATTCTTATACATAGGAGCAGTATTATAGTAGTTATATTCTTGTACATAGGGAGCAGTATTATAGTAGTTATATTCTTGTACATAGGGGCAGTATTATAGTAGTTATATTCTTATACATAGGAGCAGTATTATAGTAGTTATATTCTTGTACATAGGGGGCAGTATTATAGTAGTTATATTCTTGTACATAGGAGCAGTATTATAGTAGTTATATTCTTGCACATAGGGGGCAGTATTATAGTAGTTATATTCTTGTACATAGGGGCAGTATTATAGTAGTTATATTCTTGTACATAGGGGGCAGTATTATAGTAGTTATATTCTTGTACATAGGGGGCAGTATTATAGTAGTTATATTCTTGTACATAGGAGCAGTATTATAGTAGTTATATTCTTGTATATAATAGCAGTATTATAGTAGTTATATTCTTGTACCTAGGGTCAGTATTATAGTAGTTATATTCTTGTACATAGGAGCAGTATTATAGTAGTTATATTCTTGTATATAATAGCAGTATTATAGTAGTTATATTCTTGCACATAGGGGCAGTATTATAGTAGTTATATTCTTGTACATAGGGGCAGTATTATAGTAGTTATATTTTTGTACATAGGAGCAGTATTATAGTAGTTATATTCTTGTACATAGGGGGCAGTATTATAGTAGTTATATTCTTGTACATAGGGGGCAGTATTATAATAGTTATATTCTTGTACATAGGGGCAGTATTATAGTAGTTATATTCTTGTACATAGGGGCAGTATTATAGTAGTTATATTCTAGTACATAGGGGGCAGTATTATAGTAGTTATATTTTTGTACATAGTGAGCAGTATTATAGTAGTTATATTTTTGTACATAGTGAGCAGTATTATAGTAGTTATATTCTTGTACATAGGGGCAGTATTATAGTAGTTATATTCTTGTACATAGGGGGCAGTATTATAGTAGTTATATTCTTGTACATAGGAGCAGTATTATAGTAGTTATATTCCTGTACATAGGAGCAGTATTATAGTAGTTATATTCTTGTACATAGGGAGCAGTGTTATAGTAGTTATATTCTTGTACATAGGAGCAGTATTATAGTAGTTATATTCCTGTACATAGGAGCAGTATTATAGTAGTTATATTCTTGTACATAGGGGGCAGTATTATAGTAGTTATATTCTTGTACATAGGAGCAGTATTATAGTAGTTATATTCTTGTACATAGTGGCAGTATTATAGTAGTTATATTCCTGTACATAGGGAGCAGTGTTATAGTAGTTATATTCTTGTACATAGGGAGCAGTATTATAGTAGTTATATTCTTGTACATAGGGAGCAGTGTTATAGTAGTTATATTCTTGTACATAGGAGCAGTATTATAGTAGTTATATTCCTGTACATAGGAGCAGTATTATAGTAGTTATATTCTTGTACATAGGGGGCAGTATTATAGTAGTTATGTTCTTGTACATAGGAGCAGTATTATAGTAGTTATATTCTTGTACATAGGAGCAGTATTATAGTAGTTATATTCCTGTACATAGGAGCAGTATTATAGTAGTTATATTCTTGTACATAGGGAGCAGTGTTATAGTAGTTATATTCTTGTACAAAGGAGCAGTATTATAGTAGTTATATTCCTGTACATAGGAGCAGTATTATAGTAGTTATATTCTTGTACATAGGAGCAGTATTATAGTAGTTATATTCTTGTACATAGGGGGCAGTATTATAGTAGTTATATTCTTGTACATAGGAGCAGTATTATAGTAGTTATATTCTTGTACATAGTGGCAGTATTATAGTAGTTATATTCTTGTACATAGGAGCAGTATTATAGTAGTTATATTCTTGTACATAGGGAGCAGTGTTATAGTAGTTATATTCTTGTACATAGGAGCAGTATTATAGTAGTTATATTCCTGTACATAGGAGCAGTATTATAGTAGTTATATTCTTGTACATAGGGGGCAGTATTATAGTAGTTATATTCTTGTACATAGGAGCAGTATTATAGTAGTTATATTCTTGTACATAGTGGCAGTATTATAGTAGTTATATTCTTGTACATAGGTGGCAGTATTATAGTAGTTATATTCTTGTACATAGGAGCAGTATTATAGTAGTTATATTCTTGTACATAGGGGGCAGTATTATAGTAGTTATACTCTTCTTCATAGGGGCAGTATTATAATATTTCTATTCTTGTACAGAAGGATCGGTTAAAAGATAGTTATCTTATTGTCCATGGCGACTGGTTTATGTTATATAGAAGTAATAGCTTTATTTTTACACAACTTGTCCTTTGTTTTTTCCTCTTTCAAATTAACCTTATACCAAAATTGTAAACATAAAGCTCGGACTATGCTGTATATTACTATGCATTTACAGATTTTCTGAATAAAAGACAACTATAGGGAGTGGGAGATTTGGTACTTCATTCCCTCGGCCTGGTCTACCCGCAGAGTAAAGCTGGGCTGCATTAATATGTATGGTCTCCTGATGACAGAGGAGTGTAAGTCGCGCATTAGCGCGTGGCCCTCAATGCAAGTGCTGCAATTCACAAGAACACCCGTTCACGACTTCACCACGTGAAATTATGTCGGTGTTGCTCCATCTGCTAATTAAAAATCTGAGGATCTATCTTTAGCAAGGAAGGGAAAAAAAAAACACTACCTGTGAGAGAGAAAAAAGAAGGCTGACATCACCGACAGAGTGCTTGTGATAGAGATAAGAGGGGTTTCTCCAGGATTAGAAAAGTATTATTATTTTAAAACAGCGCCTCTCCTACCCACAGGTTGTGCCTGGTAGTTTTAATGCGCTCAATTTACAGTACTTTAAAGAACTGACTTGCAATACCACAGACAACCTGCGGACAGGGGTGGTGCTGTTTTTTTATGTGCAGTCATTTTTTTTTGTATAATCCTGGACAAGATCTTAGAGGGGCAGTGAACAATTAATTATAAGGATAACATTTTCAAGTGGCACAAAATGTAGAAAAAAAAATCGTGGTCACCGAGTTTATCTAGGTTCCCCCAAAAGAGCAAGGACGGGGTGATACAGTAATGGCGGAAATGTAATTAGATTTGTAATTCAGGAATCTGGTTGACGACTAATAGGGTCACCGCACAGTTCTTAGCGGGTTTGTTTTTTTCGAGGCAGCGCACTTACTGTACATCCTATCACCACATCCTTGTACTTCTACTGAACCTTACACCTCCGGGTTCTTAGCACTTCCCTTTCTAAAATCTACTTCCTTTCTCTAATTAGCTGCATCCCTTGGAGCCGGGTAACAAAATCCCCACGACACAAAGCTCAAAATAGGCAAGTGATGAGAAAGCCGCATCGGCCCCAGGACTCGCTGTCACCTATCATGGCTCCGGAGGAAAACGAGGCGCACCTTACATCTCACAGAGCAGAAGCCATTGGACTACAATTAAATGCCAATATATAAAAATATATACAGCCATGGCCGAAAGTGTTAGCACCCTCTAATTTCTTCCAGAAAATGAAGTATTTCTCCCAGGAAAGTTTCTGGAACAATTTCATGGGGGGGCACGCAACACTTTTGGCCATGACTGTATGTGTGTAATTTTCATATATAGATATCTATCTATGTATAGATATATCTATAAATGTTAAGTATTAAGTTGTATTAATATATATATATATATATTTTTCAAAATACATACAGTTATATGAAAAAGTTTGGGCACCCCTATTAATCTTAAGCTTATTGTTTTATAAAAATTGGCATTTTTGCAACAGCTATTTCAGTTTGATATATGTAATAACTGTTGGACACAGTAATGTTTCTGCCTTGAAATGAGGTTTATTGTACTAACAGAAAATGTGCAATCTGCATTCAGACAAAATTTGACAGGTGCATAAGTATGGGCACCCTTATCATTTTCTTGTTTTAAATACTCCTACCTACTTTTTCCTGACGTACTAAAGCACTTTTTTTGGTTTTGTAACCTCATTGAGCTTTGAACTTCATATCCAGGTGTATGCAATCATGAGAAAAGCTACTTAAAGTGGCCACTTGCAAGTTGTTCTCCTATTTGAATCTCCTCTGAAGAGTGGCATCATGGGCTCCTCAAAACAACTGTTAAATGATCTGAAAACAAAGATTATTCAACATAGTTGTTCAGGGGAAGGATACAAAAAGCTGTCTCAGAGATTTAACCTGTCAGTTTCCACTGTGAGGAACATAGTAAGGAAATGGAAGAACACAGGGACAGTTCTTGTTAAGGCCAGAAGTGGCAGGCCAAGAAAAACATCAGAAAGGCAGAGAAGAAGAATGGTGAGATCAGTCAAGGACAATCCTCAGACCACCTCCAGAGAGCTGCAGCATCAACTTGCTGCAGATTGTGTCACTGTGCATCGGTCAACTATACAACGCACTTTGCACAAGGAGAAGCTGTATGGGAGAGTGATGCGAAAGAAGCCGTTTCTGCAAGCACGCCACAAACAGAGTCGGCTGAGGTATGCAAAAGCACATTTGGAGAAGCCAATTTCTTTTTGGAAGAAGGTCCTGTGGACTGATGAAACCAAGATTGAGTTGTTTGGTCATACAATAAGGCGTTATGCATGGCGGCAAAAAACACAGCATTCCAAGAAAAACACTCGCTACCCACAGTAAAATTTGGTGGAGGTTCCATCATGCTTTGGGGCTGTGTGGCCAATGCCGACACTGGGAATCTTGTTAAAGTTGAGGGATGCATGGATTCCACTCAGTATCAGCAGATTCTTGACAATAATGTTCAAGAATCAGTGATAAAGTTGAAGTTACGCAGGGGATGGATCTTTCAGCAAGACAATGATCCAAAACACCGCTCCAAATCTACTCAGGCATTCATGCAGAGGAACAATTACAATGTTCTGGAATGGCCATCCCAGTCCCCAGACCTGAATATCATTGAACATCTGTGGGATCATTTGAAGAGGGCTGTCCATGCTCAGCGACCATCAAACTTAACTGAACTGGAATTGCTTTGTAAAGAGGAACGGTCAAAAATACCTTCATCCAGGATCCAGGAACTCATTAAAAGCTACAGGAAGCGACTAGAGGCTGTTATTTTTGCAAAAGGAGGATCTACTAAATATTAATGTCACTTTTCTGGTGAGGTGCCCATACTTATGCACCTGTCAAATTTTGTTTGAATGCAGATTGCCCATTTTCTGTTAGTACAATAAACCTCATTTCAAGGCAGAAACATTACTGTGTCCAACAGTTATTACATATATCAAACTGAAATAGCTGCTGCAAAAACACCAATTTTTATAAAACATTAAGCTTAAGATTAATAGGGGTGCCCAAACTTTTTCATATAACTGTATACCAGTAAATAATGTAAGAAACATTATATATATATAAATATATCTACATATACACACACACACATATATTATACACATATACGTATATACATTTTTATTTATAGTTATATACATTTGCTTTTTCTATTTCTTTTCATAAGTATATTTTATATTTTTATATATACATACACACATCTTTATATGTTCTTTTCGAGGGGGTATATAAATATATATACATATGTTAGGCGTCGGGCAGTTGCTGGACCTGAAATTGGGTCAGAGTCATCAGTGGATTCTGTGGATTCTGGTCCAGCCGGAGCATCGCCATCGGTCCCAACGCCTAGCCAGTGCACGAGATGTACAGGCTGTCTCTCGGGTCTTTGTTCCTAGTAGTGTTAAGCATAGGTTGCGGAGGGGAACAGGGCTGCCACAGTCTAAGTCGAGGATGCACTGCACTGAGCATGCCTGTGACATGGTGGACCGTGATTGGTGGTTTGGTATCAGCTGATCCGGTGACCTGGCGCCGCCTGATTGGTCGCGGGTGAAGTCATCAGTAGTGCGACCAATAAGGCGACGGTGGGCAGGGCTTAGTCTTTAAATAGGCCGCCCACAAGCATGGCGGTGCGCTCTGATCATTTGAGCTTAGATTGTGTTCCTGTGTGGACGCTTAGCTGTTCTCTCCGTGACCTGCCGATGCCAGAGCTCGCTCGGCTGATTAGCACAGGTCGCTTAAGCAGGCTCCATGTGCTCTCTAGCTGCTCTCTCCGTGACCTGCCGATGCCAGAGTTCGCTCGGCTGATTAGCACAGGTCGCTTAAGCAGGCTCCATGTGCTCTCTGGCTGCTCTCTCCGTGACCTGCCGATGCCAGAGCTCGCTCGGCTGATTAGCACAGGTTGCTTAAGCAGGCTCCATGTGCTCTCTAGCTGCTCTCTTCGTGACCTGCCGATGCCAGAGTTCGCTCGGCTGATTAGCACAGGTCGCTTAGGCAGGTTTAGCGGGGCATAGGCAGACTTAGCTGGGGGAGGCAGGTAGTTCCCGTTTGGCAGTCTGGCTCCGGCAAGGAGGTTGCTATACAACTCGAGCAGACTAAGGGCCCCATATCCCTGGCACCGACTGTTAGCCACGTGGAGAGTTACTCCGCAGTCCGGTCGCACACCGGCTGGGAGCACGTACACGCCGGCGTGAGTCATACACACGTCCTAGCGCCTGCTGCATAGTCTCAGTGCAGTTAACAGGGCTACGGCTATGATTATTTGTAGCACATCTCTCGTGCAGTTAACGGAGATAGTGAGAATCCCTTTTCCCGTCCAGGTGTGTTGTTAACACTGGAGGGATTTACACTTTAAGTTGGTTGTGTTACACGCTTACCTGGTGGGTGTTCGGCCTCAGTCTTCGTGGCTGCACCACGGACCCCGTGGTTCGGTTGCATATTATTTTAATAAAGTTGTTGCAACCGTCCCCCTAACATATGTATGGAAATAGAAAGGAAAAAATAGTAAAGCCTCCCTACGTTACTGGGTGGATTTCCCTTTACAAAATAAACTAGCCCGGACAAGGTCTGAACATTTTGCTAAAAACATCTCGAAAAACACAAATGTTTAATGTACAAAATTACCATTTTCAAACAGAGTTTTATGTCCTCGTCATCCCATCAAAGGTCAAAATGCAGATTTATTTTCTTTTTTTTTTTATTTGCATATAGCAACAAATATTTAATAAAAGGACCTGCTCCGGCTATTCTGGCAACAATTTTATTTGGCATGGATAGCAAGAAGAAAAATATATATTTCTGACGGCAAACAGGAGAATATTTTAAAGAAAGGTACGGTTTTTGTATTTTTTTTTTTATTGATTTACTTTTTGCCTTATATTTACAGGAATTTGCCCGCTTCTATTTAAAAAAAAAAATAGTAATCAATGGACAAGATGTCTCAAAGTAAGAAAAATATTCGCTTTGAAAAATATTTTTCAAAACCCAATATTAAAATCTATTAAAATAGCGATCTGAGTAAACTTTTTATAGCCTTGAAGTTTACACTTCTAGTTGCCTGAGGCACGATATAAATATTGGACCCCTTTTTGGATAATTTATTATAGAAAATGATATAGACACAGTATTTTTTTTGTGTAAATTAGCAGAATTGGAAAGATATTAGAAGAACATTTACAAAAAAGTCAATGATTTTTCTTATTGATGACTTGGCTCTTTCGGGTCGTCTCATTTTTCTATATTAAAAAAAAAATATTAATCTAAAACTAAAATAGAAACATTAAAACCTAAAACACAAACAAGTATATAAAAAAAGTCAAAAATAAATGCTAAAAAAAATACGAGACTGTGATGACAGCAAACATTCCAGGGGCGCGGAGATTTACTAGCTGACCCTTGACGTAGACTGGTCTTTGCCAGGGTGCAGTCCAGCACAGGAGGAGACCCGTCTCTCCCCAGAACGACTCCCCCCTTACTTGTGTGTTTTATAAGGCTTCTGAAACCCAAATGTTTATTTTTCAGATATATGAATACTGCCGTGAGGAGTGGAGGGAATTCTGGAGCCCTGCAGCCTGACTATGGGCAGTTTATTACTTTGGGGGGGGTAAGGTTTGACTTAGTGGCTGGGCCGGAGTTCTACGCCGTCTTTATTAAACTAACCCAGGATCTTGACTGAGTGGAGACCACAGGGCCCAAGTTATTAAGGCCAAAAAAAGAGCTTCTTTCACTTCCACCCTGAGCCGGTAAACGTTATGTGAGACACTTTGTCTTAACACACCACAATTCCTATTCACCAGATGAATACAAGGCGGCCCACTGATCTAGAAAAGGGGCTTTTTTCCCCCTCTATATGGGCCATCTTATACCTAAGTGATGGAGATATGATCCCCTCCATCCACTGTCATCCTCCTGTACTCTAGTGACGAGATCATGACTGTCCAGCAACCCTGGGGGTACAGCTATGGGGCCAGACCCATGGGGGTACAGCTATGGGACCAGACCCATGGGGGTACAGCTATGGGACCAGACCCATGGGGGTACAGCTATGGGACCAGACCCATGGGGGTACAGCTATGGGGCCAGACCCATGGGGGTACAGCTATGGGACCAGACCCATGGGGGTACAGCTATGGGGCCAGACCCATGGGGGTACAGCTATGGGACCAGACCCATGGGGGTACAGCTATGGGACCAGACCCATGGGGGTACAGCTATGGGGCCAGACCCATGGGGGTACAGCTATGGGGCCAGACCCATGGGGGTACAGCTATGGGGCCAGACCCACCATTTGGGCCGTAGACGTACGATTTTCCCCAAGGGGCCAATGAGAAATTCTCTTTCATCATAACTGTTATGAGTCAAACAGGTTCACTTTTGTAGGTAGGACAGGGAAATAAGAAGTCCGCCCTCATCACCAATGTGAATGGAGCCGTAGTGCGTATGAGATTTAGTTAGGCACGCGCAAAGCAACTCATCCACACGGGAGGCGCATTCTCTAATTATGGGGCAATTAGGGGAGATTGTGAAAGAAGGCATAGTATAGCAAAGGGCAGTGGGGTGGGTGAACTTGGAAAAAGGCAGTATGTGGGGGGACATTGTAGAGAGGGGTTTTGTGGGGGATATTATGTGGGGGAGATATTAAATAGAGATGCAATGTGAGGGATATTTTGGAAAGGGGCAATGTCTGGGGATATTATACAGATGGGCAGAGTGGTGGGATAATTTGGAGAAGGGTAGTGTGTGTGTGTGTGTGTGTGTGTGTGTGGGGGGGGGGGGGGGTATTTTATAGAGGGGTAGTATGGGAATATTTTGGAGGGGCCCCGTGAATGTGTAGGGTATTATAGAGAGGACCAGTGTATATTTTGGAAAGGACAGTGTGGGGGGGGGGATATTTCAGAGAAGGGCAGGGTGTGTGTGTGGTTGGGGGGGTATTTTGTGTAGGAACACAGTAAAGGGAAATTATTTATTCAGGGGCAGAGAATGAGAGATATTTTTATTTATGGAGCAGTATAATGATGCTTTTATTTTAAAGGGCACTGTGTCAGGATGTGCTGCTGAAGACGAAGTCTGGAGAGAGAAGCAATGGCCATGAAATCTCATCATGGCGTCTGTGCTACATGGAGACAAAAGGGATGGTAATTACTCCAATCAGAGAAGAGGTCACATAAAAGGTACCTGGATGTAAATTATTTATTTGTGATACTGCCTGCGTCCCCTCATTGCTGTGTTTCCTGTATGGTCCGCAGTTTGATGAAGGCTGGTAACAACAACAACTCCCAGCATCTCCTTACCATTGTTAAGGACATACTGGAAATTGTAGCTTCATGCAATACAAATGAATATAGGTCTGACCTAACATTACAATTGATCACTGTAGTAAGCTTGGTGCTTCATTCATGTACTGATAGTATTTCTGGGACTGCATTTATGTATTGACTATGGTTCTGGCGCTGCACTCATGTACTGTCGGTGGTTCTGGCGCTGCATTTATGTACTGTCAGTGTTTCTGGCACTGCTTTCATGTATTAACGATGGTTCTGGCGTGGCATTCATGTATTGATGGTGGTTCTGGAGCAGCATTCATATATCGATGGTAGTTCTGGTGCGGCATTCATGTAATGATGGTGGTTCTGGTGCTGCACTCATGCGCTAACAGTGTTTCTGATCTTGTACACATGTAGTAATCCATAACGTATTTCATGGCTATGTTAAAACTTAAAAAGTGTCAAAACTCAAGAGATTTGAGATTAAAAGGAGGCTTTGGTGAGTATCTACTCTAAAAAACTCCGTTTAAGCTAGCATGTGTTCCCACTGATTTTTTTGGAGCAGAAACTCTCCCAATCCTTCACAAATGCTTGAACTTGGTTCTGGTGACATATTAATGTACTGATGGTGGTTCTCGTGATGTATTTATGTAAGTACCTCTTTAAAAAAAGAATTGGGGCCCTTGGAATTGGTTCAGTATGGCAATGTGGTCCTTGGACCAAAAAGATGTTGTGCACTCCTGACCTATGACATGAGAGTAATGTCCAGTATCACCATGCTAATGACCACCACAAATTATCAGGAGGTGGACCTGCTCCATCTTATCTAGTGGATGCAATACAATCATCTGTCATGGCACTGCGAGTGTCACTGCGCTACATCTCCCACAATGTACTGCTGATAACAGACGACATGCATAAATCACCGCACACCACGGATCTCCATACATCTGGAGCATAAAGAAATATAGGGGACATATAGTAATAAACCTTCTGGGATGCCCATTACTAAATGCCAACAGTCAGAGTCTATGTTTAGGTCCACGGGCGGCAATAATAACAATAATAATATAATAAACAGATTCTTGAATTGCCAATCACTTTACAAATACATCACTAATCTTATACCGATCCTTAGTTACATCTTGTATTATACTCCAGAGCTGCATTCACTATTCTGCAGGTGCAGTCACTGTGTACATACATTACATTACTGATCCTGTACTGATCCTGAGTTACATCCTGTATTATACCCCAGAGCTGCGCTCACTATTCTGCTGGTGCAGTCACTGTGTACATACATTACATTACTGATCCTGTACTGATCCTGAGGTACATCCTGTATTATACCCCAGAGCTGCGCTCACTATTCTGCTGGTGCAGTCACTGTGTACATACATTATATTACTGATCCGGAGTTACATCCTGTATTATACCCCAGAGCTGCACTCACTATTCTGCTGGTGCAGTCACTGTGTACATACATTACATTACTGATCCTGTACTGATCCTGAGTTACATCCTGTATTATACACCAGAGCTGTACTCACTATTCTGCTGGTGCAGTCACTGTGTACATACATTACATTACTGATCCTGTACTGATCCTGAGTTACCTCCTGTATTATACCCCAGAGCTGCGCTCACTATTCTGCTGGTGGAGTCACTGTGTACATACATTACATTACTGATCCTGAGTTACATCCTGTATTATACCCCAGAGCTGCGCTCACTATTCTGCTGGTGCAGTCACTGTGTACATACATTACATTACTGATCCTGAGTTACATCCTGTATTATACCCCAGAGCTGCACTCACTATTCTGCTGGTGCAGTCACTGTGTACATACATCACTGATCCTGAGTTACATCCTGTATTATACTCCAGAGCTGCACTCACTATTCTGCTGGTGCAGTCACTGTGTACATACATTACATTACTAATCCTGTACTGATCCTGAGTTACCTCCTGTATTATACCCCAGAGCTGCACTCACTATTCTGCTGGTGGAGTCACTGTGTACATACATTACATTACTGATCCTGAGTTACATCCTGTATTATACCCCAGAGCTGCGCTCACTATTCTGCTGGTGCAGTCACTGTGTACATACATTACATTACTGATCCTGAGTTACATCCTGTATTATACTCCAGAGCTGCACTCACTATTCTGCTGGTGCAGTCACTGTGTACATACATTACATTACTGATCCTGAGTTACATCCTGTATTATACTCCAGAGCTGCACTCACTATTCTGCTGGACTTCCTGTATATCATGGAAATGAGTCACATGACCTCTCACGCCTCTAAGGAATGGCTCCAACAGCAGAGCGTTAAGCCCCACCCATCTTGGACTTCCTGTTTCTTGCTGAACTTAGTCACATGACCATTCAATGGAGCTGTCAGTAGTCATGTGGGTGGGGCTTAATGTTCCTGCCTCTGATTGGCCTTAATCAGTACAGTGATGAATAGTATAAATTCCTGGAATGTAACGACAATGAGGTTAAGTTATAGGAGGACGGTGACGTTTGTGCCACCTGACACTATTTTCCCCACTAACATCCCCAGAGGAGGACATGCGGGGTATCATTGGCGCC
The DNA here is from genome assembly GCF_046119375.1 of Phyllobates terribilis. Lineage (NCBI taxonomy): Eukaryota > Metazoa > Chordata > Amphibia > Anura > Dendrobatidae > Phyllobates > Phyllobates terribilis. The sequence continues at coordinate 156,374,211 of NW_027362767.1, read as the reverse complement.
AACTTGTGTGCCAAACACCAGAGGAAAGACAGCAGCCAGGAAGACGTCCGAGATCTAAGCCTTGATTTTTCTACAAGGTGGAAAATTCCTCTCGTCAGACAGGATGAGGATGTGACATCAGTTTTGTTAAATAAAGAGGTCGTCACCAGGCGCAGCGGAGACAGACTGACACCTCGGCTAATAGGGCGCCCACCCAGACTAAGCCCTGATGTTATTAAGTCACTTTCTATATTTATCTCCTGGTTTCTTCCCACTGTTTATGACTACCAGGTCTGTTGCTATGGCCCTCCACCCTCAGCAACGGCTACTAAGGAAGCACATTTTAAATTCTTGTTGCTATGGAAAGTAGAAGAGAGGAACTTAGAAGAACGGAAGACACTAGAAAAAGGAGATCCGAAGACAGGAAAGTTAAAAAGGGAATGACAGTGAATGGCAAGGTTTGCGACAAGAGACATTTCTTGTGGATGAACGTTCTTCTTAAAAGTGATGGAATATATCAGGGCGGGGGAGGGGGATACAGATGGAGCACGAAACACAAAAAAGCCACCAGCTCCCCCTGACATAAGACTACCGGCAATGATCGGAGCCCCGCCGAGCTCCCTATTCACCCTGATTCATGGCTGATTTACGTACACCACTTAGAAGGGTCTTGTCTTTCAGATCAGGCCAATTACAAGGCCGCCCGTCTGTCAATTCCCATTGTGAGCTCTACTTGCGCAAATGACACGATAAGTGCCGTCACCGCGCTCCGGTCCGGACCTGACGGAGGACACGAGTGGCAGCCATGAGCGCGCCTCATTCCGGCGTGTGTCTCCGGAAAGTCAGGGGTCACCGGCAGCAAGGATGCTTAATTAAAGCTTAAATACTGGATATGCAGAGTTTGACTCAGTGGGTAAAACAGATTATACCTCCTCTTTATCCGAGAAATTCTAGATGAAGGAGGCGACTGATGATCCATTGTAAATCTCCTCTGGGGCCGAGGGGTTTAATTTTTTTTTTTTTTTTTTTTTGAAACATGATGAATAATTATATAGCAAAAAAAGTTTTGACTCAGTGGGTAAGAGCACAAAAGACTAATAAGTTCAATGAATGGAACACTTTCTAATACTGATCCAATACTAAAGTGAGATAAGAAATGGGTCTTAAAAACACTGCGGTCCCACCTTTCACAAAGATTGGAAGATGAAACCCCCCCAAAAAAAAAAGAAAAAGAAAGTTAAGTCATTACAAAAGTTACAAAAATGCTGTATCTGAGAAATTATATATGAAGGAAATGAGGGGTGTGCGATTGTAAGTGCCTATGGGGACAGGGGATATGAAGTTTTGAAAAATTTTGAAAGATAGAGGAATAGAGTACTGGCTCAGTGGGTAAGAGCACCAATGACTACCAAAGTGCATCTGAAATTTCCCAAAAATGTATCCAATAAAGTAATGGGAAAAAGGATGGGGAGGTTTCATGGGTGACCCCCTAAATTATTACAACACATTGCAGATTTTAAAATGGCTCAGTGATTAGGAGGAAGAACACCAACCCAACCAAAATGGTTTAAAAAAAATTGCATCACACAACCCATCTCACATGTAGCCATTTTTTTTTACACAAGAACATAAGGAGGGAAGGCAGGGATGTGACGGAGGGGTTAAGATTGCACCTCTCATCACACCATAGAAAAATATCGAGGAGACAAACGACTTCCCAGTCTTCTCACCTCCCCCTGAACCAGGCCCTGGGCACCTCATTAACATGCACTAATCTGCATAAAATGGTCTGAAGCCTCTGGGAATCTCCCAGAATGCTCTGCAGCTGCACAGTTACTAATGGGAATGGGGTGGGGTGGGGTGGGGTGGGGGATCTATATACTCCATGATACCATTACCAGGCAGATTATATACATTCTCCCCATAATAAACACTTAGTATAGGCTCTTATGCACTGTATATGTAGAGATGAATGTGTCAGTGACTCTTTGGCGCTGGAATAATAATAATAATATGATAAAATATTTTTAAAAACTTGGGGTTAGATTAAGAATTAAAAATAAATAATAATAATAATAATAATAAGTCATTTTACCAGCAGTCCTATGTAAAATGAAAGGCATCCCATTTTAGCAAGAATATAAGAGGATCCCAGCAGAACTACGGTAATTCTTCTCCCTACGTTCTGCACCCCTATCAGCCTGACACCTCCATGCACCCACTCAGTCAGCGGCGCCTAAGCCCACCTCCGCTGCCAATACACTTCCCACTTCAAAGGTCAGCTTATTACAGATTACGCATCGGCTCTAAAAGAGACCATGAAAACACTACAGGCCACTTCAAACAGCAGCAAAAACGAAAGCCCTGTGGTGGGGGGCGCAGGATGGGAGCTGCCGAGCCCGAGCTGGATTCCACTTATTAGACTTGTTCCGTTCCATCCCTCACCAGCACACCATGTTCCCACCGAGGAGCCGGCCTACCAAAACGTTCCACCGGTAAATGAGGCATGAATTATTCATACCCCTTAATGTGCAGCTACGGAGGGAATCGTAGAGCTGCTGAGAGTAGTAGTCACAGCACAAGAACACAAAAAAAAACACTTAAAATGCTAAAATAAGAGAAAAAGAAATCATTTAGTGATGCCTTTTAGCGGATCGATCTAAAGCAGCTTTTTATTCTTCTTACATCCTATCTGTGGTTAAAAAAGGGAAACATACAAGTAGAAAAATACATTTTAATAAACATTTATAAAGAAAAAAATCAAGTTATAGAACATATATAAAAAAAGACTACAAATATAATTGAGAAAAATGAGGAAAAATATGTAAAAAAAACAATCAAGTTAAAGAAAATATATAATAATTGTTGATAAAAGGAGTAAAAAATGTCTAAAAAATCTAATTATAGAAAAAAATAATAAGATGAACAAAAATAAAATACATGTAGATCTAACCGTTTTTACTATGTAACACAGGATGCTACATTAAGGAGCTACTACTACTGCCATCTGGAAAAATGAGTGATGTAGTTCTGCCAAACTGTCCACAATAATATTATATATATATATATATATATATATATATATATATATATATATATATATATATATATATATATATATATATATATATATATATATATATACACACACACACACACACACACACAACAAAAAAACACAAGCTGCAGATAATTCTGTCTTCTAGCATAATGCGTCAAAGATGCCTTGCTAAAATCTGATTATCAGTGACAGCAGGTTTGCAGGTTGTGATGCCTTTTAGTGACCATCTTTATGGAGATAATAAAAATAGAATCAAGCCTCAGTGCTGCCTTCAGCAAAAAGAGAGCACAACCCAAAGGTCATAAAAAAATTACTAAAAAAATATTAGTAGAATAACAAAAAATAAATAAAATAATAATAATAAAAAATAATCTATATTTGTGTTTGCGGGCAGTGATGCCTTTCAGTGCAGCAGCTCACTTAGCATAACGCTGCGGCTTACCTTGGCAGCACGTATGCCATGTGAATGACTGGCGGCCTGCGTGGTGGAAGGAGCCCTCCTGTTAATGACAGGGAGCATGGCTCCCCCAGGCAGGAAGCGCGCTACATTCCAGGTTCTTGTCAACCCAATCAAGTGCTGGCAGTGAGGATATCCAGTCTTCCACTGACTTCTTTTGTTTTGTGTATGCTCAGACATGATAGTCCCCTCCCCCCACCACCTCAGGACCATAGGAAGCCGGCAGCTCTCACACTAGAAGTGTTTATAATTGTAAATCCCCCCCACCACCACCATTAAGTGTCATGGCTTCCCAAATTGCTATGCTTTCAACAGGAGGCACCGCCATAATGTCAGAGGCACAGTACAGCTTCCACGTCGCAGTGCAGCACAGTGCTACTTTTCAGGTCCTCATTTATGAGTGTTCCCCCCTTAATCCAGTCAGAAAATAGTTATACATTCCCGCCAAAAAAACTAAAAGTTCATGTGCGCTTGTGCCCAGAGCAATATTGACACGTGGATGCCAAGCGCACTTCATCGAAAACATGTCCATAAAAAAAGAGTAAATATGTACCCGGTATATCCCTGACCCTCAGTGCCCGGTATATCCCTGACCCTCAGTGCCCGGTATATCCCTGACCCGTGGCACCTGGTATATCCCTGACCTGTGGCACCTGGTATATCCCTGACCTGTGGCACCTGGTATATCCCTGACCCGTGGCACCTGGTATATCCCTGACCTGTGGCACCTGGTATATCCCTGACCCGTGGCACCTGGTATATCCCTGACCTGTGGCACCTGGTATATCCCTGACCTGTGGCACCTGGTATATCCCTGACCCTCAGTGCCCGGTATATCCCTGACCCGTGGCACCTGGTATATCCCTGACCTGTGGCACCTGGTATATCCCTGACCTGTGGCACCTGGTATATCCCTGACCCGTGGCACCTGGTATATCCCTGACCTGTGGCACCTGGTATATCCCTGACCTGTGGCACCTGGTATATCCCTGACCTGTGGCACCTGGTATATCCCTGACCTGTGGCACCTGGTATATCCCTGACCCGTGGCACCTGGTATATCCCTGACCTGTGGCACCTGGTATATCCCTGACCTGTGGCACCTGGTATATCCCTGACCCGCGGCGCCCGGTATATCCCTGACCCGCGGCGCCCGGTATATCCCTGACCCGCGGCGCCCGGTATATCCCTGACCCGCGGCACCCGGTATATCCCTGACCTGCATTAGCTCTGACATCCCTTTTGGGCCTGAGATGGAGGCTACTATGCCATACCCTATGCAATAGTGGCCGACAGAGGCAAGAACGACTCCTCTGACCCAAATTGGATGAATTTGATCCTATGGGAGATTTTAAATATGAAGTGCCAAAGACAGCCAATCAGGTCTCTGCTTTCATTTCATTATCAGCCAATAGCTGAAGTCTGATGGGTTACCATGGACAGCCCAAACATTGTAGCTATAGGGCTATAAAACCGACATGTCATGGCCACATGTGCATGTATATGGCCCCTCCATTACATCAGAGGGACACGTCGGCCATGCCTCGTATATTGCACTTATTAATGAAACAAATAACGTTGCGGCTGTCGGTGGCTGTACACATTTCCTGTCGTCCCCCCATTCTCCTGTTATCGTGCTTCACTTAGAGCCAGACACAAAGTGATACCGACATGCTCAGCACATGGATACCGTGAACCCGTCTCCATGGCGACTATCACCACGCAACAGCTCCAAGGTCTTGGACTCCTTGATGCTCCGAGAGGTGGGAAAGGCAGAGGCAAGACAGCGGGAACGAGCAGCAAACCTCTGGGGAGTCCACGCCAGCATGGAGGCATCGCCACCCCCAGTGTATTAACCCTCTACAAGACCCTAGGCTTATCATTATTAGACAAAAAAAAGAATATAAACACCATGAAATATTTAATGCCAGACTACAATATAATTATATAGCACTTAATCTCCTGTCCGACACATCTAACCCCGCCGACCAGTTCTACTTTGCACAGATGAGGGGCAACAACCCCGAAACATGTGTCTGCAAATGGAGTTTCTGGTTTGGCTTTACACCCTAGGTCATGTGGCAAGGCTCATAAAAGGATCGGTATTGACTTATAGGATTACTACGTCCAACGGGTGGTACTGAAGACCCCTGCAGAGGCATATTGCATATTTGTTTGGCTATGTGCACAAACTTCACCTCTTAAGGTAACACTGACATTTCTGACACTTTTTTATGCGGAAAACACACCTAAATCCACATAAGAAAGGCTTCAAATCTGCTTACAACAAGCTTCCCAATTATTTGAACAAGAAATCGCACCTATAGTGCAAATTTTTTTCCACAGCTTGTAAATAAAAAGAACGAGTCATCACTTTGGCTCATTTTCGATGTGTAAATCGCAGAAAATGCAAGTTTTTTGGAGCATTTTTGATATGCTTTTTAGAATTTTTTTTTTTTTTTTGCAGCGGAAACAATGACAAATACATCATATTTTTATACATGTCCCATATAAGAATGAAAAAAAATAATCTAAAAAAAAATGAGCCAAAAACTCATGACAGCATAAAAAACTGGGTCTTTACAAAACCACACCAAAAATCACATGCTGTTTACAAGCTGTTTTTACATTTTTTTACTGGCTAAAATCATGTTGTTTTTTTTAAAAAAAACAACAAAAAACTCTCCTAATCCTCCTCAAAAACTTGGGAGTTTCCACTCAGATTCTGCTTGAAAAAAGTCAGCGTGCACATACCCTTAGGGGTTTTTTTTAGGTGGCCAAATATGACGAGTTTTCTAGTGGAAACAGTTTCAAGAAACGCTTTCTTTTTTGGGGGAGTTTTTGGTGGCGTTTTTAGTTTCCTGAAGCAATTTTGCCATTTTTTTAAAGCGTTTTTTGCAGCCTTTTGATTAAAGAGTGCCTAGTTTGGAGCATTATCCATCAGGAGAAACTTCAATGAAGTGACCTGCGTTTTCGTTACACCCACCAGGTGTTTTTCAAAACCTGAAGCGGAAAAAAGAGAAGAAGAAAAAAAAAAAAAGAGAAAAAAAAAAAAAATCGCTCAAGCAACTGAACATATGAAAGTCAAAGCGGTTTTACAGTAGACATAAATAGGACAGGTCTTTTGATCTTCTGGTGATAAGTCTTTTGGGTCCATCACGAAAAACGTATCAAAGAATTGTGGGCACAAACCAATAGCTCTTTTAAAAAATGTTAAAATGATTAACGACAGACGAGATTGAAGCTTCTGTGCCCCAACAAATTCTGTCCCCTAAATATTCACCGGTATTTTGCACTGTGTTCCAAATTATTATGCAAATAATATTTTCTCAGATTTTCCCAAATTACCTATATGAATTGCAGTCATTGTAATTTTCCAGTTAAATAACTATTAGAGTACAATTGAAAGGTTTTTGTACAAGCTGCCTATGATAACAGGATATTTAAAAAAAATAAAAAACTCAAACTGCACTCAAAATGCATGTTCCAAATTATTATGCACAGCAGAGTTTTCAACCTTTTCATTTTAATAAAGAACTAAAAAATGGTCATTTTTGAAATTATAAGCATTAGCAGGCTATTACACACTGAAATCAAACAGTTTTCAACTCAAAACTTTATTCTAGGTGATGTTACATTTGCACATAGGACCGTTTGTTCGAAAGGAGCTTCTGAACTCTCTCGTCCATTGAATTTGTCAGGTTTTGGATGGTTTCTGCTTCAATTGTTTTGCATGAGGACAGAATACCCTCCCAGAGCTGTTGCTTAGATGTGAACTGCCTCCCGCCATCATAGACACTCCTTTTGATGATGCTCCAGAGGTTCTCAATGGGGTTGAGGTCAGGGGAGCATGGGGGTCACACCATAAGTTTGTCCCCTTTTATGCCCACAGCAGCCAGAGATGCAGATGTGTTATGTGCAGCATGAGACGGGGCATTATCATGCATGAAAATGATCTTGCTGTGGAATGCACGGTTCTTCTTCTTGAACCATGGCAGGAAGTGCTGTTTGAGAAACTCAACATACATTATGGAGTTCATCTTTACCCCTTCAGGGATCCTAAAAGGGCCGACAATCTCTCTCCCCATGATTCCAGCCCAAAACATTACTCCACCTCCTCCTTGTTGGCGCCGCAGCCGTGTTTGCATGGGGTGTCCATCAACCAGCCATCCTCCACTCCATCCATCTGGACCATCGAGATCATTTCATGCATGATAATGCCCCGTCTCATGCTGCACATAACACATCTGCATCTCTGGCTGCTGTGGGCATAAAAGGGGACAAACTTATGGTGTGACCCCCATGCTCCCCTGACCTCAACCCCATTGAGAACCTCTGGAGCATCATCAAAAGGAGTGTCTATGATGGCGGGAGGCAGTTCACATCTAAGCAACAGCTGTGGGAGGGTATTCTGTCCTCATGCAAAACAATTGAAGCAGAAACCATCCAAAACCTGACAAATTCAATGGACGAGACGAGAGAGTTCAGAAGCTCCTTTCGAACAAGGGGTCCTATGTGCAAATGTAACATCACCTAGAATAAAGTTTTGAGTTGAAAACTGTTTGATTTCAGTCTGTAATAACCGGCTAATGCTTATAATTTCAAAAATGACCATTTTTTTGTTCTTTATTAAAATGAAAAGGTTGAAAACTCTGCTGTGCATAATAATTTGGAACATGCATTTTGAGTGCAGTTTGAGTTTTTTACTTTTTTAAAAATATCCTGTTATCATAGGCAGTTTGTACAAAAACCTTTCAATTGTACTCTAATAGGTATTTGACTGGAAAATTACAATGACTGCAATTCATATAGGGAATTTGGGAAAATCTGAGAAAATATTATTTGCATAATAATTTGGAACACAGTGTATTGCTGTCTCCCTATGTAGTCTCCAGGCCTTAAGTGCTCCTTAGTGGCGGTGTATTTTGGAGAGGTGAGTAATGTAGGATTTCCTTATGTTCACACTTGTTCTTTATGTTTATTATGGGATTTTTTTATAGCAACGATAGTGCCATATGTAGCCATCAAAAAATCCAAAACCATTGTTCGGCTCCATCATTGTTTTTCAGAATAAGCATAGTTTTAAATGGTGATCTACTGAAATGTGAAAATGGAGCAATAAAGGAGGGGTTTAAAATTATTCTCTCTCTCCAAGAGCAATTACACCCCTCAGTGTTGTTGCTTAATCTCCGAGTACAGACTGCATTTTTTGATTACCCTTATAAAAATGTCTGCCATCGCCCTACCCACTTTAGGGTTGCCTTATGCAGGGATTCCCAACAAAATATTGGTGGAGCAACAAACCACAATTGAATTAAACGTCTGATGTAGAACCGACCCAGCAGCGAGGTACCTCTCTGGACAATTTAATTAATAGCCCTTGTAATAAGGTGCTGACGCCATCATTAATTGGCGCAGCTTTTCAGTGCATTCGGTAATGAAACAGCAAATTCCTCAGAGGAGAACAGCGAGTGTGGACCGTCTAGAAATGAAAGAAAGGAGGCCCTGACCCAGCTGAATGGTGAAGTACATGTTGTGCAGGGGTCTGGGATTTTATTGCTTGTCCCAATTATGGCCACCGCAGGGACATCTGCAGCTGTTACCATGGCAGCAGATGCAAACAGTGGTGACAGCGACAGAGCGCCTCACCTGTTCCTCTCATGTCTCGTGAAAGAGACCTTTAGCGCTTGATGAGCAATGACGTGTAGATGGCAGGAATGCCGGATGACGGGCCAAGAGATTCCTCTGTAGATATCGTCGAGTCCATGTCACCCTGCTGACAAGGCCGGGATCACCACTGACCGCAAGTGTAAATCACACGTACTCCTAATATGTTTCATTAATGCCTCAAATCATCCGATCAAAAATATCATAAACAGTCTATTCTAGTAATGCAGACAACTAATATGTGGCAACACTGGGAAAGCCGGGTGACAACTGATATGTACCGACACTGGAAAAGCCGGGTGACAACTGATATGTGCCGACACTGAGAAAGCCGGGTGACAACTGATATGTGCCGACACTGAGAAAGCCGGGTGACAACTGATATGTGCCGACACTGAGAAAGCCGGGTGACAACTGATATGTGCCGACACTGAGAAAGCCGGGTGACAACTGATATGTGCCGACACTGAGAAAGCCGGGTGACAACTGATATGTGCCGACACTGAGAAAGCCGGGTGACAACTGATATGTGCCGACACTGAGAAAGCCGGGTGACAACCGATATGTGCTGACGCCTGAGAAAGCCGGGTGACAACGGATATGTGATCACACTGGGAAAGCCAGGTAACAACTAATTATTCCCTCCCTTTCTAAACTCCATCTCTTAAAAAGAGATTCGGTCCTAGATAACGGCAGCATGAGGAACGATGAGTGCTTAATCATACGTTGCCCCCGCTGTTTACTTTACGAGCGCTTTACGGGTTTTTTTTACACTTAAATGCAACGTATCAGGATGACGACTGTGTACCTACACATATCTAGAAGAAAATCTATTGTTCCTTCTGGGTGTTTAAAAGGAAAAAAAACAAAACATTCTGTTACTCATTGTATTAGAAAAAAAATCACAACACAACATTACACAAGAATGACGTGAACGGCGGCCATGTTGTCTTAGCTGTATCGTTTGTGCTTATTCATCCAGCAAGGCTTACTGAAAATGGAAATTATACATATACTGAGCCTTACTGGACCAAGTTATCTTTTTACCCAGAGGAAAAACAATCAGAGACTTCCTTACATTTCCAGGGCAAAATGGCTGCCTTTATGTGAGGCAGGCCTAAAGCAAGATGTAATTTGCTCTTCACTTGAAAAGAGGCCATGACTTAGCGCAATGGGGGGGGGGGTGGTCTTAGGAAGAGGAGTGTGACCTAAACCTGACAACAGACCCCCCCACCGGGTTACTATGGAAATATTGCCTGACAATCTAATGTAAAAAAGGCTGGTTGTTAAGCATAGATTCTATAGCAACCAGGCTCTCTTAAAGGACTCAAGGTTGGATTCAAATGGGCCCAATAAAAAATGTTGGTGTTGTCAACACAGAAATGTTGACAGATTGGGCTAAATGGTAAAGGAAAGCACAGAAGAAGGAAAAATGGAGGTCAATTATATCGCCTCCTACCGCCAGGTGTTTCAATCGTAGTCTCCATCGCTCATCTCAATTAGCTTCCTGTGAGGAGAAGGTACAATCTAAGGAAAATCCTACGGAGACTACAAAGAAAAATTGAGGTCTGATTCTGGCAACCTCCCAGAGGGGAGAAATTATGTTCGTGACCTAGATTTCTGCAGATAGCTGATATAAACCGAAGATCTAGACGCGTCGCTCTGCTGCTCGGGGCCCGGGCACAAAATGTATCAGGGCAGAGATATCAAACCTACGGGGTTAATATCAATGAGAGTCCGAGGTTCCCGGGCTACAAAACTCATTTACCTCTCGAAATGAGCAAAACAAGCGGCAAACCTGCCGGTGATACTTGCGGAGCACGCCGGGTCCAAAGCGCATCTGAGGCCTAAATATTTAATAAGGGCCCTCCTGGAGGCTGGAAACAAAATGGTTTCTATGGAGACAACAGGTCAAAGAGTCCTCTATGACAGAAGGTTCATATGCAGCCATCTATGTGTACATGTGTTTGATTTTTTTTTTCTTTGGAGTGATAATTCAGAATTATTATTATTTTTTAGTTTAGAAACTTATTTTATTTCTTATTCAACTGACAGTCTTTTTATTATTTTTATACTATTATTTTTATTATATATAGAAGTCCTTTTTTATTTCTTTCTATTATAAACAGCTGCCTGTTTTATGTTTTTTTTTTGGTGAGTTTTTTCTAATTATATATAGACTTTTGATGAATAGTCAGAAACACCCTGCCCAGAGGAGGCAGAATTGTCAGGGTCCATAGGATTACCTTGGGGCATCCTTTTACTACACATTTATTTGTCATGTAGGGCTACTGGCACAGAAACCAGCTACTGAAGGAGCTGAATAAAATTGTAAAAAAAAATTATTAGATTATTCAGCTGTAGCAGAGAAGGGGTTAACAAGCGCCACTTCAGAGATAACAGCTGCACTATCAACCAGGCGCGATACAATACCAATGACCAAATGAGGACTTTAGTCCTGTTCTGACGTCGCCTCTCCAACAGCGCGACCACAGGAGCCCATTTGCTCTGTTAGCGGCCATACACACGCTGACGAACAACTACCGGACGACTAGGGAGAGGAGATAATGGCCGACTTCTTGTATTGAGTTTAGTTTGATTTTTTCTTTACATATCAAGAATTGGCCACCATTATAACTGTACTCACCTGAATGGCACACTTTTCTTTAATGCACCCTTTCCTCCCTCATGGGTTAAGTAAGAGGAGCCATTGCAGTACCAAGGCCTCTTCCAATTACTCGGCTTCGGCCACATTGGTTGTCACCCAGCTTGACCAAAAAAAAAATTAATACATTTCCTTAACCTGAGAGGAAGACTCAAGGACATAGTTACTGGAGGGAGGCTAGTTGTTGGGTAACGTGGTCCAAATAAATAATTGTGTTTGTTTTTAAGCGAAGTCAGAGCCTATGTCTAGGTAAACTGTGGCATCAGCTCCTGCACAGCGGGGTGCCCATGCTGACACCGGGAAAAGAGCGGCACAGTGGATCAGGGCAGGCAGCCATGTGATGTTTTCAGTCGCACAGACAAGGAGAGGTTCTGATTGACTTGCTGCCTCAGCATCTCCTGCTCTTCGAGGCAGAGAAAAGAAAAAAATACTGGCTGTGAGGAGAAGCCGGGGCCTTGCTTGTTTTTTTGCCCCACCAAGGAGATGTGGTTGGCATGAGGGGAACACCTGATGCCACATCTGGACGAAGGATTACGTTTAATATGGAAAACGTAGACCATCTACCGGCCATTGTCCGTACTCGTACGTGTCCGAGAAGATGTGGTGACGGCAGCCATGTTGTTTTCATCTCACAAAAATTGGATGACACCCAGCTTTTTCAGAAATGGATACTGTACCAAGTGAAGACTGCTGTGATTGCTAATTTCCATAATAATTTGTCCACCGGGGGCAACACTCCGATGAGTCTATACACAACTCCTCCAAAAGGCCACTTGTTTCAAGATGTCCACCAATCTACATCACATTTTGTTATGACAGCTTTTTAATTTATCAATTATTTTGGCACAGCAATTGAGGAAAACACCCAAAGTCAACCATTTTTCACTGTCATTTTTGGGCTACATGGCAACTTTGGCAAGACTCACTAGCCATATACTTCTATGCAATGCGACCCATTTGCAATTTAGTTGGGATCGTTTACACTACAGCAAAATTGCAGCTGTAAATTTGTCGCACGCCAGAAATGTTTTTTTGGTCCAATGACTGCCAATTACTGTCGCGTAACAGATGTCCACATGTAGTCACAACTTTATCTGGGGTGGCTGTATGGGATGCAGAGGGTGTAAATGGCCCCTATGCTTTGAGGTGTCCACCTGGCTAGGGTGTGACATAAAACTTTCCATCTGCAGAATATACAAGACAAGCTTGTGAATGGGGACCAGAAAATGTAGGAATAATGCCTCCTACAAGGTCAATCGTTGGTTGGACCTCTGGCTTCACAGTCACATTAGTAAATGAAGCGTTCCTTGAAGCCTACTCCCCGTACCCAGGGGATGACTCCATGACCTTGTGAAGGTCACCTCGTCCTGTACGCTGGATCTAGAGCTGTACAGATGACAAGGAGCAGATGCATAATAAAGCAATTTTACCAGATGCTGGGGGCAGTTTGGGCCCACGTGAAAAGCTCTCCAATCATCAAGTGGGGGGGAGAGGAGGGAAGAACGAAAACTTCACCCACTGCACACATCCCATTCACACAGTGCCTCTTTTCACAGCTCGTGCCAGCACAGGGCTGGGCAGCCACTGAGATACGACTGGACAGCTGCCTCTCAGCTGCCGCCTGTCGCCGCTCGTACATCTATTCGAAAAACACAAAACCTGTCTATTTAACACCCTGGATGGATTAACCCTTCACCTGACATTTCTATGCAGCTCCATCGCTGTAATAAAAGTCATTTTATTTTTTTTACAATACATCAAGAAAAAGAGAACAACCATCGCCCAGCGGAACCAGAATCACCCAATTTTGCCACGTTCTAAAAAAAAAAATGTTGGTACAATTTTGATCAGCCATCTTGGAAACGTCTGCCTGCCCTGTCTACACCGAAAATAACACCCCTCATCATAGAAAAGTGCATCCAGTCCCCATAGAGACAGAGTAGTCTCAGAAGTGACATGAGATACGGGATGGACTTTCACAGTAACATGGCAGCTGGGCCTATGAGTAACTTCAGAAGCATTTTACAAGGAAACACAATTGACCTCATATCGGGCAACAAAGGTCAGTATGCTCAGATAACGGGTCCATCAATCCGGCGACTGCTCTGGACCACCACTGTCTCCACCATTTAAAGGGGTTCTCCACAACTGTTTAGCAACTAGAGCCCTTGATCATTATTCAAGTCCAGATTGAAAATGAAAGCTGAACTCCGAACCACCTGTTTGCTATATGAGGTCCTACAGGAGGTTATCACTTTAAGGACAGCTTTGTAATAAACTTTATTTCTACAGCTATCGGTTTTAATAATCAGCAACATCCAATAGATGCATGCGGCCTTAAAGGAACATTACACAAATGCACCGGTGGTGGTGGGTTGATTGACTATATCTGTGCAAAGACATACCGATTTCTTAAAAAAAAAAATGGCAAAAGCTGATGACTTGTGTTTTACACCAGAAGCAGAAAAAAAGGAACTAAGATGCATGCTGTATACATGCGCTAAGACCTCGCTCAGCACCGCTTCCTCTGCAAAAGAATGGGGGGAGGGTCGGAGAGTACACTGACAGCGCAATGGGGGTGATGGTATGATGAGACTTTCATAGCATATACTATGGGACTGGAATGGGCATAGTTGTTGCCAATTATCTACCAATGCTTTACAGATGCCAACAATACTCACCATGGGTACACAATAGCAGGTATTGATGTACCCAAAAGTAACCCGATAAATGATAAAAGACCCAAGGGACGTAGCAGTAAAGGGTATACTGAACAGAAACCCAACAGACATATCTATTTATGTATTAATATCTCTATGGGACCAAACCAATGAAAACCCAACTAAGGTATCAATAGCTAGGACCCAATGTAGACCTATCTGAAGTATGTAGATGGGACAAAACCAATGAAGACATAACTGAAGTACAGTATCTACGTAGGATGAAACCTATGAAGACCAAACCGAAGCATCTACATAGTAAATATCCAACACAGACCCACCCGAAGTATGTGCATGGGACGAAACCAATAAACACCCAACTGAGGTATCAACAGCTAGAGCCCAATGTAGACCCATCCGAAGTATGTGCATGGGACAAAACCAATGAAAATCCAACTGAAGTATTAGCATAGGAAGTAACCAAAATAGACTCAAGTGAAGCATCTATACAAGATGAAACCAACGAGGAAGTAACCAAAGAACATGCATGGAAAGAAACCAACGAAGACCCAACTAAAATATCTACATAGCATGAAACCTATGAAGACAAAACAAAAATATCTAAATGGGAAGTACCCAATATAGACCCATCCAAAGAATGCGAATGGGATGAAACCTATAAAGCCAAAAAGTGAAATATTGGCCTAGAAAGTTTGCAATATAAACCCAAGAGAAGCATCTGCATAAGAAGAAACTGATGAGAACGCAACCAAAGTAGGCACATGGAAAGTACCCCAAAAAAAAGATAGAGTACCTGAATGAGATGTAACTAATGAAAACACAGCTAAAGTATCTACATAGGATGAAAGCCGTGAAGACCCAAATGAAGTATGTGCAAGGCATTAAAGTAAAGAGAACCCAACCAAAGTATCTGTATAGGAAGGACCAAAAAGAGACTCAACCAAAGTATTTGAAAGAGATGAAACAGAAGTAGACCTAACCAAAGTATCTGCAAAGGAAGGATCCAAGTGACCCAACCTAAGTATCTGAATGGGAAGAAACCATAGAAAACCCAACTGGATTATCTGCATGTAAAGTACCCAATATAGATCAAACCAAAGTATGAGCATGGAATGAAACTAATTAAGACCCAACTGAGGTAACTTCATAAGAAGTACCCAATATAGACTCAAACAAAGTATGTCCATGGGATGAAACGAACGACGACACAACTAAAATATCAGTGTTGAAAGAAATATAGACCCAACTGATGTATAAGGTGAAACTACTAAAGAGCTAAGGAAAGTATCTACATAGTATGGAACTAGTGACAACGCAAGCAAACTACCTGTATTCAACAAAAACAATGAAGAGCCAACTGAAATATTGGCAAAGAAGACACCAATAAGACAGAGAGCCCAGACTGTTTTAACTACATGGCACATATCCAGTGAAGACCAAAGAAGTATTAGCATATAAAGGAATCAGTGGAGACCCAACAGAGCAAATGACATTGGATATGTCCTATGAGGAACCAACATAAAGCAACCAACTGAGACCCAATGGACATAATTACAAAGAATTACAAGTGGACACCCATTGGAAACATCTGCATAAGTTTTACTCAATCGGGACTCTACAATTATATCTGCCTAGGAGGCAAGCAATGGAGATCCAACAGAAATATTGGACAGGCCATATCCAAGTGAGACCTAATGTTTTCCTATGATCACTAGTGAAGAACCCTTTTGAATCTATTACTTTTCCACCAATCACCCAATTGTACAATTACTTTGTTTATTTCAAACCAGTAATTAGCACTAATAAAACTACAGTCCCTTCAAAACAGTCCCTGAATAAGTCTGAGAAAAAGAATTATTTGTTACGAGCCAAAAATGCAAGCTCATTGTATAAACCAAACGTGTGTATACTGTTACTGGTCCACCATCACCCGAGTTGGGACTGTGACCCACTTGAGTCCCGAAAACAAGGCTCTGTCACTTTAGGTAAAAGTATGGGACAACACATTGTCCAGACGTATAAATTATGGCAAAAGAATAAACCACTAAGAACTACACAAAAAAAGAGTTGTCTATAATATTCATACATAAAAAATAACAATGCTGCTATGGTCAACAACATGGTCTAATTTTGTCTATTTTCAGCCTTTTTTTGCAATGAATACATGTCCACAAAAACTCACTAAAAAAATACACAAAGTAATACATTTTTACCAATATAGCCTATGTTGTAACCAATCAGAGGCTTGCTTTTTGTATTTTTTTTTGTGAACTGGACTGAATAAACAACTTACCGATGACCTATGACCACAAGTGTGACTTATTTGTAAGTTGCGTGAGCGCTGGATGACCTCACACCTCCATGTGTTGCTCAGAAAACTGAAGATTATCCAAAAACTTGAGCATGAACTAAATCTGGGCCATAGAAACATTCCCCTGTCCCCAGTCGATACCTTCATTCTGAACATCCAAGCTCCGCTATTTTCCGCAAAAAAATAAATAAAAAGCTGAGGCACAACATTGGATGGGTTTGTGAGAAAACAATTGTTATGTAGGCCAAAAAAAAAATTGACATACCTCTACAAGTAAAATACCAAGTCTATCTACCATCAAACAGGAGCCTGAAATGATGGAAATTAAACCCGCCGGCCTATCCAGATATTTTCATATAAGTTCCTCTTTTGTCGGAATGGAAAATTTTTTTCATCTCTTAACAATTTGACAAAACCACTTGACCGAGCCTTCGCACATCATCTTCCATCACTCGGCACACTGGAACACCTCAACTCCTACATCCAGGTCTCACTTTCCCGGATGTCACACAGGTTGAGCAACCAAACCACGTGTGGGGATGTGTATATATTAAGTAGAATATCCCATGCTTCGCAACAGAGGAGTGACCTCCCAACTGTGGCTGATGTGATGGAACATGGTCCTGGATAATAGGGACCAGTGACTGAAGCACAAAGTTCACCTACATGCGTTTCTTGAATTAGGAACATCAATGACATAAACAAATGACGACAATCATGCAATTCTTTGTCCTGGATGAGATGGTGGTGGTCATGATGGTGGGGAGTGAAGGAAATACAGTTTTCAGGATTCGGGAAGTTGAGTCCAGGATATGGTCTCCGTTACAACAAGGAAACATGGTTCTCGTAGGATTATAAACAAGACGTTGCGTTTTCTGGCCTGTCTTCCTTCGTCAACCCTCCCACCACCCAGAGGAGCCAGGGGACTCGCTTTAAGCCAAAGCTGGGTGACCCGAGAGGGTATAAAACGAGAGGCCTTGCCGGCGAGCTTAGGCTCCTGAACTGTATACCATAAGCCATGCCTTATAAGGAGCGCGTGTACAATCTTTTCAGCTAGTGCTAATGACGAGACCCTTAAGCCTGCAGATTGTGCTGGCTGTAGAAGAGGGAGAAAAAAAAAGCAGGATGTACTTACAAGCATGGAGCCACGATGACTGTCTTTCCTGGCCTTCTTCCTTCGGGAAGTGGCCCCGAAGACTGGAGAGAAAAGGGGGAGAGCGGCGTAGAAGAAGAAGTGGCCTCTCGGTCTCCGTCTCTTGAAGCCACCAAATCAAGTGAAGAAGAAGTGTCCCCAGTTTGTCACTAAACAGTGTGGAAGGTCCCCCCCACCACACACTCACTCACACGGCTTGTCCTGAGTGACAGAGAGGACCTCTGCCGTCAGCGGGTAAAGGGCAGTGACAGATGTAAGGAGGGGAGGGGGGCTGCCTGTATGTGTGTGAGTGCGAGAGGAGGGTATGGTTTGAGGGGGAGGGAAGGGGATGCCTCCTGCCTTAAAAACAGCTGTTGAAAAGAAAGCCGCTGAGTTGATTTCCTTTCCAGTGTGACTTTAACTGGTACCTCCCCCCTCCCCGGTAGCAGAAGTCTTTAACTAACAATTAGAAGTTCGGCAAATCTGTAATTTTTTTTGTTACCCCCTCCGAGACCCCAAATTTGGAGATGTGGAGTGAGAGGCAGTACTTAATCTGAGCCGAATCAAGACAGCACCCAGCCACACCATTGACTTCCCCACCCTCCTTACCTCACACGAGAGCTAGGGCCAAATTAGTCTGCAGCTAATTACCCCACCAGGATGTTTCTGAACAGTGGAAATCTTGCACCTCCGGCCTTGGTGGGAATTACACAGTAATGTGGAGGATGGGGATGACCTCTTTGTACGATAACATCGGGAACTGAGAAAATATTGGACGTGAATGTTTTTGTCAGCAAAAAAATGGTGACATTTCTAATTTAAAAAAATAAAAACTCTATTCGGCATCAGGAATACTGGGAAACAACCAGTATGTCTCCTATTCTGGATTCCCCTCAGTAATACATGCCCTTCAGGACTCCAAAAAGGTGGGTGGTGGCCATATGGCTTCTCACCCAGATTGCCCCCCAAAAAAGGATAGAATTTGTTTTTAAAAGGAAATACTTGTTAATTCAAGTCCTGGTGTTTAGTAATGACTTTACGAGCCCTGCCTGGGGGCGGATGCTGCCCTTCAGCTGTCTGCATGCTCAATTGCAGTCATATTGGTGGGGCAGTGTCATGTAATGATTGGCTTTGAAGGTGCGTTGGTGATGGATTATCTTACTACTGCTTCGTGCCACTAAATGTTACAGAATACCCTTTATGCTGAGCAGACAGCCATGGAACAGTATGATCGATTGGCGAGAAGGACAATGGTGGGAGATTTTTTTTTTTTCCCTAAAGATATTGCAAAATGTATGACACCTATAAGGATATTTCAAGTCAATAAAAACAAGCCTGTAACTCATAGGGGGTCCTCATACCAAAAACAAAATATAATCCTCTCCCCCACTTCATTGGCTGGGAGATTCCATGAATCAATACAAAAAGACGTTTACTGTCTCTTTAATGTTTTATTCTCTAAGGAGGGGGTGGGGGAGGAACTGAAGAAAGGAAAGGGGGCAAACCAGCTTAGACATTAGGCCCTTGGTGATATCAACTTCCTGTTTGTGGCACATTAGTATATGGGAGGGGGAAAACTTTTCCAGATGGGTGATGACCATGGCGGCCATTTTGAAGTCGGCCATTTTGGATCCAACTTTATTTTTTCCAATGGGAAGAGGGTCATGTGACACGTCAAACTTATTGAGAATTTCATAAGAAAAACTATGGTGTGCTTGGTTTTAACGTAACTTTATTCTTTCATGAGTTTTTTACAAGTTTATGACCACTTATAAAACGTGTTCCAAGTGCTGCCCATTGTGTTGTATTGTCAATGCTGCCCTCTGCTCCCACTCTTGACACACGGATAGAAACACTGCAGAAGAAATGCTAGCACAGGCTTCCAGTATCCCTTGTTTCAGATGCTGCACATCTCGTATCTTCACAGCATAGACAATTGCCTTCAGATGACCCCAAAAATAAAAGTCTAAGGGGCTCAGATCGGGAGACCTTGGTGGCCATTCAACTGGCCCACGATGACCAATCCACTTTCCAGGAAACTGTTCATGTAGGAATGCTCGGACCTGACACCCATAATGTGCTGGTGACCATCTAGTTGTAAACACTCAGGGAACGTGCCATCTTCAGTGCATAAAGAGGGCAACACATCATCATGTAGTAATTTCAGATATCCAGTGGCATTGAGGTTTCCATTGATGAAGAATGGCCCCACCATCTTTGTACCCCATATACCACCACTTACCATCAAGATACGAGATGTGCAGCATCTAAAACAAGGGATACTGGAAGCCTGTGCTAGCATTTCTTCTGCGGTGTTTCTATCCGTGTGTCAAGAGTGAGAGCAGAGGGCGGCATTGACAATCCAACACAATGGGCAGCACTTTGAACACATTTTATAAGTGGTCATAAACTTGTAAAAAAAAACTCATGAAAGAATAAAGTTACGTTAAAACCAAGCACACCATTGTTTTTCTTATGAAATTCTCAATAAGTTTGATGTGTCACATGACCCTCTTCCCATTGAAAAAAATAAAGTTGGATCCAAAATGGCCAACTTCAAAATGGCCGCCATGGTCACCACCCATCTGGAAAAGTTTTCCCCCTCCCATATACTAATGTGCCACAAACAGGAAGTTGATATCACCGACCATTCCCATTTAATTTACGTGTATCCATATAAATGGCCCACTATGTATGTATGCATGTATGTATGTATACACACATATATATATATATATATATATATATATATATATATATATATATATATATATATATATATATATATATATATAAATATATATACAGTACAGACCAAAAGTTTGGACACACCTTCTCATTTAAAGATTTTTCTGTATTTTCATGACTATGAAAATTGTACATTCACACTGAAGGCATCAAAACTATGAATTAACACATGTGGAATTATATACTTAACAAAAAGTGTGAAACAACTGAACGTATGTCTTATATTCTAGGTTCTTCAAAGTAGCCACCTTTTGCTTTGATGACTGCTTTGCACACTCTTGGCATTCTCTTGATGAGCTTCAAGAGGTAGTCACCGGAAATGGTTTTCCAACAATCTTGAAGGAGTTCCCAGAGATGCTTAGCACTTGTTGGCCCTTTTGTCTTCACTCTGCGGTCCAGCTCACCCCAAACCATCTCGATTGGGTTCAGGTCTGGTGACTGTGGAGGCCAGGTCATCTGGCATAGCACCCCATCACTCTCCCTCTTGGTCAAATAGCCCTTACACAGCCTGGAGGTGTGTTTGGGGTCATTGTCCTGTTGAAAAATAAATGATGGTTCAACTAAACGCAAACCGGATGGAATAGCATGCCGCTGCAAGATGCTGTGGTAGCCATGCTGGTTCAGTATGCCTTCAATTTTGAATAAATCCCCAACAGTGTCACCAGCAAAGCACCCCGACACCATCACACCTCCTCCTCCATGCTTCACGGTGGGAACCAGGCATGTAGAGTCCATCCGTTCACCTTTTCTGCGTCACACAAAGACACGGTGGTTGGAACCAAATATCTCAAATTTGGACTCATCAGACCAAAGCACAGATTTCCACAGGTCTAATGTCCATTCCTTGTGTTCTTCAGCCCAAACAAGTCTCTTCTGCTTGTTGCCTGTCCTTAGCAGTGGTTTCCTAGCAGCTATTTTACCATGAAGGCCTGATGCACAAAGTCTCCTCTTAACAGTTGTTGAAGAGATGTGTCTGCTGCTAGAACTCTGTGTGGCATTGACCTGGTCTCTAATCTGAGCTGCTGTTAACCTGCAATTTCTGAGGCTGGTGACTCGGATAAACTTATCCTCAGAAGCAGAGGTGACTCTTGGTCTTCCTTTCCTGGGGTGGTCCTCATGTGAGCCAGTTTCTTTGTAGCGCTTGATGCTTTTTGCAACTGCACTTGGGGACACTTTCAAAGTTTTCCCAATTTTTCGGACTGACTGACCTTCATTTCTTAAAGTAATGATGGCCACTCGTTTTTCTTTACTTAGAATTTGTATTATGGCAAGAAAAAAGCAGCTAACAGTCTATTCAATAGGACTATCAGCTGTGTATCCACCAGACTTCTGCACAACACAACTGATGGTCCCAACCCCATTTATAAGGCAAGAAATCCCACTTATTAAACCTGACAGGGCACACCTGTGAAGTGAAAACCATTTCCGGTGACTACCTCTTGAAGCTCATCAAGAGAATGCTAAGAGTGTGCAAAGCAGTCATCAAAGCAAAAGGTGGCTACTTTGAAGAACCTAGAATATAAGACATATTTTCAGTTGTTTCACACTTTTTTGTTAAGTATATAATTCCACATGTGTTAATTCATAGTTTTGATGCCTTCAGTGTGAATGTACAATTTTCATAGTCATGAAAATGCAGAAAAATCTTTAAATGAGAAGGTGTGTCCAAACTTTTGGTCTGTACTATATGTATATATATATATATATATATATATATATATATAAATGGCTTTGTGAAGGCTCATACTGTATATAGGGGGCTATGTGAGGGCTCATACTAAATATAGGGAGGCTAGGTGGGGACCATGCTTCTTATAGGGGGCAGTATGGGGGTTAATACTGTATATAGGGGGACTTAGTGGGGTCTGATACTGTACGGAGCTTTGTGGGGGTCATACTGTATAAAGGAAGGCTATGTTGGGGCTCATACTGCATATAAGGAGGCTATGTTGGGGCTCATACTGTATATAGGGAGGCTATGTTGGGGCTCATATTGTGCATTGGGGGCTGTGTGTGGGCTCACATTGTACATAGGGGGTCTGTGTGGGCTCATACTATATATTGGGAGGCAGTGTGCGAGCTCATATATGGTATATAGGGGGGAGTCAGCGGGAAAATGAATTGCCCATCCCTGGTCTAGAGTGTTAAGGTGGGCTTAGGTCTTCAATAACAAACAGTTAGATCAAAAAAGTCCTCTTAGATAAAAAAGATGATTGAAATTAGCGACTTTGGGTGACCTTGCTCCAAAGTTTTTGAGGACCTTGAAAAATAATTGAGGCAAATGGGTCCTTGAGGGTTTCGTTCTGACTTCCTATGAACCAAGTAGATGGATTCGAGATTGAACTTAATCAAGCTTACCATGGGCATAGCCATAGCCGTAAAAAAAATCCTCTCCTCACTCATGGATGAAAGAGCAATCACACAATACTTCCCCAAGTAGTTCAGATTATGAGGTCGAATTAAGTATGTCGAAGGTGCCCTTCATGAGCTGGAAAAAAAACTACATTGTTGATGACCAATTAAATCCAACCTAGGCAACCAATTTGTCAAAATATCAGGATAGGTAAAGTTGAATAATATATATTATATATATGAATAATTGGCAACAAATGACATTATGGTCCATGGAGGTCTTCAGAATGAAGCCTACACATGTAGTCTTCAGCTAGTGGGTGGAGGAACCATATATCCTCACCCATCTCAGGGGGTCCAGAAACAAGTGCCTCCCAGTTAGGGTAATTTTACTTCACCTGAGATCTGGCCAAAAATGACAATATGGTCCATGGAGCGGTTCAGAATGAAGTCTACACACGTAATCCTCATCCAGTGAATGAGTTCTGCTCTACATTGTGCTCCCAACATGGGAAGTTAGAAAATGGACAAATCAGATTGTAAATGGCATGAAGGAGATTACCTTATCTAATCCTTTACCGTTTATCTCTTAAATGGGGGGGGGGGGGGGATTACAATTGTGCCCCACACATGGGGTGTCTGCAGGTCATCTTATACAAACAGGCACTTGCTGTCCTGATGGAGTACATTGGCCAGTTCTGCAGATGGTGTCTGGGGCTTTATCAGGTCCTGAGTCCAGAGACTGGATCTAGGTGTTAAAGACACTGACTAGACAAAGAGAGGGGATGGTGTATGTGGTACATGAAGTTAACCCCTTCTCTGACTGAAACAGGATATGGGCCTAAAGCCCACCACACGTAATAGATAGCTGTCGTCTGGCCAAACGATCATTTGGCAGACAGGTTTCTCGCCAGAGTTCGCCATGCACAAGAACGAGGACTCCTTGAGAGAGGTACTGCCAAACTATTCTGGCAGCAGCTTATCTCCCAGAGAACAAAAATATTGGCTGTTTGAAATGCGACATGCTGGATCCTTAGGAGGAAGAAGAGGAAGAAGAGGAAGAAGAAGAAGAAGAGGAAGAAGAAGAAGAAGAAGAAGAAGAAGAGGAAGAAGAAGAAGAAGAAGAAGAGGAAGAAGAAGAGGAAGAAGAAGAGGAAGAAGAAGAAGAGGAAGAGGAAGAGGAAGAAGAAGAAGAAGAAGAAGAAGAAGAAGAAGAAGAAGAAGAAGAAGAAGAAGAAGAAGAAGAAGAAGAAGAAGAAGAAGAAGAAGAAGAAGAAGAAGAAGAAGAAGAGGAAGAAGAAGAAGAAGAAGAAGAGGAAGAAGAAGAAGAAGAAGAAGAGGAAGAAGAAGAAGAAGAAGAAGAGGAAGAAGAAGAAGAAGAGGAAGAAGAAGAAGAAGAAGAAGAAGAAGAAGAAGAAGAAAAAGAAGAAGAAGAAGAAGAAGGGTTATCCACTGCTTTTAAAAGAAGCTATTGATATCATTTGGGATCAGACAGTGAGAAGCTGCACCAATCAGACGTACAGTGATCACCTCTGATAATAGGAGCTCATCTTAGACAGTTTTCAGTGACTGCAGTCCATGAAGAAGTTGTGGGAGCCTCAGTAGTAGCGAGACATGAGTGAATGTCTCGCCCCATCTCCCACGTGAAACCACATCAGTGTTTTTTCTCATCATATTCAAATGACTGGAACCAAGAAAAGACATTTATGGTTTCCCAACTCATTTTCGATCGTCACCGCGTATGTACGCGGACTGTAGTTGTGACGGTCTCCGTCTGTGAGACAGAAAAAACGCTGTGGTCATGAGTGACTTTCTTTACTCGCCGTATAGAATAATGGAAGGGGGGGGTAAAAAAATATTCCAACTACTATCAGAAAAATATCCAGTTCTCTAATCATCCCCTTACAAGGGCGCCAAACCTAACGTCAGCAGCTGCTTGTAAAACCGCCGCTCATGTCCACCTAAAAGGTAACTAAAAGGCCTCTATCAGAAAGCAATGGCGGCCACCAAGGAACAACAGACCTGTTTACAGCCATACAGTAAAGAGAGACAACATGGATTTTAGGTTAACAGCCCCTTTAAGATGGGGTGCATAAGTCAAGACAGGGGCCTCATGTTGCCACACAGCCGCGTTCTGGACACCATGTATCTCCTCACCACAATGTCATTGTCTGCTCTTATTTTTCCATGAACGGAAACCACGAGAGCATTTCATTTCCAGCCCTCGGAGCCGACTGAGCTTCTATTGTTCATGGCCGAGCGGCAGTGTATGTATTGTCTGCGGGTCAGGCAGCAGGCTCCGCGCTGTAGGGACCAGGGATCCTAGAAAGGCCTGGATATCTCCCCTCAGGAACAGTCCCCTGCCCAGAAGATAAAGAAGCCGACACATCCGTATGGAAAGGAGGGATCAGGTACTGTACATGGCCTCAATTACCAGAATACAAAGCACCGAGCAAGGTCTGTGCAGACACTACATAATTAATGCTTAGTGATTTCAGCTCTGAAGCCATGTAGTATTAGGTATGCAGCTCTGCCGTATAATACAGGAAGTAACTCAGGATCACAAAAGGGCAAGTAATATATATGCATAGTGACTGCACAAGCAGAAAAGTGAGTGCAGCTCTGGAGTGTAATACAGGATGTAACTCAGGATCAGTAATGTAATGTATGTACACAGTGACTGCACCAGCAGAATAGTGAGTGCAGCTCTGGAGTATAATACAGGATGTAACTCAGGATCAGTACAGGATCAGTAATGTAATGTATGTACACAGTGACTGCACCAGCAGAATAGTGAGTGCCGCTCTGGGGTATAATACAGGATGTAACTCAGGATCAGTAATGTAATGTATGTACACAGTGACTGCACCAGCAGAATAGTGAGTGCAGCTCTGGGGTATAATACAGGAGGTAACTCAGGATCAGTACAGGATCAGTAATGTAATGTATGTACAGTGACTGCACAAGCAGAAAAGTGAGTGCAGCTCTGGAGTATAATACAGGATGTAACTCAGGATCAGTAATGTAATGTATGTACACAGTGACTGCACCAGCAGAATAGTGAGTGCAGCTCTGGAGTATAATACAGGATGTAACTCAGGATCAGTACAGGATCAGTAATGTAATGTATGTACACAGTGACTGCACAAGCAGAATAGTGAGTGCAGCTCTGGGGTATAATACAGGATGTAACTCAGGATCAGTAATGTAATGTATGTACACAGTGACTGCACCAGCAGAATAGTGAGTGCAGCTCTGGAGTATAATACAGGATGTAACTCAGGAGCAGTAATGTAATGTATGTACACAGTGACTGCACCAGCAGAATAGTGAGTGCAGCTCTGGGGTATAATACAGGATGTAACTCAGGATCAGTAATGTAATGTATGTACACAGTGACTGCACCAGCAGAATAGTGAGTGCAGCTCTGGAGTATAATACAGGATGTAACTCAGGATCAGTACAGGATCAGTAATGTAATGTATGTACACAGTGACTGCACCAGCAGAATAGTGAGTGCAGCTCTGGGGTATAATACAGGATGTAACTCAGGATCAGTAATGTAATGTATGTACACAGTGACTGCACCAGCAGAATAGTGAGTGCAGCTCTGGAGTATAATACAGGATGTAACTCAGGAGCAGTAATGTAATGTATGTACACAGTGACTCCACCAGCAGAATAGTGAGTGCAGCTCTGGAGTATAATACAGGGTGTAACTCAGGATCAGTACATGATCAGTAATGTAATGTATGTACACAGTGACTGCACAAGCAGAAAAGTGAGTGCAGCTCTGGAGTGTAATACAGGATGTAACTCAGGAATACAAAAGGGTGAGTAATGTAATGTATATACATAGTGACTGCACAAGCAGAAAAGTGAGTGCAGCTATGTAGTATAATACAGGATGTAACTCAGGATCACAAAAGGGTGAGTAATGTAATGTATATACATAGTGATTGCATCAGCAGAATAGTGAGTGCAGCTCTGGAGTATAATACAGGATGTAACTCAGGATCAGTAATGTAATGTATGTACATGTAGCACCCCGAGGGCTCGGCTGCTACAGGGGTATTGCACCTCGAACCAGAGGTGTGGTATTCCACTCCCGGGTAAGGATGGAGTGTGGACTAGAACTCAGTTAGCTGCATGCACCACACACACCCCATTTCCGAGGAACAGACCGACGGTACTCCCACTAGAAAGATGTGCAGGTACGACAGCTTCTGTTCCTGGCTGGAGTGGGGAGGGGGAGGAAAACCCAGTGGTGTAGGAGCAGATAGGGGCGGGTTTCTGGGCATAGGAAGGAGCCCATTGGTTGCTAATCACCTGGGCTCGGGGTCAGAGGGAGTATAAAAGGTGGGCACCATCTTAGGAGTGAGTTCAGTTCAGTTCAGTCAGACAGAAGAAGAGTGAGAAGAGGAGTGACAGGGAGCAGCAGCCCTGTCTGGGTGCTGCCCCTGGAGGGAGCAAGAGTGAAGAAGAAAGGAACAAGAAGCAAGGAAAGAATGAAACATAAGAAAAGGCCCAGAGACATGAAGCAAGAAGGAACCCGAACACGCTAGGAGTCAGCGGGTGAAGGGTTGGCAGATCAGGGTACCGGATCCCAAACTGGTGGAGGCCACTTATCCTCAGCCAGGAACCGGAGGACGTGGCCACGTCTTGGCGCGACCACTCACTACACTCACCACGAAGGCATGCCACATAGGGTCAGGGAGACCGGAGAAAGGTTTCGCCACCAGAAGGCCAGAGGAAGCTGGACATGGGTGGGTCCCTAGTGGGGACGGCCAGAGAAAGGAACGGGGAAAGGAGTTCAAGGTCACACTCTGGAACTGCCTGGGGGTTGGTCGAGCCCCGTACCTGGTGGACGCAGCATGGCTCGGGTCGTCATCACCTGCAGGACTGACGTTAATAACAACTGTGAGTAAAGCATTGAAAACTGCAATCAGTCTCTGTGTTCCATCGCACCACCAGCACCATAGGTACCGGGACGCTCTTACTATCACTCCCTTCACCCGCACCAGCTGCCCTGAGGCTATACCTCTCCCGTTGGGGGTTATACCACCATAGCTGCACATATATACCATCGGCCTCAGCGGACTGCCCTGCAGCGGCGGCTTCATAGCCGCATTCAACGGGTGGCGTAGTCGGACACTAATACCATCATACCAATAACTGCCACTTAGTTTGACCACCCTGGGCACGGACCGGGTCACCGCCACACGAAGACTACTACCCCCATCGGATCCGGCTCCGGGTATTCCCCGCGCGCCGCACTACAGCACTGGCCCAGGGGGCGCGTCAACTTTGGCGTAGTCGGCAGGATTACGTGCCCGCAACCACCGGGTACTGCGTGCCTGAAAAAAGAGACTTTTGTACTTGCCTGTGGTGAAGTTTTCCGCCGTCCGGAGTCGTTTCCCGCCATCTGGAGCCGATTCCCGCCATCCGACGCCATCTTCTGCCTTCTTCCCGCCATCCGTGGAGCTTTCCCGCCATTGGACGCCATCTTGAGGACGCCGCGCGGGAAGAAGAGGGGCGTGGACTCCGAAAGCCCGCGAGAATTGAAGCCCCGCCTCACGTCCGGACGTTGCGTCAGGTCCTGGAGGGAGCCCAGCGACGCCGACGTCACAGGAGCGCGACGGAAGGTCATCAACTCTGACGATCCACTGCGGAGCCGCGGCCTACGGAAGAGGATCATCGCAAGGTAGGCCACGGTCCACTAGGGGGGAGGAGGATGTCGGATACGGAGGAGAGCTTCACTGCCGCAGCCACCATCCAGCACCGCGTCCATCCCGAGAGGCAGCAGAAGCGGATCGGAGGCCGAGGACGACGCCGCGGGGGAAGCCACAACGACAAGTAAGGGGAACGCAGTTACTCCGGGCCCTGAGGCCGCGGACCTGCCCCTACCTCCCGCCGCGGAACCCGAAGCTCTGGGTGCCGCACCGCCCGCCGTGCCTCCATCACCAGCAGTCAGCCCTCCAGCAGCAAGCTCTGCAGCGGAGCCTCGCCCTGGATAGTGCTCCCCAACATCGGGCACGATCAGAAAGTCACCGGCCAGGTTAAAAGGCCGAGTGCCCGCGGGCGCTGCACCCCAGCCGGGGCCCCCAGTCGTACCACCATTGGGGAAAGACCTGTATGAGCAGCACACCTGCCCGGAGGGGACACCATTCGTCTGGCCGCCTGAATACACCAACCCCCGCTCCAGGAAGAGTCACCCCGTAGGAGCAAGGGCCCCAGATGAACCGTTAATCCCAGCTCCGGAGCCCGTGGACCTCTCTTCACCCCCGCTGGAAGACGCCAATTCAAGGGGGACCCCACTGGAGAAGACCTGATGGGGTTCACTCAGGAGACCCGGGCGGGCGCCGTCCGGCGCTATGGGACCTGCCGCCAACAACGGGCAACGGTTGAGCGGGAGCGGAGAGAGAGGAAAGTGAAGAAGGAGTGGCTCCACATTAAAAACGGGGAGCAGAAGACAAGGGCCCGCCAGGACCCCCGTACAGCTCACGGTCCCCGAGTCACCGGGACTGTTGTTAAGTTTCACATGGCATGTGGCTGGGGCATCATCTAAGACCCGAAGACCATGAGCCAGGTGTTTGTAAACAGGAGCGACGTAGAGTCCCACCTACCGGAGGGGCACAGTGGACGGGACCTGGTGCCTGGAGATACCGTCACCTATACCAGGCATAAGGGAGTGAAGGGGTGGTACGCCCTTCATGTCCACCGGGTCAAGGAGGAGGAGGAGTTATCGTACCAGGAGGAGAAGAAAGAGGGCCCGGACGGGTCTGAACCTGAGGAAGAGGAAGGAGCGTGTGGAGGACACCGTAAATCGTAAACGGTAAAAGAGGAGATGTAAATAGTTACCCGATCGGGTATAAGGACTGTTGTGAGACTGTTTCCACAAAGAGTGTGGTCCCCGTTGGGACAGAAAGAGAACTGTTGCCTGCTTTGCCCTAATCCCTAACCTGACCGAGGACTGAGAGCGGTCATCCTGTCCCTCTACCTGGTTGAGGACTGAGAGCGGCCGACCCTGTACTTAGTTGCGCTTCCTAAAGCGCCCCCTATTGGTTTTGTAAGAACCCTTCCCAACCTCAAGATACAGTGACTGTTGCACTTTATCAGGTCGTGAGTTGCACAGCGGCCAGATCCCAAGAAGTCAAGAATGTTGAAAATGTTTTATATGAAAAATGTCTAAATGTGAAAGTTTCATAATGCTGCTAAAAGTAACGATGCTGAAGTTTTATATATCGTGTTTTCTACAAAAGAGTTCCCGTGGCATTAGCAAAAGTGTTGATATCAGTAACGTTAAAGTGAAAAGAGTACCTCCCGTAAAGGGATGATTTGCAAGTTAATGTCTTATTTATGAGTGTACACTTTAAAATTTTTTGTAAGTTTGTAATTGTTTTGCTCTGTTTCAGCCCGAGGACGTGCTGTGATTTACCAGGGGGGAATGTAGCACCCCGAGGGCTCGGCTGCTACAGGGGTATTGCACCTCGAACCAGAGGTGTGGTATTCCACTCCCGGGTAAGGATGGAGTGTGGACTAGAACTCAGTTAGCTGCATGCACCACACACACCCCATTTCCGAGGAACAGACCGACGGTACTCCCACTAGAAAGATGTGCAGGTACGACAGCTTCTGTTCCTGGCTGGAGTGGGGAGGGGGAGGAAAACCCAGTGGTGTAGGAGCAGATAGGGGCGGGTTTCTGGGCATAGGAAGGAGCCCATTGGTTGCTAATCACCTGGGCTCGGGTGTCAGAGGGAGTATAAAAGGTGGGCACCATCTTAGGAGTGAGTTCAGTTCAGTTCAGTCAGACAGAAGAAGAGTGAGAAGAGGAGTGACAGGGAGCAGCAGCCCTGTCTGGGTGCTGCCCCTGGAGGGAGCAAGAGTGAAGAAGAAAGGAACAAGAAGCAAGGAAAGAATGAAACATAAGAAAAGGCCCAGAGACATGAAGCAAGAAGGAACCCGAACACGCTAGGAGTCAGCGGGTGAAGGGTTGGCAGATCAGGGTACCGGATCCCAAACTGGTGGAGGCCACTTATCCTCAGCCAGGAACCGGAGGACGTGGCCACGTCTTGGCGCGACCACTCACTACACTCACCACGAAGGCATGCCACATAGGGTCAGGGAGACCGGAGAAAGGTTTCGCCACCAGAAGGCCCGAGGAAGCTGGACATGGGTGGGTCCCTAGTGGGGACGGCCAGAGAAAGGAAAGGGGAAAGGAGTTCAAGGTCACACTCTGGAACTGCCTGGGGGTTGGTCGAGCCCCGTACCTGGTGGACGCAGCATGGCTCGGGTCGTCATCACCTGCAGGACTGACGTTAATAACAACTGTGAGTAAAGCATTGAAAACTGCAATCAGTCTCTGTGTTCCATCGCACCACCAGCACCATAGGTACCGGGACGCTCTTACTATCACTCCCTTCACCCGCACCAGCTGCCCTGAGGCTATACCTCTCCCGTTGGGGGTTATACCACCATAGCTGCACATATATACCATCGGCCTCAGCGGACTGCCCTGCAGCGGCGGCTTCATAGCCGCATTCAACGGGTGGCGTAGTCGGACACTAATACCATCATACCAATAACTGCCACTTAGTTTGACCACCCTGGGCACGGACCGGGTCACCGCCACACGAAGACTACTACCCCCATCGGATCCGGCTCCGGGTATTCCCCGCGCGCACGCGCGCCGCACTACAGCACTGGCCCAGGGGGCGCGTCATACACAGTGACTGCACCAGCAGAATAGTGAGTGCAGCTTTGGAGTATAATACAGGATATAACTCAGGATCAGTAATGTAATGTATGTACACAGTGACTGCACCAGCAGAATATTGAGTGCAGCTCTGGAGTATAATACAGGAAGTAACTCAGGATCACAAAAGGGCAAGTAATGTATATACATAGTGACTGCACAAGCAGAAAAGTGAGTGCAGCTCTGGAGTATAATACAGGAAGTAACTCAGGATCACAAAAGGGCAAGTAATGTATATACATAGTGACTGCACAAGCAGAAAAGTGAGTGCAGCTCTGGAGTATAATACAGGATGTAACTCAGGATCACAAAAGGGCAAGTAATGTATATACATAGTGACTGCACCAGCAGAATAGTGAGTGCAGCTCTGGAGTATAATACAGGATGTAACTCAGGATCAGTACAGGATCAGTAATGTAATGTATGTACACAGTGACTGCACCAGCAGAATAGTGAGTGCAGCTCTGGAGTATAATACAGGATATAACTCAGGATCAGTAATGTAATGTATGTACACAGTGACTGCACCAGCAGAATAGTGAGTGCAGCTCTGGAGTATAATACAGGATGTAACTCAGGATCAGTAATGTAATGTATGTACACAGTGACAGCACCAGCAGAACAGTGAGTGCAGCTCTGGAGTATAATACAGGATGTAACACAGGATCAGTAATGTAATGTATGTACACAGTGACTGCACCAGCAGAATAGTGAGTGCAGCTCTGGAGTATAATACAGGATGTAACTCAGGAGCAGTACAGGATCAGTAATGTAATGTATGTACTCAGTGACTGCACCAGCAGAATAGTGAGTGCAGCTCTGGAGTATAATACAGGATGTAACTCAGGATCAGTACAGGATCAGTAATGTAATGTATGTACACAGTGACTGCACCAGCAGAATAGTGAGTGCAGCTCTGGAGTATAATACAGGATGTAACTCAGGATCAGTAATGTAACGTATGTACACAGTGACTGCACCAGCAGAATAGTGAGTGCAGCTCTGGAGTATAATACAGGATGTAACTCAGGATCAGTAATGTAATGTATGTACACTGTGACTCCACCAGCAGAATAGTGAGTGCAGCTCTGGAGTGTAATACAGGATGTAACTCAGGATCAGTACAGGATCAGTAATGTCATGTATGTACACAGTGACTGCACCAGCAGAATAGTGAGTGCAGCTCTGGAGTATAATACAGGAAGTAACTCACGAACCATAAAGGAGCAACCTAATGTTTTGCCAATGCAAAGGAGCTCATATACATATGCATGATTTTCAAAAACATGTGCTTCATATTTATCAACATTTTGTACCCCAAAATAAAATACATCATTGATCCACAACCCCCAATGTTGCAACACAACACTGCTGCATGCAGGAGCAGGGCGTAAATCATCTGTGTTGTTCTGGCCACAGACCTAGATAGATGTCCTGGTGTGACCCCTCCTCTCCAAGCCAAATCGGCTGCTGGGCTCACTGCAACAGCAAATGCACAGCATACCCTATGCAGCGACTGACCATCGGACTACTGGCAACCTTCGAGGCTTCTGCCCTGTGTGCACATTGCAGCATGCAGCAGTGACCGCCACAAAGAGAGCAATGCGCATTAACGGTCGGCGAACAGATTCATTTGCTGGAAATGAGAAGGAGGAGGAGGGGGATCTCAGCTGTTGTGGGGCTGGCGCTGTTATGGACGCAGGGAGGCACATGTGGAATAGAACGTAATGTTCTGGTTGAGGAATAATCCACCAGAGCTTCGGATTGATGTAATTGGGCCAGACGGTTGAGAGGGGAGAAAGCGAAGTGAAAAAAATAGTGAAAATCTCCTATACGAAAGCTGCAGTCAGATCAGCAACTTCATTCACAAGGACTGAACGTCATGAAGACAACTGCTTAACTAGTAACTCCAGAACAGCACAAATGCCGCAGAGCTGAAGTGTCCTCTGGCATGATGTGCTGTGATATCACCTATCATCATGGGAGGATATTGTGGGACTGCAGGTACTCTACTTACAACCTATTGCACTGGAATTGCTATTTCAGCACTTAGGCATGGTCGCAAAACTAAGCAGACTCCCCATAATTCTGCATTTAACAACTCCTTAAATCGCAGTGAAGATCCAATAACTTGAATTTGACGGAGCTGCAATACCAGACACAACCCATGGTCAGGGGTGGCGCTGTTTCAGAAAGAAGTCATGTCCAAGTGACGTTGAACATCGACATAATTGACTCCCCTAGGCAGTCCTGAAACAATTCAAGGAGCCAAGAAGAACAATCATGCAACTAAAATTTGCAACTATCAAATAAGAGAAACTAGGAGAGTCTTAAAAACTAGCACTTTAGGCTCTACACAGTTGACAACTACATTTCTTTTTTTAATGGCCAAAAAAGAAAAAAAATCGCAAAGTAAAAGATCTACTCCTATCAGTTCCTTCACCTGCAGTATCCAGCACTTGCTTGTTGTTGCCACTTGACTAGTCAAGAGTGGTTCCCATAGTATGAGGGGCTTCAGTGGGAGCACAATAGTTGTCCACATCCCAGATCTTCCATGGGTCATCATAAGATAGTTAGGAGAAGTTCTCAACTTGATCCAACATACCATACTCCAAAGCCTAAAGCTACCCTTGTGGTCTACGACTATCCCCAATGATGGTGAAACAAGTGTCCATGTCTGGTAGAAGGTTACAGCTACCCTCGTGGTCTACGACTATCCCCAATGATGGTGAAACAAGTGTCCATGTCTGGTAGAAGGTTACAGCTACCCTTGTGGTCTACGACTATCCCCAATGATGGTGAAACAAGTGTCCATGTCTGGTAGAAGGTTACAGCTACCCTCGCGGTCTACGACTATCCCCAATAATGGTGAAACAAGTGTCCATGTCTGATAGAAGGTAACAGCTACCCTCGTGGTCTACGACAATCCCCAATGATGGTGAAACAAGTGTCCATGTCTGGTAGAAGGTTACAGCTACCCTCGTGGTTTACGACTATCCCCAATGATGGTGAAACAAGTGTCCATGTCTGGTAGAAGGTTACAGCTACCCTCGTGGTCTACGACTATCCCCAATGATGGTGAAACAAGTGTCCATGTCTGGTAGAAGGTTACAGCTACCCTTGTGGTCTACGACTATCCCCAATGATGGTGAAACAAGTGTCCATGTCTGGTAGAAGGTTACAGCTACCCTCGTGGTCTACGACTATCCCCAATGATGGTGAAACAAGTGTCCATGTCTGGTAGAAGGTTACAGCTACCCTCGTGGTCTACGACTATCCCCAATGATGGTGAAACAAGTGTCCATGTCTGGTAGAAGGTTACAGCTACCCTTGTGGTCTACGACTATCCCCAATGATGGTGAAACAAGTGTCCATGTCTGGTAGAAGGTTACAGCTACCCTCGCGGTCTACGACTATCCCCAATAATGGTGAAACAAGTGTCCATGTCTGATAGAAGGTAACAGCTACCCTCGTGGTCTACGACAATCCCCAATGATGGTGAAACAAGTGTCCATGTCTGGTAGAAGGTTACAGCTACCCTCGTGGTTTACGACTATCCCCAATGATGGTGAAACAAGTGTCCATGTCTGGTAGAAGGTTACAGCTACCCTCGTGGTCTACGACTATCCCCAATGATGGTGAAACAAGTGTCCATGTCTGGTAGAAGGTTACAGCTACCCTTGTGGTTTACGACTATCCCCAATGATGGTGAAACAAGTGTCCATGTCTGATAGAAGGTAACAGCTACCCTCGTGGTCTACGACTATCCCCAATGATGGTGAAACAAGTGTCCATGTCTGGTAGAAGGTTACAGCTACCCTCGTGGTCTACGACTATCCCCAATGATGGTGAAACAAGTGTCCATGTCTGGTAGAAGGTTACAGCTAGCCTCGTGGTCTACGACTATCCCCAATCATGATGAAACAAGTGTCCATGTCTGGTTGAAGGTTACAGCTACCCTCGTGGTCTAAAACGATCCCCAGTGATGGTGAAACAAGTGTCCATGTCTGGTAGAAGGTTACAGCTACTATGACTAAACAGGACAGATGTCTCCTCCAACACTTCTGGACTTTGGAGAGGATTCATCAGCTGGTAGCATCTTCAGCTACAGTTGTGTCACCTGTTTAGCAGTAAACACAACAAGTCCCAATGATTCCCTTTCCAGCTTCCCAGTTTCCCTGCAACATCATACAAAGACGTAACAAAAGTCATTATTAACGAGAGATGGTTCGAAAGTTACCTGGAGCTTCTTCCCAAGATCTTTGCTCATCATTCAAGGGAAACAAAAAAAAAAAGTCCACAAGGAATATCTGGAAGAGAAGAAACATATAGAGTCAGCTGTGTTACAAATCGCTGTGGGGTTTACAAAGCAAGAGGCGAGTGTGTGGAGATATGGTTTAATTGGCATCAAAAAGAAGCTTACGAGAACAATGCCGAATATTCCTGACCTGGGGACACCATGAAATGCTCTTAATATGGTCATTGCTACACGTTATTAGACATGGCCTCTGAACCATTAAAGGTCTCACACCAATGTCACCATGAACGAGGAGGCATGCAGAAATGTCATGGTGGGATCTTGTGTCTTCTGCTTTCCGGGGCAGGAAGATATTAGTGTTCAATTATAAATAATAGGTGAAAAATATTGATTTCAAAAGCGACACACTCCTCTTTGATAAGAAATCCTTACTACTTATCAGTATTAACCCTTAAAGCCAGAAAATGTAAGTAAGCTTCCTACCGATGCTCATCTAAAACAGTCAATAGACACACCAATGGTGACGAGAGATAACTGGAGCATGTACACTGGAAAATAAAGAATTTCGATAGACTAGGTCTCCTCGGCTGGTAGGTGGCCCCAAAAACAGAACTTGTGAGGGAAAGCATCTAAAGGACAAGTCAAGAAAAGTTGATCTTCTATGGACTCCTCAAAGCAAAAATGCGCAAAATGGTGAACGATGTTGGCAAGTTGCAGCCAAAAGGAACCTTAGGCAATGGTAGGGTGAGAAGAGAATGGTGCCCTCAACCATTACTATAAAGGTACATCTTTCATGAAGTCTCAGCTTTGTTCAACATTTTGAACAATTTCGGAAACATCTACAATTCTCCTGGTGATATTTGATGTCTGGAGTCATAAGAATCCACTTGGTCTAATGTAAAAAAATATTCTAGTATTTATGAGCAGTATGGTCAGGAGACATAACTTATGTCTATGGTACCAGAATCAGGATCAGAACCAAAAGGAAAATTTTCCCACGTAAGTATAGGAGAATCACGGCACCATCACTGATAACTTTCAGGAAGAGTTTTCATCAGTTTCCTTATAAGCAGATGCAGAAATACATTGACAGTTAACACATGTATACGCGGCTGATAAGGATCCACCAATCGCAAAAAATAATGTCACAGCCTCCCCATGCCTTCACAACGATTTTTGAACACGCTCATTAGATGCGTCAATACAAAAGATAGGGGTGGAGTCTTACCAATGTAACTAATGTACGTGTGTTTCCTAAAAGAACAGGAAGAGTCTAAAAAAATCTCATCGGCTAGTGTGAGAATTACAAGATCTCTCATTTTTATTTTTACTAGAGACTGTGATACAGAGAAGAAGAAAAACATTGATAAAAAAAAAAAAAAAAAAAATACATTTAAAGATGAAACCCTGATTTAAACAATGGGTCTTTTTCTGATGAAATATTCCCTTTAGGGACGGTCGAGGCTAATGACAAATAACCATAGAAAACATCCAGTTCAATCCTCTGACTTCTACATCCATTACTGATTATGGGAAGAGATCTCAGCAACATAAGGCTGCCGAGCGTGTTTACGCTGGTTGGTAAGCAATGGTAGGCACTGGCGTCTACACAGCACGGTTACTCATACTGACAAAAGTCAAAGCAGATGGCTATGACTCAAACTGTGTTATACAATCTTTGTATGGCGACTCAGAGAATACCGGGGTCTCCGCTCTCATTACTCACGTAAAGTGAAGGAAACACAGGGTGAATTATACCAAACATTGTGTCATGGTTAGATTCCAATATTCTAGAATTCAGAGGGCAAATATGACCCCCATAGCCAGGCACGCAGCTGGTAACATAGGATAAGATTCACCACCATGGGCAGAATATACATACAACTCCTCACATCTATCGGCTAACTGTGAAGAAGAGAAAGGAGTCTTACACGCAGGTCATCAGAGCTCATCTTCTCACGGCACCGAGGAACGTAGACAATAATTATCCTATTCAGTCTAATAGGATTATCATCAGGTAACTCCATTCCGATACGGTCTAAGCAAGAGGAGATAGCAGCCAACCGCCTGAAGAGTGGCAGCGGCATGACGTGTACGCCGGGCAAAACCTCCTGTGCTCTACTGCTGGTTAATGGCCAACTGCTTAATACGATGTCACAGCAGGAGTATAAGAAAAATCATAATATGCACTATTATTGCACTTATATTCTTGTACATAGGGGCAGTATTATAGTAGTTATATTCTTGTACATAGGGGTCAGTATTATTGCACTTATATTCTTGTACATAGGGGTCAGTATGATAGTAGTTATATTCATGTACATAGGGAGCAGTATTATAGTAGTTATATTCTTGTACATAGGGGCAGTATTATAGTAGTTATATTCTTGTACATAGGGAGCAGTATTATAGTAGTTATATTCTTGTACATAGGAGCAGTATTATAGTAGTTATATTCTTGTACATAGGAGCAGTATTATAGTAGTTATATTCTTGTACATAGGGGCAGTATTATAGTAGTTATATTCTTGTACATAGGGGTCAGTATTATTGCACTTATATTCTTGTACATAGGGGTCAGTATGATAGTAGTTATATTCATGTACATAGGGAGCAGTATTATAGTAGTTATATTCTTGTACATAGGGGCAGTATTATAGTAGTTATATTCTTGTACATAGGAG
This sequence comes from Phyllobates terribilis, assembly GCF_046119375.1. NCBI lineage: Eukaryota > Metazoa > Chordata > Amphibia > Anura > Dendrobatidae > Phyllobates > Phyllobates terribilis. Next base: position 156,335,461 of record NW_027362767.1, on the reverse strand, counting down.
CAGTATTATAGTAGTTATATTCTTGTACATAGGGGGTAGTATTATAGTAGTTATATTCTTGTACATAGGAGCAGTATTATAGTAGTTATATTCTTGTACATAAGGGCAGTATTATAGTAGTTATATTCTTGTACATAGGAGCAGTATTATAGTAGTCATATTCTTGTACATAGGGGGCAGTATTATAGCAGTTATATTCTTGTACAGTACATAGGGGCAGTATTATAGTAGTTATATTCGTGTACATAGGAGCAGTATTATAGTAGCTATATTCTTGTACATAGGGGGCAGTATTATAGTAGTTATATTCTTGTACATAGGGAGCAGTATTATAGTAGTTATATTCTTGTACATAGGGGCAGTATTATAGTAGTTATATTCTTGCACATAGGGGCAGTATTATAGTAGTTATATTCTTGTACATAGGAGGCAGTATTATAGTAGTTATATTCTTGTACATGGGAGCAGTATTATAGTAGTTATATTCTAATATATAGGAGGCAGTATTATAGTAGTTATATTCTTGAACATAAGGGGCAGTATTATAGTAGTTATATTCTTGTACATAGGGGCAGTATTATAGTGTCGGGGTCGTAGCGACATTCCACTCGTCCTCCAGTCACTCCAAATTAAGGCTATGAGCATGGGTCAACCATTCAAAGAATGAGTCAGACAACAAGCTGGTTCAAACTCAGAGCAGCTCAGAAGGCTACTGGCAAGCCACGATCTCAGCAATGTTCTGCCTTTATTTCCACATGCACAAATTTAAATACACTACGTAATGGGGAGGGGAAAGGGGTTGTTCGGGGCGGGGTAAGCCATAAATGGATTGCTCGGGGCGGGGTAAGCCATAAATGTCTAGTATCCGGCCACTCCTGATTGGTCCACGTCTCCTTAACTCAGTCTCTGGGCAGACAACAGTCAGTTGATGATTCGGTTTCATTTCTCTGAAAAAGGTGCTGGCTGATACCGGCGCCATCTTAGCATAAATTTCGATCTAAGTAACACGTAGCAAGGAAAGCTTATTGTTATAAGACACAAAATGGTGGTTAGTACATAAGCAAAGCGTATAAAAGTATAAATATATAAAAGTATAAAAGTAGAGAAAATATATATTCTTTTTTACCCTGACATTAGTAGTTATATTCTTCTACATAGGGGGCAATATTATAGTAGTTATATTCTTCTACATAGGGGGCAATATTATAGTAGTTATATTCTTGTACATAGGAGAAGATTATAGTAGTTATATTCTTGTACATAGGGGGCAGTATTATAGTGGTTATATTCCTGTACATAGGAGCAGTATTATAGTAGTTATATTCTTGTACATAGGGGACAGTATTATAGTAGTTATATTCTTGTACATAGGGGACAGTATTATAGTAGTTATATTCTTGTACATGGGAGCAGTATTATAGTAGTTATATTCTTGTACATAGGGGCAGTATTATAGTAGTTATATTCTTGTACATAGGGGGCAGTATTATATTAGTTATATTCTTGTATACAGGGGGCAGTATTATAGTAGCTATATTCTTGTACATAGGGGGCAGTATTATAGTAGTTATATTCCTGTACATAGGAGCAGTATTATAGTAGTTATATTCTTGTACATAGGGGGCAGTATTATAGTAGTTATATTCCTGTACATAGGAGCAGTATTATAGTAGTTATATTCTTGTACATAGGGGACAGTATTATAGTAGTTATATTCTTGTACATGGGAGCAGTATTATAGTAGTTATATTCTTGTACATAGGGGCAGTATTATAGTAGTTATATTCTTGTACATAGGGGGCAGTATTATATTAGTTATATTCTTGTACACAGGGGGCAGTATTATAGTAGCTATATTCTTGTACATAGGGGGCAGTATTATAGTAGTTATATTCCTGTACATAGGAGCAGTATTATAGTAGTTATATTCCTGTACATAGGAGCAGTATTATAGTAGTTATATTCTTGTACATAGGGGGCAGTATTATAGTAGTTATATTCCTGTACATAGGAGCAGTATTATAGTAGTTATATTCTTGTACATAGGGGACAGTATTATAGTAGTTATATTCTTGTACATAGGAGCAGTATTATAGTAGTTATATTCTTGTACATAGGAGCAGTATTATAGTAGTTATATTCTTGTACATAGGAGCAGTATTATAGTAGTTATATTCTTGTACATAGGAGCAGTATTATAGTAGTTATATTCTTGTACATAGGGGCAGTATTATAGTAGTTATATTCTTGTACATAGGGGGCAGTATTATAGTAGTTATATTCTTGTACATAGGGGCAGTATTATAGTAGTTATATTCTTGTACATAGGGGGCAGTATTATAGTAGTTATATTCTTGTACATAGGGGGCAATATTATAGTAGTTATATTCTTGTACATAGGGGCAGTATTATAGTAGTTATATTCTTGTACATAGGGGGCAGTATTATAGTAGTTATATTCTTGTACATAGGGGCAGTATTATAGTAGTTATATTCTTGTACATAGGGGGCAGTATTATATTAGTTATATTCTTGTACACAGGGGGCAGTATTATAGTAGCTATATTCTTGTACATAGGGGGCAGTATTATAGTAGTTATATTCCTGTACATAGGAGCAGTATTATAGTTGTTATATTCTTGTACATAGGGGGCAGTATTATAGTAGTTATATTTCTGTACATAGGAGCAGTATTATAGTAGTTATATTCTTGTACATAGGGGACAGTATTATAGTAGTTATATTCTTGTACATGGGAGCAGTATTATAGTAGTTATATTCTAATATATAGGAGGCAGTATTATAGTAGTTATATTCTTGAACATAAGGGGCAGTATTATAGTAGTTATATTCTTGTACATAGGGGCAGTATTATAGTGTCGGGGTCGTAGCGACATTCCACTCGTCCTCCAGTCACTCCAAATTAAGGCTATGAGCATGGGTCAACCATTCAAAGAATGAGTCAGACAACAAGCTGGTTCAAACTCAGAGCATGCTCAGAAGGCTACTGGCAAGCCACGATCTCAGCAATGTTCCGCTTTTATTTCCGCATGCACAAACTTAAATACACAACATAATGGGGAGGGGAAAGGGGTTGTTCGGGGCGGGGTAAGCCATAAATGGATTGTTCGGGGCGGGGTAAGCCATAAATGTCTAGTATCCGGCCACTCCTGATTGGTCCACGTCTCCTTAACTCAGTCTCTGGGCAGACAACAGTCAGTTGATGATTCGGTTTCATTTCTCTGAAACAGGTGCTGGCTGATACCGGCGCCATCTTAGCATAAATTTCGATCTAAGTAACACGTAGCAAGGAAAGCTTATCGTTATAAGACACAAAATGGTGGTTAGTACATAAGCAAAGCATATAAAAGTATAAATATATAAAAGTAGAGAAAATATATATTCTTTTTTACCCTGACATTAGTAGTTATATTCTTCTACATAGAGGGCAGTATTATAGTAGTTATATTCTTGTACATAGGAGCAGTATTATAGTAGTTATATTCTTGTACATAGGGGCAGTATTATAGTAGTTATATTCTTGTACATAGGAGCAGTATTATAGTAGTTATATTCTTGTACATAGGAGCAGTATTATAGTAGTTATATTCTTGTACATAGGGGCAGTATTATAGTAGTTATATTCTTGTACATAGGAGCAGTATTATAGTAGTTATATTCTTGTACATAGGGGCAGTATTATAGTAGTTATATTCTTGTACATAGAGGTAGTATTATAGTAGTTATATTCTTGTACATAGGAGCAGTATTATAGTAGTTATATTCTTGTACATAGGAGCAGTATTATAGTAGTTATATTCTTGTACATAGGGGCAGTATTATAGTAGTTATATTCTTGTACATAGGGGGCAGTATTATAGTAGTTATATTCTTGTACATAGGGGCAGTATTATAGTAGTTATATTCTTGTACATAGGGGCAGTATTATAGTAGTTATATTCTTGTACATAGGGGCAGTATTATAGTAGTTATATTCTTGTACATAGGAGCAGTATTATAGTAGTTATATTCTTGTACATAGGGGGCAGTATTATAGTAGTTATATTCTTGTACATAGGGGGCAGTATTATAGTAGTTATATTCTTGTACATAGGAGCAGTATTATAGTAGTTATATTCTTGTACATAGAGGGCAGTATTATAGTAGTTATATTCTTGTACATAGAGGGCAGTATTATAGTAGTTATATTCTTGAACATAGGAGCAGTATTATAGTAGTTATATTCTTGTCCATAGGGGCAGTATTATAGTAGTTATATTCTTGTACATAGGAGCAGTATTATAGTAGTTAAGTTCTTGTATATAGGGGCAGTATTATAGTAGTTATATTCTTGCACATAGGAGCAGTATTATAGTAGTTAAGTTCTTGTACATAGGAGCAGTATTATAGTAGGTATATTCTTGTACATAGGGGGCAGTATTATAGTAGTTATATTCTTGTACATACGGGGTAGTATTATAGTAGTTATATTCTTGTACATAGGGAGCAGTATTATAGTAGTTATATTCTTGTACATAGCAGTATTATAGTAGTTATATTCTTGTACATAGGGGGCAGTATTATAGTAGTTATATTCTTGTACATAGGAGCAGTATTATAGTAGTTATATTCTTGTACATAGGGGCAGTATTATAGTAGTTATATTCTTGTACATAGGGGCAGTATTAAGGTAGTTATATTCTTGTACATAGGGAGCAGTATTATAGTAGTTATATTCTTGTACATAGGGGCAGTATTATAGTAGTTATATTCTTGTACATAGGATCAGTATTATAGTAGTTATATTCTTGTACATAGGAGCAGTATTATAGTAGTTATATTCTTGTACATAGGGGCAGTATTATAGTAGTTATATTCTTGTACATAGGGGCAGTATTAAGGTAGTTATATTCTTGTACATAGGGGCAGTATTATAGTAGTTATATTCTTGTACATAGGGGCAGTATTATAGTAGTTATATTCTTATAGATAGGGGGCAGTATTATAGTAGTTATATTCTTGTACATAGGGAGCAGTATTATAGTAGTTATATTCTTGTACATAGGGGGCAGTATTATAGTAGTTATATTCTTGTACATAGGGGGCAGTATTATAGTAGTTATATTATTGTACATAGGGGCAGTATTATAGTAGTTATATTCTTGTACATAGGAGGCAGTATTATAGTAGTTATATTCTTGTACATAGGGTGCAGTATTATAGTAGTTATATTCTTGTACATAGGGTGCAGTATTATAGTAGTTATATTCTTGTACATAGGGGGCAGTATTATAGTAGTTATATTCTTGTACATAGGGGCAGTATTATAGTAGTTATATTCTTGTACATAGGGTGCAGTATTATAGTAGTTATATTCTTGTACATAGGGTGCAGTATTATAGTAGTTATATTCTTGTACATAGGGGGCAGTATTATAGTAGTTATATTCTTGTACATAGGGGCAGTATTATAGTAGTTATATTCTTGTACATAGGGGGCAGTATTATAGTAGTTATATTCTTGTACATAGGGGCAGTATTATAGTAGTTATATTCTTGTACATAGGATCAGTATTATAGTAGTTATATTCTTGTACATAGGAGCAGTATTATAGTAGTTATATTCTTGTACATAGGGGGCAGTATTATAGTAGTTATATTATTGTACATAGGAGCAGCATTATAGTAGTAATATTCTTGTACATAGGGGCAGTATTATAGTAGTTATATTCTTGTACATAGGGGGCAGTATGATAGCACATAGAAGGGCAGAATAGTTAGCTAACTGATCAGGTGCACTGGCATAATTACGGCATCACCAACAGTAAAGAGAAAAGTGAAGTCCGGCACTCTTGTGTGGATAAAAAGTATGGCAACCTTATTTTTCATAGGATAAAATCCTTAACAAGGAAAAACAGTGAGTTCTTCTTAAGCATTTTGAGTACAGTGCGTGCTCTTAATCGTAGTGTTATAGTAGCCGCTAAATCAAACTGTTTAAACGGTAAAGGTGACAAACATTAGACGAGAAAGTTTTCCTCATGCCAAAAAAAATATTAAATGTGTAGTCCATCCTTATTCATGATGGGAGAGACATTCAAAATAGAAAAACAAAATTTCTGTTTAAAGAGAACATAACTGCATCAATGATGTCAATGTGAATTGTGTGTAGCCTTCCTCTTTAACCGTCAGTAGCCCTAGTGGCCAGCTGCAGAGGCTGGAGAATAGGAGGCCATACAGAAGAAGCTTTAGGCTGTGTGCCCACGTAGCGTTTTTCAAGCGTTTTTGATGCGGAATTTCCGCAGCGGAAACGCTTGTAAAACGCTTGGTAATCCGCACCCCATGGTCCCCAATGGGATTCCGCAAGTTCTATGCACATGCTGCGGATTTTTCCGCAGCGTTTATGCCGCGTTCAAAAATCCGCAGCATGTCAATTAATTTTGCGTTTCCGCAAGCAGAATTGCCTTTGTCCAATGCATAAAAAACGCAAGGCAATTCCGCATGTGGAAAACGCGTGATAAACGCGCGAAAAATGCGCGATAAACGCGTGCGGAATTCCGCATGCGTTTTTCCGGGAGAGGACTTGCAGAAATGAAGCATAAATTTTCTGCTTCATAAATGCAACGTGGGCACATAGCCTTAGCAGAAGCTGGGAAGTGCAGTCCATTCTCTTCTATTCCCCAGCGATCTGCCAGCTTTCATCTGCTCATTCCCTCCTCCTAAATTCTCTTTCGTGGCAGCACCCATGGGTTTCAAAATCCTGTTTGCCCAATCAAGTAAAAAGTAAAATCCAATAGAGCCTGTTAAGTGAATTAAATTATTAAACAATGGATGAGCCTGGGCCTCTCGTGCCTGACAGAGCAATGTTCTTGTTTCCAAGTGAAAGGTTTTCTCTTTTCAGTTGTGTAATATTGTTCTGAGCTGAGGCGATAATCGATGGGGAATGCAGAGCCCACGGCGCGGCCCGCTCATCCACGATGAGTCTTCAAGACCTTAAGCTGTTTAACAAGTCAAGGGGCACTCCTTGCATTGGTACAGAATGGCATTCACAAACCAAGAAGGGAGGGGAAGAAGTTGAAAAGTTGCAAGTCTCAGCTTTTCACCAACCTTGACAGGAAACATGGTCTCGTTCTGTCCTACCAAACTTCTCAATAGAGATTTCGCATCCCAAGGTTTAAGTAAGAGAATAATGGGATTTTTATCAAGAGTCAGCTCTCATTTGTCATGTTCGGAATCAGCAACCATCTCGGTGTAGCAGATATTGCAGACTGACATACACCAGGACCATTGATGAGCTTGTCCATCTCCTTGCTTCATCTTCTGACAAACTGCCCAAAGGTTTCATCATCTCTTCTAAACGAACTACTTCTCACAGTTCCTATCTTGACACTTTCCTTCACAGGCTCTTGAACCGAGATGGCATTAAACTCTTTGAAATAAAGTTCCTATATTATTAATCCTTTCTTAAATCATGGTTTTCTCCATTGTGTCGTCCTACAAGATGGTTAGTAATGAAAAATGCAACCTAAGCGGCAAAAAGATTACACCAAGTTGGATTTCCCAGGTGGTTCTTCGGTGAGCAATACCTGTTTTTGGTTACCACTAGAATCTAGGTAGGTAAAAGCGAAAAAAAACATTTCACTCCTAGATTTAATGGCAATGTAATGGTGTAGGACACTTAAATCCTGCATGCACAAAAGATCGCTTGGCTCACAGCCACCTGTGCCGATACCACTGGAAATCCAAAGGCCGGATCCTTCTCATCCTTGAGATCATGTGTTGTTGCAAAGTTGTGAGACCGTTACACACATTATGGGTTCGGCTGAATTTAGTCTAACGTGTATAGTCTCAGGTTTCCGTCAAGTGTCGGAAACAATACAGTTGGCCAAACACATTACTTTCATCTGAAATCTATGGACAACTCCTGGTCCACCAGCTGGCTGACATATTCTTCCAAGACTTTGATGAACCTACTGCACCTTGTAGAATTATGGCATATCCACAGAATATTCCAGAAATATATAGATGAGGGTCTCACCAATAGGTCAGTATCTATGTCCTGACAGGCACTGCTTTCAGTGGAGAGGTGGTCTGAAATTCCATACAAATGAATGGGAATACCTCTCCACTGACAATGGAATATATCAGGACCCCGTTCTCGAGATAGTTGCAGGTCCTGTTGATGAAACCCTCATCTATATACAGTGGGTACGCATAGTATTTAGATCCCTTTAAATTTGTCACTCTTTGTTTCATTGCAGCCATTTGGTAAATTCTAAAAAGTTCATTTTTTTCTCATTAATGTACACTCTACCCCCATCTTGACTGAAAAAAACAGAAATGTAGAAATTTTTGCAAATTTATTAAAAAAGAAAATCTGAAATATCACATGGTCATAAGTATTCAGACCCTTTGCTCAGTATTGAGTAGAAGCCCCCTTTTGAGCTAGTACAGCCATGAGTCTTCTTGGGAATGATGCAACAAGTTTTTCACACCTGGATTTGGGGGTCCTCGGCCATTCTTCCTTGCAGATCCTCTCCAGTTTCGTCAGGTTGGATGGTGAATGTTGGTGGACAGCCATTTTCAGGTCTCTCCAGAGATGCTCAATTGGGTTTAGGTCAGGGCTCTGGCTGGGCCAGTCAAGAATGGTCAGAGTTGTTCTGAAGCCACTCCTTTGTTATTTTAGCTGTGTGCTTAGGGTTATTGTCTTGTTGGAAGGTGAACCTTCAGCCAAGTCTGAGGTTCAGAGCACTCTGGAAGAGGTTTTCATCCAGGATATCTCTGTACTTGGCCGCATTCATGTTTCCTTCAATTGCAACCAGTTGTCCTGTCCCTGCAGCTGAAAAACACCCCCATAGCATGATGCTGCCACCACCATGTTTCACTGTTGGGATTGTTTTGGGCAGGTGATGAGCAGTGCCTGGTTTTCTCCACACATACCGCTTAGAATTATCACCAAAAAGTTCTATCTTCGTCTCATCAGACCAGAGAATCTTATTTCTCATAGTCTGGGAGTCCTTCATGTGTTTTTGATCAAACTCTATGCGGGCTTTCCTATGTCTAGCACTGAGGAGAGGCAACCATCTCAAGGAAGATCGCAAGGAAATGGACAGCATGTGACTTAAATATGAGTGTCTGAGCAAAGGGTCTGAATACTTATGACCATGTGATATTTCAGTTTTTCTTTTTTAATAAATTTGCAAAAATGTCTACATTTGTTTGTTTTTTTCAGTCAAGATGGGGTGCAGAGTGTACTTTAATGAGAAAAAAAAATGAACTTTTTATAATTTACCAAATGGCGGCAATGAAACAGAGTGAAAAATTTAAAGGGGTCTGAATACTTTACGTATCCACTTTAATACCCCATTATGTCATCTTTTGTGGTGGGCAAAGAACAGTCATTTGGTTAGAAATATCGTGTGTGGGTGAGGTATCAATGTTGTTGTTCAATCTCCAACCCCTTCACAAATTTTAGGTCTGGTAAGACACAAATGCTAGCAAAACTACACATGAGGAAGCATGTATGCAAATAAGCGAGAAATGCTGATACATGGCTCAATTACCAGAAGAACCAAGAACATAGCGTAAAATCTGCAAAAAGAGGATGGAACCATTTACCGCATAATCTGACATTACTGAGAACAGATTCCCATATTTAATAAATTCTATATGTGTGATAGATTACCTCTGCAGCTGCTATATAGCCCTAAAAGCCCGTACACAGAGATAAGGTCTCCCCTTTCAGAAAGGGTGAGTGAACAGACCGATAGACAGTCAAAGGAACACTCTGGAAAACACGGATACATTATGTCAAGCCAAGTGCAGGATCTGCGGAGGCGGTGCATAGCTAGGAATCCTGGTTTCATACTACAGCCCCTCAGGCATGCTGGAAGGATAGGGACTGGTAATATAAAGGGGCTCTATAGTTAGCAAAAGTGAACCAGCAAGAGTGTAACAAAAGACCATCAAAATGATTTTATAATCAAATTGATCATACTCTTAAGATTATATAGCTTTTTAATTGTATTACCTTACAATATGTTATATTATAGTTTCTTAATAGGTTGTTTTTTTGTTGTTTTTTTTTTTTTTTTTAACGGAGAGGGAATTGCCATCATGGTGGCCAAGGACGGGGACTTGGTTAGGTCAGATTATGCTGTATGTGATTCTGGTGACGTTGCTCACATCGGCCCTTGATAGACTTCTTGGCTCCCGTTGCTTGGAGCACAGGCTGTGACACACGGGTGGAAGGTGATATCTCACTGCTCGGAGGATCATGTTAAACAAACCTCGGATCACGGATATAAAAATTGTCTCCTCAGCTAGATTTGATTTCCGCACCTTTAATGGCTCCTAAGTTGTTCCTGTGTGCGTTTCTCAATAATGGGGAGGAGAAGACGGCTTGCTTTACACGTAATGGCACCTGGTAAATGCCGTCCTTTACTGAAGGTTATTATTGGTATTAGGAGAGACTCATGCTTAAAGGGGCATTCCAGCTTGAGGCACTGATCACCCATTTACTGAAAAGTGAGGATCCTAATGCCCTGGTCACCAGTCCTCCCCCACCGCACATCCTCAGAAGGGGCTTGGAATAGAGCTGTGGTCAAGAATGCGCCCCTTTAAAGGGGACCATCATCATGACTAGCTTCTTCTTTTCTTTTTTTTTTTTCATTTGTTGGATGAGATATCAAAAGTATGCTACTGTGCCTATTAAATGAACCCAAAAGTCATCCCCATCTCCAAATTGTACAAAAACTGAATCAACACTTCAAGTATTTGTACCATGTGACTCAAGAAAGTTCCTATTGGCAGAGTATGCTCACGCACAGCTTCCTGTTTCTGGCTATGTGCCCATGATTGAAATGCTGCATATTTTTTCCGCTTCTCCCTGGCAGGAAAAACGCATGCGGATTGTACATGCGTTTTTCCCACCAGGTAGAAGCGTTTGTGAAGCGTTCTTCACTTGCATTTCTGCATGCGGGTTATCAAGCGCTTTCCAGGCGATTTTAGCATCACTTGGAAAGTGCTTGACCGCTTGGTCACACTATATAAATCCATGCAACCGGCATATATAGTGTGACCAAGTAATAGTTAAAAAAAAAGAATAAGAGTGGTAAAAAATAAAGATTATACTTACCTTCCGATGGCCCCCGGTGTTTTCTCTGCTCCGTCTGGTCTGTTGTATGGGTCGCGGTGGTGTGAGGACCTGCGATGACGTCATTGAGTCATGTGACAGGTCACGCGACCGCCGACGTCAGCGGTCGCGTGACCTGTCACATGACTAAATGACGTCATGGCAGGTCCTCACACCACTGCGACCCATACAACAGACCGGACGCATCACTGAGGAGGCCAGAGGACATCGGAAGGTAAGTATAATCTTTATTTTTTATTTTAAATTCTTTTTTTTTTTTACAGTTTTCTATGGTACCTGGGTCTGGAGGAGAGTCTCATCTTCTCCAAACCCGGGTACCATCCGCACATTGAATCGCATAATATCCGTGTGTGCAAATGTGCTGACACTGGATATTATGCATTTCAATGCAAGTCAATGGCAGCAATTACGCTGCGTGTCCGCAAAATTAATGGACATGCTGCGTATTTTTCCGCAATGATAATCCGCAGCGGAAATTTCCGCAGCATGTGCACAGCACATACAGATTATCATTGGGGACCATGGGGCACGTAGTATTACCAAGCGTTTTTTAAGCGTTTTCGCTGAGGAAATTCCGCGGCAAAAACGCTTGAAAAACGCATAGTGGGCACGCCGCCTTTAAGTGTGTCTGAATTTTGTATGGGAGGAGTACAGGAGACAAACTGTGCCTATTGCCCAGGAGACAAACTGTGCCTATTGCCCCTTTTCTTGGTCTTTTACTTAGGATGGGTCATCCGTAACATGGCTTACTATACAGTGGGGTGAAAAAGTGTTTGCCCCCTTCCTGATTTCTTATTCTTTTGCATGTTTGTCACACTTAAATGTTTCAGATCACAAAACAAATTTATATGTTAGACAAAGATAAAACAAGTAACCACAAAATGCAGTTTTTTTATTATTAAGGGAAAATGAAATCCAAACCTACAGGGCCATGTGTGATAAAATTATCCCCCCCACCCCTTAAAACATAAATTTACTGTGGTTTGGTGTGATAAACCACATCTTTGAGCAGAGTGCAATTTCCCTAGCCATACACAGTCCTGATTACTGCCACATCTGTTCTCAATCAAGAAATTACTTGAATAGGACCTGCCTGACAAAGTGAAGTAGACCAAAAGATCCTCAAAAGCTAGGCATCATGCTGTGATCCAAATAAATTCAGGAACAAATGGGAAACAAAGTAACTGAGATCTATTAGTCTGGAAAAGGTTATAAACCCATTTCTAAAGCTTTGGGACTCCAGCGAACCACAGAGAGAGCCATTATCCACAAATAACGAAAACAAGGAATAATGGTGAACCTTCCCTGGAGTGGCCGGCCAACCAAAATTACCCCAAGATCGCAATGATGACTCATCCGAGAGGTCACAAAGGACCCCACAACAACAGCCAAAAAACTGCAGCCCTCACTTGCCTCAGTTAAGCTCAGTGTTCATGACTCCACCATAAGAAAGAGACTGGGCAAACATGGCATGAATGGCAGAGTTCTAAGACGACAACCACTGCTGAGCAAAAAGAGCATAAAGGCTCGTCTCAGTTTTGCCAGAAAACATCTTGATGATCGCCAAGACTATTGGGAGAATACTCTGTGGACGGATGAGACAACAGTTTAACTTTTTGGAAGGTATATGCCCCATTGCATATTTCATAAAAGTAACACAGCATTCCAGAAAAGGAACATCATACCAACAGTAAAATGTGGTGCAGGTGGTAGTGTGATGATCTGGGGCTGTTTTTCTAATTCAGGACCTGGAAGACTTAGTGTGGTAAATGGTACCATGAATTCTACTGTCTACCAAAAAAATCCTGAAGGACAATGTCCGGCCATCTGTTCGTGACCTCAAGCTGAAGCGCACTTCGATTATGCAGCAGGACAATGATCCAAAACACACCAGCAAGTCCACCTCTGAATGGCTTAAGAAAAACAAAATTAAGACTTTGGAGTGGCCTAGTCAAAGTCCTGACCTTAATCTGATTGAGATGCTGTGGCATGACCTTAAAAAGGCTGTTTATGCTTGGAAACCCTCCAATGTGACTGAATTACAACAATTTTCCAAAGATGAGTGGCCAAAATTCCTCCAGAGCGATGTAAAAGACTCATTGCCAGTTATCGCAAACGCTTGATTGCAATTGTTGCTGCTAAGGGCTGCCCAACCAGTTATTAGGTTTAGGGGGCAATCACTTTTTCACACAGGGCCCTGTAGGTTTGGATTTTTTTGTCTTCATTTAAAAACTGCATTTTGTGGTTACTTGTTTTATCTTTGTCTAATATTTACATTTGTTTTGTGATCTGAAACATTTAAGTGTGACAAACATGCAAAAGAATAAGAAATCAGGAAGGGGCAAACACTTTTTCACATCACTGTAAATCGGGCCTGCCCCAAGGACCAGACCGGTTGTGGTAGTAGGATATTTACAGTAGGGTCAAATGTAAGCACCGATCTCATATTGATGACTTATACATTAGAAAAGAAGTAGACAACCCTTTTAAATTGAGACACCAACAAATCAACATCATGGATAACTTGGAGCAGTAGTTCTGGCGATAAGAGCCATAACCTGTCTTTTTAGGAGACTAAACAAAGCCAGGAGCCATTGCCTGAATTCACACTATTGGGTGTCAGGGCAGGAGATAAGATAACATGATGAGGAGGAATGGTAGAGATAAGCCCTGTCAGACCAGCCACATTTACAAACCTCTAAGTGTATGGTTAGGCGGTGGTGGCAGCACACAAAGACGTATTACAAAACAGTTTCCACTCATGATTGACTGCAGAGAGAGTGGCGAAGACCACCCAACCTGACCTCCCAGACTTCTGGGGTCCTAAATGGCCAATAGGCCTAGTAATTCAGAAAGACAAGGCCAGGTGATAAGTTACTGCACAGTTAGAGCGGATCATCCAGACGACAATTGGCCTGTATAAAGGGCCGATCCGCCATTCTGAAGTCTAGGAAAGCTGGTGCGGGAGCTTTCGAGGTGGTGACAATGGTTGTGATCTACTTCACCAGGAACCGGTTTTCATGATAGAAGTCGATGATGCCTGACCTGAAACAGCAATGGACGTACAACTTATGCAATCGTAGCAAAAAACGGACACAATGATCGAGTCTTTTTTTCTTTTTAAGTAGCCCAATCCATTACATCAAACAGTAAGCAACGCAAGTAATGGCAAGACTGATGACAACTGTAAAGGCTCATGATTAATGAGGTCAATTTATGTAAGTGTTTATATTAAAGAAGAGAACTACCGGTAGAAAATTAGAAAAAAGTTAACAGTTTTTTTTTTTCAGTATCTTATTACTACACCGAGAGATGATGGGTTGAGGTTACAGGCCCAAAGTCTGATCCAGAGCGCTGACCCAATGGCGCCAGCCAGAGCCCTGACCTAACGGCGCCAGCCAGAGCCCTGACCTAACTGCGCCAGCCAGAGCCCTGACCTAACGGCGCCAGCCAGAGCCCTGACCTAACGGCGCCAGCCAGAGCCCTGACCTAACGGCGCCAGCCAGAGCCCTGACCTAACGGCGCCAGCCAGAGCCCTGACCTAACGGCGCCAGCCAGAGCCCTGACCTAACGGCGCCAGCCAGAGCCCTGACCTAACGGCGCCAGCCAGAGCGCTGACCTAATGGCGCCAGCCAGAGCGCTGACCTAGAGGCGCCAGCCACAGCGCTGACCTAGAGGCGCCAGCCACAACACTGGACTACAGGAATCAGCTATAACATTGGCCAAACAGCTCCAGTCAGAGCACTGATCAAATGGTGCTGGCAACAATATGCCCATTGACATCAGCCATAGCACTAGCCAAATTGCATCAACCAGAGCACTGAGCAATTGTCACCAGCCACAACACTGGACTACAGACATCATCTACAGCACTGGCCAAAAGGCACCAGCCATAGGGTGCCAGCAATAAAGCTGGCCTATTGGAATCAGTCACACCGCAAGCCAAACAGCGCTAGCCAGAGAACTGGGTAAACGGCACCAGTCACAGCACGAGCCATATGGTGCCAGTGACAGAACTGGCATATTCACATCTAGACTGGCTAAATGGAGCCAGCGACAGAGCTGGCATAAGCCACAGAACTATCCTAACAGTGCCAGCCACAGTGAAACCAGCAATTCCAATCATTTTCTTCAGAAATACAGCCCACCCAGATCAGTGCCAACCACAGTCCACCCACATTAGTTACAGACATAGCCTCCCACAACAGTGAAAAACAGAGCCCAGCCAAAAGAAAGCTATACACAGCCTCCGCCACAATGGTGCCAACCCACATCACACTCAATGGTGGCAGCTATAAAGCCCAGTTATGGCCATGATAACCAAAATCTCAACCCTGTTGTTTTCTCTACTGGACTGGAAAAAAAAATCTGTGAGGATTCTGGTCTGAACAGCGCCCCAAGAGGCAAACAAAAATATAGCATATGGCTACACGAATACCAAGTGGTGGGGTCCGTGGGGAGCGCTGGAGGGATAGTGAAGTACACAAAGATTCAATACTGCCAAAACCGGAGAAGGCGATGGAGGAACTATTGAGAAATGATTTCTTGGTTAATGTCCTAACCCCCTATGTGCCGGATGTATGCAGAACCCCAGAAATACCGTGGGACATCAGAGGCCCGGACCCTGACACTGTGACCGTTAAGAGCCGCCACTTTCGATTTAACTGTCCAACTTCCTTTCTGTACAGGGGGAAGTGAAACTGGCAGATGGTTGACAAGCGAGGATGCGGGGGATACAAGTCTGAACGTGTAACATTATGGGGGTGATAAAGGCAGCCGCGCAAAACAGCAAAAAAGAAGTCAGTGATTGCAGTGGAGGTCCGAAGCCATGATGAGAATATCTGCATCTGCAGACAGGTCAATACAGGGGAGCAAGAAATCAGGAGCATGACCCTCAATCAGTTCCAAAATGTTGTAAGGTTCAGTTCAATATGGCCGCATTGAAGAGGATCAAATGGGCCTGTAGGGAGCTCCTATGGACGTCAGCTAGCAAGAGGACCCCAAAAATGTCAGAATACACCACTACAGACGGTGTTCCTGCCTCCTGTGCATCAGGGGATATGTAGAAGACAAGTATCTCAGCCAAAACCTTTTTCCAACTGCTTAAAGATCGGCATGGGAGATAAGCAGATGGATCTAAACTATGAACAGGACGGCGGCCATGTTGTTCGGCTTGGCCTCAGCTGTGAAGTGTTTGATGCTCACACTAAGAGCTTCAATACTAACGGGTTAAAAGTCCAGGCATAGTGCTAATTAAGAAAGTAAGCACTCGACCCGCATTTAACGGAAATAATTACTAGATTGTGTTCCCAGCTAATTTCTCTTGTACATAGCAACCCTAAGCTGAGATACCTGCGGAAACAGCACGGGGAGCAGAGTAATCATTAACGCACGGAGGATGGAGAGGACAAGCGCTGGGTGTTCACCAGCGTGTAAACTGCTTACAACTGAAAGAAATGCCCTCTTCAATGCCACCGTGTGACCTAGTTATTTGCAAACATAGCCTAGATAAAAACGGTTCTGCCATCGGGACAAGACAGCAATTTTGTCGAAAATGGCAAAGAATTAGTGAAGTCCTCTGACACCAACGCTCCCCAATCCGCTATTGATACTGGACACTTCGCACGTTACAATTGGACCTTTGGAGTTCCACCATAAAGTTGCGACAAGACACAGGCATGACTATGCATCGGGCCTAGTAATCAGGTGTGCCAGCAGGTAGAAGGAGATTCGCAGAGCTCAGGTCTGACTGCCATGGACCGCCGATGTGGTCGCTGGACCCAGTTTCATCTGAAATAATTTGCTCATCGGGATGATACTTTTCTGATCACTGGGGGTCCAGCTGCTGAGATCACTACTGAACCCAAGAAGGTAGAAGAGAGTCTCCTGAGTGAATGGAGCGTTAGTGAGCATGTGCGACCACCACTATGGATATTAAATGCCACAGTGGTCGCACATGCTCTCTAGGGATGCCTGTTCTCCAGGTCTCTGGTTGGAACCACCTATGATCATACATGTATCACTTATCCTAAGCATACATTTTATGGAACAACCCCTTTAAATCAATAAGACTAAAGAGCAAGTCCTCAAAAGGTCCAAACTCCAATAATGCACCCTGTTTGAGTAAACCTTCAATGGAAGTGAGTGCCAAGAATTCGGTTGTAGGACTATGTCACGCCAAAAAGTCAGTTTCATTTGGAAGTCAAAGTTCCCACCTAGACCGGGCCAAAGTTTTTAAGAACAGTGTTTTTAGGGGCCTCCTCTAGTCTATGTCAACCATCGCCTGACTGGGAAACAAAAGTGCCTGTGTGTCACTGCAATAGATTATACAGCACTCCAAATAGCTGCGGCTTGCCACATCAAAGACTGGTAGCTGATAGCATGCAGTGCCCTGTCACTACACACAGTTAGAAAAACAAAAGGATGCCCATGTGACAGTGCAAGGTTTTGTTTTTTCATTGTTTTGTCTCTTCGCAGCTCATTAGCTCTTAAGTCGAAGATTTTCCATGGTAACAATCACGAGTCTGTACCAATTACTTTTCACACACATCAAAAAACTCAAATGAAGCCCCCTTAAAGCTTTTGGCACCTCTTACCATAATCACCCATGTCACCTTGTCAAAAACGGAGACTGTAGGTGTCATCAATTCTCCATGTCATCCCCTAAGAACAGCAAGAACTGGTGGGCATCCATGAGTTAGGCCCTAACCAATTCTCTTGAGAAGTTACGG
The DNA here is from genome assembly GCF_046119375.1 of Phyllobates terribilis. Taxonomy (NCBI): domain Eukaryota; kingdom Metazoa; phylum Chordata; class Amphibia; order Anura; family Dendrobatidae; genus Phyllobates; species Phyllobates terribilis. The sequence goes on along the minus strand of NW_027362767.1, from coordinate 156,317,579 downwards.
CCTCTGTTGATGTGCTTGGTCACTGGCACCGTTTCAGCCATGGTGAGAAAAAAGTTGCTGAAACGTAAAGGGGTGGTCCAATTTGAAAAAGTATGGGAGGGAGTATGTTCGCAAATGACCCTGGCTAACATTCTAGGGCTGTGGGTAAGCCGAACCTCCGACTCGGACTCCTCAATTTCCCTGACTTCCGACTCCACAGCCCTGCCTCACTACTGAGCGTGTACATAAAGTGCAGCACAGATTCATCTCAACAAAAAGCAGAGATCCTGAGATGAGGAACGGAACAGACATTTATAGGACATCTCATAACTTTCCCAAATTCTTAAGAAAAGATTTACAGCACAGTTTGCATTGAACTACTGTACCATATGTATTTTAGGATTCGGGAGTCGGTCCATTTTATACCGACTCCACAAAAAGGGACAATGAATCCGACTCCACAGCCCTGGTGCAAAGGCAATATGATAATTTAAAGGGGCTGTCCACTTGTTCACTCTGGCCAAGATATGAGGACCTTCTCTATTAACTCGAAACTCCCTTATGGCCCCTTTAAAAGGGGTTGTGTAATCTTCTTTCTTCAGGAGCGCACTGCTCCTCTGCTTCTTGGCTTTCTGCTTGCCAGGGGGAACAGTGCGCTCCTGAAGATTGACAGTTCAGACTCTCATCGATGATCTGAATTTAGCCTTCTCCCATGCTGCAAGCAGAAACAATTTTGCCTTTGCAGCATCAGAGGGGTGCAGGAACACTGGATCTGGTCAGCTTCATGTCTAAAAGACTGATAGACTGCAGAGGTGGCCAGGGTCCTAGGTGACGAGCAGTAAACTAAAAAGAGAGGAGATTATTTTTAATCCCTGACATTGAATGCACTCGTACTTCTAATATCTGGTTCCCATGTATGATGGGGGCTCAGGAGCTGAGGCTGCATCACTCCCGGTAGATGCTGGTTGTGTCCCTAACAGCAGTGATCGGAGCCAAACTCCGCTCGCTGCTGTCAACCCCTTAAATGCCATTGTCAATCCCATTTAAGGTGTGCAGTCTATGGGCATAGAGTTCCATGTGCCTATCGGTATTTCTGTGTCCATAAAAGTCTGCTTTCTCATAAAGTCAGATCATTTTTACTTCACTATGAAAATTAACCACGGGAAATTGCAAAGTTGTGCGTTTTTACAAGCATTTCAAACTTCTTAAATGGGTCATTGCAATTGCAGACAAACCCTTTAATATATACATATGTATACAGCATATGTATTCATCAAGGTAAACCGTATTGTGTAACCTCAAGGGGCAGAACATGCACATCCTAAGGGAGGATACAAAATGTCCCACAGACCGGCATTTTTTTTTTTTTTTTCACTATGTCATTTTCATCGTCTCCGGGCTGTTCCCGCCTTCGTCAATAAATGAAAATTTAAAGGGAGCAGAAAAAAAAAGAAAAACAATTTATTGTCATTCATTATTCATGTGGTTAAGCAGCCGGCGGGTTAAAGTAAAGGCTTTGTAAACTGTTTTTATGTTCTATGGCAGAAGTCCTAACCACTTTTAATAATACTGCGCATTTGGGAACAAGAACGAAGCATGCTGGGAAAGCCCATCTTCCATGCCAATGACACAGTGAGTCTAATGCACAGTAATATTTCTTAGATCAAAAGTATTATTTGATTTGAAGGGCCCCTTACATACTGTAAGATCTCCTCCAAGAACATAAAGCTGGGAGAAGACCCACCAAAGCTGGCAGAAGGCCTGCCCAAGTCAAAACATAAAGGGGAAAACACCAAAGCTAGGAAAAGACCCACCTAAGATAGGCTGAAGGCTCACCTAAATTAGAACGTAGGGGGAAAAACACCAAGGCTGGGAGCAGACCCGCCAAAGCTGATTGAAGACGACTGAAGTTAGAACATAGGGAAGGAAACACCAGAGCTTGAACCAAACCCACCAGAACTGATTTAAGACTCACCTAAATTATGCTGAAGGCTCACCTAAATTATGCTGAAGGCTCACCTAAATTATGCTGAAGGCTCACCTAAGTTATGCTGAAGGCTCACCTAAGTTAGAATGTGGGAAGGGAGCACAAAAGCTGGAAAAAGAAACACCAATTCTGATTATTATTATTAATCCACCAAAACTGGTTGAACATTCACCTAAATTGCAACCTGGCAAGAGACCCACAAAAGATATCTGAAGACTTAACCTGTCTTAACAAAGACATCACGCCACACCGCCTAATCAAAAGAAGAGGCAAGGATGCTGTCAAGTAAAAGTCAGTTCACAGGGCTCCTGTCTGGTGGCGCTAGATGTGACCAATGGACCAGATCCTGTGAATTGATTCGTATAAAGTCTATACCCACCTAAATTGGAACCTGGTAAAAGACCCACCAATGCTAATTGTAGATCCATTTAAGTTAGAACATGGGAGAAGAGACACCAAAGCTCATAAAAAACCCACCTAAATTGAACCTGGTAAAACAGCCACCAAAACTAATTAATGACACACCTATTAGAACATGGGAGAAGACTCTCCAAAACTGGTAGAACACCAACCTAAGTTAGAACCTGGTAAAAATTCACGGGTAAGAAGACCCACCAAAGCAGGTATTGTATCCACTTCAATTGAAAACTGGTAAAAAAAAAACAAAAAACACAAAAGCTGGTAGAGTACGAAACCTCAATTAAACCTAGAAAAACACCCATCAAAGCCAATTTTAGACACACCTATCAGAACGTGGACGAGGAAGACTCTCCAAAGTAGGTAAAAGACCCACGTAAGTTGGAACCTGGTAGAATGCTCATTAAAATTGGTAGAAGACTAACCCAAGTTAGAACCTTGTAAAAGGCTAACCAAAGCTGGTAGAAGACTAACATAATTAATAACCTCAGAAAAGACCCACCACATGCTAGATTAAAGTGTCCCTCCTTCTGTTATGATGATGCCAGAACAGGAAGCAAAGATGGAGGAAATAAGAAACTAAACAAAAGGAAATGTAGGCCCAAATGCAGAACAAGATTTTCGATAGTCTGTCCAGGAAAGAAATCAGAGAATGGAGGAGATTTTCAGTCCAATAAAAAGGAATCAATAGTGGGTGCATTTCTATGGATTAATAGTGAGGCTTCCCTACGGCACAAGTCCACAGGCGTCTTTGGAGGCTACTTTTAGGATTTCCCCTCATTACTTTTCTTAAGCCCGTTAAGAAAATAAGAACTCATCTAGTTAGACTTAACCATTAGTAAGAATTAGTTGCTGCTTGGCCATAGACAACGGATACTTGTTGGAGTGTCTTGCCAACTTTGGTAAAATTTTAGAATAATGCAATTTCCATGGCCACAGATATTTTAGAAGCCTCTTTGCGTAGCTGGCCTTTTTATATTATGCCGCGTGCCCAATTTTAAGGATTTTGAGATGTAAAAGATGTTCCTCTAGAGACAAAAGTAGAAAGAAAACAATTCTGAGGTGAGGGAACATTCAGAAGGTGACAAAAGCTGTTGCTACAAGCCTTTCATGTGTCTGGGTAGCTTCCTCGCAGGTTCTGATGTACATTATTTACTTAGCACCCACACTTTGCTGGATGACGCAGATATACAGGTGATATATCGAAAGTCGTCCCACAGAAATGGATGGAATTTACTGTACAAAATATACAAATACATTTTTGGAAAAAAATACCATTTTTTTTTCTATTTGCTCGCTTCCCGAGTTAAGCAGCTCAACTCTAGGCCCTGAGGATGACGCAGATCATCAGCTCTGTGTGAAGGCAGCTGACTTCTCATTTCAATAGTTAAGCCAGCCCCCTTCTCTGTTACAGATGTTGCACAGGGGCTGGCATAGGTAGGGAAATAAGCCATTATCCAGCCCCCTTCTCTGTTACAGATGTTGCACAGGGGCTGGCATAGGTAGGGAAATAAGCCATTATCCAGCCCCCTTCTCTGTTACAGATGTTGCACAGGAGCTGGCATAGGTAGGGAAATAAGCCATTATCCAGCCCCCTTCTCTGTTACAGATGTTGCACAGGAGCTGGCATAGGTAGGGTAATAAGCCATTATCCAGCCCCCTTCATACGCAGCACTGCTCACCGTCTGAAACAGGAAGCTCTCTCCTGTGTCGAGAACGGGCCAGAAGTAGAGATGATGGACTAGGGACACCTTTGGTTAATTAAGCATAATGTACGACTTACTGTATATTATTTCACTGGGAAACCCCTTGAAGATTATGGACCTATTTTCTAAGAATGGCAGAAACACACCCATAGAAGTCATCACTGACTTCTATGGTAAGAAAACCATGGTCCCAGAGGTTTCAATGACTGCCTCTATGGGGTGGTTTCATGCGACTCGTTAACATGAGCCAAGTCAATTTTAGTAGGGTCTTCTAACAACTCAATGTCTATGGCATATGGTCCACCACAAAATTGGCTAAAATACTCAATGTCTCCCAGTCCCCACCTCTGTGGAGGAATTAGTACTGCCAATACCTACCCTGAAATAAGACACTACAAGACAGAATTGTTATTTAAGCGATTACATGAGTTTTACACAGAGCGGCCACCTCCCTGGAGGGTAACAGTGTGGTAACCCCTAATGAATTTCCTCTGTTAGGCACAAAAGGAAGTTCTTTCTTGGAACAAAAAAAAGGAAAAAAAAAAAAAAAGAGAGGTTTGTTGCTGGTAGTTATAAGACGTCAGTCAGCACTCATAAAGAAAGAGGTAATATTGGTGATATATGCAGAGGGTGGGCACAAAAAGCGGGTGAATGTGATAGCGTTTCCAAGCCATCCAAGACATTCAATACCTCCCAAAAGTTCAGCACATTTCTCTCCCTCTCGAAATACCTTGTCCTGTTGTGACTTTTCTCCCTGAGAACTCTTATAAGTCTCTATCTACCTACTGTGACCATCTCGAGATATGTGAAACTATTACATTAGGGATATTATTAGCTTCATGCGTTTAGGGCGAGGGTCCCAGCATACGAACAGAAACCAAAAGTGTAACGGGGCTTAGATGAGACTCAATGAAGTGGCCGCTACACCCTACTCACAAGTAAGCGCTGATAGCAACATCCTTCAAGACCACATACACATTTGGGTGGACCCCCAGATAGATACTTGACCAGCGCTAAAGCAGGATGGAAAGTACAATGCATAATGACCCTTATAGCTCCATCTGCACCAGTATAATTGACTTACTACACCTCCGCCTGTTATTGGGGTCCATTACATAAAAGGTTATTGTAGGATAAAGAAATCCATCCCCAAAACAGGACCCACCTAGTCACTGGCTTTGTGAGCCATCTACTTCAATGGAGCCAAGCAGCAATACCGGGCCCTACACATTGACAGGAGTGGTGCCGGTACTGGAAGAAAAGAACCATGTTTTTGTAATCCTGGAACAACCTACGCTAGCAAGTTTCCCTCTCGGATGGCTCTTTGCACAACAGGACAATCTACTCCTATATGTTTTGAGTCCTGTTAAATATCGATATGAACAAAAACAACCAAGGATTCAGGAAGCAACCAGACAGCAAAAAAAATAAAAAAGCACGTCCATGAGATGTCACCACCACCAACACGTCCTGGCCCGGTTCAATGACTGCTCAGCTACGGAGCTGTTTTTTCCTCATCTGAAAGCCACACAGATCTAAATCATCTCACCTCGCCCTAAGTAGGTTTAAAGGACGGGGCCTGTGGTCACGATATGTCAGGCTTAAAGATGATATCTCGTTTTCCCGCTTTTAAATGTGGCCATAAAGAAGAAGAAAATCTGTCGGAATCACCATTAATAGGTAAGATAAGGATCATCACGGTCTGTTCTTGAAGTGAACACAAATGTGTTGGTTGTTAAAAGAGGAACACGGTCTGGAGTGTGGCGGAAGGAAACCAGAGAACCCAAAAAAAGATCATTCAATTCCTTTATAGATGGTGACCATGGTCAAAAGTTTTCTGGTGGTCCATGAGGTGGGACCACACTCACAGAAAGTCATGACATCTTGGTTTTGCCTTTCCAAGCTTTTAGAAGACTTTGGCCTACAATTCCCCAAAGCGATATTCACTATTGAAGCCCACCATCCACATCCCAAACAGAACATGCCAAGAGGATATGTTTTGTTGTGCCACCCTGTTGGTTGGGGTGGACTAATTCATGCTGGTCTAATTCCATGTGGCAAAACTGGTGGGAACCTGATCAAGACTTCACTTCTCCAGAAAAAAGGAGGATGAGATCATTGGAAACCTGTGGTGGTCTTACTTAGATATTTGCAGCCTCCTTCTCCATCTCAGTAGTTCCCAAAGAAAAAAAGTGAACTAAGGCAGGAACTAATCCGTAACTTAGACACATATGAGGTTGTTAGCTGGGGTCCGGGAATCCGTGGCATTATCGTTCATATACGGACCCAGAAATACACCAGTCTGAATTTGGCCTAAAATTAGGTCTCAGGATTAGTTTTGTTTATCACTGGAAGGGTGGGGTGGTCTTAAGTCTGGTTAGATATTTTCATCTTACACCATAGAGAATCCCCAGAAGAAAACTACAGTATAACACGTGTTGGGTATCCGGGTTGTTGTGATGTCGCCTACATCCTCCAACTCAACAACAGGTTCCCAGTAGAAAATTGGACTGGAAGGTTCACTGAAAGGTTAGGGTGGTCCGAAGTCTATTTAGGTCTTCACACCCTCTATCTACACCATTACAGTTTCACAGAAGAAAATTGGTATGAAGCACATTGGCTTCATGTGGCATATCTCATTTTTGAGGCAATATTTCAATTTGTGGTTTGCACTTAACGACCCATCACTCATCTATGGTGGCCATGTCCTTATTGGTGACATGTCATTTTCCCTACATTTTAGTATTGTGTTTGAGGAGTTTCTAAGGGATTATGTCTCTCCTTGTGGAGAGTGACAAGAATGACATGCCAGTGTAAGGAGACTTCTAGAGGAGTCTGAGACGAGTTCCTGACACATACATTTTTGGATTCATTTGGTCTGAATTCTTCAGGTTCAGAGACTTGTAGCGTTTTGGGCTCCATAATTCTAGCTGGTACTTTCTGGTCTCATATATTAACCCTGAATCTCATAAAATGCGCTCCACACATCCAGATTACCGTAATTAAAATCAGAGGAACATCACTGTTGCTGGAACACCGAGAACAAAACAGACTATTAATAATGCAACGCTATGTGTAAAATATCAAAGCATCTGATGGTTGTGCAAAGCGGGAACAACGCATTTCAGAATCCTAAAAGCAAGGCAATGAAAGGTTCTGTGCGTACCCGAGGGGCCCGGGAAAGATTTTCTATTAAGATATACATCTAGTGCAGGGTGATAATTCTAAAATCCTGATAGAAAAGGAAACCGCAACTCTCATACTCCAATCACATCCAAAGCTGCATTTTCAAACTTTCCTTAAATCCTTCGGGACTGAGTTGTTGGAGATCACAAACTGAATTGTGCACTTGATGCATCAGGGTGTTTTTTAAACAACATATCGGATACCGTAGTTTCTTTTTGCTGCATTGCACACAAAAATTATCACCATTTGGATTTCAGCTCTTGATACGAGTACAGCTTAATGCTGGAAGGCAATATCTTAAAGACTTCCAGAATTGCAAAGGTAGGGTAGCTACAGTTCTACTCACTAGGCATTATACGCCTAATAGTGACATTTTCACCCTTTCCTTCTTCCGTATGCACAATGAAATTACAGCAGAGAAAAAAAAAGTAGGAACAATGTATGCGTCTTTAAAAAAAAAAAAAATCATGAAAATTCTGCGAGCGTGGCAGCTCCAAAAGTCCATGTAAATTGCCATCTTTACAAACGGGCCCTTGTCCTGCAGTCACGAGCTACACGTTTTAGCAGCGGGCATCTTGCTGACAAAGCATTCAGGTATTCAGAGTTTCATAAGAGCTGGACAGCTCTTAAAGGAACATTGCATAAGAAGGTGGCGCTTCTGTGTCTTGCATAATTCTTAGATAGGAGGTCGAGTTAAAATATTGACGTCTACACGGTTGTCTAGGAATCGTCATCCACATTGGGTCTTTTGGTTTATGAAGATTTTTAGCAAAAACAAGTCCTTGTGAAACACCTTATAAGGGAAATCTGGGACCATAAAGGGAGGTTTCCCCTCTGGAACTGCCCTCTACCATCAGAGGAGAGACTGGAGAACTAGCGATAACCAAGTATTACACATCCATGGTTTTAATGCCACATCAGACCTCCCTACATACAGTAAATCGAATTCCAAAGTGCCAGCCATGGGTGGTAATATACATCATATGAACAAGCGGTTTGGAACACACCTCTTAATCAATGATTTATGGCTTTAGTTCCATTGTCAAAGGTGTATAAACTCCAGCCTCTTAGCCATGCAGTCTGACTTTATTAACTTTTGAGTGAATGGCTCATTCTAGTTTGATGGGTGATCAACTGCATGCAGACTTAACTCACCAAGCACAATGCCAAGCATCGGATGGAGTGGTGTAAAGCCGCAACCACTGGACTCTGAAGGAAACGTGTTAGGTGGAGTGACGATCAGGCTTCTCTGATGGATGAGTCTGGATTTGGTGATGCCAGGAGAACGTTACCCACCTGACTATATTGCGCCAACTGTACAGTTTTTGTGGAGGAGAGATAATGCTATGGGCTTGTTTTTCAGGAATCAGCCTCGGCCTCTTAACCCCAGTGATGGGAAATCTAAAACATTTTGAACAACTTTGTGGGAACAGTTTGGAATAAGCCTTATTCTGTACCACCATTACCGTGCCCGATGCATAAGGTCCATAAAGCCATGGTTGGGGGAGTTTGGTGTAGAATAACATAATTGGCGCCACACAGAGCCCAGACCTCAAGCCCATCCAACACCTCCACTGGAGATTGTGAGTCCAGCTCTCTCCTCCCACACCAAAGTCTGACGCCACAAATGGTCAAAAAAAAATCCCACAAACTAATCCAGAATCTTGCAGAAAGTCTTCACAGAAGAGTAAAATCTGTTATGTATGCAAAGTAGGGACTGACTCCATATTAATGCCTATGATGTAGAATGGGATGTCAGAAAAGCCCTTGTAGGTGTAATGTGGAGGTGTCTAACTACTTTTGTCCATATAGTTGAGTTTGACAAACTCCCCGTTCCTCTGTAAAGGTCCATCACCGACCCCAACCGGAAACACATGACAGACTTCCTTACAGACAAAAAAAAAAAAAAAAAGAGAGTCATGTTTGTAAGGAGTTGGGAGAGAAGATCCACTTTTCTGTGGACTGACGCATCAGCGATATATCCACTAGTTCAACTTTCCTACCAGAGGCTTTCAACAACACTGCCGCTATATTCAGAAAGCCCACTTCTTTTGGAAGCACTATTATCAGTCATTTGATATTTATCTGAGCAGTGGCCGATCGTCTCCGGCCCACTTGCTTCGTACCTCGTGGCTAAGGTCTTGAGAAAACAGTGCCGAGTCTCCAAAGGATGTGAGATTAGTCATAGCTTGTAGAAGGCTATGAATCACCAGCACAAGAGACATTCCGTCGTCAGGGGTGACCATACAGTCCATCCTAATGAGGGACCTTCGGAAAAATAGGACTGTGTGAACTTTAGGCGCCACTGCCGACATCTCCGGGAACAAGTCTTGTTTGTTTTGATATTTTTACATTTTTTACTCACTTTTATAACTCGCAAACACAGCTAAAAATACACGGTAAATTACGTTCGGCGTCCACCACTACTGTAAACACAAGGCCAAGCCAGTTGAGTGCTCCAGGCCTGCCCAGGTGTGTGCCAAGGTGATAACAGTTAAAATTACAGCCCGCTGCCACCCAGAGAGACCCCAAACACCTGTCTACATTGATCTGGGAACTGGCACGCGAACGACAGAAAGGAGACGTGCAACACAGAGAGACGCTTCCCTCTCCACGTTCATAGGCCTTTCAGTTGTAGCCACTCGAGAAATTCGAGATAGTCCTCCTTCTATGACGGGAAAGAAATATGGTACAGTCTCCGGCCAATGGAGCTTTATAAATATCTTAACTCCCAGAACTGGGATTACTCTCTATGATACATGGATGGGGCTAATGATAGTATAGGACTCCTCCTTCTACTCGCTGCCTCCCAACATCCCAGAAGATCAGCACTCTCCACTCCTGAAATAGTCTGTGCTGCTGTGCTCCAATGAGCAATTGCTGATCAGTCACAGGCAGCTTGCTGACAGTTTCCAATTACAATCAAGAGATATCACTACAGAAAATGAAAACCTGATATGCGTTGAAACTTTTTGGAAAAAAAGAATATTCATAAACCCAGAATATCTGCTGTGCCATGTGTTCATTTGTACCCCCCATTATAATACGGAGCATCTACTCTCTCAGCAGTATGCACTTATAAGTTGCTGAGCTGCATTCTCGCCTCGTTTTGGCGGCACATGACACGCTGCGCGGTGCGTAGCGGCAGATTCCCCGGGGGCACATTCATCTGTCTCCTTGCTGAGCAGGCTTCTGCATTTTTTTTTATATATACATGTTTGGAAATACAGCTTTAGTGATATTAGCAACATATGTTCACAGCTTCACCAGTCCCGTGCCCTTGGACATGGATGGCTGCACACGGTACTACCAGATACATGCGTGGGAAATTGCGAGGGGCACAGGTGCACCATGAGCAATATACGGTATATACAGGTCAAGGGTGCTTTCTGAGGTTATTACCCTCAGTCGGTCATTGGGGAGGAGAAAATGGATCATAGCAGAACCCAAACTGTGAATTATTTACATCCTGGATATAGCACTCAGGCAGCATAGTCTGCAACCATATTATTAGTAGATCCATTATTAATGTCCATGCCGTCCGACAATGCCCACTAAGGAGCTGCAGTACAAAATACAAATTATATGGAGAAGATACGAACTAGTCATAGAACACCCAATCTAAGGGCCTAAAGAGCTAAATCTAAGGGCCCAAAGGACTAAAAATGCATAAGTGGAGTAATTAGGTTTCTGTAGCCCTGGATGAAGAGGAAGGCTTAGTGACAACCAGTACAGTCTTAACCATCTTTGTCAGACTTCTATACTGCAAATATGACCAGTAATGTACAGTAACCAACCAATTTCTATGTATTTGACTACTGCCCTTTGGGATTCTGGGTAACAAGCCCTTTGGGAGCTTTAATTGTCGAATTGGTTGTTACACTGCATTCCCGGAATCAGATACAACAAAAAAAATTATTTTTTTTCCTGGAAGGCCTTTTTAAGACGAAGGCAGGAACCAAAGGATATGTGATAAAAGAACATTTTTAAGATAGCAGTGAACAGAGGTAAACCCAGTTGCCCCACAGCCAGAAAACCAATATCTTTTAGGTGTTCAAGTCTTTCATACCAGAGCAGATACAAGTACAAGACAAAGTCTGGCCGAGGCTTCTTCAGCCAAAGACTAATCGGTGCAAACTGAAAAATTTAGGTTGTCTGGCCAGTCAGGGTTTTGTGGAAGAGACAAAGGAACATTACCTCAGGTTGTCCCCACCCAACAGTCTCGATATTTCTAGTCCCACCAACTGGATCATAAAATGAGCTGAATTTATGCTAATCTGCACAAAAAAATTCCTTCTTGTGCCTTTAGGGGCCAGGCTAAAACTGTCCAGTGATGTAAGATTTATATGTTGATAAATGTTGTCCCCTTGTTCCTCGTTTGTGGGGAGTGACAAAGTATTCCTTGGGGGCGGTGACAAGAGGAGCAAAGCATTCCTCATGAGTGGGGACAAGTGATGGAAAGCATTCCTAGTGGGTGGTAAAGAGGCCCAGAGCATCCCTTTTGGGTGGTGACAAATGGCGCAAAGTATTCCTCGTGGGTGGTGAAAAGAGGTGCAAAGCATTCCACATGAGCGGTAGCAAGAAGTACAAAGTATTCCTCGTGGGTGGTGAAAAGAGGTGCAAAGCATTCCACATGAGAGGTAGCAAGAAGTACAAAGTATTCCTCGTGGGCAGTGACAAGAGATATAAAGCATTTCTTTTGGACCGTGACAAAAGGCATAAAGCATTCTCATTACCATAGACAACCTGTGGAACATAAAAGGCTAACAAAAATTATATAGAGATCTTCATCCTCCATTCGCTGTCACAAAAAAATAGTAAATAAGGAATAACAAAAGGTGGATTAGGCCTCGACAAACATATTTTTCCCTTTTTGGCCTTTACATTTTTGGCGTTTTAGCTATGAGCAACCCGATTTTGGATGGAGACCATTTACGGCCATTACAACCTCTACAGAGGTCAGACACTGCAAAATGTTGTTGGTGTGTACAAAATAGCCACAGTTACGCTCGTTCTTTACCCGGCTGAGCATGTATACAATGAATTATGGCAATTCATTGTTTCGTTTTTTTGGACTTTGAGGTCAAGCTCAGGACGCGGAAACATATTTTCAAACCAGTCCCAAAGGAACTGAAACAATCCAAGATTCACAGATATTGCTATTTGAAAACAAATTGGCCATGTCCAGATCCAGGAGTGGAAAGAGGGAAGCACGGATTTAACCCTTACAACAACGGGATCACATAAGAACCAAAAAAGGAAAAGCGTTCAAGTACAGCTTATGGATAAGCAACACAAATTCATGACAGCGAGGCATAAGACACCACATTACATAAGTTTTTACTTAGTTCATGGGGTTAAAGAGTCATTAATGAAGGTGTTGGGGGCTAAAGACTGCCTAAACTTCACAATAATGGGGTCTACCATATCACAACCTGGATTAGGACTTCTAAAAGGGTCCATTCGATATACATCTCTTGCTCGCTCTGAGTTACGCTTGCTTCTTGATAGCTCATACCCATCTCTCCACAGTGGGAGGACAAGGGTTTCACCAGAATGGATTAACGTGAGAAAAATGCCATTGAGATGCCCCATGGCCCCGGGGATAACCTTCCCAGAGCCGCGACAGCATCGCAAAGCCTGTGAACGCAGAGAGCAGAGGACTGGATTCCCACGATCCAGCGTTAAGGAGCTGCTCTTATCAGGAGAGCAGGGGCGAGTCAGACCACTCTCCCTCCTGGTCCTAAAAAGGAAGAAGACGGCCGGCTACCTCCTGGACGGAGGAGGGGGATGGATGATGCAAGAGACGCACACTTTTCCTCAGCTGTGAAGCCTTTTACAGCACCTGTCCTCCATATGTCGAGTAAGTGGCTCCCTATGTAAGCAGCACAAAAAATAAACTTCTACATAGAAAAACCATAAATGTTGTGAGATCAAATAAATCGCAAAGTTACCCCTTTACAGAGGACTCATCACTTGGCATAAATATGTATTTTTTTATCTGGTGTAAATGCCGACATTCGTCTGAATTCGGCAATGTACTTATTTAGTTCCTGCGACTCGCAGTTCCCGAGATATGGCCTCCTCTTCCATGTGTATAAATCTATTTGTTTAAGCCAACTAGGTGTGGTTAACAAGGAGACGCCCACAGAAGAGTTGATGGCCACACCCAGTTGTACAAATAGAGTAGATTTATTTGTAGGGAATTATTAGTTCAGGAACAGAGAGTCACAGGAAAAACAGAAACGCATCGCCGGATTCTGGAGAACAGCACCACTCAGACCCACTAAAATATATATATATATATATATATATATATATATATATATATATTAATTAGTGTATCAGTTAACAGATCCATAGGTCCACTTTTGACAAAAGGTAACTTCTCGCCATCGAAAAGCCGACACACACAGTGCTGTGAGCCTTAGGCTGGAAGTTTGCAGCACTTTTCACGGTATTTTTAGGTCCTTTGTGATAAAACGTAGCTTGGGTTTAAGTAAAGATATGGATATACCGTAACTCCCATATATATATATATATATATATATATATATATATATATATATATATATATATATATATATATATATATATATATATATATATATATATATATGTTGCTGGTTCTCTTCTGTACTATTAGTAGAAACCCTTCCATAGAGAGAAGCTTGTGACTGCCGGCCCACGCCATCCAGAGACTGGTGTGCAACGAAAACCACAACACACAGACCTGCGAGAAAACCAACATCCGCTCCTCCTCCCCCAACGCTGACTCTTCTCTCCCTCTCATATGTCGCTCATTCACGGCGCCTATATATACCGCCGATGTCGATGACCGCTCCCAGGCACGACTGCATATTGTCCAGAAAATGGGATGTTGAGTGGCACTGGGAAAAAAAAAAAACTTTAAAAACGAGTCTGAAAGGGTTGATAAACTGGGTGACAACTTGTGGGTACTATAAAAACAGCCATGCTGGTTGTCACCCAGTGTAGGTCGGCTATGGGTAAAGAGGGAGACCATTTTCAGCATTATCCACGTGTCTGGGTCCTTGATGAAACACAACGCCCTTGACACGATGACACGATGGCGCGATACATTTTGGAAGTGAATTCAGAACAAGTCTGACGAGAAATCCTCATGTTCCCGAATGTAATTACATCCTGGATGGAAGGTTTCACTTCATTGCAACATTAAAAAAAAACATAAATTAGATCTCAAGACTGAGGTTAGTGTGTCTCATGCCTCAATTAAAAGGAATTGTCCGCCTCTTTTTATATTTCTACAAGAGAGTCCAGCCTGCTGCAAACCTGTAAAAAAGACGTTTTCTTACCCACTGATTCTCTGCCACACCTATACAGCACCATTCTCCAAACTTTCTCACGGGCATGTGCTCGCTGCAGCAGTGTCCAACTCCTCACCACTGCAGGCACTGATTGGCTGCAGCCACCTACCAATTCCCTGCTTCTCTTCCACAGAACCATCCTCCGAGCATGTGCTCGCTGCAGCAGTGTCCAACTCGTCGCCGTTGCAGGCACTGATTGGCTGCAGCCACCTACCAATTCCCTGCTTCTCTTCCACAGAACCATCCTCCGAGCATGTGCTCGCTGCAGCAGTGTCCAACTCCTCACCACTGCAGGCACTGATTGGCTGCAGCCACCTACCAATTCCCTGCTTCTCTTCCACAGAACCATCCTCCGAGCATGTGCTCGCTGCAGCAGTGTCCAACTCCTCACCACTGCAGGCACTGATTGGCTGCAGCCACCTACCAATTCCCTGCTTCTCTTCCACAGAACCATCCTCCGAGCATGTGCTCGCTGCAGCAGTGTCCAACTCCTCACCACTGCAGGCACTGATTGGCTGCAGCCACCTACCAATTCCCTGTTTCTCTTCCACAGAACCATCCTCCGAGCATGTGCTCGCTGCAACAATGTCCAACTCGTCGCCATTGCAGGCACTGATTGGCTGCAGCCACCCACCAATTGCCTGCTTCTCTTCCACAGAACCATCCTCCGAGCATGTGCTCACTGCAGCAGTGTCCAACTCGTCGCCATTGCAGGCACTGATTGGCTGCAGCCACCCACCAATTGCCTGCTTCTCTTCCACAGAACCATTCTCCGAGCATGTGCTCGCTGCAGCAGTGTCCAACTCGTCGCCATTGCAGGCACTGATTGGCTGCAGCCACCCACCAATTGCCTGCTTCTCTTCCACAGAACCATCCTCCGAGCATGTGCTCGCTGCAGCAGTGTCCAACGCCTCATCACTGAATGCACTGATTGGCTGCAGCCACCTACCAAGTCCCTGCCGCTGTGGAGAAGTTTTCTCACGGGCATGTGCTCCCTGCAGCAGTGTCCAACTCGTCACCACTCCAGGCACTGATTGGCTGCAGCCATCAAATATCCTGGAGATAAGAACAGCATGACAAATCAAAGTGTCACCGCTGAGGCCAGCGATCTGAAGGCGTCAATGTCCGTACGACCAGAATATGATGTACAGAGGTGGCCAGTGGTGAAACGTCTGCCCTAACGGAAAATGAAGCTGACTGCATGGGAAAACCAAGCTGCACTACACAGAAGCAGCGAGGCTTTAATTTCCCTCTTTTCATTTTTAAAGCATTCAGGGCCTTGTCCTGGAAAAATAAAAAAGAGCCACCTACTTAAGGGAGCAACATGTGATAAATGAGCATGAATTGATCAATTTCGTAGCACCATGAAATAAATTAAGATTGCATTTGGAGAATAACATGGAGCAAAGCAGTGAGACAAAAAAGAAAAAAAGAAAAAAAAAGTATGATCTCAAAGGGGAAGTACCTGCAAAATTAAAAACACCCGCTACAGACACAATTACATTAAAGGGAGTTGCTTTGACAATAGACCCCTCCCCATAGAGTTTGATACTGAGTTAAGCTAGTAATATTATTTTCGCCAACTTCATAAGGCTCCAGTTATCTGATCCTTCCTGCTCATAAAGAGATTAGGTTATTTGATGGTAGCATGTAGAACTACGTTGGCCCTTTAAGTCAAGTAAAGGGAGAAAAACACACACACACACACACACACACACACACACACACACACACACACACAGGTGCTTTCACAGTAGAAGGAGCCGTCATAGCCGGGCCCAGATAATGATCCCATTCTGTGTAAGTGCTAAAGAACAAACATGTTTTGTTGCTGAGAAGGCGGCGGAGGGAGTGCGAGAGGCATACGTGTGACAGGAAAACAGATGTCTCTCCACATACACTGCTCCGCTTGTTAAACACCCCAACCTAGCAAGGCTCGAGTCAGATGAGGTGCTGCAGCTGCCGTAGTACAGCCAGATCCAGCCCGGAGAGCCTCTGCAGCTAGCAATCCCGACTACTCTACAGCTACTGTTAAAGATGACCTGTCGTTGGGTCAAGAGTAAACCGTTTTTGCCCTTGTTTTATTCCCACTATTCACAAATCTACTTTTATTTTTAATCTGCCATACAGATCCAGATATATGGGCCTTCTTATTTTGTGCCATTTTTTCGAGAGGAAGCTCACAGGATCCTCAGGGGCAGGTCTTTAGTCTGCTCTACAGTATTACTCTCTGAACAACGTCCCCTTGGAAGGCCATAAAAATCAGCACTAAATAAAAAAAATAAAAAAACAGAATACTTTGGAGAAAAGCAGCAATAAGGGCAAAAACTGACCACTTTTGACATGGTGACAGACTTTCATCTGATGCTCAAAAACGGGAGAAAAAAAAGTGTTCTGAATATGGAGGAGCAATGTAGCTCCACAACTGCTGGCCAGGTAGGTCATCATGGTGGTCAAAACCACCGATAGCATTCGTCCGATTTATACTGACTTGTGCACAAGCCTTAAACCTGAGCCTTTTAGCCGCATTCATTAGTGTGCCAATATCCAACCTTCAAAACGTCCCTATCCAGTGGTAATACTTATCAACGGGTCTCTATGGACAGCCCAAATTGGGTGTAACGTCCAACTTTCTGGTGGGATTAAGTTAAAGCCTACCTACCTATTTCAGCCTAAGACATACACAAAATTTCCCAAAATTCATAACGGTTGGCAACTAACAGTGGAGGCATCTTGTGTCCCACTTGCCCAACTCGGCTATGGACCTCCTTAAATCTAGTGGAATCTTCCAATATCTGTTTCCCCTGGAACCTTGGATTTCAATGCAGCCCAGGTAACAGCAACATTAAGTTATATGTTCTGCACATAAATTTTCCCCGATTGTCAAGTTTCCTACAGGGCTGTGGATTCGGAGTTGGAGCCCATTTTGGTGGAGTCGGAGTTGGTATAAAATGGATCGACTGCAAAAATATATAATACATTGGGTACAGTAGTTCAATGCAGTTTGTGGGGAATATTTTTTCATAACAATTTGGGAAAATTATGAAATGTCCTATAAATGTCGGTCCTATTCCTGATCTAAGGGTCTAGACTTTTAGCTGAGATGAATCTGTGCTACAGTAAATTTATCACTCACACATGAGCCGAGTATGAGGGAGTCGTGGAGTCGGAGTCATGGAAATTGAGGAGTCGGAGGTTTGGCTTGGCGACTCCACAGCCCTGGTTTCCTTGGGCATTCCCAAAAATTCCTCATCAATTAGACCGACTCCTTATTATATGGGCCCTTGTGTCCACGGGGCACAGCTACGGCATTTATTTGAAATTTGTTTTTGTGAGTTATTGTGACACATTTAGAAGGCAAAATTCAGGACATATACAACCCACCACCAAAATTGCCATTTTTGGCCATCTTTGCTAAACTAAGCCCCTTTTGGATGTCCGGAACTTGGGATAGTCCTTCCAAAATCAGGACTATTGGTAAGTATGGCCAATTAATCCCAGTTTTATTCTTTTAAATCTCTGGTGACATAGCGTGAGATCTTACTAGTTAAACCCTAAATGGGCATCCTGTTATTCTTTTCCTACAGGGTCACGGATGGTGAGGTTCCAAAAAGTCATACAAATAAAAAAATAAGAGAAGCGCCTAAAGGCGACATTGACGGTCACAGCAGCGTTTACGGTCACAAAGGGGAAAGAAAATGCTTTGTCAGAGCGTGAAGTAACGCAACTGGTTTGGCGAGGACGAGCCCCTGGTAATTATGCTGAAAACTTTCAACAGCTGCAGTGCTTTGTGTTTTCCACCTTCCATTTCAGGGTGGCTCCAAAGTACCAGGGGGGTTAACCCATACATTACCGGTCCAGTCTTACAAAGTCTCCTCACAATAAGGAACACCCACTCTCTGACAATGATTTAACAGGTTAACGACTATGTACATTGTAAATGAGCAGCTCCTGAGACAGGCTAGGCCGGCAGTGCTAACCATTGGAGAAGAAGCAATGGTCCCTCACGCCTGCCCGACAGGTATTTTACCCCTTAACAACTTCAGACAGTTTGTGAAAAAAAAAAAAATTTTTTGTGCCCCTTTAAATCAGGCATACTTAGGATAGCCCCAAAAATTAAACTAGTGGGGTGGCACTAGCACCCATCCATTAAAGGCATGGGTCACTTCACAGCCTGGTTCTCAGACTCCGTGAATAGTAAATTAATTTCTCATTTAAGACAACCCCTTTGAGCCCAGAAAATGTAATTCCTATCAGATTTGCATTTAAGCCCTACCTTCAATTTCCAACTTCTAGAAAAGCCCACAAAATCTCTCAGAAACACCCATTTTGGGGCATATTTGTATAAAAACCTGCCCCTTTTAGTCTCTTTTGCCCAATCCCATAAGGAATAGTATGGCAGTAAAACATGTTTGAGAAGCGTAATATTCCAAATTTTCCTCTGACAATTTATAGACATTCGAAACCATTGAGCCAGCGTAATGGCTGCCATCAGTGGTGGTCACCCAGCATCTAGTACAATCCAGAAGTAGAAAATTAAAAAACCTCACGCAAAACGACTCAGAAGACTTAAGTTCTCAGGATTTTTTCTCCAGCTTGATCTTCAGGAGATGTATTTTTAAATGGAAGCCAATGGTTCGAAAGTGGAAGTATCCTTTAATTTTTTTTTTTTCCTTTTATAGCCGCTGGTCAGGTGAAGGTAGAGCCAGGAAGGCTCGTAAAATTATAAGTCAATAAAGATTATCCTGTTGTCTGTGTCTGCTTGAAAATTTTATTGCACTGGATAGAGACTTTACAGAAGCGCAAAAGCCTCATAAAACACCCGGTAATAACATTCATGTCAATCCACTAGAAGTCATCAATACCTGCAGAAGATTCATTATAGATTTTTTTTTTCTTTTTGTGAAAGGTCAGAAGAGATACAGAGAAAAGTAGAGAATTGCTGGATACAGATCTCCTTGAGAATCGAGCACTTAAGATAGGGCGCGGAGGCATTTAACTGACCGTCCCTGGCAGACGAGAGACATTATGTTACTCCTATTAAAGATCCAAAGCTCTTCTGCTCTGATTGAATTATTGAAAAGCGTAGAATTATTTATAAAGAACATACGAGCAATGTGTACATGTTCAAGAGATTGGAGGGAGAAGAGAAGGTCGGAGGACTCCACATGTAGTGGTATCACCAGGGGTTAAAAGGTTCTACTCAGCTCAATGTATGAAGGCCATGTCTGCAATAACTCGTAATGGCCTCTGACCAACAGGAGTCTACTTCTAGACTGTATGCCGTAACCTGAAAGGGCTTGGATTATTGTAGACGTCACGAGAAAGAAAGATCCCCATAGTTCCTCCAAATCCCCTCTATAAAAAGGTATATTCTGGTACACTCTACATAGACAAAGGAAAAAGTAAATAACAAGATTGGAAAAACCATCTCTCAAAATGTCCACCCAACCAACGTAGACAAAAGGAAATTCACCAAATATCTACATTCTATTAAATCTCCAGACAACCATTTTAATAAAAGCAGATCCACCAGCTAATATCTACAATCCAACCAATTTCCAGACAACCATCGTAATCAATGCAGACCCACCACCAAATATCTACAGTCTATTCAATATCCAACTATTGTAATCAATGCAGACCCACCACCAAATATCTACAGTCTATTCAATATCCAACTATTGTAATCAATGCAGACCCACCACCAAATATCTAGTCTATTCAATATCCAACTATTGTAATCAATGCAGACCCACCACCAAATATCTACAGTCTATTCAATATCCAACTATTGTAATCAATGCAGACCCACCACCAAATACCTACAAGCCAACCATCGTAATCAATGCAGACCCACCACCAAATATCTACAGTCTATTCAATATCCAACTATTGTAATCAATGCAGACCCACCACCAAATATCTACAGTCTATTCAATCTCCAACTGTAGCGCCGGCGTCCCTGCCCTCTGCTAGGCAGGGACGCTGTTCCCCTCACCTCTCTGCTCCGTGCCCGGCGTCCTCCTCCCGCTCTGCTGGCAGAGCGCGCTCCTTCCCGGCCACTGTGCTTAGGGCGCGCGCGCGCGCTCTCCCTCCCTCTTAAAGGGGCCGCGCGCGCCGTCCTAAGGAGTCCCCGGCCAATGGCCGGAGGACTTCACCATATATAAGGCACCTCCTCCAAAATGGAGGTGCCCGAGCAATGTTGTTGCACTGTTCACTACTCTGCTTCAGCCCTCAGGTCCCGTTGCCAGTTACCTGCCAGATACCTGTCAGATTCCTGCCAGCTTGCTGTCTTATTCCTGCCTGATATTCTGCTACCTGCCTGCTAGCCTGAGGTCCGACGGTCTGCCTTACAACTCCTGTCAGTCTGTCTAAGGACCAGCTTGCCCGCTCACCTGGGAGCGCACATCAGCTACCTGCCTGCTTGCCTGAGGTCCGACGGTCTGCCTTCCAACTCCTGTCAGTCTGTCTATGGACCAGCTTGCCCGCTCACCTGGGAGCGCACATCTGCTACCTGCCTGCTAGCCTACCTGGAGGCTCCGCCGTCACGTGCTGTGACCACCTGCCTGTCCAGTGACTCCTGCCCGCTCACCTGGGAGCGCTCATCTGCTGCCTGTCTCCTAGCCTACCTGGAGGCTCTGCCGTCACGTGCTGTGACCACCCGCCTGTCCAGAGACTTCTGCCCGCTCACCTGGGAGCGCTCATCTGCCGCCTGTCTGTTGGTCTTCCTGGAGGCTCCGCCGTCACATGCCGTGACCACCCGTTTATCCAGAGACTCTCGCCTGCTCACCTGGGAGCTCACGTCTACCATCAGCCGCCACAGGTCGTACCAACCCTTTACCCAGAGACTGCCCCGGTCACTTGCCGTGACCATCTGCCCGTTCATCCAGAGACTGCCCCGGTCACTTGCCGTGACCATCTGCCCGTTCATCCAGAGACTGCCCCGGTCACTTGCCGTGACCATCTGCCCGTTCATCCAGAGACTGCCCCGGTCACTTGCCGTGATCATCTGCCCGTTCATCCAGAGACTGTCCCGGTCAGCTGCTGTGACTGCCTGCCTGGTCGCCACCCGCTCCCTTACAAGGACCGCCCCCTTGTATAGTAGCTCAGAGGTTCCGCCTCCCAGACCCGTTACAGTTTGCTCGGGCCATGGAACCCGGTGGCACCCAAGCTCCCTCGCTCTCGGACCTGTGTCATGAACTGTCCCGTCAAAGGTCCCAACAGGAGTCCATCCTGGGTCACCTGCGGAATGTCAATACTCGCCTGGACACTCTGACTGCTCCACCAGCAACCTCCGCCAGTGCCATGTCTCGCAATCCGGCAGCTCCGCTGCCCACTAATACCATGGTATCCTACCCCGGACCCCGGCTTTCTGCACCTCCTCGCTTCGGAGGCGACTCCGCCCAGGCTCGGGGCTTCATAAATCAGTGCACCCTGCACTTTGAACTATTGTCCCACCAGTTTAACTCCGACCGGGCCAAAATTGCCTTCATCATGTCCCATCTCACCGGGGAGGCCCTGGCCTGGCTAAATCCTCTATGGGAGAGAGGAGACCCCCTGGTGTCCGACTTGCCTGCCTTTCTCACGGCTTTCCGGAAAGTCTTCGACGAACCCGGACGGAAGACCTCATCCGCATCATCACTGCTACGCCTCCGTCAGGGAAGTCTCACCGTGGGCCAATATGCCATACGGTTCCGTACCCTTGCCTCGGAGCTGGCCTGGGATAACGACGCTCTGGTATCCGTCTTCTGGGAGGGTCTGTCCGGCCGTATTAAAGATGAACTTGCCGGTCGGGACATTCCTACCACTCTCGATGACCTAATAACTCTTGCCACCCGGATTGACCTACGGTTCCAGGAGCGTGCCAAAGAGGTCACCCGTGAGAAGAGGTTTCCACGTCTAGCTCCTACTCTTCAGAAACCCGTCACTCCCTCCGTCTCTCCCCAGGTACACTCTCCTGAGCCTATGCAGGTCGACCAGACCAAGATGGTCAAAACCCGTCAGGACTTACGCCGTGCCGAGGGGAGCTGATTCTACTGTGGCAGTAAGGAGCACCGGATCCGTGCCTGCCCGGAGAAGTCGGGAAACGCCTGTGTCTAGGTTCGCTCAGAGAGGTCGACCTAGATAAGAATAAATCCTCTCCATCTCTGCTGCTGTCAGTCTCAATCGTCTGCGGGGAGAACCGTTATTTCGAACTAGCCCAACTTGACTCTGGAGCAGCCGGGAATCTTATTTCACAGTCCCTGGTAGAGAAATACCGCATCCCCACCAAACCTCTGGCTGTACCCTTGTCTGTTGCTGCCGTGGATGGGGGTCTCTTACCACGCCCCATCCAACTCATCACCGAATCCATTACTCTGCAGGTGGGAATGCTGCATTCTGAGAGTATCTCCTTTCATGTTCTGCCTGGACTCTCTCACGCCCTCTTGCTAGGTCTACCTTGGCTCCAGAGACATGCACCCGTGCTTGACTGGCAGACCGGAGAGGTCCTTCGCTGGGGACAGGACTGCCATAAGACCTGTCTGGTTCCCGTCCATCCCGTCCGTCCTCCTACCCCAGCTAATCTACCTGGACTTCCGATTCCTTATTGGTCTTATGCTGATGTCTTTAATAAAAAGGAGGCAGAGACACTACCCCCTCATAGACCATACGACTGCCCTATCGACCTGTTACCAGGTACTACTCCTCCCCGTGGGCGTATTTATCCATTATCCGCTGCTGAGACCCGGTCGATGTCCGAATATATTGAGGAGAATCTGGCCAGGGGATTCATCCGGAAATCTACCTCCCCGGCGGGAGCAGGCTTCTTTTTCGTCAAAAAGAAGGACGGCTCTCTCCGTCCCTGTATAGACTATAGAGGCCTTAACCAGATCACGGTGAAGAATAAGTACCCCCTTCCGCTCATTCCGGAGTTATTTGATCGTCTGAGGGGGGCTAGAATCTTCACCAAACTGGACCTCCGTGGGGCGTACAACCTGGTTCGTATCCGTCAGGGGGATGAATGGAAGACGGCATTCAACACCCGAGACGGCCACTATGAATATCTGGTAATGCCCTTTGGTCTCTGTAACGCTCCTGCCGTCTTTCAAGAGTTGGTCAATGACATCTTCCGGGACCTTCTCTACTCCTGCGTAGTGGTGTACCTGGACGACATCTTGGTCTTCTCTCCGGATCTCCAGACTCACCGGAGAGACGTTCGTCAGGTCCTGCTCAGGCTCAGGCAGAATCACCTCTTCGCTAAATACGAGAAGTGCCTCTTTGAGCAGACCTCGCTTCCGTTTTTGGGCTACATTATTTCTCAGACCGGCCTACGAATGGATCCAGAGAAACTGTCTGCCATCGAGAAATGGCCTCGACCGGAGGGGTTGAAGGCCATTCAGCGGTTCCTGGGCTTCGCCAACTACTACCGCCTCTTCATACCACACTTCTCTTCCCGGACTGCCCCAATTTCCGCGCTCACCCGTAAGGGTACTAATCCCAAAGAGTGGCCGCCCGAAGCAGAGGAGGCCTTTCTTTCCTTAAAACAGGCCTTCTCTTCCGCCCCGGTGCTGCATCGCCCGGACGGCAACAAGCAGTTCTTCCTGGAAGTTGACGCCTCCTCCTCTGGAGCCGGAGCGGTACTTACTCAAAAATCATCTTCCGGGAGGATGGTAACTTGTGGCTTCTTCTCTAAACTCTTCTCCTCCTCAGAGCGCAATTATTCCATAGGAGACCGAGAGTTACTGGCCATCAAACTGGCATTGGAGGAGTGGCGTTACCTGCTCGAGGGGGCTCTTCACCCGGTAATAATTTACACTGACCACAAGAACTTGGCTTACCTCCAGCATGCCCAGAGACTTAACCCGCGCCAAGCCCGGTGGTCCTTGTTTTTTGCTCGCTTTGATTTTGTTCTTCATTTTCGCCCGGCTGACAAAAACGTCAAAGCAGACGCCTTGTCTCGATCCTTTCTGGTGTCTGATCTCGAGGAAGATCCGAAACACATCATCGATCCCGCCAGAGTAATGCAGGTGGCTCCCGTGAGTCTAAATCGTCTCCCTCCCGGAAAGACGTTCGTATCAGTACCTGATCGGGAGAAGATCCTTCACTGGGGTCACTCGTCTAAACTGGCTGGCCATGCCGGTCAGAAAAAGACCCTCCAGCTTATTACCCGGCACTACTGGTGGCCTACCCTGCACAAGGACGTAATAGACTTTGTTTCTGCCTGTGTGTCCTGCGCCCGCAACAAGGTTCCGAGACATCTGCCAGCCGGTCGCCTCCTTCCGCTTTCTGTACCTGCTGCCCCCTGGCAGCATATAGCAATGGACTTTATAACTGACCTCCCAGTCTCTGCCGGTTGTACGGTCATTTGGGTGGTCGCTGACCGCTTCTCCAAGATGGCTCATTTCGTTCCCCTGCCAGGCCTCCCGTCTGCACCCGAGCTAGCTAAAGACTTTATTCGTCACATCTTTCGTCTTCATGGCCTGCCCCTCCACATCGTGTCGGATCGTGGGGTACTGTTCACCTCACGCTTCTGGAGAGCCACTTGTAAACTGCTAGACGTCACCCTGGACTTCTCTTCCGCTTACCACCCTCAGTCCAATGGTCAAGTGGAGCGGATCAATCAGAACCTGACCAGTTACCTCCGGCACTTCGTTAATGCTCATCATTCAGACTGGGTGGATCTCCTACCATGGGCCGAGTTCTCTTATAACAATCACGAGAGCGAATCCTCCTCCAAATCCCCGTTTTTTGTAGTCTTCGGTCAGCATCCTCGGATTCCTTTTCCTGTCTCCACCTCTGTGGACAACCCGGCTGCGGAATCTCTCGTTAGCAAATTTTCCTCCATTTGGGAGAGTACCCGATCCGCACTCCTTCAGTCGTCCGAACGGATGAAAAGACACGCTGACAAAAAACGCCTGGATCCTCCACAATTTCGTCCTGGAGATAAAGTCTGGCTCTCATCTAAATATGTCCGACTCAAGATACCTTCTTACAAGTTAGGGCCTCGGTTCATCGGTCTTCTGGAGGTCATCAGTCAGATCAACCCGGTGGCCTATAAATTTAAACTCCCGGCCAACTTACGGATCCCTAACTCCTTCCATGTATCTCTCCTCAAACCTGTGGTACTTAACTCTTTTTCCAAGTCTACAGGTACGCCTCCTGCTCCGGTTTCTGCTGAGGACGAGTTTGAGGTAGAGAACATTCTTGCCACCAAAAGGGTAAGAGGAAAGACCTTTTTTTCTAGTAGATTGGAAGGGGTTTGGTCCTGAGGAGAGAACGTGGGAGCCCCGGGAGAACATCCATGCCCCTCTTATCCTTGCTAAATTTCTGTCTGGCCTAAAAAAGGGGGGGCCTAAAGGGGGGGGTACTGTAGTGCCGGCGTCCCTGCCCTCTGCTAGGCAGGGACGCTGTTCCCCTCACCTCTCTGCTCCGTGCCCGGCGTCCTCCTCCCGCTCTGCTGGCAGCGCGCGCTCCTTCCCGGCCACTGTGCTTAGGGCGCGCGCGCTCTCCCTCCCTCTTAAAGGGGCCGCGCGCGCCGTCCTAAGGAGTCCCCGGCCAATGGCCGGAGGACTTCACCATATATAAGGCACCTCCTCCAAAATGGAGGTGCCCGAGCAATGTTGTTGCACTGTTCACTACTCTGCTTCAGCCCTCAGGTCCCGTTGCCAGTTACCTGCCAGATACCTGCCAGATTCCTGCCAGCTTGCTGTCTTATTCCTGCCTGATATTCTGCTACCTGCCTGCTAGCCTGAGGTCCGACGGTCTGCCTTACAACTCCTGTCAGTCTGTCTAAGGACCAGCTTGCCCGCTCACCTGGGAGCGCACATCAGCTACCTGCCTGCTTGCCTGAGGTCCGACGGTCTGCCTTCCAACTCCTGTCAGTCTGTCTAAGGACCAGCTTGCCCGCTCACCTGGGAGCGCACATCAGCTACCTGCCTGCTTGCCTGAGGTCCGACGGTCTGCCTTCCAACTCCTGTCAGTCTGTCTATGGACCAGCTTGCCCGCTCACCTGGGAGCGCACATCTGCTACCTGCCTGCTAGCCTACCTGGAGGCTCCGCCGTCACGTGCTGTGACCACCTGCCTGTCCAGTGACTCCTGCCCGCTCACCTGGGAGCGCTCATCTGCTGCCTGTCTCCTAGCCTACCTGGAGGCTCTGCCGTCACGTGCTGTGACCACCCGCCTGTCCAGAGACTTCTGCCCGCTCACCTGGGAGCGCTCATCTGCCGCCTGTCTGTTGGTCTTCCTGGAGGCTTCGCGGTCACATGCCGTGACCACCCGTTTATCCAGAGACTCTCGCCTGCTCACCTGGGAGCTCACGTCTACCATCAGCCGCCACAGGTCGTACCAACCCTTTACCCAGAGACTGCCCCGGTCACTTGCCGTGACCATCTGCCCGTTCATCCAGAGACTGCCCCGGTCACTTGCCGTGACCATCTGCCCGTTCATCCAGAGACTGCCCCGGTCACTTGCCGTGATCATCTGCCCGTTCATCCAGAGACTGTCCCGGTCACCTGCTGTGACTGCCTGCCTGGTCGCCACCCGCTCCCTTACAAGGACCGCCCCCTTGTATAGTAGCTCAGAGGTTCCGCCTCCCAGACCCGTTACACCAACCATTGAAATCAATGCAGAACCACCACCAAATACCTACAAGCCAACCATCGTAATCAATGTAGACCCACCACCAAATATCTACATTCCAACCATTTTCCAGACAACCAACGTCATCAACGCAGACCCATCACCAAATATCTACAGTCTATTCAGTCTCCAACCATTGAAATCTATGCAGAACCACCACCAAATATCTACAATCCAACCAAAGATTTACGAGCTATGACCCATTCAATATCTAGATAATTATTGCTCAACGAATACCCACCAACAAATATCTACAACCCATTTAATATCTGGCCAATCTTCGTAGACACTGGAGATCCACTGACAAATATGTATAATCCATTCAATCATCTTAGTCAATGTATATCCACCACAAAATATCTATGACCTAATTAATCTCCAGACAATCTTCATAGAGAGAGGTTCACAATCCATTTAATTACCAGCCAATCATTGTAGACAAACAAATATCCACAACCCGTTCAAACTTCAACCAACTATCGTAAGCAATCAACCATCGTTCTGTCAGCAACTATCTACAACACGTACATTCTCCAACCAACCATCGTAAATAGCGGAGATAGATATAAACATATCTACAACAATGCCGATGAGTCGATTGTAATATAGTGGCCAGACATTTCCAGGGCCGACTTTTGAGAAGTTGTACCTCATGTGTCTCAAGGAAAAACAAAAACAAACATCATCTTCTGAACGATAGATACTTGAAAATATCATTAGTGGAAGTCATGAGCTTAGACTACAAAATATTTTTGGCTTCACAATATACCTGACTCACAGAGATTTCCAATTCTTAAATAGCCATTTCATAAAATTTGGGGAAATTAGTGGAAAACCAAACTCAAGATCTTAATTAATGTGGTCTTTTATTTATCACATCTTCAGTTTTAGGTGGCTTCCAGTGTCAAGACTATTACTAGTGATATTAAGATGAGGCATGCCAAGAGTAGTTTTCACTTACGTTCCCCAACATATCGAAAGCCAAAAAAAATGTCATCACAAATTTACTCTACAGGGAAGATGGATATCGGCTAATTTGATCACTCAATGAATTTCCGGTCCAGAGAAATTAATTGTATCACTTTATTTTCCTTTTTAAATAAGGTACAGAGACAGAAGTCAATTTAGCAACTGGGCTGGCTGACTCATCACCTCCTCTTGGCACGGAACGAGAGTGTCTACTAGTAAAATTAAAATCAGTATACAGATTAATGTTGCAGACCTTTATTTTCCCCCAATATTTTGGTCTCGAGCTGCAATTTTGAGCAATAAATTAATCACAATTTGGAGAAAAATAAATTTGAGAAGCACATTGCTGGCTTTTATCACTCGTATCTCAGGCTCTATGAAGCTGCCGACTTGTTTTCATACTATGAAATCACAAAGCTTTCAGGAACCACCACAAAATGCCAGCGTGGCCAATTAAAGAATGGCTACACATGAGGGCTACCCAGCAAATCCATCTCATAGTATATAAATGGCTCCTACAATACTACTGAACTGAACAGCAGAGGAGGAAATCAGTACTGTATTAACAAACCAAGCTAAACCTAGCATCACTTAAATGGCAACTACAGTGAGAAACTAATCTGCTACACATTCATTTCTATATATAAGCCATAAGGGGAAGTATTATAGTAATTACGCTAGTAGGGGTCAAATAATACTAGTTATAATGTACTATAATACCGCTCCCTATGTACAAGAATATAACTACTATAATATTGCCTCCTATGTACAAGAATATAACTACTATAATACTGCCCCCTATGTACAAGAATATAACTACTATAATACTGCTCCCTATGTACAAGAATATAACTACTATAATATTGCCTCCTATGTACAAGAATATAACTACTATAATACTGCCCCCTATATACAAGAATATAACTACTATAATACTGCTCCCTATGTACAAGAATATAACTACTATGATACTGCCCCTATGTACAAGAATATAACTATAATACTGCTCCCTATATACAAGAATATAACTATAATACTGCCCCTATGTACAAGAAGATAACTACTATAATACTGCTCCATGTGTACAAGAATACAACTACTATAATACTGCCCCCTATGTACAAGAATATAACTACTATACTACTGCCCCCTATGTACAAGAATATAACTACTATACTACTGCCCCCTATGTACAAGAATATAACTACTATACTACTGCCCCCTATGTACAAGAATATAACTACTATACTACTGCCCCCTATGTACAAGAATATAACTACTATAATACTGTCCCCTATGTACAAGAATATAACTACTATACTACTGCCCCCTATGTACAAGAATATAACTACTATACTACTGCCCCCTATGTACAAGAATATAACTACTATAATACTGTCCCCTATGTACAAGAATATAACTACTATAATACTGCCTCCTATGTACAAGAATATAACTACTATAATACTACCCCTATGTACAAGAATATAACTACTATAATACTGCCCCCTATGTACAAGAATATAACTACTATAATACTGCCCCCTATGTACAAGAATATAACTACTATAATACTGCCCCCTATATACAGGAATATAACTACTATAATACTGCCCCCTATATACAAGAATATAACTACTATAATACTGCTCCTATGTATAAGAATATAACTACTATAATACTGCTCCCTATGTACAAGAATATAACTACTATAATACTGCTCCCTATGTACAAGAATATAACTACTATAATAGTGCCCCCTATGTACAAGAATATAACTACTATAATACTGCTGCTATGTACAAGAATATAACTACTATAATACTGCTCCCTATGTACAAGAATATAACTACTATAATAATACTGCCCCCTATGTACAAGAATATAACTACTATAATACTGCCCCTATGTACAAGAATATAACTACTATAATACTGTTCCCTATGTACAAGAATATAACTACTATAATACTGCCCCTATGTACAAGAATATAACTACTACAATACTGCTCCCTATGTACAAGAATATAACTACTATAATACTGTCCCTATGTACAAGAATATAACTACTATAATACTGCCCCCTATGTACAAGAATATAACTACTATAATACTGCCCCCTATGTACAAGAATATAACTACTATAATACTGCCCCCTATGTACAAGAATATAACTACTATAATACTGCCCCCTATGTACAAGAATATAACTACTATAATACTGTTCCCTATGTACAAGAATAGAACTACTATAATACTGTCCCTATGTACAAGAATATAACTACTATAATACTGCCCCTATGTACAAGAATATAACTACTATAATACTGCCCCCTATGTACAAGAATATAACTACTATAATACTGCCCCCTATGTACAAGAATATAACTACTATAATACTGTTCCCTATGTACAAGAATATAGCTACTATAATACTGCCCCCTATGTACAAGAATATAACTACTATAATACTGCCCCCTATGTGCAAAAATATAACTACTATAATACTGCCCCCTATGTACTAGAATATAACTACTATAATACTGGCCCTATGTACAAGAATATAACTACTATAATGCTGTCCCCTATGTACAAGAATATAACTACTATAATACTGCTCCTATGTACAAGAATATAACTACTATAATACTGCCCCTATGTACAAGAATATAACTACTATAATACTGCTCCTATGTACAAGAATATAACTACTATAATACTGCCCCCTATGTACAAGAATATAACTACTATAATACTGCCCCTATGTACAAGAATATAACTACTATAATGCTGTCCCCTATGTACAAGAATATAACTACTATAATGCTGTCCCCTATGTACAAGAATATAACTACTATAATACTGCCCCCTATGTACAAGAATATAACTACTATAATACTACTCCCTATGTACAAGAATATAACTACTATAATACTGCTCCCATGTACAAGAATATAACTACTATAATACTGCTCCCATGTACAAGAATATAACTACTATAATACTGCCCCTATGTACAAGACTATAACTACTATAATACTGCTCCTATGTACAAGACTATAACTACTATAATACTGCTCCTATGTACAAGACTATAACTACTATAATACTGCTCCTATGTACAAGAATATAACTACTATAATACTGCTCCCATGTACAAGAATATAAATACTATAATACTGCCCCTATGTACAAGACTATAACTACTATAATACTGCTCCTATGTACAAGACTATAACTACTATAATACTGCTCCTATGTACAAGACTATAACTACTATAATACTGCTCCTATGTACAAGAATATAACTACTATAATACTGCCCCTATGTACAAGAATATAACTACTATAATACTGCTCCTATGTACAAGAATATAACTACTATAATACTGCCCCCTATGTACAAGAATATAACTACTATAATACTGCCCCTATGTACAAGAATATAACTACTATAATGCTGTCCCCTATGTACAAGAATATAACTACTATAATGCTGTCCCCTATGTACAAGAATATAACTACTATAATACTGCCCCCTATGTACAAGAATATAACTACTATAATACTACTCCCTATGTACAAGAATATAACTACTATAATACTGCTCCCATGTACAAGAATATAACTACTATAATACTGCTCCCATGTACAAGAATATAACTACTATAATACTGCCCCTATGTACAAGACTATAACTACTATAATACTGCTCCTATGTACAAGACTATAACTACTATAATACTGCTCCTATGTACAAGACTATAACTACTATAATACTGCTCCTATGTACAAGAATATAACTACTATAATACTGCTCCCATGTACAAGAATATAAATACTATAATACTGCCCCTATGTACAAGACTATAACTACTATAATACTGCTCCTATGTACAAGACTATAACTACTATAATACTGCTCCTATGTACAAGACTATAACTACTATAATACTGCTCCCATGTACAAGAATATAACTACTATAATACTGCCCCTATGTACAAGAATATAACTACTATAATACTGCTCCTATGTACAAGACTATAACTACTATAATACTGCTCC
Organism: Phyllobates terribilis; assembly: GCF_046119375.1. Classification (NCBI taxonomy): domain Eukaryota; kingdom Metazoa; phylum Chordata; class Amphibia; order Anura; family Dendrobatidae; genus Phyllobates; species Phyllobates terribilis. The sequence continues at coordinate 156,285,302 of NW_027362767.1, read as the reverse complement.
TATGTACAAGACTATAACTACTATAATACTGCTCCTATGTACAAGACTATAACTACTATAATACTGCTCCCATGTACAAGACTATAACTACTATAATACTGCTCCTATGTACAAGAATATAACTACTATAATACTGCTCCCATGTACAAGAATATAACTATTATAATACTGCCCCTATGTACAAGAATATAACTACTATAATACTGCTCCCTATGTACAAGAATATAACTACTATAATACTGCTTCCTATGTACAAGAATATAACTACTATAATACTGCTCCTATGTACAAGAATATAACTACTATAATACTGCTCCCATGTACAAGAATATAACTACTATAATACTGCCCCCTATGTACAAGAATATAACTACTATAATACTGCTCCTATGTACAAGAATATAACTACTATAATACTGCTCCTATGTACAAGAATATAACTACTATAATACTGCTCCCTATGTACAAGAATATAACTACTATAATACTGCTCCTATGTACAAGAATATAACTACTATAATACTGCCCCTATGTACAAGAATATAACTACTATAATACTGCCCCCTATGTACAAGAATATAACTACTATAATACTGCCCCCTATTGATGGGAATATAGCCGCTGTATGAAGCAATAGAGGGACAGTATAACTATAATCTAGCGGTGGCAGCTGCAGACCCCCATCAGAATGAGGCTACAGCTGAGGTGTGCGAGGCAGAGTCTGTCATCAAGTTCCAGGACAAACAATGGCCATTTGGTGCAGTCATTGATGTGGGCCGGTGGTCCAGCACCTGTTCCATGCAGACAGGTGCTCTGCAGCAGCAGGAAGTATAATCATGTGTCAGCTCTGTGCAGGGGAGTGGAGCGGGCTGCACCCTAACTTACACTACACCCGATGATCAGGGTGGATAAAACCGGCACGATGAGAAAGCATCGCCCTGTCATTAGTGCTGTGCACACGACATAACCTGCAAGTTTCTCTTTATCTGTGATGTGCGGGATTCTACATATTCAAGTACACAAAGGGTGGCAACCAATATGGCTACTGCAGCATTGTCACCCTACTTTCCTGAAAGTTGGAGTTCACCCAATCATCCTGATTGTTATTCATCTAGGATGTAGGACATTGTAAGCAGATTTACTCTTTAACAGAGGCAAACTAATGACCATCAACTCAGCTTTCCAAAATTGCTGGGGGGAGGGGGGAAACATCTATAATAACCAGATTTTGCCCCATCTACCCCATTGGCACAAATTCAATCTTGTTAAAACTTTCCAATCACGAGGGATCAAAAATTTTTGGGTGAAGAATGAGGTGGTGTCACAAGACCATGCCGCTTCTCTTATCTAAATATATAGTAGCCATAACAAGAAGTGGTGGGGGCAAGGATTTAAGGGGTTAAACTAAAAATAGCTTGAAAATACCCATATTCTCGTATGCCAACTGTTCGCTAGTGGGAAAGCGACAGAGAGCGGTGACAGATCGTGTAGGTGCGACTTCGGTTCACTTTGATTTAGCCCCTTAAAACGGATACGCCGCCTGGCGTGGACGCTCTTAACGAGGAGCTTGTTAACGCATTATAAATGGGCTGCGTAGATGCCCGCCGTTTTCTGAGCAGACCCGGAGCAGAGCTGTGCGCTTGTTAGCCAGACAATGATGAAACACGTGGGGACGCACAAGGTCACCGATCGCTGAAACTATACGGCCTACCAAAATAAACTGTGCTGGTCGTTATAGGGGAATCCTTACAGTAATAAGCTTTTCCTCGAAGACGGGAGGAAGGTACAGGTGATAAGTAATGTATTATGTGGTCTTCATGACATAACACAACTATAGTAGACTTTTTCTACACGTTTCGAGAATGAATTGATCAAGCATCACTGTTTGTGTCAGATATAGTTTGTTCTTCAAAAAATTTTTTAATTGTATTGTATTCTACCATCAATCTGTACCCCATGGTATCCCGAAAAATTAAGCCCATTAATATCCCATCTTATCTCAGTGTGCCCAAGTGCATAAGAGTTGTACCGCCTCAATCCCTTCACTATTTCAAAAGGCGAGTCAGGGCCATACAAGAGCTGTGGCCAAGCTGTGAAGCGCGTGGTGAACTGCCATGGACTGTTCATCGGGAGCTTCATGGATTGGGATTCCAGGACCAAGGAACGATACTCAATCCTAAAGACAAAGAAGAAGAAAAAACCTCCCTCACCTCCTCCAGGTTGTTCAGATTTTTTCTATGCTTTGATTATGGGACTCTTCTCCTAGCATGTATATTATTGGCATATATTACCCACTACGGGATGCTATTGATGGTCTTTCTTGTGCCCTTGTTTATGCTCTTCTACGCCCTCAGTCTTACATGCAGTTTTGAGTCCAGTACATTGTATTAGGACTGTTTTTTTTTTTCATTTTCACTCGTATATTTGTGTCCTGGATCGATGGGGTCTCTGTCACATTGCTCCCCCTTTTCATTATACTGTATTAATTCTGAATAAAGACTGTCATTATTTATTTGGCTGTATCTGCTTCCACTGTTTTTGGGACTCTATATTTTTTTTGGGAAGTGTCTATTATTTATTGTCCGTCCCCCTTTTGGTACTCAAATCCTAAAGTCACCACATCAATCATCAGAAAAAGTGTAAAAATGGAAATGCATTTTGGACCCCATAATATATGTGGAAAGTGGAAATGAATTTTGGACCTCACAACTATCTATCTATCTATATATGGAAAGTGGAACCACATTTTGAAACCTATAACTACATATGCAGTGTATAAAAGGAAAAAACACATTTTGGACCCCATTACTACCTTATATACATATAAAATGTAGTTAATGGTTCCAAAATACATTTCCGCCTTCCTTATATGACATATAAAGCAGAAATGCATTTTAGCCCCCATAAATACACATATATGGAAGGTGGTATTTTGGACCATAAAACTATATAAAAAAAAATAGAGTATGTTGTGTAGTTATAAGTTCCAAAATGTGTTTCCACGTTCAATTTATGTAGTTACGAGGTTCAAAACGCGTTTCTGCATTCTATATACGTAGTTATGGAATCCAAAATACATTTCTCCTTTCCATATTTACACCGATCCAGCTGATGATTAAAATTATAAACTTTAGGATTGTGCATGACTACTTGGACACGAAAACCCAATCGCCGAAGCTCCCAGTGAACAGTCAATGGCAGCTCACCACGCGATTCTGAATTTTAAAGATATATAGCTATGTCGAAGAAAACAAAGAAAAAAAACAAACCCATACAAATATGTATCTCGAAGGCTATAAGGACGTCAGAAGTTGCCTCCAACTTATAAGGAATCAAAACGGATTAGAAGATCGCCTTGTTTTTAATGACTTTAGACCAAAAATTGGGAAAAGTGGCCCTAAAAATGTCAGAGATTTTCCCATTCCATGTACAAGGTTTTGTAAGACATCTTGAGTTTCCCCCAATATGGTTCACACAAACAATGAATAACAAATGTCGGGTGGTGTGACTGAGCCCATATTTAGGCTTTCCTTCCACTTTATTGCCTTCATGGCCATCATTGTGGCCGGTTGTCATTGAAAACTGCCTGGATGACTAGCCATGTTTAGTCGCATTGGGTGGGAGGAGGATTGGAGACATGTAAGATTATCTACGACACATTTATATCAAACTGTGTCTTACCAGAAAACTTTGCCTTCTCATAGCGTCAAGAACACATGCAGATTCCCACCCAACCACTGAATTAATTTGACGCCCCCATGCAGATGAATCACTATCCTGCTCAAAATAACAGAAAAAAAGCGCTTATTTATAGATAACAAGCTCTGTGACACTGCAGAGCTGGCCGTCTACTTGGCTGATGTGACCCCCCCCCCTACAAAGAGGACATCCTTCTTTTCCAGACCCCTGAATGACCATTCTGTTAACTATACGATTATCACCACAGATGAACAAATGGCAATTTTGCCAATTCCCAGCATACAGCGCTGGCTGCTTTGAAATGTATTTTGACGTTTATAAATTGGTACCTTCAGTGAACAAAAAAAGCAGCCATATTCGCTGTCACCCAGCTTTCCCAGTAGCGGCTTCCTTTGCATAAACACAATGGTCATAGATGACTACTCAAGGACTTTACTAGGGATTTTCTTAGATTTAAGCTGGAAGTTAATACTACAAGTTTACCTAATGGCTGCTACCACTACTGCAATTATTTGCCTCAGCTGCTGCAGAACTGCTCAGAAACGCACAGATTCTTCTTGTCCCGTAGCATGTAGCTCACGATCCAGGCATTTTCTGCCATCACAAAATCCTTAAGGTCAAAGAAGACGAAGAGGTTCCCATGAATAATTTAGGAACCTTGTGGGCTGGGGGGGTGGCTGGAAACTCAGCCGCTCCATACAGATGTTAATTACCAAAAATGAGAAATTATCGGCGATGCTAGGTAGACAGCCTTGGCACTCAGCGGGTAGACGGCCTGCTGATGTCACGTAATAGAGGGGACAAGATGTTACCGGGCGGCTGACGGAATCTTGTCAGCAGCTGCTCTCGACACAGGGAGCTGGCAGGTACGGACGCCAAGAATCAGCGTGCCGAGATCTCCGAGCCTGTTAACACTTAAAGAGCAATGCCGACCTTAGTGCTAAAATCATACTGTGGGTATAATAGTGTCTCAGGTGGGTACGGAAGTTAGTTCCAGTGCTACAATACCACAAGTGCCCCCCAAAAAATGACCTTACAAAAAAAGTGTGGTGCTCGGGCTGAAGACATACCAGAACTAAATCGGTTTATCGGCAAGCTGTGCGGAAACCAACATTACCCCCATTGCCGTTCCCATAAAAGTGGTAACTCAACTTCTTCCTATTTGTTTCATCATTGTGAGTAGGCCCCAAAAAGTCAAAGAGGGCCCAAGGCTGCCTCCCCCTGGCAAACACGACATTTTGGAATCTGGAAAATAAGGGTGACACCGAATTCTGTAGCCCAGAAAGCAAATTTTCATGGCTACCTAGTTTTGTCTGGGTGCTGTATTACTAGACAGACTAGATCCTGTATTTTTTAGATTTTTGGTGAGGTTTGTGACTCACTCCGGGAATATGTCGATGAGTCCCTTTCCTAAATCCCGGGCAGTCATAGTGAGGAGCGGCAGATAATCTGCTCCCTGTTAGCTGATAGCTGCCAGGCCGTGTCATGGAAATATGTGACGGGGCCAGACTGGCGTCACATGAAGGCCACTGCAAGAGCGGCCTAAGTAGCAAGGCACCACTTAGGGATTCCTGCCAGTTTGTGCCCATGGCAACTACTCGGCTACTTGCTTAAATAGCAATTCCCCCGGTGAACAGACTGCAGATTTCTAGTTGTGAACTGAGTGACGACTGAAAAGGCCTAAAGATTACCTTAGATACGCCACTAAGCAGATTTACCATTAGTTAATAGAGGATATCTGAAAGATGAACTTGTCGGCCATCTTTATTTGATTAGTAACGCCTGATAACACCAGAAATAAAAAAAAAAAAATTACATGGTGTTTCAATGAAGATTCAACTGGCTAGATTGTCTGCAAGACTGGCTCCGTCTGCAATGGCCGCCATCATGGAGACCTGGACGCAAGCGGAAATAAGCAGCCGATCTGAGGCGAGTAGAGGTGTGGAGCCCATGGCGGCTCCCACACACACCTACAGTCACATCTGCTCATTGCTGCATATTAAAGTCATGCTACAACTTTAAGGATTAGAATAAATCATCGCACGTCTCCACCCAGTGTTTCCCAACCTCTCCACGACCCAATGGGAAGAATTCCCTCCAGCCGCCGTTCTTCACATCTTCTATTTCATCATACTGCGAACTGCACTACCAGAGTGGGGGCAAAGAAAGAAACTAAGGAGACAAAATTCCAAATTTCGGGACAGAAAATGGCCCCATAGATCATTTTGTGGCACATTAAAATGATATTTTTTTGGTGCCATTAAATATCGCTGAGTGCTTTGCCGGATGTTGGTTATGTTGGGACGCCCTTCATCCGTTACCCAGAATCCCTTGAAATGTCACTTTGCGCAGAAGGAGCCATGTTTTTTAGCCATGTTTTGTGTGAATGCAGTAAATGAATCACCACAATCATGGCAGATTGTGACTAAGACGTAGAAATAATTAATACAAAGTCATCTTACAAAAGAAGCAGGGTGTGTGAGAGTCTGCGGGGCTACACCCCGTGAGCCGAGCGGTAAACAAACAGATTACACCACGGCCCTCACCGATCCTTTCACGCCTGCACTTTCCCATTTACTGGTAGCTCAAAGAAAAATATATTTAAAAAAAATTCCTTTAATCCAGAATGTCCAATTATACGGCGTCGGTCAGAAACATTACGGCATATGCTCAGGGCTTGATTTACAGAGGCGGTAGCCATATTTATTGTCTCTTTGGCTGACGAGTATTGATCGCACATCTCTCGTTAGGCGATTGTTAAAAGCCACCAGACTGTAGCCCAGGTATTGACGGTCCCTGACGACTAAACCATTTGTCCCATTAATTAAGACGCCAAGGTCAGAGAGCGCCCCCAACGGCTACCCCGGCCGACATCAATGAAGTGCAGCTCAAAAAATTAATGAAAAAAAATAATGGCCGACGCATAAGGACTAACTTCTTAAAGTGGCAGACATATCCACATAGGTTTTCTTACATTTGCAGGATTTTTCAAGCAGATTTCAGAACTATAAATAAATAACATTTAGAACGATCCATTTTCCCTCTAAATCAATTAACCATAATTCTACTTCCCGTTTTACTTTTCCAATAAAACGCCTTATGTCTTGGTCATGTGACGCCCATCACATAACTACGGCCATAAACAAGCAAGTTTGGTTCCCATATAAACCTTATTTGGGGAAACTATAACATCCCTTTAAGTCGTTAATAACCAATAGCATCAATGCTTTCATTTTCCCACTTCAGGTTGTGACATAAAAGCTGCAGTTTGATTGGTTGCTGTGGGATAACTGCTAAGAGGATAGCAACCAATGAAATCACAGGTTTTATTTCCTACCGCATGCTCAAAATTAGTAAGCTGAATTCTTTTCACCCAGCTTTTCTAGACTCCTGTAAGGTAAACCCACCCGATTAAGCGTTGATATGGGGTTTGGGGGTGTATTAGGGAAAAACTGGACCAATTCTCCATTTTGGAGCCTAAGAAAGCTTACCGATTCAGCAGATTCGGTTTTCAGTACCATCTCTATGCTGATGACACCCAATTATACACCTCTGCTCCGGACATCACCCCTGCATTACTACAAAAGACCAGTGATTGTCTTTCTACTGTGTCTAACATTATGTCCTCCCTCTACCTAAAACTGAACTCCTCGTCTTTCCTCCCTCCACTAACCTACCTGTGCCCGATATCGCCATTTCCGTTTGTGGCTCAACCATTACTCCCCAGCAACAAGCCCGCTGTCTTGGGGTCATTTTTGACTCAGATCTTTCCTTCACTCCTCACATCAAATCACTCGCTCGTTCATGTCATCTACACCTCAAAAACATCTCAAGAATCAGGACTTTTCTTACCTTTGACTCGGCAAAAGCTCTTACTGTCGCTCTTATTCATTCTCGTCTGGACTACTGCAACTCTCTACTTATTGGGCTCCCTCTTACTAAACTCTCCCCTCTCCAATCCGTCCTGAACGCAGCAGCCAGGATCATATTCCTCGCCAACCGCTACACCAATGCCTCTTCCCTGTGCCAGTCATTGCACTGGTTACCCATCCAATATAGAGTTCAATTTAGCCTTATCACGCTTACCCATAAAGCGCTCCATGCTTCAGTACCCCCCTACATCTCCTCCCTTGTCTCAGTCTACCACCCTACACGTGCCCTCCGTTCTGCCAGTGACTTAAAACTAAAAACCTCCATAATCCGAACTTCCCACTCCCGTCTCCAAGATTTCTCGCGTGCTGCGCCAATTCTTTGGAATGCACTACCCAGGACAGTTCGATTAATTCCCTATACCCACAGTTTCAAGCGGACCCTAAAAACCCATTTCTTTAGACTGGCGTATCGCCTCCACACACTATCTGTCCATCCCAGTTGTCCGTCCCAGTTTTCCCCCATATTAAAATCTTCTTCAATTTCAGGTTCATACCAACCATGCACTTAATAGCCTCGATCAGGACTGTACACATACTGGCAGGCGACCAGTCCATGTATTATTTATCCTATTTAGTATATCAAGGCTGCATTATACAATATGTGTACATTCTACCTTTTGTGTCTCCCCCATTTCCTCATAGACTGTAAGCTTGCGAGCAGGGCCCTCACTCCTTTCGATATGAGATATGCTTATTCTGTATTGTCTGTATAAGTCCCCCCTAAAATTTGTAAAGTGCTGCGGAATATGTTGGCGCTACAGAAATAAAAATTATTATTATTATTATTATTACCGACATCCGTTTTGGCAGCCATATTGGTTGTCACCCAGCTTTCCCAGTAGCAGCGGTAAAGCAGCTTGCCAGAAGAGGGCTCCTCCACTTACTGGAGATATTTCTTTACTTTACATTATAACATCCCACAGAGAGACACCATTAATTCTTATTAGTAGCGGGTGCCGTGACCCAGATAGAGGAGATCCGAGTGGAAAGCGAGAAACTCGGAGGGAGGTGATTATTTCAGGGATAATTAATATAATGAAGCCGATGGTATTGTACGGTGCCTGCGCCCGCCGCTTCTTTGCCCACCGGATTAGCTATGCCTGTAGCAAGCCTGAAGGCCGGGGCTTAATAAAAAGACTGCAGTCACCGCTTCCCTCCTCAGTGGGACAGTTTCCACTTCCACCGGCCAAAAATAGATTTCTCCATTCGGCTGCTCATTTCAGGGAGGTGGGAAGGCATTGTGCGATTCCTAGTCACCATCATTTTTGACGGGCAGCAAACTGAGGCCTGATCTGATCCACAATGTATGGCTGCTCTGTCAGCAGAATAGTGAGTGCAGCTCTGAAGTATTATACAGGATGTAACTCAGGATCAGTACAGGATCAGTAATGTAATGTATGTAGACAGTGACTGCACCAGCAGAATAGTGAGTGCAGCTCTGGAGTATAATACAGGATGTAACTCAGGATCAGTACAGGATCAGTAATGTAATGTATGTACACATTGACTGCACAAGCAGAATAGTGAGTGCAGCTCTGGAGTATAATACAGGATGTGACTCAGGATAAGTAATGTAATGTAGGTACACAGTGACTGCACCAGCAGAATAGTGAGTGCAGCTCTGGGGTATAATACAGGATGTAACTCAAGATCAGTAATGTAATGTATGTACACAGTGACTGCACCAGCAGAATAGTGAGTGCAGCTCTGGGGTATAATACAGGATGTAACGCAGGATCAGTAATGTATGTACACAGTGACTGCACCAGCAGAATAGTGAGTGCAGCTCTGGAGGATAATACAGGATGTAACTCAGGATCAGTAATGTAATGTATGTACACAGTGAATGCACCAGCAGAATAGTGAGTGCAGCTCTGGAGGATAATACAGGATGTAACTCAGGATCAGTAATGTAATGTATGTACACAGTGACTGCACCAACAGAATAGTGAGTGCAGCTCTGGGGTATAATACAGGATGTAACTCAGGATCAGTACAGGATCAGTAATGTAATGTATGTACACAGTGAATGCACCAGCAGAATAGTGAGTGCAGCTCTGGAGGATAATACAGGATGTAACTCAGGATCAGTAATGTAATGTATGTACACAGTGACTGCACCAGCAGAATAGTGAGTGCAGCTCTGGAGGATAATACAGGATGTAACTCAGGATCAGTAATGTAATGTATGTACACAGTGACTGCACCAGCAGAATAGTGAGTGCAGCTCTGGAGTATAATACAGGATGTAACTCAGGATCAGTAATGTAATGTATGTACACAGTGACTGCACCAGCAGAATAGTGAGTGCAGCTCTGGAGGATAATACAGGATGTAACTCAGGATCAGTAATGTAATGTATGTACACAGTGACTGCACCAGCAGAATAGTGAGTGCAGCTCTGGAGTATAATACAGGATGTAACTCAGGATCAGTAATGTAATGTATGTACACAGTGACTGCACCAGCAGAATAGTGAGTGCAGCTCTGGAGTATAATACAGGATGTAACTCAGGATCAGTAATGTAATGTATGTACACAGTGACTGCACCAGCAGAATAGTGAGTGCAGCTCATGAGCACAAAGCAGGATGTATAGTTAAGGGGTACATCTCAACCATCTCTCTTGCCACTTTTGCACCAAAGATATAACATAACAGTCCTGTGGCTGGAAAGTAGATCTTATAATAAATTATTAAACAGTACAATAAAAAATATGTGCATAAATTAAAGGTTTGTCCATCTTCAAGGACCCCCTACTCAATTTAGGCATCTTTATTGTGACCTATTTTCTCATATCCATACGGCGGTAACCATTTCCCACTGTAATAAGAGCACTGATTAGAAATATCTCTAAGCAACAATATCCAGAGACTACGACCTTCGGGAAATTGTATCTTGGTAACCGAGGAGGGGTCTCAGGGGAGATTTCCCCACCAACATCACCCCTGGTGTTCTGCTGTAGGGGGAAGGGATACAAATTAAAAAAGATTTAGAAAGTTGGGGATCACCTGAATAATAAAAAATGAGGATTCTACATAGGACCTAAGGTAATATGTCCCATGTCCTTCCTCCCTACAGAACACTTATTGTAGGAAATCTGACGGGCAAGCTCAGCCTGTTACAAAACAGAGCCATCAGCGGCTACAAGCAAACAGGACAACAAAGTTCATGTCAGATATTTAGATTTATTTCCTTGTAGATTGTAAGCAGGGACCTCACTCCTAATGTACCTGTTTAGACTGTCTTACCTTGTATTGAATTTACTGTCTGTATCAAAAAGACAATACCCCACTTAATTGTAAAGTGCTGCGGAATATGTTGGCGCTATATAAATAAAACTTAATAATAATAATAATAATAATATGTCCGGTTTCAACCTAAGTGGATGGGAATATGACAAAATAGGGTAAAGATGTTAAGATGATAAAACAGTGCCCCACTAGATAGGAGGAGATGATGGGAAAAGGGAGTGAGTGAGTTTACCACTGTAAAATGAGGGATTCATGGAAGGCTCAAGTCCCGGCATATAGACGACGCCTACAGGGTCCCGGCATATAGACGACGCCTACAGGGTCCCGGCATATAGACGACGCCTACAGGGTCCCGGCCATATAGACTACGCCTACAGGGTCCCGGTCATATAGACGACGCCTACAGGGTCCCGGTCATATAGACGACGCCTACAGGGTCCCGGGCATATAGACGACGCCTACAGGGTCCCGGCATATAGACGACGCCTACAGGGTCCCGGCATATAGACGACGCCTACAGGGTCCCGGCATATAGACGACGCCTACAGGGTCCCGGTCATATAGACGACGCCTACAGGGTCCCGGTCATATAGACGACGCCTACAGGGTCCCGGTCATATAGACGACGCCTACAGGGTCCCGGTCATATAGACGACGCCTACAGGGTCCCGGTCATATAGACGACGCCTACAGGGTCCCGGTCATATAGACGACGCCTACAGGGTCCCGGTCATATAGACGACGCCTACAGGGTCCCGGTCATATAGACGACGCCTACAGGGTCCCGGTCATATAGACGACGCCTACAGGGTCCCGGTCATATAGACGACGCCTACAGGGTCCCGGTCATATAGACGACGCCTACAGGGTCCCGGTCATATAGACGACGCCTACAGGGTCCCGGTCATATAGACGACGCCTACAGGGTCCCGGTCATATAGACGACGCCTACAGGGTCCCGGTCATATAGACGACGCCTACAGGGTCCCGGTCATATAGACGACGCCTACAGGGTCCCGGTCATATAGACGACGCCTACAGGGTCCCGGTCATATAGACGACGCCTACAGGGTCCCGGTCATATAGACGACGCCTACAGGGTCCCGGTCATATAGACGACGCCTACAGGGTCCCGGTCATATAGACGACGCCTACAGGGTCCCGGCATATAGACGACGCCTACAGGGTCCCGGCATATAGACGACGCCTACAGGGTCCCGGCATATAGACGACGCCTACAGGGTCCCGGCATATAGACGACGCCTACAGGGTCCCGGCATATAGACGACGCCTACAGGGTCCCGGCATATAGACGACGCCTACAGAGTCCCGGCATATAGACGACGCCTACAGAGTCCCGGCATATAGACGACGCCTACAGAGTCCCGGCATATAGACGACGCCTACAGAGTCCCGGCATATAGACGACGCCTACAGAGTCCCGGCATATAGACGACGCCTACAGAGTCCCGGCATATAGACGACGCCTACAGAGTCCCGGCATATAGACGACGCCTACAGAGTCCCGGCATATAGACGACGCCTACAGAGTCCCGGCATATAGACGACGCCTACAGAGTCCCGGCATATAGACGACGCCTACAGAGTCCCGGCATATAGACGACGCCTACAGAGTCCCGGCATATAGACGACGCCTACAGAGTCCCGGCATATAGACGACGCCTACAGAGTCCCGGCATATAGACGACGCCTACAGAGTCCCGGCATATAGACGACGCCTACAGAGTCCCGGCATATAGACGACGCCTACAGAGTCCCGGCATATAGACGACGCCTACAGAGTCCCGGCATATAGACGACGCCTACAGAGTCCCAGTATATAGAAGACATTTGCAACATCCCAGTATGTAGATGATGTCTATAGATCCCGGTATATGAGACATCTACAAAGTTCCAGTATAAAGACAATGTCTATAAAGTCCTGGTATGTAGAATATGTCTATAGAGTCCTGGTATATAGACGATGTCAATAAAGTCCCGGTATAGAGAATGTATATAGAGTCCTGGTATATAGAAGATGTCTATAGTGTCCCAGAATATAGACGATGTCTACTAAGTCCAGGTATATAGACGATTTCAATAGAGTATGAAACAAGCAAACCCATGACAAAGTAATGAGCTCTACAATGAGGTATCAGGATACATTCAGGATGAATAAGGGAAGACCCCAAAAAATTACCCCCTCATACAATACTATAAATCTCTATGCTACAGACTCTCACTATATCTTTAACTCTCAGGATATTACCCATATAATTATCTCACAATTGTGCCCAGGATTCCCCAACCTATAAGATGTAATTATATGAGTCAACACATCAATTTTTTTTTCTCCCAAGTCTTCATCAACGTGTTCTGATTAGAAAATAAGATTAAGCACCTAATTGCCACTCGGTTTCACCCACAGCAGTCACATTCACCATGTTAACAGTAATGACGGGGTATCGCAGACCTAATTGCAAATTTGTATTTTTTTCTCTCTCTCTATTAATTATGTGCACAGTGAATCCTTTTCATCAACAATGCCAAGTTGCATTCTCCCAGGGGCGATTTATTCTGCACCCATGGGTGTTCGGCTCAACTGTAAACCTCCGACTGGGAGCGCAGGGGTTAACCCTTGCAGTTAGCAAAGGCAAACTGGGATGTATATAGAAAATCTTGGCCTTGAGGATGGAGTGGGTGGCATGGTGACATATTGGGCATAACGGGGGTAAAAAAAAAAAAAACGAACCAAAATCATTATCTTGTGGAAGATTTTATGTATTCCAATAACTTCTTTGTAGCTAAGTTGATTGGAATCATTGTCGGACAATCTGCCAGCGACCAATGCACACTCAGCAGATTTTGGATCTCCCACAGAACTGATTGGAAAGAGTCACCCATGCGACTCATGCGATTCCCAGTCCATTGTGCTGTATCAATTAGGTCATTAATGTCCCAGATGGGACAACTCCCTTTAACTTGTAGTGACATCATCAGCCCTCTGTGATGACATCAGAGATCCTCCCCAAAAGAGCATTTAACTGGCACTATATAAAATGTCCACTGGATTTAAAGGTGGTAAACACAGATGATTGGTCAGGCCATCAGGTCTTCCGGAAATGGGTGATAGCATGGGTGGTTTTCACCTAGGGGGCTTTGGGTGAAAATTTGTGCCAATCAGCTGATACTGCAACCACAGTCGGCCCATTTGAGGAGCCCACATAGAGCACAAGGAGGCGGGATGACTCTTTCTTCTGCCCATGGATATATAGAGTTCGTCAAGGTGGGTCAATAATTGGTGCGGCTATGGTAACGACGCACTGGCAGAATGTTCATCAGAATGGGAAATTATATTGCGAGCCCCTGGGGGACGGGCCCAATGTGGGGGTATGATGATTAGAGCAGGAGATATTAAGCGATCTGCACATGTGCAAGTGATCCGGACTGGCTCTGCAGGGGTTAACAAGAGCAAACCGGCGACCTAAGCAGCCATCGAACTGGTATCCTATGATCTGTGCGTATATCGACCCGGCAGAGAGGAATATTGACCCTTCTCTCATTTCCCAAGGTCCTTTCATGTAGTGCTGGCGGGGAGGCGGCCTTCTTGCCTGTCCTTGGTTGTTTATGACTCTGCTCCATTAGGATGCTGGAGCCGCAAGGGATGCTGGGACATGAAGGAATGCTGGGAACTGGAGGATAGGAAGTTTCCCAGTGCTGACACGTGATTGATTTATAGCCGATTTCTACGGAGGAATTACAGAGAAACCGAAAATCACTAAGCTGTAAATAAGCGCCGCACAAAAAAAAGTAAGTGCGCCCATGGCCAGAGACGGCAGCACTTATAAGAGTATTATAGAAACCATTAGGGCACCGCCAGCTCTTACACACGACGGGCGTGATAAAGCAGAACCGCCGGATTTAAAGGGCCAGGCTGTCACTTTTCACATTTTTACCCTCCATAAGGGAATCAAATTGAAAATGTTGGAAGATACCATTCTTTTGTCTTACATTCCTGGACTGCCTCTACATTTCGGCAGACATTATTTCAAGGAAACCTCGAAGCTGATTGGAGAATTTGGGGGCTCTACCCTTACAGGGGTTATTCTCATCTTCGTATATTGATATTGTCGGATAGAGCTTGTAAAAATAAAGCACTTTTGCAATTTATTGCTTATAGAAATTTGCAACTGTTTTTGAGATATAAGCACTTTTCTTTCACTTACAGCTCGTTGCCTAGGAGACCGACCACCGCTGCTGTCTAGCTTGTAAGTGTCAGCACACTCCAGCGATCTTGGCCAGCTTCACAACAGCTCAGCGGGAAACAGCTTGTAAGCACTGCGCATGGCCTGCTGTCTAACAGCGGTGGTCGGTTTCTGCGGCAACCAGCTATAAACAAAAGAAAAGTGCCAATATCACAAGAGTGGATGAAAATTTTAATAAGCAGTAAATTGAAAAATTGCTTGTATTTACAAGTACTATCCAAAAATGGCCATTTAAGAAGATGGGTGTGACCCCTTTTAAGGGGCGGGACTCAGCTCATACCATTGACTCTTTAAAAGGAAATGCCTGAATATTCTCCATAGGTAGCAAGTTCAAGTTGAAATTTGGAGGTTAAACCTCCTAGAAAGGGAGTACAGTCAGGATTTATGACCAGCGATGAGAAGAAAGCTCCATCCATCACCCCTGGAGCTGCATATGTGACAGCCCGGCCCTGACATCTCCCACATAAAGCAGAAGTAGACGGCCGCACATGATGGCCACTACCTGGAAGAAGGCTTGTCCAAGGGGCAAGGCTTCAGAATATTCCCCCATGTAGTAGAAACAAAGGGTCCGATTCATCATTGCATTTGCGCTTATTATTTGTCTTGTTTTGATTTTTTAGTTGCTACTTTATTTTCTACTCGTTCGTCTGTTTTTTCCCTGTCCCCCATTGTGGGAGCATTTTTTGCTCATATGTACTCCATTTTTAATACACCTGAGATTTTAGCTTGTGCGTGATATCTTAACGAATCATGCGTATTCGGTATTTGCTCTAAAAAAATAGCAAAAAAAAAAAAAAGACAAAAATAAAAAGCGTTTTTCATTTTGCACAAAATTCATGAACCCGTGGAAGAATTAGACCCAAAAATGACAACAGGTACGACAAGACTAAAAAGGTGACAACGCAAATGATGAATCCGGCTGTAAGAGGTCACTAGGAAAGGATGGATAGAAGTGGGGGATAGTGAGAGAAATGTGCAGAAGTATGATAGATAGATAGATAGAGAGATAATATATAGATAATAGATAGAGAGATAATATATAGATGATAGATAATAGATGGATAATAGATGGATAATAGACAGATAAATATTAGATAATAGATAGATGATAGATATATAGATAATAGATAATAGATAGATAGATAATAGATAGATAGATGACAGATAGATATGATGTTGGGTGTCACGGCTGATGCAGTTGTCATGATGTCCGTTCAGCACCATACTATCCTCCCATACAGGAGCCCATTAGCCGCACGCTCCACATTATATACCAGCACACTCATCTAAATATAGCAAATGTGAATAAAACTCCAGGGGCGCAGTATAGAATGACACCGTACGGACATGCACGTCACCGGTCAGCAGAGATGAGGGGATGCACCACTACACTAATACATGACGGGGTCACCATCCAGCGTAAAAGTCCCCCAATGTCAACAGGACATACTGAGCGAGCCCTGAATACATCCCACCACTTGCAGCCATCACAGCATCCACACCACCCCCTTAAATGTCATCACTGACCCTGCAAAGGAAGTAAGTGCACCCCCTCCTCTCAGGCTGGGCCTCTATGGGGAGATCATAACACGGCGCGGCGGACGACCCCCTCCCCAAAAACAATAATAATGATGGCGTCTCATGCAGTAAACACGGCCCCTGTTAACCCTTCACCACCCACACCTCACCAGGAGGAGACCTGCAATTGTTAAGACCCCCCCCCCCCCTCTTGTCAGACAGGTTTAGAATAAATAAGTGCACCCTTCCAGGATGGCAGCCTCCACCTGACCTATATTTCCTTGGCACATGGAGGGGGGGGGGTGCACTGATTTTAACAATGAGCTATCGCTTCTTTTAACCCCTGCACAGCCAGAGGGGCCTGTGATGAGGGGGAGCATGTGCAGGGGGTGACTGCACTCACCAGAGGGGCTTCCTTCCTGCTCTTCCCAGGCTCCTGGAGGTTTCTCTCCCCTCCCTTCTTCTCCTCTTGGAGGGGAGTCTCACAATCTTCTGTCCCCCCAAAACAAGGACGCCAGCAGTAGCAGCAGCAGCAGCAGCTCAGCCCGCAGCCCCCACTGTCCAGCGCCGCCGCTTCCTCCTCTGCTACAATGTAACAATTTTCACCCAGCACGAAAAAAAAAACTCTACTGTAAAGAGCTGCTGCTTCTGCACTGACACCGACCCCGAGACTGATAGGCGGCGGAGCCAATCAGGACGCGAGGAGCGGGTGACAGCCGGCCAATCAAAGCAGGGAGGCGGGCCGCGCGCTAGGGTTAGGTTGCGCTGTTGAAGGATCGGTTGAGGCGTGTTACTGTGAATCCCTCCGCCTTAACTCCTTCACCGCCAGCCTGTGAGTGAGGAGGGATACCAGCACTACTACGTGATAAAATCCTCATTTTAGAGAGTTTTATAACAAATGGAATCTAAACTGGTATATTCCGCTGTGTGAGAGGTTCTGGGGAGACTGGCATTGCCCCTCCGTGACTTTTTTTTTTTTGGGGGGGGGGGGGGGTAATGGAAATCTATGCAAAAAAGGCATAAACCATATACATCAGATTCGAGCCCAAGACGCCATGGGGGAAAAGCGAGAAGGGCACTAAAACCAGCACGCACCAGGCTGCCATGGCAACCGTATGCAGTCAAGCTGCAGTGAACAGAGCCAGCTCTGATCCCTGCTGCGCCCCGTACACCCCAACAAAGGGTCTCATGGCGCAGAAATGTTACCACGTTGTTTCGCTGATGGTCTCGGAGCTTCTTCTTTACGTGTGACTGCTGCAGCCAATCAAAACCTAATGATTGGCTGCAGTGGTCACATTCTGTCTGAGTCAGAAGAAACTGGTTTCCTGATTCTACTGGGGACACCGGAGGGGCACAGAGAGGCACCGGGGTCTGGACCATAATTATGGGGCGGCTTTTATGACCCAGATACTGTTCATATAGAAACCCAGGGAGGAGGAGAAGCTACATCCTCTCCTACTGCTGCCACCAGCCATACACTGTGCCATGTAGGCTGGACTGAAGGGTCTGCTGAGGGGCATCACATCAGGGCCACACCGCCCCCGAGGAAAGGCGAGAGGCCACAACATGGCCGACCACAGCAGAAGTCACACTGCATCAGCCACAGGAAGCAGAAACATCCTATCCCAGAACTGAAGTGTCAGTGTCATTATCCTGTACCCCCAGTGTCACTATCCTCGACCCCCGGTGTCAGTGTCATTATCCTGTACCCCCAGTGACATTATCCTGTACCCCCAGTGTCATTATCCTGTACCACCAGTGTCACTATCCTGTACCCCCAGTGTCATTATCCTGTACCCCCAGTGTCACTATCCTGTACCCCCAGTGTCATTATCCTGTACCCCCAAGGTCATTATCCTGTACCCCCAGGGTCACTATCCTGTACCCCCAGTGTCACTATCCTGTACCCCCAGTGTCATTATCCTGGACCCCAAGTGTCAGTGTCATTATCCTGTACCCAGAGAGTCAGTGTCATTATCCTGTACCCCCAGTGTCATTATCCTGTACCCAGAGTGTCAGTGTCATTATCCTGTACCCCAAGTGTCATTATCCTGGACCCCCGGTGTCAGTGTCATTATCCTGTACCCAGAGTGTCAGTGTCACTATCCTGTACCCCCAGTGTCACTATCCTGTACCCCCAGTGTCACTATCCTTTACCCCCAGTGTCATTATCCTGTACCCCCAGTGTCACTATCCTGTACCCCCAGTGTCATTATCCTATACCCCCAGTGTCACTATCCTGTACCCCCAGTGTCATTATCCTGGATCCCAAGTGTCAGTGTCATTATCCTGTACCCAGAGTGTCAGTGTCATTATCCTGTACCCCCAGTGTCATTATCCTGTACCCCCAATGTCACTATCCTGTACCCCCAGTGTCATTATCCTGTACCCCCAGTGTCACTATCCCGTACCCCCAGTGTCACTATCCTGTACCCCTAGTGTCATTATCCTGGACCTCAAGTGTCAGTGTCATTATCCTGGACCCCAAGTGTCAGTGTCATTATCCTGTACCCCAAGTGTCATTATCCTGTACCCCCAGAGTCATTATCCTGTACCCAAGTGTCAGCATCATTATCCTGTACCCCAAGTGTCATTATCCTGTACCCCAAGTGTCAGCTTCAATATCCTGTACCCCAGTGTCATTATCCTGTACCCCCAGTGTCATTATCCTGTACCCCAAGTGTCATTATCCTGTACCCCAAGTGTCATTATCCTGTACCCCAAGTGTTAGAGTCATTATCCTGTACCCCAAGTGTGATTATTCTGTACCCAAAGTGTCAGTGTCATTATCCTGTACCCCAAGTGTTGGTGTCATTATCCTGTACCCCAATTGTCAGTATCATTATCCTGTACCCCGAGTGTCAGTGTCATTATCCTGTACCCCAAGTGTTAGTGTCATTATCCTGGACCCCAAGTGTCAATATCATTATCCTGAACCCCAAGTGTCAGCGTCATTATCCTGTACCCCGAGTGTCAGCGTCATTATCCTGTACCCCGAGTGTCAGTGTCATTATCCTGTACCCCGAGTGTCAGTGTCATTATCCTGTAGCCCTAGTGTCAGTGTCATCATCCTGTTCCCCAAGTGTTAGTGTCATTATCCTGTACCCCAAGTGTCTTTGTCATTATCCTGTACCCCAAGTGTCTTTGTCATTATCCTGTACCCCAGGTGTCATTATCCTGTAACCCAAGTGTCAGTGTCATTATCCTGTACCCCCAGTGTCAGTGTCATTATCCTGTACCCCAAGAGTCAGTGTCAGTATCCTGTACCCCAATTGTTAATGTCATTATCCTGTACCCCGAGTGTCAGTGTTATTATCCTTTACCCCGAGTGTCAGTGTCATTATCCTGTACGCCGAGTGTCAGTGTCATTATCCTTTAATCCGAGTGTCAGTGTCATTATCCTGTACCCCAAGTGTCAGTGTCATTATCCTGTACCCCGAGTGTCAGTATCATTATCCTGTACCCCAAGTGTCAGTGTCATTATCCTGGACCCCGAGTGTCGGTGTCATTATCCTGTAACCCAAATGTCAGTGTCATTATCCTGTACCCTGAAAGTCAGTGTCATTATCCTGTACCCCCAGTGTCAGTGTCATTATCCTGGACACCGAGTGTCAGTGTCATTATCCTGTACCCCAAGTGTCAGCGTTATTATCCTGTACCCCGAGTGACTGTATCATTATCCTGTACCCCGAGTGTCAGTGTCATTATCCTGTACCCCAGGTGTCAGTGGCATAATCCTGTACCCCAAGTGTCAGTGTCATTATCCTGTACCCCGAGTGTCAGTGTCATTATCCTGTACCCCAAGGGTCAGTATCATTATCCTGTACCCCAAGTGTCAGTGTCATTATCCTGTACCCCAATTGTTAGTGTCATTATCCTGTACCCCGAGTGTCAGTGTCATTATCCTTTACCCCGAGTGTCAGTGTCATTATCCTGGACCCAGAGTGTCAGTGTCATTATCCTGTACCCCAAGTGTCAGTGTCATTATCCTGTACCCCAAGTGTCTGTATCATTATCCTGTACCCCAAGTGTCAGTGTCATTATCCTGTACCCCCAGTGTCAGTGTCATTATCCTGTACCCCCAGTGTAAGTGTCATTATCCTGTACCCCGAGTGTCAGTGTCATTATCCTGTACCCCAAGGGTCAGTATCATTATCCTGTACCCCAAGTGTCAGTGTCATTATCCTGTACCCAAGTGTCATTATCCTGTAACCCAAGTGTCAGTGTCATTATCCTGTACACCCAGTGTCAGTGTCATTATCCTGTACCCCAAGAGTCAGTGTCAGTATCCTGTACCCCAATTGTTAGTGTCATTATCCTGTACCCCGAGAGTCAGTGTCATTATCCTTTATCCCGAGTGTCAGTGTCATTATCCTGTACCCCGAGTGTCAGTGTCATTATCCTGTAACCCAAGTGTCAGTGTCATTATCCTGTACCCCAAGTGTCATTATCCTGTACCCCAAGTGTCAGTGTCATTATCCTGTGCCCCTAGTGTCAGTGTCCAGTGTCATTATCCTGTACCCCGAGTGTCAGTGTTATTATCCTGTACCCCAAGTGTCACTATCCTGTACCCCCAGTGTCATTATCCTGTACCCCCAGTGTCACTATCCTGTACCCCCAGTGTCATTATCCTATACCCCCAGTGTCACTATCCTGTACCCCCAGTGTCATTATCCTGGATCCCAAGTGTCAGTGTCATTATCCTATACCCCAAGTGTCAGTGTCATTATCCTGTACCCCAAGTGTCAGTGTCATTATCCTGTACCCAGAGTGTCAGTGTCATTATCCTGTACCCCCAGTGTCATTATCCTGTACCACCAGTGTCACTATCCTGTACCCCCAGTGTCATTATCCTGTACCCCCAGTGTCACTATCCTGTACCCCCAGTGTCACTATCCTGTACCCCCAGTGTCACTATCCTGTACCCCCAGTGTCATTATCCTATACCCCCAGTGTCACTATCCTGTACCCCCAGTGTCATTATCCTGGATCCCAAGTGTCAGTGTCATTATCCTGTACCCAGAGTGTCATTGTCATTATCCTGTACCCCCAGTGTCATTATCCTGTACCCCCAATGTCACTATCCTGTACCCCCAGTGTCACTATCCTGTACCCCTAGTGTCATTATCCTGGACCTCAAGTGTCAGTGTCATTATCCTGGACCCCAAGTGTCAGTGTCATTATCCTGTACCCCAAGTGTCATTATCCTGTACCCCCAGAGTCATTATCCTGTACCCAAGTGTCAGCATCATTATCCTGTACCCCAAGTGTCATTATCCTGTACCCCAAGTGTCAGCTTCAATATCCTGTACCCCAGTGTCATTATCCTGTACCCCCAGTGTCATTATCCTGTACCCCAAGTGTCAGCGTCATTATCTTGTACCCCAAGTGTCATTATCCTGTACCCCAAGTGTCAGTGTCATTATCCTGTACCCCAAGTGTCAGTGTCATTATCCTGTACCCCAATTGTTAATGTCATTATCCTGTACCCCGAGTGTCAGTGTTATTATCCTTTACCCCGAGTGTCAGTGTCATTATCCTGTACGCCGAGTGTCAGTGTCATTATCCTTTAATCCGAGTGTCAGTGTCATTATCCTGTACCCCGAGTGTCAGTATCATTATCCTGTACCCCAAGTGTCATTATTCTGTACCCAAAGTGTCAGTGTCATTATCCTGTTCCCCAAGTGTTGGTGTCATTATTCTGTACCCCAATTGTCAGTATCATTATCCTGTACCCTGAGTGTCAGTGTCATTATCCTGTACCCCAAGTGTTAGTGTCATTATCCTGGACCCCAAGAGTCAATATCATTATCCTGTACCCCGAGTGTCAGCGTCATTATCCTGTACCCCGAGTGTCTGTGTCATTATCCTGTACCCCGAGTGTCAGTGTCATTATCCTGTAGCCCTAGTGTCAGTGTCATCATCCTGTACCCCAAGTGTTAGTGTCATTATCCTGTACCCCAAGTGTCTTTGTCATTATCCTGTACCCCAAGTGTCAGTGTCATTATCCTGTACCCCGAGTGTCAGTGTCATTATCCTGTACCCCAAGTGTTAGTGTCATTATCCTGTACCCCAAGTGTCAGTGTCATTATCCTGTAACCCAAGTGTCAGTGTCATTATCCTGTACCCCCAGTGTCAGTGTCAGTATCCTGTACCCCAATTGTTAATGTCATTATCCTGTACCCCGAGTGTCAGTGTTATTATCCTTTACCCCGAGTG
The DNA here is from genome assembly GCF_046119375.1 of Phyllobates terribilis. Lineage (NCBI taxonomy): Eukaryota > Metazoa > Chordata > Amphibia > Anura > Dendrobatidae > Phyllobates > Phyllobates terribilis. The sequence continues at coordinate 156,262,416 of NW_027362767.1, read as the reverse complement.
TCAGTGTCATTATCCTGTACGCCGAGTGTCAGTGTCATTATCCTTTAATCCGAGTGTCAGTGTCATTATCCTGTACCCCAAGTGTCAGTGTCATTATCCTGTACCCCGAGTGTCAGTATCATTATCCTGTACCCCAAGTGTCAGTGTCATTATCCTGGACCCCGAGTGTCAGTGTCATTATCCTGTAACCCAAATGTCAGTGTCATTATCCTGTACCCTGAGTGTCAGTGTCATTATCCTGTACCCCAGTGTCAGTGTCATTATCCTGTACCCCCAGTGTCAGTGTCATTATCCTGTACCCCAAGTGTCAGCGTTATTATCCTGTACCCCGAGTGTCTGTATCATTATCCTGTACCCCGAGTGTCAGTGTCATTATCCTGTACCCCAGGTGTCAGTGGCATAATCCTGTACCCCAAGTGTCAGTGTCATTATCCTGTACCCCAAGTGTCGGTGTTATTATCCTGTACCCCAAGGGTCAGTATCATTATCCTGTACCCCAAATGTCAGTGTCATTATCCTGTACCCAAGTGTCATTATCCTGTAACCCAAGTGTCAGTGTCATTATCCTGTACACCCAGTGTCAGTGTCATTATCCTGTACCCCAAGAGTCAGTGTCATTATCCTGTACCCCAAGAGTCAGTGTCAGTATCCTGTACCCCAATTGTTAGTGTCATTATCCTGTACCCCGAGTGTCAGTGTCATTATCCTTTACCCCGAGTGTCAGTGTCATTATCCTGGACCCAGAGTGTCAGTGTCATTATCCTGTACCCCAAGTGTCAGTGTCATTATCCTGTACACCCAGTGTCAGTGTCATTATCCTGTACCCCAAGAGTCAGTGTCAGTATCCTGTACCCCAATTGTTAGTGTCATTATCCTGTACCCCGAGAGTCAGTGTCATTATCCTTTACCCCGAGTGTCAGTGTCATTATCCTGTACCCCAAGTTTCAGTGTCATTATCCTGTACGTCGAGTGTCAGTGTCAATATCCTTTATCCCGAGTGTCAGTGTCATTATCCTGTACACCCAGTGTCGGTGTCATTATCCTGTACCCCGAGTGTCAGTGTCATTATCCTGTAACCCAAGTGTCAGTGTCATTATCCTGTACCCCAAGTGTCATTATCCTGTACCCCAAGTGTCATTATCCTGTACCCCAAGTGTCAGTGTCATTATCCTGTGCCCCTAGTGTCAGTGTCCAGTGTCATTATCCTGTACCCCGAGTGTCAGTGTTATTATCCTGTACCCCAAGTGTCAGTGTCATTATTCTATACCCCAAGTGTCAGTGTCATTATCCTGTACCCCAAGTGTCAGTGTCATTATCCTGTACCCGAAGTGTAAGTGTCATTATCCTTTACCCCAAGTGTCAGTGTCATTATCCTTTATCCCGCGTGTCAGCGTCATTATTCTGTACCCCGAGTGCAAGTGTCATTATCCTGTACCCCCAGTGTCACTATCCTGTACCCCCAATGTCATTATCCTGTACCCCCAGTGTCATTATCCTGGACCCCAAGTGTCAGTGTCATTATCCTGGTCCCCAAGTGTCAGTGTCATTATCCTGTACCCCAAGTGTCATTATACTGTACCCCAAGTGTCAGCGTCATTATCCTGTACCCCAAGTGTCATTATCCTGTACCCCAAGTGTCAGTGTCACTATCCTATACCCCAAGTGTCATTATCCTGTACCCCAAATGTCATTATCCTGTACCCCAAATATCAGTGTCATTATCCTGTACCCCGAGTGTCAGTGTCATTATCCTGTACCCCAAGTGATAGTGTCATTATCCTGGACCCCAAGTGTCAGTATCATTATCCTGTACCCCAAGTGTCAGTATCATTATCCTGTACCCCAAGTGTCAGTGTCATTATCCTGTATTCCAAGTGTCAGTGTCACTATCTTGTACCCCAAGTATCAGTGTCATTATCCTATACCCCAAGTGTCAGTGTCACTATCTTGTACCCCAAGTATCAGTGTCATTATCCTATACCCCAAGTATCAGTGTCATTATCCTGTACCCCAAGTGTCAGTGTCATTATCCTGTACCCCAAGTGTCAGTGTCATTATCCTGTACCCCAAGTGTCAGTGTCATTATCCTGTACCCCAAGTGTCATTATCCTGTACCCCAAATATCAGTGTCATTATCCTGTACCCCAAGTGTTAGTGTCATTATCCTGGACCCCAAGTGTCAGTATCATTATCCTGTACCCCAAGTGTCGGTGTTATTATCCTGTAGCCCGAGTGTCAGTATCATTATCCTGTACCCCAAGTGTCGGTGTTATTATCCTGTAGCCCGAGTGTCAGTGTCATTATCCTGTACCCCAAGTGTCGGTGTTATTATCCTGTAGCCCGAGTGTCAGTGTCATTATCCTGTACCTTTGTTACGGATCCGGGTGGTGGAACCTCTGTGCTGCGGTGCAAGGAGGGACCAGAGGGGCGTAACTAGGTATCAACTCGGACTGACCAAGGTCGAACGGCGGCTCAATCGACTCCGTGAACTAGGGAAGGACCGAGCAGAGGGACCAGGTGCTACTCTGCGCCTGTCCTTGTATGAGAGCAGGTGACTCCCACGGGTAACTGGCAGGAGCCTCCGGGTAGGCACGGCAGGTAACTGATAGGAGCCTCCGGGTAGGCTGACTGATAGGCACGGCAGGTAACTGATAGGAGCCTCCAGGTACACTTGGCTGGCAGAGACAGGTAGTCAGGCTGGCGGACTGGACTGGCAGTCAGGCTGGCGGGCTGGACTGGTAGACAGGCTGGCGGACTGGACTGGTAGACAGGCTGGCGGACTGGACTGGTAGACAGACTAGCAGTGGGACCTGAGGGCTGAAGCAGAGTTTAGGACACAAAGCTACAACCTTGCACGGGCACCTCCATTTTGGAGGAGGTGCCTTTTATATGAGAGGTCCTCCGGCCATTAGCCGGGGACTCCTTAGGACGGCGCGCGCGGCCCCTTTAAGAGGGAGGGAGCGCGCACCCTAAGTACAGTGCCCGGGAAGCTGCGTGCGCCGGCAGCAGCAGCAGCAGGAGAGCCGGAAGATGCCGGGCCGGGAGCGCGGCGGTAAGTGGGACGGCGTCTCTGCCTGTCAGGGGGCAGAGACACCGATACTACATCCCCCCCCCCCCCTTTACTCCCCCTCTGTTTTAGGCTGGAAATACAATTTTTAAGGAGAAGTGGGGCGTGGATGTTCTCCTTGGGTTCCCAAGTTCTCTCCTCTGGGCCAAACCCCTTCCAATCCACCAGAAAAAAGGTTTTTCCTCTTACCCTCCTTAGCGGAGACCGGAGCTGGGGAGGTACCTGGACTGTTGGGAAAAGAATTAAGCACAATTGGTTTGAGGAGAGATACGTGGAAGGAGTGGGGAATCCGTAAGGTGTCCGGGAGTTTTAACTTGTAGGCTACTGGGTTGATTAGCTTGAGGACTTCAAATGGACCGATGAACCGTGGACCTAACTTATAGGAGGGTATTTTGAGACGAACATGTTTGGAGGAGAGCCAAACCTTGTCTCCCGGACGGAATTGAGGTGGGTCCAGGCGTCTCTTATCAGCATGTTTCTTCATCCGCTCGGAGGATTGAAGAAGTGCGGATCTAGTGTCCTTCCAAATGGTGGAAAATTCGCTGACCAGAGACTCCGTGGCAGGGTTGTCCACTGAAGCGGAGACGGGAAACGGAATCCGGGGATGTTGACCGTAGACCACAAAGAACGGGGATTTGGAAGAAGATTCGCTCTCATGGTTGTTATAGGAGAACTCAGCCCATGGTAGGAGTTCTACCCAATCGGTATGGTGAGCGTTGACGAAGTGCCGGAGGAAGCTGGTAAGGTTCTGGTTGATACGTTCCACTTGGCCATTGGACTGCGGATGGTAAGCAGAGGAGAAATCCAGGGTGACATCCAGCAGCTTACACATAGTTCTCCAGAAACGCGAAGTAAACTGGACCCCGCGATCAGACACAATGTGGAGGGGTAGGCCGTGGAGATGAAAGATGTGATGGATGAAGTCCTTAGCCAGCACAGATGCAGACGGGAGACCAGGCAGAGGGATGAAGTGGGCCATTTTTAAAAAGCGGTCAGCGTCCACCCAAATGACAGTACAACCGGCAGAAACAGGGAGATCAGTAATAAAGTCCATAGAAATGTGTTGCCACGGGGCAGCAGGTACGGGAAGAGGCAGGAGACGGCCGGATGGATGATGTCTGTGAACCTTGTTGCGGGCACAGGACGAACAGGCAATGACGAAGTCTACCACATCCTTGCGCAGGGTAGGCCACCAGTAATGCCGGGTAATGAGCAGGAAGGTCTTCTTCTGGCCAGCTTGGCCGGCTAGTTTAGATGAATGACCCCAGTGAAGAACCTTCTTACAATCCGGAACCGCTACAAGCGTCTTACCGGGTGGGAGACGAGACAGGTCCAAGGGGGCCACATTCATCACTTTGGAGGGATTGATGATATGCATAGGTTCCTCCTCTTGATCAGAAGACAGGAAAGATCGGGACAAGGCGTCGGCTTTAACGTTCTTGTCCGCAGGACGGTAATGTAGGGTAAAGTTGAAGCGGGCGAAGAACAAAGACCACCGGGCCTGACGCGGATTGAGTCTTTGGGCATTCTGTAGATATGCCAGGTTTTTGTGGTCAGTGTAGATGACCACCGGGTGCAGAGCCCCCTCAAGCAGGTAACGCCACTCCTCCAGCGAAAATTTGATGGCTAGCAGTTCTCGATCTCCTATGGAGTAGTTGCGCTCGGATGAGGAGAAGAGCTTGGAGAAGAAGCCGCAGGTTACCATTCTCCCCGACGGAGATTTCTGGGTGAGCATCAACCTCCAGAAAGAACTGTTTGTTGCAATCCAGACGGTGCAGCACTGGGGCAGAAGAGAAGGCTTTTTTTAAGGAGAGGCAGGCCTCCTCCGCTTCGGATGGCCATTCCTTAGGATTTTCTCCCTTACGGGTGAACGCAGAGATGGGTGCAGTCCGGGAAGAGAAATGTGGGATGAAGAGACGGTAATAGTTGGCGAAGCCCAGAAATCGCTCAATCGCCTTCAACCCCTCCGGACGGGGCCACTTTAAGACGGCAGAGACCTTCTCGGGGTCCATCCGTAGACCTGTCTTACAGATAATATAGCCCAGGAACGGAAGAAAGGTCTGCTCGAAGAGGTATTTCTCAAATTTGGCATATAGGTGATTCTACCTGAGCCTAAGCAGGACCTGACGAACATCCCTCCTGTGTGTGGGAAGATCCGGAGAGAAAACCAAGATGTCGTCCAGGTACACCACCACGCAAGAATATAAGAGGTCACGGAAGATGTCATTAACTAATTCTTGGAAGACGGCTGGAGCATTACAGAGGCCAAAGGGCATCACACGGTATTCATAGTGGCCGTCCCGGGTATTGAATGCCGTCTTCCGCTCGTCTCCTTGGCGGATCCGGACCAAGTTATACGCCCCACGAAGATCGAGCTTGGTGAAGATCTTCGCGCCTTTAAAATGGTCGAACAGCTCAGAGATGAGCGGCAGGGGGTATTTGTTTTTGATAGTAATCTGGTTGAGTCCTCTATAATCGATACAGGGGCGTAGTGAACTGTCTTTCTTTTTTACGAAGAAGAATCCTGCTCCAGCCAGGGAGGTAGACTTCTGGATGAATCCCCTAGCCAGATTTTCTTCGATGTACTCCGACATGGCCCGGGTTTCAGCCAATGACAATGGGTAAATACACCCACGGGGTGGAGTGGCACCGGGTACAAGGTCGATAGGGCAATCATATGGCCTATGAGGTGGCAATGTCTCTGCTTCCTTCTTGTCGAAGACATCTGCATAGGACCAGTAAGGTGCCGGTAGACCAGGTAAATTAGCCGGAGTAGACGGAGGTCAAACCGGGACCAGGCAGGTCTCATGGCAATCCTGCCCGCAACGGAGCACCTCACCAGATTGCCAATTCAAAACGGGTTCATGTCTCTGTAGCCAGGGTAGACCTAGCAAAAGGGAGTGAGAGAGTCCGGAAAGCACATGAAAGGAGATCCTCTCTGAGTGCAGCATTCCCACCTGAGGGGTTACGGGCTCAGTGACGAGCAAGATGGTCACCGGAAGGAGTCTTCCATCCACAGAAGCGACTGCCAATGGTTCAGCCAGAGGTTTGGTAGGAATCTGATACTTCTCTACAAGGGACTGGGAAATGAGATTCCCAGCGGCTCCGGAATCCAGATGGCCAGTTTCAAAGAAGCGGTTCTCTCCACAGGAAATAGAGACTGATAAAGTCAAGAACGGAGAGGATTTACTCTTGCCTAGGATGACCTCTCCGAGTGGTCCTAGACACTGGAGTTTCCCGGCTTCACCAGACAGGAATGGATCAGGTGCTCCTTACTACCACAGTTGAAACAGCTCCCCTCGGCTCGGCGTGTTTCTTGGCGAGACTTGACCATCTTGGTCTGGTCGATCTGCATGGGTTCGGGCGAGCGTGCCTGGGGAGTTGCTGGTTGGGAGGCAGGTTTCTGGAAAACAGGTGCCAGACGAGGAAATCTTCTCTCCCGGGTAGTCTCCTTAGCACGTTCTAGGAAATGGATGTCAATCCGGGTAGCTAGTGACACCAGGTCATCCAGGGTGGTAGGAATGTCCCGGCCGGCTAGTTCGTCCTTAATCCGACCGGAAAGACCCTCCCGGAAGGTGGACACCAGGGCCTCGTTGTCCCAGGCAAGCTCAGAAGCGAGGGTACGGAACTGTATGGCATACTGGCCCACGGTGAAACTCCCTTGGCGGAGACGGAGCAATGAGGAGGCAGTAGAAGTCCTTCGTCCGGGCTCATCGAAGACCCTCCGGAAGGCAGTGAGGAAAGCCGGAAGATCGGACACCAGGGAATCCCCTCTCTCCCATAGAGGGTTAAGCCATGCCAATGCTTCCCCGGTGAGGTGAGACATGATGAACGCCACCTTGGCCCGGTCGGAGGGAAACTGATGTGCCAGAAGTTCAAAGTGCAGCGTGCACTGGTCCAGAAAACCCAGACATAAGACAGGGTCACCCCCAAAACGAGGAGGCGCAGAAAGCCGGGGTCCTAGGCTGGATGCCGTGGTATTGGTAGGCAGCGGCACCGCCGGAGCGGGTGTCACTTGTCTCGAGGCGGGCACAGGTGGGACAGACAGCGTAACCAGGCGAGAGTTGACAGACCGCAGGTAGGTCAGGATGGTTTCCTGTTGGGATCTCTGACGAGAAACCTCCTGGGGGCCACCGGGTTCCATGGCCCGTGCAAACTGTTACGGATCCGGGTGGTGGAACCTCTCTGCTGCGGTGCAAGGAGGGACCAGAGGGGCGTAACTAGGTATCAACTCGGACTGACCAAGGTCGCACGACGGCTCAATCGACTCCGTGAACCAGGGAAGGACCGAGCAGAGGGACCAGGTACTACTCTGGGCCTGTCCTTGTATGAGAGCAGGTGACTCCCACGGGGAACTGGCTGGAGCATTCGGGTAGGCTGACTGATAGGCACGGCAGGTAACTGGTAGGAGCCTCCAGGTAGGCTGGCTGATAGGCACGGCAGGTAACTGGTACGTTCTCCGGGGAGGCAGGCAAGCCAGGCCCATAGACAGACTGGCGGGTTTGGATCGTAGACAGACAGACGGGCTGGAGAGTACACTTGGCTGGCAGAGACAGGTAGTCAGGCTGGCGAACTGGACTGGCAGTCAGGCTGGCAGACTGGACTGGTAGTCAGAATGAAGAAATCCCGGCACTCACGTGTATTCGATCAGTTCATTTATTCCACATGTAGGAAAACTACAACAAGATGTTCCAGCCCCTCGCAGGCTTTTTTCAATTGAATTGAATTGAATTTGACAATTGAAAAAAGCCTGTGAGGGGCTGAAACGTCTTGTTGTAGTTTTCCTACATGTGGAATGAATGAACTGATTGAATACACGTGAGTGCCGGGATTTCTTCATTCTGCTTGTAATCTCTCCACGTGCACCACTATTACTAACGAGGACTACGGAGTGCCGACTATTTCTCTGTATTTGGACTGGTAGTCAGGCTGGCGGACTGGACTGGCAGTCAGGCTGGCGGACTGGATTGGTAGTCAGGCTGGCGGACTGGACTGGTAGTCTGGCTGGCGGACTGGACTGGTAGTCAGACTAGCAGCGAGACCTGAGGGCTGAAGCAGAGTTTACAACACAAAGCTACAACCTTGCACGGGCACCTCCATTTTGGAGGAGGAGACTTTTAAATGAGAGGTCCTCCGGCCTTTGGCCGGAGACTCCTTAGGATGGCGCGCGCGGCCCCTTTAAGAGGGAGGGAGCGCAGGTGCGTGTGCCCTAAGAACAGTGCCCGGGAAGCTGCGCGCGCCGGCAACAGCAGGAGAACCGGAAGACGCCGGGCCGGGAGCGAGGCGGAAAGGAGGACGGCGTCTCTGCCTGTCAGGGGGCAGAGACGCCGATACTACAACCCCGAGTGTCAGTGCCATTGTCCTGTACCCTAAGTGTCAGCTTCATTCACCTGTACCCCGAGTGTCAGTGTCATTATCCTGTACCCCAAATATCAGTGTCATTATCCTGTACCCCAAATATCAGTGTCATTATCCTGTACCCCAAGTATCAGCATCATCATCTTGTACGCCGAGTGTCAGTGTCATTATCCTGTACCCCGAGTGTCAGTGTCATTATCCTTTACCCCAAGCATCAGTGTCATTATTCTGTACCCCAAGTGTCAGTGTCATAATCGTGTAATCCCAGTGTCATTATCCTGTACCCCGAGTGTCATTATCCTGTACCCCGAGTGTCAATGTCATTATCTTGTACCCCAAGTGTCAGTGTCAAAATCCTGTAATCCCAGTGTCATTATCCTGTACCCCGAGTGTCAGTGTCATAATCCTCTACCCCGAGTGTCAGTGTCATTATCCTGTACCCCAAGTGTCAGTGTCATTATCCTGTACCCCGAGTGTCATTATCCTGTACCCCAAGTGTCATTATCCTGTACCCCAAGTGTCATTATCCTGTACCCCAAGTGTCAGTGTCATTATCCTGTACCCCGAGTGTCAGTGTCATTATCCTGTACCCCGAGTGTCAGTGTCATTATCCTGTACCCCGAGTGTCAGTGTCATTATCCTGTACCCCGAGGGCTAGTGTCATTATCCTGTACCCCACGTGTAAGTGTCATTATCCTGTACCCCGAGTGTCAGTGTCATTATCCTGTACCCCGAGGGCTAGCGTCATTATCCTGTACCCCACGTGTAAGTGTCATTATCCTGTACCCCGAGTGCAAGTGTCATTATCCTGTACCCCAAGTGTCAGCGTCATTATCCTGTACCCCAAGTGTCAGTGTCGTTATCCTGTACCCTCAGTGTCAGTGCCATTGTCCTGTACCCCAAGTGTCAGTATCATTATCCTGTACCCGGAGAGTCAGTGTTATTATCTTGTAACCCAAATGACAGTATCATTATCCTGTACCTTCAGTGTCAGTGTCATTATCCTGTACACCGAGTGTCAGCGTCATTATCCTGTCCCCAAGTGTCAGTGTCATTACCCTGTACCCCAAGTGTAAGTGTCAATATGCTTTACTCCGCGTGTAAGTGTCATTATCCTGTACCCGAGTGTCAGTGGCATAATCCTGTACCCCAAGTGTCAGCGTCATTATCCTGTACCCCGAGTGTCTGTATCATTATCCTGTACCCAGAGTGCCAGTGTCATTATCCTGTACCCCCAGTGTCAGTATCCTGTACCCCAAGTGTCAATGCCATAATCCTGTACCCAAGTGTCAGTGTTATTATCCTGTACCCCAAGTGTCAGTATCATTAACCTGTACCCCGAGTGTCAGTGTCATTATCCTGTACCCCCAGTGTCAGTATCCTGTACCCCAAGAGTCAGTGTCATTATCCTATACCCCGAGTGTCAGTGTCATTATCCTGTACCCCGAGTGTCAGTGTCATTATCCATTACCCCGAGTGTCTGTGTCATTATCCTGTACCCTGAGTGTCAACGTCATTATCCTGTACCCCGAGTGTCAACGTCATTATCCATTACCCCGAGTGTCAGTGTCATTATCCTGTACGCCGAGTGTCAGTGTCATTATCCATTACCCCGAGTGTCAGTGTCATTATCCTGAACCCCGAGTGTCAGTGTCATTATCCTGAACCCCGAGTGTCAGTGTCATTATCCTGTATGCCGAGTGTCATTATCCTGTACCCCAAGTGTCAGTGTCATTATGCTGTACCCCGAGTGTCATTGTCATCCTTTACCCCAAGTGTCAGTGTCATTATCCTGTACCCCGAGTGTCAGTGTCATTATCCTTTACCCCGAGTGTCATTGTCATTATCCTGTACCCCAAGTGTCAGTGTTATTATCCTGAACCCCAAGTGTCAGTGTCATTATCCTATACCCCAAATGTCATTATCCTGTACCCCGAGTGTCAGTCTCATTATACTGTACCCGAGTGTCAGTGTCATTATCCTGTACCCCGAGTGTCATTGCCATCCTTTACCCCAAGTGTCAGTGTCGATATTCTGTACCCCAAGTGTCAGTGTCATTATCCTGTACCCCGAGTGTCAGTGTCATTATCCTGTACGCCAAGTGTCAGTGTCATTAACCTATACCCCGAGTGTTAGTGTGATTATCCTGTAACCCAAGTGTCAGTGTCGATATTCTGTACCCCAAGTGTCAGTGTCATTATCCTTTACCCCGAGTGTCAGTGTCATTATCCTGTACCCCAAGTGTCAGTGTCATTATCCTGTACCCCGAGTGTCAGTGTCATTATCCTGTACCCCAAGTGTCAGTGTCATTATCATGTACCCCAAGTGTCAGTGTCATTATCATGTACCCCAAGTGTCAGTGTCATAATCCTGTACCCCGAGTGTCAGTGTCATAATCCTGTACCCCGAGTGTCAGTGTCATTATCCTGTGCCCCAAGTGTCATTATCCTGTACCCCAAGTGTCAGTGTCATTATCCTGTGCCCCAAGTGTCATTATCCTGTACCCCAAGTGTCAGTGTCATTGTCCTGTACCCCGAGTGTCAGTGTCATTATCCTGTACCCCAAGTGTCAGTGTCATTATCCTGTACCCCGAGTGTCATTGTCATTATCCTGTACCCCGAGCGTCAGTGTCATTATCATGTACCCCAAGTGTCAGTGTCATAATCCTGTACCCCGAGTGTCAGTGTCATTATCCTGTACCCCAAGTGTCAGTGTCATTATCCTGTACCCCGAGTGTCAGTGTCATTATCCTGTACCCCGAGCGTCAGTGTCATTATCATGTACCTCAAGTGTCAGTGTCATAATCCTGTACCCCGAGTGTCAGTGTCATTATCCTGTACCCCGAGTGTCAGTGTCATTATCCTGTGCCCCAAGTGTCATTATCCTGTACCCCAAGTGTCAGTGTCATTATCCTGTGCCCCAAGTGTCATTATCCTGTACCCCAAGTGTCAGTGTCATTGTCCTGTACCCCGAGTGTCAGTGTCATTATCCTGTACCCCGAGTGTCAGTGTCATTGTCCTGTACCCCGAGTGTCAGTGTCATTATCCTGTACCCCAAGTGTCAGTGTCATTATCCTGTATCCCGAGTGTCAGTGTCATAATCCTGTACCCCGAGTGTTAGTGTCATTATCCTGTAACCGAAGTGTCAGAGTCATTATCTTATACCCCAAGTGTCAGTGTCATTATCCTGTACCCCGAGCGTCAGTGTCATTATCATGTACCCCAAGTGTCAGTGTCATAATCCTGTACCCCGAGTGTCAGTGTCATTATCCTGTACCCCGAGTGTCAGTGTCATTATCCTGTGCCCCAAGTGTCATTATCCTGTACCCCAAGTGTCAGTGTCATTATCCTGTGCCCCAAGTGTCATTATCCTGTACCCCAAGTGTCAGTGTCATTGTCCTGTACCCCGAGTGTCAGTGTCATTATCCTGTACCCGAAGTGTCAGTGTCATTATCCTGTACCCCGAATGTCAGTGTCATTATCCTGTACCCCAAGTGTCAGCATCATTATCCTGTACCCCAAGTGTCAGTGTCATTATCCTGTAACCCAAGTGTCAGTGTCATTATCCTATGCCCCAAAAGTCAGTGTCATTATCCTGTACCCCAAGTGTCAGTGTTATTATCATGTACCCCGAGTGTCAGTGTCATTATCTTGTACCCCAAGTGTCAGTGTCATAATCCTGTACCCCGAGTGTCAGTATCATTGTCCTGTACCCCAAGTGTCAGTGTCATAATCCTGTACCCCGAGTGTCAGTGTCTTTATCCTGTACCCCAAAAGTCAGTATCATTATCCTGTACCCCAAAAGTCAGTGTCATTATCCTGTGACCCGAGTGTCAGTGCCATTATCCTGTACCCCGAGTGTCAGTGTCATTATCCTGTACCCCAAGTGTCAGTGCCATAATCTTGTACCCCCAGTGTCAGTGTCATTATCCTTTACCCCAAGTTTCAGTGCCATTATCCTTTACCCCCAGTGTCAGTGTCATTATCCTGTACCCCATTTATCAGTGTCATTATCCTGTACCCCGAGTGTCAGTGTCATTATCCTGTACCCTGAGTGTCAGTGTTCTTATCCTGTACCCCGAGTTGTCAGTGTCATAATCCTGTATCCCCAGTGTCAGCTTCATTGTCCTGTACCCCAAGTGTCCTTATCCTGTACCCCAAGTGTCAGTGTTCTTATCCTGTACCCCGAGTGTCAGTGTCATTGTCCTGTACCCTGAGTGTCAATGTCATTATCCTGTACCCCGAGTGTCAGTGCCATTATCCTGTACCCCGAGTGTCATTGCCATTATCCCGTACCCCAAGTGTCATTGCCATTATCCCGTACCCCAAGTGTCAGTGTCATGATCCTGTACCCCGAGTGTCAGTGTCATTATCCTGGACCACGAGTGTCAGTGTCATTATCCTGTACCCCAAGTGTCAGTGTCATTATCCTGTAACCCCGAGTGTCAGTGTCATTATCCTGTACCCCAAGTGTCATTATCCTGTACCCCGAGTGTCATTATCCTGTACCCCAGTGTCATTATCCTGTACCCCAAGTGTCAATGTCATTATCCTGTACCCCCAGTGTCATTGTCATTATCCTGTACCCCGAGTGTCAGTGTCATTATCCTGGACCACGAGTGTCAGTGTCATTATCCTGGACCACGAGTGTCAGTGTCATTATCCTGTACCCCGAGTGTCAGTGCCATTATCCTGTACCCCAAGTGTCAGTGCCATTATCCTGTACCCCAAGTGTCAGTGTCATTATCCTGTACCCCGAGTGTCAGTGTCATTATCCTGTACCCTGAGTGTCAGTGTCATTCTCCTGTACCCCCAGTTTCAGTACCATTATCCTTTACCCCAAGTTTCAGTGCCATTATCCTTTACCCCCAGTGTCAGTGTCATTATCCTGTACCCCATTTATCAGTGTCATTATCCTGTACCCCGAGTGTCAGTGTCATTATCCTGTACCCCGAGTGTAAGTATCATTATCCTGTACCCCAAGTGTCATTATCCTTTACCCCAAGTGTCAGTGTCATTATCCTGTACCCCGAGTGTCAGTGCCATTATACTGTATCCCGAGTGTCAGTGTCATTATCCTGTACCCCGAGTGTCAGTGTTCTTATCCTGTACCCCGAGTTGTCAGTGTCATAATCCTGTACCCCCAGTGTCAACGTCATTGTCCTGTACCCCAAGTGTCCTTATCCTGTACCCCAAGTGTCAGTGTCATTATCCTGTACCCCGAGTGTCAGTGTCATTATCCTATACCCCAAGTGTCAGTGTCATTATCCTGTACCCCGAGTGTCAGTGTCATTATCCTGGACCCCGAGTGTAATTATCCTGTCCCCCGAGTTTCAGTGTCATTATCCTCTACCCCGAGTGTCAGTGTCATAATCCTGTACCCCAAGTGTCAGTCATTATCCTGTACCCCAAGTGCAAGTGTCATTATCCTGTACCCCGAGTGCAAGTGTCATTATCCTGTACCCCGAGTGCAAGTGTCATTATCCTGTACCCCGAGTGTCAGTGTCATTATCCTGTACCCCGAGTGTCAGTGTCATTATCCTGTACCCCTAGTGTCAGCGTCATTATCCTGTACCCCAAGTGTCAGTGCCATAATCCTGTACCCCAAATGTCAGTGTCATTATCCTGTACCCCGAGTGTCAGTGTCATTATCCTGTACCCCTAGTGTCAGTGTCATTATCCTGTACCCCCAGTGTCAGTGTCATTATCCTGTACCCCAAGTGTCAGTGCCATAATCCTGTACCCCAAATGTCAGTGTCATTATCCTGTACCCCAAGTGTCAGTGTCATTATCCTGTACCCCAAGTGTCAGTGTCATTATCCTGTACCCTGAGTGTCAGTGTCATTATCCTGTACCCCGAGTGTCAGTGTCATTATCCTGTACCCCCAGTTTCAGTACCATTATCCTTTACCCCAGGTTTCAGTGCCATTATCCTTTACCCCCAGTTTCAGTGCCATTATCCTGTATCCCATTTATCAGTGTCATTATCCTGTACCCCGAGTGTCAGTGTCATTATCCTGTACCCCGAGTGTAAGTATCATTATCCTGTACCCCAAGTGTCATTATCCTGTACCCCATTTATCAGTGTCATTATCCTGTACCCCCAATGTCAGTGTCATTATCCTGTACCCCAAGTGTCAGTGTCATTATCCTGTACCCCAAATGTCAGTGTCATTATCCTGTACCCTAAGTGTCAGTGTCATTATCCTGTGACCCGAGTGTCAGTGCCATTATCCTGTACCCCGAGTGTCAGTGTCATTATCCTGTACCCCAAGTGTCAGTGCCATAATCCTGTACCCCCAGTGACAGTGTCATTATTCTGTACCCCAAGTATCAGTATCATTATCCTGTACCCCAAGTGTCAGTGTCATTATCCTGTACCCCGAGTGTCAGTGTCATTATCCTGTACCCCCGTTTCAGTACCATTATCCTTTACCCCAAGTTTCAGTGCCATTATCCTTTACCCCCAGTGTCAGTGTCATTATCCTGTACCCCATTTATCAGTGTCATTATCCTGTACCCCGAGTGTCAGTGTCATTATCCTGTACCCTGAGTGTCAGTGTTCTTATCCTGTACCCCGAGTTGTCAGTGTCCTTATCCTGTACCCCAAGTGTCAGTGTTCTTATCCTGTACCCCGAGTGTCAGTGTCATTGTCCTGTACCCTGAGTGTCAATGTCATTATCCTGTACCCCGAGTGTCAGTGTCATTATCCTGTACCCCGAGTGTCAGTGTCATTATCCTGTACCCCGAGTGTCAGTGTCATTATCCTGTACCCCGAGTGTCAGTGTCATTATCCTGTACCCCTAATGTCAGTGTCATTATCATGTACCCCTAATGTCAGTGTCATTATCATGTACCCCAAGTGTCAGTGTTATTATCCTGTACCCCGAGTGTCATTGCCATTATCCCGTACCCCAAGTGTCAGTGTCATGATCCTGTACCCCGAGTGTCAGTGTCATTATCCTGGACCACGAGTGTCAGTGTCATTATCCTGTACCCCAAGTGTCAGTGTCATTATCCTGTACCCCGAATGTCATTGCCATTATCCCGTACCCCAAGTGTCAGTGTCATGATCCTGTACCCCGAGTGTCAGTGTCATTATCCTGGACCACGAGTGTCAGTGTCATTATCATGTACCCCAAGTGTCAGTGTCATTATCATGTACCCCAAGTGTCATTGCCATTATCCCGTACCCCAAGTGTCAGTGTCATGATCCTGTACCCCGAGTGTCAGTGTCATTATCCTGGACCACGAATGTCAGTGTCATGATCCTCTACCCCGAGTGTCAGTGTCATTATCCTGTACCCCGAGTGTCAGTGCCATTATCCTGTACCCCAAGTGTCAGTGTCATTATCCTGTACCCCGAGTGTCAGTGTCATTATCCTGTACCCCTAGTGTCAGTGTCATTATCATGTACCCCAAGTGTCAGTGTTATTATCCCGTACCCCGAGTGTCATTGCCATTATCCCGTACCCCAAGTGTCAGTGTCATGATCCTGTACCCCGAATGTCAGTGTCATTATCCTGGACCACGAGTGTCAGTGTCATTATCCTGTACCCCAAGTGTCAGTGTCATTATCCTGTACCCCGAGTGTCATTGCCATTATCCCGTACCCCAAGTGTCAGTGTCATGATCCTGTACCCCGAGTGTTAGTGTCATTATCCTGGACCACGAGTGTCAGTGTCATTATCATGTACCCCAAGTGTCAGTGTTATTATCCTGTACCCCGAGTGTCATTGCCATTATCCCGTACCCCAAGTGTCAGTGTCATGATCCTGTACCCCGAGTGTCAGTGTCATTATCCTGTAACCCCGAGTGTCAGTGTCATTATCCTGTACCCCAAGTGTCATTATCCTGTACCCCGAGTGTCATTATCCTGTACCCCGAGTGTCATTATCCTGTACCCCCAGTGTCAGTGTCATTATCCAGTACCCCGAGTGTCATTGCCATTATCCCGTACCCCAAGTGTCAGTGTCATGATCCTGTACCCCGAGTGTCAGTGTCATTATCCTGGACCACGAGTGTCAGTGTCATGATCCTGTACCCCGAGTGTCAGTGTCATTATCCTGTACCCCAAGTGTCAGTGTCATGATCCTGTACCCCAAGTGTCAGTGTCATTATCCTGTAACCCCGAGTGTCAGTGTCATTATCCTGTACCCCAAGTGTCATTATCCTGTACCCCAAGTGTCATTATCCTGTACCCCGAGTGTCATTATCCTGTACCCCCAGTGTCAGTGTCATTATCCAGTACCCCGAGTGTCAGTGTCATTATCCTGGACCACGAGTGTCAGTGTCATTATCCTGTACCCCGAGTGTCAGTGCCATTATCCTGTACCCCGAGTGTCAGTGTCATTATCCTGTACCCCAAGTGTCAGTGCCATTATCCTGTACCCCGAGTGTCAGTGCCATTATCCTGTACCCCGGGTGTCAGTGCCATTATCCTGTACCCCGAGTGTCAGTGTCATTATCCTGTACCCCAAGTGTCAGTGCCATTATCCTGTACCCCGAGTGTCAGTGCCATTATCCTGTACCCCGAGTGTCAGTGTCATTATCCTGTACCCCAAGTGTCAGTGCCATTATCCTGTACCCCGAGTGTCAGTGCCATTATCCTGTACCCCGAGTGTCAGTGTCATTATCCTGTACCCCTAGTGTCAGTGTCATTATCATGTACCCCAAGTGTCAGTGTTATTATCCCGTACCCCGAGTGTCATTGCCATTATCCCATACCCCAAGTGTCAGTGTCATGATCCTGTACCCCGAATGTCAGTGTCATTATCCTGGACCACGAGTGTCAGTGTCATTATCCTGTACCCCAAGTGTCAGTGTCATTATCCTGTACCCCGAGTGTCATTGCCATTATCCCGTACCCCAAGTGTCAGTGTCATGATCCTGTACCCCGAGTGTTAGTGTCATTATCCTGGACCACGAGTGTCAGTGTCATTATCATGTACCCCAAGTGTCAGTGTTATTATCCTGTACCCCGAGTGTCATTGCCATTATCCCGTACCCCAAGTGTCAGTGTCATGATCCTGTACCCCGAGTGTCAGTGTCATTATCCTGTAACCCCGAGTGTCAGTGTCATTATCCTGTACCCCAAGTGTCATTATCCTGTACCCCGAGTGTCATTATCCTGTACCCCGAGTGTCATTATCCTGTACCCCCAGTGTCATTATCCTGTACCCCCAGTGTCAGTGTCATTATCCAGTACCCCGAGTGTCAGTGTCATTATCCTGGACCACGAGTGTCAGTGTCATTATCCTGTACCCCGAGTGTCAGTGCCATTATCCCGTACCCCAAGTGTCAGTGTCATGATCCTGTACCCCGAGTGTCAGTGTCATTATCCTGGACCCCAAGTGTCAGTGTCATTATCCTGTAACCCCGAGTGTCAGTGTCATTATCCTGTACCCCAAGTGTCATTATCCTGTACCCCGAGTGTCATTATCCTGTACCCCGAGTGTCATTATCCTGTACCCCCAGTGTCAGTGTCATTATCCAGTACCCCGAGTGTCAGTGTCATTATCCTGGACCACGAGTGTCAGTGTCATTATCCTGTACCCCGAGTGTCAGTGCCATTATCCTGTACCCCGAGTGTCAGTGTCATTATCCTGTACCCCAAGTGTCAGTGCCATTATCCTGTACCCCGAGTGTCAGTGCCATTATCCTGTACCCCGAGTGTCAGTGTCATTATCCTGTACCCCAAGTGTCAGTGCCATTATCCTGTACCCCGAGTGTCAGTGCCATTATCCTGTACCCCGAGTGTCAGTGTCATTATCCTGTACCCCGAGTGTCAGTGCCATTATCCTGTACCCCGAGTGTCAGTGCCATTATCCTGTACCCCGAGTGTCAGTGTCATTATTCTGTACCCCGAGTATATGTGGCACCCCAGGGGTCTGGTTTTCCACAGTAATGTAATGTTATGTCTGAGAGCAGGTGGGAGGTCCTTTGGTCAGGGATCCTGTGCATGCCACACCTCCTGCCCAGTTTTGGGAGGGGAAGAACTTCCCCTGTATAAACCCGGGGCTGAGGCAGGGTGAGTCAGACAAGGAGAGTGGAGAAGAGAAGCAGCATAGGAAACAGCAGAGTTACAAGGAGTCAGGGGCTGGCAGCTACAGAGCTCGCCCTGACTAAGAAGATTCTTTACCGGACCCGGAGTCCGAGGCTGTGGGGACTAACTCCTACCCAGCAGCAGAATCCGTCGGGCAGGGGATTTCAGGTCCTCTGGCCCAGAAGCCCGAAGGCACGGTCACACGCGTGGGACCAGCACCGCCATTGTGGAGCGGAAGCCATTAGAAGGCCCCGAGTCACCGGCCATACGGGTGAGCACCACACGGTACACTCAGGGACGTGGGCTACTTACATCAGCTTCTAGCAAGGTAGCCAGAAGAGTACAGTCAGTTTGGGAGGCCTACAACTACGCCTGGCCAGGGGAGATCCCATCTGCTCAAAGACTGACCAGGCCCCGTTTGCTAGCAAGTACTCCGGGAGGGTCTGTCGTTGTTACCAGTAAAGACCCTGAACTACACCGTACCGTCTCTGAGTGGTTCCTGCTACCCCCATCATCCACGTCGGCTGCCCTGAGGCCATACCCCTCCCGTTGGGGGTTATACTATCACGCTGCACAATCCTACCACCGGCCTCAGCGGTCTGCCCTGCAGCAGCAGCTTCCTGGCTGCACTCAACGGGTGGCGTAGTCATCAACTATTTACTACTAATAGACTGCCGTCTAGTTTGACTCCCTGGGCACGGACCGGGTCACCGCCACGAGATTACAACCCTCCACGGATCCGGCTCCGGGTAATCTCCCGCGTGCGCACCGCAGCGCGACACAGGCCCAGGGGCGCGTCAACTTTGGCGTAGTCGGCAGGATTTCGTGCCCGCAACCACCGGGTACTGCGTGCCTGAAAAGCAAAGACTGTTCAAACTTACCAGTGGTGAAGGTTTCCCGCCATCCGGCGCCATCTTCTACCTTCTTCCCGCCATCCGCGAAGTTTTCCCGCCATCCGGCGCCATCTTCGACCTTCTTCCCGCCATCCGTGGAGTTTTCCCGCCATTGGACGCCATCTTGAGGACGCCGCGCGGGAAGAAGAGGGGCGTGGACTCCGAAAGCGCGCGAGAACTGAAGCCCCGCCTCACGTCCGGACGTTGCGTAAGGTCCTGGAAGGAGCCCAGCAGACGCCGACGTCACAGGAGCGCGACGGAAGGTCCTCAACCCTGACGATCCACTGCGGAGCCGCGGCCTACGGAAGAGGATCATCGCAAGGTAGGCCACGGTCCACTAGGGGGGAGGAAGATGTCGGATACGGAGGAGAGCTTCACTGCCTCAACCCCCGCCAGCGCTACCGCTGCTGCAGTTATGCCCTTCACCATGCCCTATATCCCGGGAGCAGCTTGGCTACCCCAGTACTCAGGGGAGTCACATACCCTGCATGACTTTAGAGAAAAGCTGGATAGCCTCTTCCAGGTGTACCCCCTCACAGAAGAGCAAAAAGTGAGCATCCTGGTGGCCCAACTAACCGGGGCAGCCAAAAGGGAAGTAAAATCCTGGCCACCTGGGAGGAAGACTGTCGCAGGGATACTAACCCGGCTGAAGGACACCTTTGATACCCGCACCTCAGCCGAGATTAAGCTTAGATTCTACGGGTGCAAGCAGCGAGCGCATGAGAGTATAAGGGACTATGCACTAAACCTACAAGAGGCCCTGAGGGCCATAAAGCAGACCGACCCTGATGGGGTGGGAAACGAGGACAGGCTGTTGACTGAACAATTTATAGAGGGTTTATATTGCAATGCCCACCGAACCCAGTTGCGGGCAATGGCCTTACAGGATCCCCATCTGGACTTTGCACAGTTCAAGGACAGAGCCATCCGGGTGCTCCGAGAACCGGCACCAGGTGGCGTTGTGACCCACAGACGCCCCACTACCACTTACTACCAGGAGGCGGCGCCCTTGTCAGCAGGGCCTGTGGGAGCTGATGCGCAGGCTTTGGACAATGACCCGGCTCCAGACCTACACCATCAGGTCCAAGAGCTAGCTAAGAGCGTTGCTGCGCTAACCCGAACTGTGCAGTCTTTACAGGTTTCCACCCCAGGGAAGATCCAGCTGGCATCCGGACCGGAGGACATCCCGTGGCGTCGACCAAGGAGGACCCCACCGGCCAGAGGAAGACTCAGTGACCGATACAGTGAGGACGGACGACCCATCTGCCGCCGCTGCAATCAACCCGGACATATGGCAAGGTACTGTTCTTTAAACGGGCACAACCTGGGGTAGAGGGCCAACCCCCAGGAAAAAGATCACCAGGCCCATCGAACTGGCGCGACAGATATGTGGGAGGACGTCCAGTCTTGCCTGTGGTACTGGATGGCATTCCCATGAGTGCCCTACTGGACACCGGGTCACAGGTCACCGCCATCCCGTACGTGCTCTTCAAGCAGTACTGGAATGACTCGGATATTACCCGCTACCCCGACGACGACTTGAGTATCATCGCCAGCAATGGTCAGCCCGTGCCACAGATCGGATTTAAAGAGGTGACCATCAAAATTGGTAGAGTCGAACTGGCCGCACAGGGACTGATCATTGTAGATATCGATAAACATGAGAGTCACCCAAAAATAACTCTAGGAACTAATGTAATTGAAAATTGTCTTGCAGAGGTGATTTTCCTTTTACAGCAGGTTGCCAAGAATGCCAGCTCCGGCGAGCAGCGGGTGCTCCAGAAAGAGATCCGGGCACTGATGCAACGGCAACAAGTGGAACTCTCCGGCGGTGAGATTGGTAGCGTAAGAATGTGTGACCCTTTTCCTATTGCCATGCCCCCAAAAAGTGAAATGATGATTTGGTGCCGGGCAGCTATTGGTCTGAGAGGTAGAGATTACCAGGCAATGGTAGAACCAGTTTACTCAGACAGTAGGCCCACCATTTTGACAGCACGGGGGGTGGTCAATGTACGCCATGGGAGGGTGCCCATTCGCATAATAAATATCGGGGAGAGGGAAGTGTACCTGCCCCGGTATGCCACGCTAGCCAAATTATATACCACTAATCAAAGTTCTATACAATCTGTGGAACCCTTGCCTCCATCTCACCCGGAGGAAGGTAACGGCTCTAAGAAAGACATGGAGGACTGGTGTCAGCAACTACATTTGGGTACTGACTCCACTCCCTCACATCAGAAACAAGGAGTCTATCGGGTGGTTCAAGAGTATGAGAGAGTGTTTAGTAAACACCCGTTAGACTTCGGGCGAGTCAAGGGGGTAGAACATCGCATCCCCACGGGAGATCATCCTCCCATAAAAGAGAGGTATCGACCCGTACCCCCTGCACATTACCAACACACCAAGGGGATGCTTAGAGATATGAAGGAGGCTGGGGTAATCCGGGATAGTTGTAGCCCCTGGGCAGCCCCATTAGTTTTAGTCAAAAAGAAAGACAACACCATGAGGATGTGTGTAGATTACCGGAAAATCAACCGTATCACACACAAGGATGCGTACCCCTTACCAAGGATAGAGGAGTCATTGGCTGCTTTAAGATCTGCTAACTTCTTCTCTACCTTGGATCTCACTAGCGGGTACTGGCAGGTTCCTGTAGCAGAGGCGGACCGGGAGAAGACCGCATTCACCACCCCGATGGGACTTAGCGAGTTCACCTGCATGCCGTTCGGACTCTGCAACGCACCAGGAACCTTCCAACGCCTAATGGAGTGTTGTCTGGGCCACAGAAACTTCGAGACGGTCCTGTTGTACCTGGACGATGTCATCGTATATTCCAAGACGTATGAGGACCACCTGAAACACCTGGCGGAAGTGTTCGAGGCTCTGGCGAGTTACGGCCTAAAGGTGAAACCCTCCAAGTGTCACCTCCTGAAACCAAAGGTGCAGTACCTGGGACACGTGGTGAGCGCTGACGGAGTGGCTCCCGACCCCGATAAGATCACCGCAATTAAGGGATGGCCAAGCCCCTCCAGCGTAAAAGAAGTGCGGCAGTTCCTCGGGTTGGTAGGCTACTACCGAAGGTTTATTCCCGGTTTCACCAAAAAGGCAGCACCTATGCAGGACCTCCTGATAGGCCAGTCCCGGAAGGCCAAGAACCAGAAGCCGCCCTTCAAATGGGAAGAGCTGGAAGAAGAGTCCTTCCGCCAGCTGAAGATGGCCCTCACGGGGGGATGAAATCTTGGCGTACCCAGACTATAGCCAGCCCTTCATCCTCTACACCGACGCCAGTAACATCGGGCTAGGAGCCGTACTATCCCAGATTCAGCAGGGGAGAGAACGAGTGATCTCTTATGCCAGCCGAAAACTGCGACCCACCGAAAGGAACCCCGAGAATTACAGCTCATTTAAGCTAGAGTTCCTGGCCGTGGTATGGGCAGTCACCGAGCGCTTTAGGCATTACCTCGCTTCTTCCCGGTTCACCGTATACACGGATAACAACCCGTTGATACACCTGGACACGGCAAGACTCGGTGCCCTGGAGCAGAGGTGGATGGCCCGTCTGTCCAACTACGAGTTCACAATCAAATACCGGGCAGGACGCTCCAATACTAACGCGGATGCCCTGTCCAGGATGCCCAACCTGCCGGACGAAGGAGAAGATCCGGAGGGACTGGAAGAAGTTGAACTCCCTGCGTTCCACCGTCATGGGACTATCCAGTATTCCCACCGGGTAAGGGGTAAACAGGCTGCTACGTTGAACCCCTTACCCCACTACAACTGGGCGGAAACGCAAGACAGCGACCCTGCCGTCCGACTGGTGAAGGAGATGCTGACTCGGCCGGAGGCTCGACTTGAACCAGACGCTCCGGAGGAAGCCAAACAACTATGGGCGGAGAAGAGTCGACTATTCCTTTACAAGGGGAAGTTGTGCCGCAGAATGGTCAACTCCCGGACGCATGAACTACTCTGGCAAGTAGTGGTGCCACGAAGAGACGCAGCCATGGTGATGGAGGCATACCACGACGGAGCTGGACACTTCGGGTGGAAAAAGCTGGAGTTCCTGCTGCGCGAGCGGTTCCACAGGGTAGGCATGAGGGGAACCATCGAGAAGTGGTGCAGAGACTGTGGCCCGTGCAATCTGAGAAGGAAGGACCGGGCCAGCCAGAAGACTCCCCTGCAGTCCATCGTCACCCGGCAACCGTTGGAACTGGTAGCCTTGGATCATGTAAAACTGACCCCAAGCAGAAGTGGCTACGTCTACGCGTTAACCATCGTGGATCATTACTCCCGGTTCTTGGTTGTCGTCCCCGTCAAGGACTTAACGGCTCAAACAGCAGCTAGAGCCTTCCAGCAGCACTTCTGCCGTCCACACGGGTACCCGGACCAAGTGCTGACGGA
This sequence comes from Phyllobates terribilis, assembly GCF_046119375.1. NCBI lineage: Eukaryota > Metazoa > Chordata > Amphibia > Anura > Dendrobatidae > Phyllobates > Phyllobates terribilis. The sequence continues at coordinate 156,238,656 of NW_027362767.1, read as the reverse complement.
CCAGGGACCTGCCTTTGAAGCGGAGGTCTTCCAGGAATTCTGCAATCTGTATGGCTGCCGGAAGATAAGGACGACACCCTACCATCCGCAAACTAATGGACTTTGTGAAAAAATGAACCAGGTGGTAATGGATCTGCTAAAAACATTGCCCCTGGAAGAACGCAGTCTGTGGCCTGAGAAGTTGCCCGATCTGGTGGACCTATACAACCACATCCCGGTAGGTTCCACCAACTGTACCCCGGCTTACCTAATGAGGGCGAGACCTGGTAAGTTACCTGTTGACCTGGAAATGGGAGTCCTGACACCTGAGGACACTTCACCAGAAACAGACTGGGACACAGAGAGGCAGCAGCAGTACCGGAGAGTACAAGAGAGCGTGGAGCGAAGTCTCTGTCAGGCTAGGGAAAGACAAGAGAAGACTTACAACCAGTATGCTCCCGCTGTTCCCCTGGTACCCGGAGAGCAGGTCTTGAAGAGGAAAAGACGGCTCCACAAGTTGGATGACCAGTGGGAGGAGGACCCGTACACCGTACTGCCCTCAAGCCACGAGAACCCGAAGGTCTGTACCATCAGTAAAGACGGAGGGGAAACCACAGCCATTGTATCCCGGGACCACCTGAAGAAGTGTCCCGAACAACTGAGGAACCCTGAAGAGGAACAAGAAGACCATCGACCCGTGGAAGAAAGGGAAGATATGGTTAGTACCGTGCTCGGGGACTTCCCTCAGTCTTGGACTCAAGTCAATGGTGCAGTTGTGGTACCCGTACTCACCTTCCTCCAACCATCATCCCAAGAACCTACGGAGCAACGGGTAGAGCTGGAAGAACAGCCGGTCCAGGAGGCAGAAGACTCCACACAAGCAGAACAGGAGAATCAACCCTCTGCTTATAGTGAGCCTGCCGTACCCCTAGTGAGACAAAGAGCCGGTAGACAGCTGCCCAGTTTACCCTTGACAGCTCCTACACCCTGTAGTTCAGGGCCAGACAGTCAGCTCCGTAGGTCCACTCGGGCCACTAGAGGCCAGTTACCCGCACGCTGGAGAATTTAAAGTGTATAAATTGTTTTATTTATGTTTTTCTGTGTCTTGTTGCTTGTGTATAATTTTGTGTTTCTAGTTATTTTTAGGAAACCTTGGTGGATTTACCGGGAATCCTTGTATATAGTTGGAGCGTAACCCAGGATGGACTAGAGACTGTTAAGGACTCGGGGTAGGACAGACCCCTACCTGGTTACGTCTCCCTGTGTTGGTGAAATGGACACCTTTGCTTTTCTTCAAAGACTGCACCCGGTTGCGGACACGCCGCAACCATCTTATGTGTTTTTCTTATTGTGTTGTTATTGTTATACTTTGTTATGTTTTTCTAAATGTGTTTAGTCCCGGAGTACTAAATTTCACTAGGGGGGAATGTGGCACCCCAGGGGTCTGGTTTTCCACAGTAATGTAATGTTATGTCTGAGAGCAGGTGGGAGGTCCTTTGGTCAGGGATCCTGTGCATGCCACACCTCCTGCCCAGTTTTGGGAGGGGAAGAACTTCCCCTGTATAAACCCGGGGCTGAGGCAGGGTGAGTCAGACAAGGAGAGTGGAGAAGAGAAGCAGCATAGGAAACAGCAGAGTTACAAGGAGTCAGGGGCTGGCAGCTACAGAGCTCGCCCTGACTAAGAAGATTCTTTACCGGACCCGGAGTCCGAGGCTGTGGGGACTAACTCCTACCCAGCAGCAGAATCCGTCGGGCAGGGGATTTCAGGTCCTCTGGCCCAGAAGCCCGAAGGCACGGTCACACGCGTGGGACCAGCACCGCCATCGTGGAGCGGAAGCCATTAGAAGGCCCCGAGTCACCGGCCATACGGGTGAGCACCACACGGTACACTCAGGGACGTGGGCTACTTACATCAGCTTCTAGCAAGGTAGCCAGAAGAGTACAGTCAGTTTGGGAGGCCTACAACTACGCCTGGCCAGGGGAGATCCCATCTGCTCAAAGACTGACCAGGCCCCGTTTGCTAGCAAGTACTCCGGGAGGGTCTGTCGTTGTTACCAGTAAAGACCCTGAACTACACCGTACCGTCTCTGAGTGGTTCCTGCTACCCCCATCATCCACGTCGGCTGCCCTGAGGCCATACCCCTCCCGTTGGGGGTTATACTATCACGCTGCACAATCCTACCACCGGCCTCAGCGGTCTGCCCTGCAGCAGCAGCTTCCTGGCTGCACTCAACGGGTGGCGTAGTCATCAACTATTTACTACTAATAGACTGCCGTCTAGTTTGACTCCCTGGGCACGGACCGGGTCACCGCCACGAGATTACAACCCTCCACGGATCCGGCTCCGGGTAAGCTCCCGCGTGCGCACCGCAGCGCGACACAGGCCCAGGGGCGCGTCATATACATATAATATACAATAATGTAATATTACGGAGCAGCGATCAGACAGATGTAGAGCCGACCTCCAGTGTCCGTGTAGACATTACATATCACTTGCCCGGGAGGCTGCAGATGTAGGAAGTACTCGGACATTGCAGACTAGTCTCGTCTTCCCTTTGGTCCTCACTCCCTGTGATCATCAGCAACATCTACTGGAGAGTCAGGGAATTGTCGCCTAGTAATATGGGATAAAATCATGAGATCTCGTGGAGTTTATTGACCATATAGTGTTATCAGGCACCTCAGTTGCTGCAGAACTTCTAAATGCAATGAACTGTGAACTTTCATATTAGATCTGATATCCTAAACCCCACTTTAAGGAGGTGAGGTGAGCACCACCTTGTATCAATATTAGCCAGAACAAGCACATTTTACTTTTTAACCCAGAACAGGCAGTTTGTAATATCTGCCAGAGCAAGCACGCCATGTGCTATTAGGAATAGTACTATCAGCCAAGGCAAGCGCACTCGGCTATTACCTGGAGCAAGCACAATATACTAGTGTCCAGAGCAAGCACACATTGCTGCTAACCAGAGGAGGCACTTTATCCACTATTGGCACACTTTGCTATTATCCACAGTCAGCAAGCAAATTCTCTATTTTTAACCAGAGCAAGCGTTCTTTCTACTGTTAGCTTTATGAAGCACACATAACTATTACGTATAGGAGGAACCCTCTCTAGTTTTAGCCAGAGCAAGCATGCTTTTTATTATTAGTCAGAGTATGCAAGAGCAAGCAAACTTTTCAATTACCCAAAGCCTCCCTAGGGGTCAGACACTTGCTCTATACTATTATCCAAACACTCGCTCTTTACTATTACCTAGACCAAACACATTTTACTATTAACAGGAGCAAGCGCACTTTACTATTAATCGGTGTAAGCACACTTTACTGATAGCTAAAGAAAGCGCACTTTATAATTAATCAGATCAAGGGCACTTTACTAATAGTTGGAGCAAGCACACATTACTAATAGCTGGAGCAATTGTACTTTACTAGTAGCCAAAGTAAACACTCTTTACTATTAGTCGGAGCAAGCGCACTTCACTAATAGCTAAAGCAAGTGTACTTTACTAATAGCCAGTGCAAGAGCACATTACTAATATCTGGAGCAAGCACACTTTACTAATAGCTGGAGCAAGAGCACATAACTAATAGCTGGAGCAAGAGCACATTACTAATAGCTGGAGCAAGCACACTTTACTAATAGCCGGAGCAAGAGCACATTGCTAATAGCTGAAGCAAACGCACTTTACTATTAGCTGGAGCAAGCGCACTTTACTAATAGCCGGAGCAAGAGCACATTGCTAATAGCTGAAGCAAACGCACTTTACTATTAGCCAGAGCAAGCGCACTTTACTAATAGTCGGAGCAAGCGCACTTTACTAATAGCTGGAGCAAGCACACTTTACTATTAGCCGGAGCAAGCGCACTTTAATAATAGCTAAAGCAAATGCATTTTAATAATAGCTAAAGCATGGACACATTACTACTACCTGGAGCAAGCGCACTTTACTATTAGCCGGAGCAAACGCTCTTTACTATGAGCTGCAGCAAGCGCACTTTACTATTAGCTGGAGCAAGCGCACTTTACTATTAGCTGGAGCAAGCGCACTTTACTATTAGCCGGAGCAAGCGCACTTTACTATTAGCCGGAGCAAGCGCTCTTTACTATTAGCTGGAGCAAGCGCTCTTTACTATAAGCTGGAGCAAGCGCACTTTACTATTAGCCGGAGCAAGCGCTCTTTACTATAAGCTGGAGCAAGCGCACTTTACTATTAGTCAGAGCAAGCGCTCTTTACTATTAGCCAGAGCAAGCGCTCTTTACTATTAGCCGGAGCAAGCGCTCTTTACTATTAGCCGGAGCAAGCGCACTTTACTATTAGCTGAAGCAAACGCACTTTACTATTAGCCGGAGCAAGCACACTTTACTATTAGCTGGAGCAAGCACACTTTACTATTAACTGGAGCAAGCACACTTTACTATTAGCCGGAGCAAGCACTCTTTACCATTAGCCGGAGCAAGCACTCTTTACTATTAGCTGGAGCAAGCACTCTTTACCATTAGCCAGAGCAAGCACTCTTTACTATTAGCTGGAGCAAGCACTCTTTACCATTAGCCGGAGCAAGCACTCTTTACTATTAGCTGGAGTAAGCGCACTTTACTATTAGCTGAAGCAAGCGCACTTTACTATTAGCCGGAGCAAGCACAATTTATTAACCAGAGCAAACTCACCCGCCATATCTGCCATATATTGCGCCATTTTTCTCTCAATTACCAACATCTCCGGCTGCACTATTCTATTATATCATTATGGTGCAGTCACACCAGATACCTTCCTTTTAAAGGTACAAGACAATGTAAAATGACGTCAGGTGAGCGGCAGATTTTCAGACGTGGCAGACAGAGGGTTAGCACATAAGACAGTAAGTTCGCAGACTCGCTAGCTAATTTGCAATATTGAAGCCGACTTCTAATATTACCGTAAGTCAGAGATCAGCCGCGCTTGCTCTTTCCAGGAAAACAGTCCATAAGACGTCCTATTATCACACACAATAGACACCTCTAACCCTATTAATGTCTGCGAGGATCGCCCTCCCTCCTCAGCCCCGTCTCGGGGATGCCATCTCTATGGAGGCCGACCACTTAAGAATATGTCTGCAGCAGAAATGCAATCACCGTATCGACAGGTTATTTCCCTGCGTGCTCTCAGCAGACATGACAGTGGAGGACGGATATAAGAGAAGTTCGGTATTTTTTCTCTATAAGCAATCGCTCTTTTCATAAATGTGGAATCATTCTGTACATTTTTGCACTAATTTTATATCCGTTTCTCCACCTCCAGAGCTGCATTCAAAATTCTGTTGGTTATTGTTTGAAACAGAAAAAATTTTGCTCCGTCCCATCTAACATGTGATTAATGTGATGTAACTGTCATTTAAACTCCCAAAATGCACTGCAGGCTTGACGTGGTACCACAGGGAGGGGTCATGGGATTTTGGGTAGGACTTTCCCACAGAAATATTGGCCTTTGCCAGGTGCCAATAAAAAAACTTTGCAACCCCTATAGCTTCACCACTGATTAGGGACTCCAAATTCTTCAAAGGGAACCTTTTTTTATGTGAGTTTCCCTTTAAATAAAAGGTGCAAGTTGGGCCATTCCCAAATTAATAAATGCTTTGTGAGGGGTAAGCCCTGCAGTTAGAGATCTGTGTTCATTCTTTGGGCAGCACTGGTGATAAAAATGTCGAGAGCAGTTGCCAGTTATAGTCTATTCTTCATCTGGTTCACTCCTGCTGCCAGCTCCTGTTATGGCTATTTGATTCTCGTTACCTCAGCCTGATTATGGATGATTATCCTGATTTCCGATTCTGTCACTGATTTTAATCTCCTGGGAATGACCCCGTGTGAAAACCCTTCTTTCTGCCAGCTTGTTCCACTAGCCAGCAGCCACTCTATTGATGTAACCCAGGAGGCCCTGTCTAAGTCCAGACACCTCTATAGGGGTTAAAACCAGGGCAACTCCAGGGATCTGGGTAGACACATTGGCTATTGCTAAGCCTGTCCATGGAAGCCCTATTAAGAGCTGCCAGTCTACCACTAACAGTAAGGAATTGAAATAAATTGACCCTTCGAAGATAGAAAATTGTGAATTCTCAGTGGAGTAACCCCATTCTATTAAAGCCTTATCCCCTACTGAACATGGATCTGGGTTGTCTAAAGTAGACGACCACCTTAAGTTTCTCATAATGTTTTTAAATATGGCATATTTTACACACATATATAGTCCACCAAAGCTTCGGATAAGGTTTTGATTAGATAACAGAGATCAGGAGGTCCATTAGAAGACAACCTCATCAAGTTTAGTTAGAGTGGTATTTAGGTCCTAGGGTCCGAGAAGTTAAAAGTTGGCATAAACTGTTTTGCTTAGGTTTGACAATGGTGTCTCAGAGCAATTTTCCTTACATGTATACAGTATGTATTGTCTGGTAATCTGGTGTCAACGGTGGCGGCATCATCCAGCAAGACTTGTAAGGTTGCATCTTCTCCAGATGTCCTCTCTAGGCTTTGGTTGAATACTACTGAATGTATGGCGGAGAACACAATATTACTTTATTCAATGGCCACATAACAATGACCTCTGACCACATAACAATAGGTGGCGTTTACTGGATAAAGACTGTTGTCTCTCCAAAAAGAGGAACTATCCTGGGGCGAGGCTTTGTTTTCATTGCTTATGCAGGTTTGAAAGGTCAATGACATTCTTTTCCTCCATATCTACAATACCTTGACAATATGGCAGCTTGCTTGGCTTGTTTCTCTGGTTCTTAGAAAATTTTGCATCTGCACTTCCGGAAAAATCGTAGAAAAATGGTGTTGGGTGGTAGATCAACACTCGCCTCCGTGAGTGTGTGGGAGAGCAGTTGTGTAAGGAACCGGGTGACAGATGTAATCACACGGAAAACTAGTGCGAACATAGAAAAAACACTTTCATCCATTGTTCTTTGGAATAAATAATGTCGTCCATCCTAGTAATCACAAACCATTCTGAAAATATTAAAGGGACACTCCAAAGGACAAACTAGGTCTCTGATGATGAGTTTCACTTCGATCCCTTAAAACCGAGTATACATGGTTCCTCCTTATACAAAGATATGATTTTCTCTTCAAGTTGCTGCGCATATAATTGGAAATCTACTCAGACTCCCTTATTGCAGGAATGATTAGGATACTTTTTACCTACTGCACACCAATTAGCCTTAACAATAAAAGCAACTGCTTAATATTGGCTAGACTTTCATAGTGCCACCAAGACCAGGTGCAGCCAATGGTTCCTGGATCTTCACGACCGCTTAATCAGATAGATCACGTGGATGTGGAATAATCATCTAACATCTCAAAAGGCGTAGAAGATTATTTCAATGAAGAATCGACACTTCTAAAGAAAATTGGTACCTAGTGAACTTCTGGCGGCACCGACAGTGAAGTTTCTTTTTCTACATCTACATATTCATCAGGGCCAATGTGATCCAGTCGAGGCATGGACTCCAAAGTTGCCCCATGGTATCTAGCACTGTAAGCAGCAGATTTGGTACTTTGTAGCTGGGGTCTCCATGGATCAGACTTCCACCACATCCCACGATCGATTGGATGAAGATCTAGAAAATCTGGAGACAAGTCATCTTCTTGATCACTTCATCATGTTCCTCTGACTCTTCTTAACTGACTATTATCCTGCTGAAAGAGGAGCTGCTATTATAATACTACTACCATAAAGCAGGGTACTTGGTCTGTACAATAATTAGATGGGTGGTTCGTGTCATATCCACATGATGCCAAGGCTGAAGGTTTCCTAGAAGAACACTGATCCATCACACTGCCTCCGAAGGCTTGTCTTCTTCCCATGGTACATCCTGGTGCCATCTCTTCCCTGTAACATCCCTGGCGGCGTGCTGGTATGGCTTACCACCTCCCACTATGCAAGACCGCCATCTTACCTATCAGTCCAGGCTGCACACTTTGCTCCAGTACCTGCTGTGTCTCTTGTCTGATTGCTTAGGGCGGCGGCGCAGTTACTGCCTGATTCTTATAGTTACTGTGTGCGCACTCCTAATGCCTCCCCAGCCTATTGCTGTGAGTCACTGGATACTTAAACCCCCTCCACCCAGTAGGAGGTGCCTGAGCAACCCTTTCTTTCAGTGTATTCTGTGCAACTGAGTTGCCAGGTCCTGTCCTGTATCTTGTCTGATTCCGCCACCCTGGCGGCTGTATACCCAGGCCTGTTACCTGTATCTGTGACTTCTAGTCTGTTCTTCCACCCTGGGGGCTGTATACCCAGGCCTGTTATCTGTATCTGTGACTTCTAGTCTGTTCCACCACCCTGGGGGCTGTATACCCAGTCCCGTTATCTGTATCTCTGACTTCTAGTCTGTTTCCGCCACCCTGGGGGCTGAGTTCCCAGGCTCGTTCCTGTATCTTGTTCCGGATTCAGTTCCTGTCTGATCTGTGTCCTAGCCCGTTATCTGTTTGTCTCTATGTCCGTACCTTCCCTTTTCCTGCAGTGTCTGAACCTGCACCTAACTCCAACTCGTTGTTTCTGTACTTCTGTTTGTGAGTTTTGTGTCCACTCGCTACTTCATTGTAAGTACCTTGTGTGTATCTGGTTCTGCTTGTCCCATTTCCCTGCCTCCGTATCTACCTCCTGTGTTCTAACTATCTTCCTGTATTTTCCAGTCTGTTCCATGTGAACAGAGCCCTGTCCTGTCTGCCTGCACCTTCTGCTCTGTTCTGCTCTGCTTGTCCACTGCATCTGCGGTTTTGCTCTGCTCTGCTTGTCCATCGCATCTGCGGTTTCGCTCTGCTCTGCTTGTTCACCGCATCTGCGGTTTCGCTCTGCTCTGCTTGTCCACCGCATCTGCGGTTTCGCTCTGCTCTGCTTGTTCACCACACCTTCGGTTTCGCTCTGCTCTGCTTGTTCACCGCACCTGCGGTTTTCCTTTGCTCTGCTTGTTCACCGCACCTGCGGTTTTGCTCTGCTCTGCTTGTTCACCGCACCTGTGGTTTCGCTCTGCTCTGCTCTGCTTGTTCACCGCACCTGTGGTTTCGCTCTGCTCTGCTCCGCTTGTCCTCCATGCCTGCAGTTCTGCTCTGCTAGTCCACCGCACCCGCGGCTCTGTTCCTGTATCCCAGTCTGTACTGGTCCCTATCCAGCCTGCGTTCATACCTGCCAGTCTGCATACCAGCCATGCCTGCCAGTACCAGCCTGTCTGCATACCAGCCGTGCCTGCCAGCACCCGCCTGTCTGCATACCAGCCGTGCCTGCCAGTACCCACCTGTCTGCATACCAGCTGTGCTTGCCTATTCCTGCATTCCCCAATGTGGGTCAACAGCTGTGACCGGGGTCTGACCTGGAGTAGCACCTGGTCCCTCTGCTCGGTTCCTCCCTGGTTCACGGAGTCGACTGAGCTGCCGTGCAACCTTGGTCGGACCGAGTTGATACTTAGTCATGCCCCTCCAGGCACTCCTCGGTTCATGGTCCAGTGGGATCACTAACTGTCATGAAAACCACCACTTTGTCAGACCTTGCAGCCCTCTGGCGCCCCCTTATCCTGCTGGTCAAACACGGTATTGACCGAGGATAAGCACGGGCGCAGCTGCTCTAATTTATGTCGACTATTGTGGCACGTGATGTGACAGGACGTATATATACCACCAGTTCCTTCCAGGAACGTATATATACCTCCGTCCAGCCACCCTCAAATCACAATATCACATAAATACTGGTATACTGCCACCACCGATCGCTTAACAGGTGGATCGGGTACCCGTTAGGTAACGTGAATTAGCGGGTGAGGAACGTGTTTGCTCGACATAGGACAAGAAGAACGAATCTGGTAAATAATAATGATTTACTCCCGAAAGTGGGCAGTGTTTACAAAAGATATACAAGATATTATAAAGGAGACAATTTACGTATATGCATAAACAGTTATTAAAGTAAAAGGGATAAGTAATAGCAAAACCTGCGCCATGAGGTGATGGTCTCAGATTCTGTGGGGGGGGGGGGCGGCTCCCCGGAAATTAGATGTGATTCTTCCACGCAGCGAGGTGTGCATGCGTCTGACGTCCCTGGCAAGAATCTGCTGGTTTATGGCCGTTCTGGTTTTTAGTAAGGGGCCAAAATACCAGGAGACACCCATATCGCTTACCTCACAAAAGGGCCCGGTTTTGTGAACCCACCCAGCTGCATAAGACATAAAAATCCTCCATCTTTCATATCTTGGTGTGGGGGGGTCCCACATCCAAGATGGAGACATCATGTTTGCCATCACTAATATTCATGCAGATCGATATCAAATATGATATCTCTATGATGCTCAGAAGCTAAGAAACCATTTCCCGGGTTTCCGGCGGTTTCCCAGCCATGCAAGATATACCATTGTAACCGGAAAAAGGTGAGCATTCCAAAAAAGTGGTCCCTGGGTTTGTGACAGTCATGTGCCTTATTAAATTCTACATTAACTGTGCAAACTTTTAAACAATAGGATTTTGGAGGGAAAGACCAGTTTAGACTAGAAGGTTTGCTCTTCGCTGAGATTTTATGGCGGTAATAAAAATTCCTGATGTGGGGGAACGCACTGAGTTCTATGTCTTACAAATGGACAGGGGGTGGAAATTTAGGACATCTCTCATTTTTAAAAATCGGACAAAAATACATTTTGCCTGACACTAACCATGCTCACGCCAGTAAGTCCGGGCATGAGCGTAACATTCCCCAGGTAAGTGCCGCACACTTGCCCGGCCATTCACATGATCTCAAGCTACGATGCTCTGCATTTTATGACAACTTGTGCTCCAGTAATACTTCTGTGGGATCAAACCAGACTGGCTAGCCTTCATTCCCCAAACACATTATTGAGTCTTGGTTCACCTAATGGTCTTCCTTAGACTACTTTTGGTAAGTATTAGCCACTGTATATGGGGAACACCCTGCAAGACCCATCTTATACTGGAAATACCCAACAAGATCCACCGTATACTTGTAACATCCCTCAAGACCCGCTATATACTGAAAACACCCTGCCGCATACCATGAAAACGCCACAAGATCTGATGTATACCGTGAACACCCCCAAAACCCGAGCAGCATACTAGGAACACCCCACAAAACTTGCTATATTCTGTGGACACCCCACAAGATCTGCTGTACACGAAGAACACCCAACAAGACCTTCTGTATACTGCAAAAATCTGCCATTTACCAATAACACCACACAAGACCTGCCGTGAAACCAGAAACAGCCCACAAGATCTGCTGTCTACCAGAAACACTCTACAAGATCTGCCGTATACCAGAAACACTCCAAAAAGCCTGTCATATACCATACCAGGGAACCTGCTGCATATTGGGAACATCTCACAAGGCCTGGCGTATACCAGGAACACTCCACAAGACCTGCCGTACACCGGAAATAGCGCCCAGTACCTGCTGTATACTGAGAACACAACACAAGACCTGCCCTATACCAGGAACACCACATAAGACCTGCCGTATACCGGGAACACATCACAATACATGCTGTATACTGAGAACACCACACATGAGATCAGCCATATACCGGAGGCACCTTACAAGACTCATCGTATACCGGGTAGACCCCATGAGACCTGCCGTATACCAGGAGCACGCCTTACGACCTACCATATTATAGGAACACCCCACAAGACCTGCCGTTTACCAAGAACACCACATGAGACCAGCCATATACAGGAAACACCCAGAAGACCTGCCATATACTGGAAACACCCCACAAGACTCGTCATATACCGGGAACACCCCACAATAATTGCCATATACTGGGAACACTGCCCAAGACTTGCCATATAATGGGAACACTGCCCAAGACGTGCACTTTTGGAGATGTTCTCTGTCCATTTTTTCTGCTTCCAACACATCAACTTCAAGAGCGGACTGATGCCTCGCTGCCCCCTGACAGCCACTATTGTCCCCAGATACTCCATATCATTCAGTTCTTCCTTCTGGAGTTTATGTTGTAGACACTTGGCATAAATTGGATGGAGCAGTTAAAGGTCCAGAACCAAGACCGACTTGACCAATTCCTCGGAGTATTGAGTCCCTGGATTTTGTGCAAGGGTTGAACATACCCACCTGCATACTAACCTCCAGCTATGACTAAACATAACCATACATATTAGGTTGATGTTGGCTGAACCTGTCAGCAAATGGTGGGGAAAGGACGGATCGGACATGTGAATTTCAATATGCTTAATTCTTTCTTTGTCAGGAGGGATAAACATCAACTAGTGGTGTCTAGCTGTTTAGCTTTTTTTCCATTTGATTACAGCGAGAAAACTTAGTTGACCTGTTTATTATACCCGTCTGGTGGTATACCGACTCAATGACGCACCATCATTCTGGGAGATGCCTAAAATGACTGAACCATGAAAACCACTGGTGGCGCATTTCCAGCTTAAATTAAAGAAAACAATAAATATTAGTTGTCCACTGTAAATTTTTTTAATTGTCTGTTCCTCGGAAAGCTAGGAGACGACCAATATGGCTGCCACTTCTGCACCTTCAGAGTTGTCACCCAGTTTTCTTGGGAGTCTAAAACTGCAATTCTGTCTAATTATGTGGTGATACAAGAAAAGGGTCGGCACTAAAACAGGTGGTGCACTGTGGGGGACTTAAAGGGGATATTTAAATAAAAATAAATAAAATGTGCCTAAGCACAACAGGCAAGTACTTCCTACCCACCTGCCTGTTGTGCCCAGCACCGTTCTCTACCGGCACAGCGCGGTCACAGACTTCCACTGACGTCACGTCAACAGAGCGGCAGTTTGTCTTCCTGTTGTCAGGGCGGGACTACTGGTGTCATGCTGACTGACAGCTGTCTCTCCACTGCCTAATTGGGGAAGCCAGCTGTCAATCAGCATGACACCAGTAGTCCCGCCCTGTCAACAGGAAGACAAACTGCTACTCTGTTGACAGGGAGTAGCTGAATCTCTGTCAGGAGCGGTCAATGACCGGCGCCGGGTACAACAGACAGGTAGTTGCCTCTGTTAGCTGCTTGATTTTTTTTTTTTATTAAAGTCCCGGATATCCACTTTAAATAGGGCTACCACAAAATACTTAAGTATACACATTGGGGGCAGAATAATTAAAACTAACACATCACAAAAAATATTGTTGCTACTAAATTGGCCAAATTTATTAAAGGGTAAATGCTTTTTATTAAATTTGGTGCATGTTTAGACTGTACCAAGGTCAGGGAGTAAAATCTGTTTATTTCTGCTATGAGCTTCTAGAGGGGGAAGGTGACTGACTAGGGAACTTACTGGGGACTACCTTAACACCTACCAGTGGGGGATGAGACTGAATAGGGAACTGAGTTGGAACCACATTTACAGGTACCAGTGGGGGGAGAAGACAGACTAAGGAGCATACTGGGAACTACATTTACAGTCACCAGTGGGGAAGGAGACGGACTAGGGAACTGATTTGGGACTATGTTTACAGCTAACAGCGGGGGAGAAGAATGACTAGGGAACCTACTGGGGACTACATGTACAGCTACCAGTGGGGGAGGAGACTGACTAAGGAACATACTGGGGATTACATGTACAGCTACCAGTGGGGGGAGGAGACTGTCTAAGGAACATACTGGGGACTACATATACAGCAAGCAGTGGGGAGAGGAGACTGACTAAGGAACATACTGGGGATTACATGTACAGGTACCAGTGGGGGGAGGAGACTGACTAAGGAACATATGTAGCACCCCGAGGGCTCGGCTGCTACAGGGGTATTGCACCTCGAACCAGAGGTGTGATATTCCACTCCCGGGTAAGGATGGAGTGTGGACCGGGGCTCAGTAGGCTGCATGCACCACACACACCCCATTTCCGAGGAACAGACCAACGGTGCTCCCACTAGACAGAGTGCAGGCACGACAGCTTCTGTTCCTGGCTGGAGTGGGGAGGGGGAGGAAAACCCAGTGGTGTAGGAGCAGATAGGGGTGGGTCTCTGGGCATAGGTAGGAGCCCATTGGTTGCTAGTCACCTGGGCTCACACATAGAGGGAGGTATATAAGGTGGGCACCATCTTAGATCAGGGTTCAGTCCGGTTCAGTTCAGGCAGGAGGAGAAGAGGAGAGGAGCTCAGCCAGAGAGGGCTGACAGGGAGCGGTGGCTCAGTCTGGGCCCAGCTCCAGAGGCAAGCCTGGAGTGGAGGCCTGAGACAGCAGAAAGAGAAAGGAGAAGGAACAGGAAGGAAAGTAAGAAAGGAACTGGAACAGAGGAGAAAGGAAGCAAAGAACACAGAGAAAGGCCCAGAGACACGAAGGCAGAAGGAACCCCATATTCCCAGAGGAGATACTGGGTGAAGGGTTGGCAGAGCAGGGTACCGGAACCCGAATTGGTGGAGGCGACTAATCCTCAGCCAAAACCGGAGGTTGTGACCACATCTTGGTGCGACCCCTCACTACATCCACCAGAAAGGCATACCGCATAGGGTCAGGGAGACCGGAGAGAGGTTTCACCAACAGAAGGCCCGAGGAAGCTGGACAAAGGTGGGTCACTGGTGGGGACGGCCAGTAGAAAGGAAGAGAGGGGAGCTCTGAACCACGCTCTGGAATTGCCTGGGAGTTGACCGAGTCCCTCACCTGGTGGACGCAGCACGGCTCGGGCGGTCACTGCTGGCCGAAGTGATCTGAACAACAACAGTGAGTAAAGCTTTGGAAACTGCACCACAAGTCTCTGTGTTTCATCGCCGCACCAGCACCATCAGTACTGGGACACTCGCACCATCACTCCCATCATTATCCACACTAGCTGCCCTGGGGCAATACTCCTCCCGTGGGGAGTCATCCCATACTCAGCTGCACAAACAACATCAGCCTCAGCGGTCTGCAGTGCAGCGGCGGTCCCCACTGACCGCAATCCACGGGTGGCGTAGTCGGACACTTATTACAATACAAATAGACTGCCACTGGTTTGACCACCCTGGGCACGGACCGGGTCACCGCCACGGAGAACTACAACCCCCAGCGATCCGGCTCCGGGTATTCCCCCTGCACAGCAGCAGCAGCACAGGCCCAGGGGGCGCGTCAACTTTGGCGTAGTCGGCAGGATCATTACCAACCCGCCACAAGCGGGTATTGCGTGCCTGAAGAAAACTGCACATGTACCTTAAAAAGAAGTCTCCCGCCATTTCCAGAAGTTTCCCGCCGTCCGGAGTCGTTTCCCGCCATCCGGAGCCGATTCCCGCCATCGGACGCCATCTTGGACTGTTTCCCGCCATCTTCATCCGTTTTTCCCGCCCTGGCAGAGCGGACGCCATTATGTGCGCACCAAAGGACAACAAGAATCCACCTCCCATCGTGGGCCAGGTCCCAGAGTGGCGCCAAAGAAGGAGCCCGCCCCCACCAGCCATGAATGCAGCAATGGAGATGTCCATCAACGTGGGGGGGCTGCCCCTGAAGGTGATTGTCAGCAGATGCCCCCAAGACCAAACCCCATGGGGGCGGATAGGAAAGAAAACTGTGGGGCAGGGCGCGCTCTGGATCAGTTTGGACCTGCTGCACCCGGAGATGGAGGGAGCAGCGAACCCCACCAGCACCCTGGCCCGCAGCCTGCTGCAAGCTGAACCACCCTGCAGCCTGACGGAACTGCTGGCCCAGCTGCCTAGAGACCCGGACCGTGCGCGCGCAGCGCTGGAAGATCTGAACAGGAGAATGGTCCGGGCGCAGCGGGATGTGTTTGCCGGGTGGAGAGAGGAGATGGCCCAGCAGCACGGAGGTGACCAGCAGAGGACTCCGCCGGGACCGGGCAACGCGCTGACTGCTGGGCGCGGAGAAGAGGGACCGGCAGCTGCAGATGACGCCGCGGAGGAGGCCACGGAGACTGAGGCAAGTAATGGGGACGCCACCACCCCAAGCCCGGGGAACACCAGCCTGCCCTCACTCTCCGTTGCGGGACCCGAAGCCCCGGGGACCGTACCTGACACCACGCCTCCACCGCCACCAGCTAGGCCTCAGGCAGCAAGCATCGCCGTCACGCCCCGCCCCGCGCTGTGCCCTCTGAACCCTGGCGCCGTACAGCGTGAAACGTCACAGGCCAGGACGAAAGGCCCAGCACACCCGGGCGCCACTGCCTCACCAGCGCCCCCTACCTTGGCGGTGCCACCCCCGGGCACGACCGACAAGCGACCGCCGGCCTGGTCGCAAGGCCGAGTGCCCCCGGGCGCTGCCACCCGTCCGAAGCCCATAGTGCCACCCTTGGGCGCGGACCTGTATGCCCAACATACCAGCCCGGACGGGCTACCCTTTGAATGGCCGCCAGAGTTCGCCAACCCCCGTCTCCGGAAAGAGCGACCCTTGAGTGAGCCTCTGATCCCGGCCCCGGAGCCCGCCAACATCGCTCCACCCCTGCCGGAGGATGCCCAGTTTGCATGGGACCTCACCGGTGAGAACCTCATGGGCTTCACCCAGGAGACCCGGGCAGAAGAAGCCCAGCGCCTGGAGTGCTGCCGTCAGCAGCTAGCTATGTATGAGAGAGAGCGGCGGCAGAGGCGCATCAGGGAGCAGCGACTCCAGGCCAGGACCGCGGAGCAGAAGCGCAGGGCCCGACAAGACACCCACGCCATCCGCGGACCCAGAGCCACCGGGACCGTAGTCAAGTTCCAGCTGGAGCATGACTGGGGCTTCATCAGAGACCCGGAGGCTGACACCGACGTCTTCGTCACGAGAAGGGACGTCGAAAGCCACCTGCCAGAGGGACATCACGGACGTGACCTGTACCCCGGCGACGTGGTCACCTACACCCGGCACAAGGGCGCAAAGGGACTGTATGCTCTCCATGTCCACCGTCTAACTGAGGAGGAGCTGCGGTACCGCCCAGACATGGACTACCCTGAGGATCCGGACGGGTCTGAAGAGTACAAGGAAGAAGCATCAGGAGGACACCGTTACCAGTAAGCGGTAAAATGGAACTGTACATAGTTACCCGTCAGGGTACAAGAACTGTTACTTGTGTGCCCCTTCCTAAATTACCAGGCTGAGGACTGTGAGCAGCCATTCCCCTATTCCCACTGGCCGAGGACTGAGAGCGGCCATACCCTTGTACATAGTTGCGCTTCTTAAAGCGCCCCCTACTGGTTTTATACAAGAACCGCAACGTCTACCTCAAAATTAAAATGGACTGTTGCACCTTTACCTGGTCGCAAGTTGCACAGCGGCCAGAGCTCAAGAATATGTTTTGAAAATGTTTATGTGAAAATGTCTTATAATGGAAAGTTTAATATGCTGCTAAAATAGTAATGCCAAAAGTTTTATGTGATGTTTTATATGCTAAAAGAGTTCCAGTGGCATTAGTAGAATGTTTTATAAAAATGTTTTATACCAGTAACGTTAAGAAGAAAAGAGTACCTCCCATAAAGGGATGAGTGAAAAGTTAATGTCTTATATATGAGTGCACTTTAAAAATATTTGTATGTTTTAAATTGTCTTTGCTCTTTTCCAGCCCGAGGACGTGCTGTGATTTACCAGGGGGGAATGTAGCACCCCGAGGACTCGGCTGCTACAGGGGTATTGCACCTCGAACCAGAGGTGTGATATTCCACTCCCGGGTAAGGATGGAGTGTGGACCGGGGCTCAGTAGGCTGCATGCACCACACACACCCCATTTCCGAGGAACAGACCAACGGTGCTCCCACTAGACAGAGTGCAGGCACGACAGCTTCTGTTCCTGGCTGGAGTGGGGAGGGGGAGGAAAACCCAGTGGTGTAGGAGCAGATAGGGGTGGGTCTCTGGGCATAGGTAGGAGCCCATTGGTTGCTAGTCACCTGGGCTCACACATAGAGGGAGGTATATAAGGTGGGCACCATCTTAGATCAGGGTTCAGTCCGGTTCAGTTCAGGCAGGAGGAGAAGAGGAGAGGAGCTCAGCCAGAGAGGGCTGACAGGGAGCTGTGGCTCAGTCTGGGCCCAGCTCCAGAGGCAAGCCTGGAGTGGAGGCCTGAGACAGCAGAAAGAGAAAGGAGAAGGAACAGGAAGGAAAGTAAGAAAGGAACTGGAACAGAGGAGAAAGGAAGCAAAGAACACAGAGAAAGGCCCAGAGACACGAAGGCAGAAGGAACCCCATATTCCCAGAGGAGATATTGGGTGAAGGGTTGGCAGAGCAGGGTACCGGAACCCGAATTGGTGGAGGCGACTAATCCTCAGCCAAAACCGGAGGTTGTGACCACATCTTGGTGCGACCCCTCACTACATCCACCAGAAAGGCATACCGCATAGGGTAAGGGAGACCGGAGAGAGGTTTCACCAACAGAAGGCCCGAGGAAGCTGGACAAAGGTGGGTCACTGGTGGGGACGGCCAGTAGAAAGGAAGAGAGGGGAGCTCTGAACCACGCTCTGGAATTGCCTGGGAGTTGACCGAGTCCCTCACCTGGTGGACGCAGCACGGCTCGGGCGGTCACTGCTGGCCGAAGTGATCTGAACAACAACAGTGAGTAAAGCTTTGGAAACTGCACCACAAGTCTCTGTGTTTCATTGCCGCACCAGCACCATCAGTACTGGGACACTCGCACCATCACTCCCATCATTATCCACACTAGCTGCCCTGTGGCAATACTCCTCCCGTGGGGAGTCATCCCATACTCAGCTGCACAAACAACATCAGCCTCAGCGGTCTGCAGTGCAGCAGCGGTCCCCACTGACCGCAATCCACGGGTGGCGTAGTCGGACACTTATTACAATACAAATAGACTGCCACTGGTTTGACCACCCTGGGCACGGACCGGGTCACCGCCACGGAGAACTACAACCCCCAGCGATCCGGCTCCGGGTATTCCCCCTGCACAGCAGCAGCAGCACAGGCCCAGGGGGCGCGTCACATACTGGGGACTACATGTGCAGCTACCAGTGGGGAGAGGAGACTGACTAAGGAACATACTGGGGATTACATGTACAGGTACCTGTGGGGGGAGGAGACTGACTAAGGAACATACTGGGGACTACATGTGCAGCTACCAGTGGGGAGAGGAGACTGACTAAGGAACATACTGGGGACTACATGTACAGCTACCAGTGGGGGGGGGGGAGACTGACTAAGGAACATACTGGGGACTACATGTACAGCTACCAGTGGGGGGAGGAGACTGACTAAGGAACATACTGGGGACTACATGTGCAGCTACCAGTGGGGAGAGGAGACTGACTAAGGAACATACTGGGGATTACATGTACAGGTACCAGTGGGGGGAGGAGACTGACTAAGGAACATACTGGGGACTACATGTGCAGCTACCAGTGGGGAGAGGAGACTGACTAAGGAACATACTGGGGACTACATGTACAGCTACCAGTGGGGATAGGAGACTGACTAAGGAACATACTGGGGACTACATGTACAGCTACCAGTGGGGGCAGGATACTGACTAGGGAACCTACTGGGGATTACATGTACAGCTACCAGTGGGGGGAGGAGACTGACTAAGGAACATACTGGGGACTACATATACAGCAAGCAGTGGGGAGAGGAGACTGACTAAGGAACATACTGGGGATTACATGTACAGGTACCAGTGGGGAGAGGAGACTGACTAAGGAACATACTGGGGACTACATGTGCAGCTACCAGTGGGGAGAGGAGACTGACTAAGGAACATACTGGGGACTACATGTACAGCTACCAGTGGGGGGGGGGGGGGGAGACTGACTAAGGAACATACTGGGGACTACATGTACAGCTACCAGTGGGGATAGGAGACTGACTAAGGAACATACTGGGGACTACATGTACAGCTACCAGTGGGGGCAGGATACTGACTAGGGAACTTACTGGGGATTACATGTACAGCTACCAGTGGGGGGAGGAGACTGACTAAGGAACATACTGGGGACTACATGTACAGCTACCAGTGGGGATAGGAGACTGACTAAGGAACATACTGGGGACTACATGTACAGCTACCAGTGGGGGGAGGATACTGACTAGGGAACCTACTGGGGACTACATGTACAGCTACCAGTGGGGAGAGGAGACTGACTAGGGAACTGACTTCGGACTATACTTACAGCTACTAGTGAGGGAGGATACTGACTAGGGAGTACTACAATTATAGCTATCAGAAGAAGAAACACACTAGCTGAAAAACATATTGGGGAGTATACAGTATTTAAAAGAAGTTTACTAGTGAACTTACTGGAATCTCTATTTACAGCTGCCATAAGGGGAAGGAGACGGACTACGGAACATAAAGGGGACTACGGGACATAAAGGAGACTACTTTTACAGCTGCCAGAAGGGAAAGGAGACTTGCTAGGGAATTTGCTGAAGTTTCTATTACCAGAGGAGAAAATAGATGGATTTGAGTATTTAATGGAGGCTATATTTCCAGCTGCTAGAGGGGGAAGGAGACTGACTAGTGAATTTACAAGAGACTAAATGTACATTTACTGTACCAGTGGGGGAAGGAAACTAATTAGTAAACTTATTGAGATTGTATTAACTGTTTTCAGAGGGAGAAGAAGACTGACTAGAAAATGTACTTAGTACTATGTTTACAGCTACTAGAGCGTCCAAGAGACTGACCAGGGTATTTACTGAGGACAATATATACAGATGCCACAGGGGAAAAAAACACTGTCTAGGGAACTTCCCAAGGAGTACATTTACAACTATCAGAAGATGAAGAAGGCTGCTAGTGAGATATTGGTCATCACTAAGCCGTCTTATAAGCAGATATTGGTTAGAGATGGTGGAATCAAATTTTTCCTAACCTAATAAGAGATAAGAGGGCGATTCAAGGACGTATTGCTGGGTATTTTTTCTAGGAGGATATGTTCTTGGTGCGGTATGTAGCTTTTTATACATTCTGGATATTAATAGGCTCCCAGTGTGAAGCTTTATGATGCATATATGTGAAACGATAAGAGGTTCAGTGGTATGAACTTGTATTTCACTCTGAGCGGAGATTTGGTAATGACATTAATGGGGACACAGACTGACCACGGCGAGGATTCCTGGTAATGAGGTGGATGTAAGGGAGACAAGTTATTCTCTATCCCGCAGGACATCCAAGTGCAGCTGACCACAGATCAATGGTAAACCAGTCACAGACACACAGTAACCCCGCTAAATGCGCTCAGTCACTGCCCTCTAGGCCTCGGTAATATCCTATTAATGAACTGCAATTGCGTTACCAGCCTTTCTGCCTGCGTCTGCTCACAGGGGACTCAGATCATACAGCTTCTAAAAGGAGACGTCAGATCCACTGTAATACTCTACAAAGTACCTAGTAAGATGACGATCTGCACGGGTACTAAAAAATATTCTTCCTGCTCATATACAAGCTTTCGCCCCATGGTGAAATATTCTTGCACATAAAGGCAGTATTATAGTAGTTATATTCTTGTTCATAGGGAGCAGTATTATAGTAGTTATATTCTTGTACATAGAGGCAGTATTATAGTAGTTATATTCTTGTACACAGGGGCAGTATTATAGTAGTTATATTCTTGTACATAGGAGCAGTATTATAGTAGTTATATTCTTGTACATAGGAGCAGTATTATAGTAGTTATATTCTTGTACATAGGGGCAGTATTATAGTAGTTATATTCTTGTACATAGGATCAGTATTATAGTAGTTATATTCTTGTACACAGGGGCAGTATTATAGTAGTTATATTCTTGTACATAGGATCAGTATTATAGTACTTATATTCTTGTACATAGGAGCAGTATTATGGTAGTTATATTCTTGTACATAGGGGACAGTATTATAGTAGTTATATTCTTGTACATAGGAGCAGTAATATAGTAGTTATATTCTTGTACATAGGGAGCAGTATTATAGTAGTTATATTCTTGTACATAGGGAGAAGTATTATAGTAGTTATATTCCTGTACATAGGGGCAGTATTATAGTAGTTATATTCCTGTACATAGGGGCAGTATTATAGTAGTTATATTCTTGTACATAGGGAGCAGTATTATAGTAGTTATATTCCTGTACATAGGGGCAGTATTATAGTAGTTATATTCTTGTACATAGGAGCAGTAATATAGTAGTTATATTCTTGTACATAGGGAGCAGTATTATAGTAGTTATATTCATGTACATAGGAGCAGTATTATAGTAGTTATATTCTTGTACATAGTGGGCAGTATTATAGTAATTATATTCATGTAGATAGGAGCAGTATTATAGTAGTTATATTCTTGTACATAGGGGCAGTATTATAGTAGTTATATTCTTGTACATAGGGGCAGTATTATAGTAGTTATATTCTTGTACATAGGAGCAGAATTATAGTAGTCATATTCTTGTACATAGGAAGCAATATTATAGTAGTTATATTCTTGTACATAGGGAGCAGTATTATAGTAGTTATATTCTTGTACATAGGAGCAGTATTATAGTAGTTATATTCTTGTACATAGGGGCAGTATTATAGTAGTTATATTCTTGTACATAGGAGCAGTATTATAGTAGTTATATTCTTGTACATAGGAGCAGTATTATAGCAGTTATATTCTTGTACATAGGGGGCAGTATTATAGTAGTTATACTCTTGTACATAGGAGCAGTATTATAGTAGTTATATTCATGTACATAGGAGCAGCATTATAGTACTACCCCTGACAAAAATTATGGAATCACCGGGCTCGGAGGATGTTCATTCAGTTGTTTAATGTTGTTGAAAAGAAAGCAGATCACATCCATGGCACAAAACTAAAGTCATTTCAAATAGCAACTTTAGGGCTTTAAGAAACACTAAAAGAAATCAAGATTAAAAATGTGGTACTCAGTAAGGGTAATTTTTTTCAGACCAAGCAGAGGGAAAAAATTATGGAATCACTCAATTCTGAAGAAAAAATTATGGAATCACCCTGTAAATTTTCATTTCCAAAACTAACACCTGCTTCAAATTAGATCTCCTCGTTAGTCTGCATCTAAAAAGGAGTGATCACTCCTTGGAGAGCTGTTGCACCAAGTGGACTGACATGAATCATGGCTCCAACACGAGAGATGTCAATTGAAGCAAAGGAGAGGATTATCAAATTCTTAAAAGAAGGTAAATCATCACGCAATGTTGCAAAAGATGCTGGTTGTTCACAGCTGTGTCTAAAATCTGGACCAAATACAAACAACATGGGAAGGTTGTTAAAGGCAAACATACTGGTAGACCAAGGAAGACATCAAAGCATCAAAGCGGAAACTTAAAGCAATATGTCTCAAAAACAGGAAATGCACAATAAAACAAATGAGTAACGAATGGGGGGAAACTGGAGTCAATGTCTGTGACCGAACTGTAAGAAACAGCCTAAAGGAAATAGGATTTACATACAGAAAAAATTAAACATAAGCCATCATTAACACCTAAACAGAAAAAAAACAGGTTACAATGGGCTAAGGAAAAGCATTAGTGGACTGTGGATGACTGGATGAAAGTCATATTCAGTGATGAATAGCGAATTTGCATTGGGAAAGGTGATGATGCTGGAAATTTTGTTTGGTGCCGTTCCAATGAGGTTTATAAAGATGACTGCATGAAGAGAACATGCAAATTTCCACAGTCATTGATGATATGGGGCTGCATGTCAGGTAAAGGCACTGGGGAGACGGCTGTCATTACATCTTCAATAAATGCCCAAGTTTACATTGATATTTTGGACAGTTTTCTTATCCCATCAATTGAAAGGATGTTTGGGGATGATGACATAATTTTTCAAGATGATAATGCATCCTGCCATAGAGCAAAAACTGAAAACATTCCTTGAAAGAAGACACATAAGGTCAATGTCATGGCCTGCAAATAGCCCGGATCTCAATCCAATTGAAAATCTTTGGTGGAAGTTGAAGAAAATGGTCCATGACAAGGCTCCAACCTGCAAAGCTGATCTGGCAACAGCAATCAGAGAAAGTTGGAGCCAGATTGATGAAGAGTACTGTTTGTCACTCATTAAGTCCATGCCTCAAAGAATGCAAGCTGTTATTAAAGCCAGAGGTGGTGCAACAAAATACTAGTGATGTATTGGAGTGTTCTTTTATGTGTTTGTTTTTCATGATTCCATAATTTTTTCCTCAGAATTGAGTGATTCCATATTTTTTTCCCTGTGCTTGGTCTGAAAAAATTACCTTTACTGAATACCACACTTTTAATCTTGATTTCTTTTAGTGTTTCTTAAAGCCCTAAAGTTGCCATTTGAAATGACTTTAGTTTTGTGCCATGTCTGTGATCTGCTTTTTTTCAACAACATTAAACAACTGAATAAACATCCTACGAGCCCGGTGATTCCATAATTTTTGCCAGGGGTTGTTGTTATATGCTTGTACATAGGGAGCAATATTATAGTAGTTATATTCTTGTACATAGGAGCAGTATTATAGTTATATTCTAGTACATAGGAGCAGTATTATAGTAGTTATATTCTTGTGCAAAGGGGGTAGTATTATAGTAGTTATATTCTTGTACATAGGGGCAGATTATAGTAGTTATATTCTTGTACATAGGAGCAGTATTATAATAGTTATATTATTGTACATAGGGAGCAGTATTATAGTAGTTATATTCTTGTACAAAGGGGGCAGTATTATAGTAGTTATATTCTTGTACATAGGAGCAGTATTATAGTAGCTATATTCTTGTACATAGGGGCAGTATTATAATAGTTATATTATTGTACATAGGGAGCAGTATTATAGTAGTTATATTCTTGTACATAGGAGCAGTATTATAGTTATATTCTTGTACATAGGGGCAGTATTATAGTAGTTATATTCTTGTACATAGGGGGCAGTATTATAGTTATATGCTTGTACATAGGGGCAGTATTATAGTAGTTATATTCTTGTACATAGGGAGCAGTATTATAGTAGTTATATTCTTGTACATAGGAGTAGGATTATAGTAGTTATGTTCTTGTACATAGGGAGCAGTATTATAGTAGTTATATTCTTGTACATAGGAGCAGTATTATAGTAGTTATATTCTTGTACATAGGGGGCAGTATTATAGCAGTTATATCTTTGTACAAAGGGGGTAGTATTATAGTTGTTATATTCTTGTACATAGGGGGCAGTATTATAGTAGTTATATTCTTGTACATAGGGGGAGTATTATAATAGTTATATAGTTATATTATTGTACATAGGGAGCAGTATTATTGTAGTTATATTATTGTACATAGGGGCAGTATTATATTGGTTATATTCTTGTACATAGGGGGAGTATTATAGTGGTTATATTCTTGTACATAGGGGGAGTATTATAGTAGTTATATAGGAGCAGTATTACAGTAGTTATATTCTTGTACATAGGAGCAGTTTTATAGTAATTATATTCTTGTACATAGGGGGAGTATTATAGTAGTTATATTCTTGTACATAGGGGCAGTATTATAGTAGTTATATTCATGTACATAGGAGCGTATTATAATACTTATATTCTTGTACATTGGGGCAATATTATAGTAGCTATATTCTTGTACATAGGGGGCAGTATTATAGTATTTATATTCTTGTACATAGGGGGCAGTATTATAGTAGTTATATTCTTGTACATAGGAAGCACTATTATAGAAGTTATATTCTTGTACATAGGGGGCAGTATTATAGTAGTTACATTCTTGTACATAGGGGGCAGTATTATAGTAGTTATGTCCTTGTACGTAGGGGGCAGTATTATAGTAGTTATATTCTTGTACATAGGGATCAATATTATAGTAGTTATATTCTTGTATATAGGAGCAGTATTATAGTAGTTATATTCTTGTACAAAGGGGGTAGTATTATAGTAGTTATATTCTTGTACATAGGGGGCAGATTATAGTAGTTATATTCGTGTACATAGGAGCAGTATTATAGTAGTTATATTCTTGTACATAGGGAGCAGTATTATAGTAGTTATGTTCTTGTATATAGGGGGCAGTATTATAGTGGTTATATTCTTGTACATATGGGGAGGTATTATATTAGATATATTATTGTACATAGGGAGCAGTATTATAGTAGGTATGTTCTTGTACATAGGGAGAAGTATTATAGTAGTTATACTCTTGTGCACAGGGACAGTATTATAGTAGCTATATTCTTGTACATAGGGGGCAGTATTATAGTAGTTATATTCTTGTACATAGGGGGCAGTATTATAGTAGTTATATTCTTGTACAAAGGGGGTAGTATTATAGTAGTTATATTCTTGTACATAGGGGGCAGTATTATAGTAGTTATATTCTTGTACAAAGGGGGTAGTATTATAGTATGTTCTTGTACATAGGGGGCAGTATTATAGTAGTTATATTCTTGTACATAGGGGCAGTATTATAACAGTTATATTATTGTACATAGGGAGCAGTATTATTGTAGTTATATTCTTGTACATAGGAGCAGTATTATAGCAGTTATGTTCTTGTACATAGGGGCAGTATTATAGTAGTAATATTCCTGTACATAGGGAGCAGTATTATAGTAGTTATATTCTTGTACAAAGGGGGTAGTATTATAGTAGTTATATTCTTGTACATAGGGGGCAGATTATAGTAGTTATATTCGTGTACATAGGAGCAGTATTATAGTAGTTATATTCTTGTACTTAGGAGCAGTATTATAGTAGTTATGTTCTTGTATATAGGGGGCAGTATTATAGTGGTTATATTCTTGTACATATGGGGAGGTATTATATTAGTTATATTATTGTACATAGGGAGCAGTATTATAGTAGGTATGTTCTTGTACATAGGGGGAAGTATTATAGTAGTTATACTCTTGTGCACAGGGACAGTATTATAGTAGCTATATTCTTGTACATAGGGGCAGTATTATAGTAGCTATATTCTTGTACATAGGGGGCAGTATTATAGTAGTTATATTCTTGTACATAGGGGGCAGTATTATAGTAGTTATATTCTTGTACAAAGGGGGTAGTATTATAGTAGTTATATTCTTGTACATAGGGGGCAGTATTATAGTAGTTATATTCTTGTACAAAGGGTGTAGTATTATAGTATGTTCTTGTACATAGGGGGGCAGATTATAGTAGTTATATTCTTGTACATAGGAGCAGTATTACAGTTGTTATATTCTTGTACATAGGGGGCAGTATTATAGTAGTTATATTCTTGTACATAGGGGCAGTATTATAACAGTTATATTATTGTACATAGGGAGCAGTATTATTGTAGTTATATTCTTGTACATAGGAGCAGTATTATAGTGGTTATATTCTTGTACATAGGGGGAGTATTATAGTAGTTATATTCTTGTACATAGGGGGCAGTATTATAGTAGTTATATTCTTGTACATAGGAGCAGTATTATAGTAATTATATACTTGTACATAGGGGCAGTATTATTGTATTTATATTCATGTACATAGGAGCGTATTATAATAGTTATATTCTTGTACATTTGGGCAGTATTATAGTAGTTATATTCTTGTACATAGGGGGCAGTATTATAGTAGTTATATTCATGTACATAGGAAGCAGTATTATAGTAGTTATGTTCTTGTATATAGGGGGCAGTATTATAGTGGTTATATTCTTGTACATAGGGGAAGGTATTATATTAGTTATATTATTGTACATAGGGAGCAGTATTATAGTAGGTATGTTCTTGTACATAGGGACAGTATTATAGTAGTTATATTCTTGTACATAGGGGCAGTATTATAGTAGTTATATTCTTGTACAAAGGGGGTAGTATTATAATAGTTATATTCTTGTACATAGGGGGCAGTATTATAGTAGTTATATTCTTGTACAAAGGGGGTAGTATTATAGTAGTTATATTCTTGTACATAGGGGGCAGATTATAGTAGTTATATTCTTGTACATAGGAGCAGTATTATAGTTGTTATATTCTTGTACATAGGGGGCAGTATTATAGTATTTATATTCTTGTACATAGGGGGAGTATTATAGTAGTTATATTATTGTACATAGGGAGCAGTATTATTGTAGTTATATTCTTGTACATAGGAGCAGTATTATAGCAGTTATATTCTTGTACATAGGGGGAGTATTATAGTTGTTATATTCTTGTACATAGGGGGCAGTATTATAGTAGTTATATTCTTGTACATAGGGGCAGTATTATAATAGTTATATTATTGTACATAGGGAGCAGTATTATTGTAGTCATATTCTTGTACATAGGAGCAGTATTATAGCGGTTATATTCTTGTACATAGGGGGAGTATTATAGTAGTAATATTCCTGTACATAGGGAGCAGTATTATAGTAGTTATATTCTTGTACAAAGGGGGTAGTATTATAGTAGTTATATTCTTGTACATAGGGGGAGTATTATAGTAGTTATATTATTGTACATAGGGAGCAGTATTATTGTAGTTATATTCTTGTACATAGGAGCAGTATTATAGCAGTTATGTTCTTGTACATAGGGGCAGTATTATAGTGGTTATATTCTTGTACATAGGGGGAGTATTATAGTTGTTATATTCTTGTACATAGGGGGCAGTATTATAGTAGTTATATTCTTGTACATAGGGGCAGTATTATAATAGTTATATTATTGTACATAGGGAGCAGTATTATTGTAGTTATATTCTTGTACATAGGAGCAGTATTATAGCAGTTATGTTCTTGTACATAGGGGCAGTATTATAGTGGTTATATTCTTGTACATAGGGGGAGTATTATAGTAGTAATATTCCTGTACATAGGGAGCAGTATTATAGTAGTTATATTCTTGTACAAAGGGGGTCGTATTATAGTAGTTATATTCTTGTACATAGGGGGCAGATTATAGTAATTATATTCTTGTACATAGGGAGCAGTATTATTGTAGTTATATTCTTGTACTTAGGAGCAGTATTATAGTAGTTATGTTCTTGTATATAGGGGGCAGTATTATAGTGGTTATATTCTTGTACAAAGGGGGTAGTATTATAGTAGTTATATTCTTGTACATATGGGGAGGTATTATATTAGTTATATTATTGTACATAGGGAGCAGTATTATAGTGGGTATGTTCTTGTACATAGGGGGAAGTATTATAGTAGTTATACTCTTGTGCACAGGGACAGTATTATAGTAACTATATTCTTGTACATAGGGGCAGTATTATAGGAGCTATATTCTTGTACATAGGGGGCAGTATTATAGTAGTTATATTCTTGTACATAGGGGGCAGTATTATAGTAGTTATATTCTTGTACAAAGGGGGTAGTATTATAGTAGTTATATTCTTGTACATAGGGGGCAGTATTATAGTAGTTATATTCTTGTACAAAGGGGGTAGTATTATAGTATGTTCTTGTACATAGGGGGCAGATTATAGTAGTTATATTCTTGTACATAGGATCAGTATTATAGTTGTTATATTATTGTACATAGGGAGCAGTATTATTGTAGTTATATTCTTGTACATAGGAGCAGTATTATAGCAGTTATGTTCTTGTACATAGGGGCAGTATTATAGTGGTTATATTCTTGTACATAGGGGGAGTATTATAGTAGTTATATTCTTGTACATAGGAGCAGTATTATAGTAGTTATATCAATGTACATAGGAGCAGTATTATAGTAGTTATATTCTTGTACATAGGAGCAGTATTATAGTAATTATATACTTGTACATAGGGGCAGTATTATTGTATTTATATTCATGTACATAGGAGCGTATTATAATAGTTATATTCTTGTACATTTGGGCAGTATTATAGTAGTTATATTCTTGTACATAGGGGGCAGTATTATAGTAGTTATATTCATGTACATAGGAAGCAGTATTATAGTAGTTATGTTCTTGTATATAGGGGGCAGTATTATAGTGGTTATATTCTTGTACATAGGGGAAGGTATTATATTAGTTATATTATTGTACATAGGGAGCAGTATTATAGTAGGTATGTTCTTGTACATAGGGGGCAGTATTATATTAGTTATATTCTTGTGCACAGGGACAGTATTATAGTAGTTATATACTTGTACATAGGGGGCAGAATTGTAGTAGTTATATTCTTGTACATAGGGGCAGTATTATAGTAGTTAGATTCTTGTACAAAGGGGGTAGTATTATAATAATTATATTCTTGTACATAGGGGGCAGTATTATAGTAGTTATATTCTTGTACAAAGGGGGTAGTATTATAGTAGTTATATTCTTGTACATGGGGGCAGATTATAGTAGTTATATTCTTGTACATAGGAGCAGTATTATAGTTGTTATATTCTTGTACATAGGGGGCAGTATTATAGTATTTATATTCTTGTACATAGGGGCAGTATTATGATAGTTATATTATTGTACATAGGGAGCAGTATTATTGTAGTTATATTCTTGTACATAGGAGCAGTATTATAGCAGTTATGTTCTTGTACATAGGGGCAGTATTATAGTGGTTATATTCTTGTACATAGGGGGAGTATTATAGTTGTTATATTCTTGTACATAGGGGGCAGTATTATAGTAGTTATATTCTTGTACATAGGGGCAGTATTATAATAGTTATATTATTGTACATAGGGAGCAGTATTATTGTAGTTATATTCTTGTACATAGGAGCAGTATTATAGCAGTTATGTTCTTGTACATAGGGGCAGTATTATAGTGGTTATATTCTTGTACATAGGGGGAGTATTATAGTAGTAATATTCCTGTACATAGGGAGCAGTATTATAGTAGTTATATTCTTGTACAAAGGGGGTAGTATTATAGTAGTTATATTCTTGTACATAGGGGGCAGATTATAGTAGTTATATTCTTGTACATAGGGAGCAGTATTATAGTAGTTATGTTCTTGTATATAGGGGACAGTATTATAGTGGTTATATTCTTGTACATATGGGGAGGTATTATATTAGTTATATTATTGTACATAGGGAGCAGTATTATAGTGGGTATGTTCTTGTACATAGGGGGAAGTATTATAGTAGTTATATTCTTGTACATAGGGGGCAGTATTATAGTAGTTATATTCTTGTACATAGGGGGCAGTATTATAGTAGTTATATTCTTGTACAAAGGGGGTAGTATTATAGTAGTTATATTCTTGTACATAGGGGGCAGTATTATAGTAGTTATATTCTTGTACAAAGGGGGTAGTATTATAGTATGTTCTTGTACATAGGGGGCAGATTATAGTAGTTATATTCTTGTACATAGGATCAGTATTATAGTTGTTATATTATTGTACATAGGGAGCAGTATTATTGTAGTTATATTCTTGTACATAGGAGCAGTATTATAGCAGTTATGTTCTTGTACATAGGGGCAGTATTATAGTGGTTATATTCTTGTACATAGGGGGAGTATTATAGTAGTTATATGCTTGTACATAGGGGGCAGTATTATAGTAGTTATATTCTTGTACATAGGAGCAGTATTATAGTAGTTATATCAATGTACATAGGAGCAGTATTATAGTAGTTATATTCTTGTACATAGGAGCAGTATTATAGTAATTATATACTTGTACATAGGGGCAGTATTATTGTATTTATATTCATGTACATAGGAGCGTATTATAATAGTTATATTCTTGTACATTTGGGCAGTACTATAGTAGTTATATTCTTGTACATAGGGGGCAGTATTATAGTAGTTATATTCATGTACATAGGAAGCAGTATTATAGTAGTTATGTTCTTGTATATAGGGGGCAGTATTATAGTGGTTATATTCTTGTACATAGGGGAAGGTATTATATTAGTTATATTATTGTACATAGGGAGCAGTATTATAGTAGGTATGTTCTTGTACATAGGGGGCAGTATTATATTAGTTATATTCTTGTGCACAGGGACAGTATTATAGTACTTATATACTTGTACATAGGGGGCAGAATTATAGTAGTTATATTCTTGTACATAGGGGCAGTATTATAGTAGTTATATTCTTGTACAAAGGGGGTAGTATTATAATAATTATATTCTTGTACATAGGGGGCAGTATTATAGTAGTTATATTCTTGTACAAAGGGGGTAGTATTATAGTAGTTATATTCTTGTACATAGGGGGCAGATTATAGTAGTTATATTCTTGTACATAGGAGCAGTATTATAGTTGTTATATTCTTGTACATAGGGGGCAGTATTATAGTATTTATATTCTTGTACATAGGGGCAGTATTATGATAGTTATATTATTGTACATAGGGAGCGGTATTATTGTAGTTATATTCTTGTACATAGGAGCATTATTATAGCAGTTATGTTCTTGTACATAGGGGCAGTATTATAGTGGTTATATTTTTGTACATAGTGGGAGTATTATAGTAGTTATATTATTGTACATAGGGAGCAGTATTATTGTAGTTATATTCTTGTACATAGGAGCAGTATTATAGTAGTTATATTATTGTACATAGGGAGCAGTATTATTGTAGTTATATTCTTGTACATAGGAGCAGTATTATAGCAGTTATGTTCTTGTACATAGGGGCAGTATTATAGTGGTTATATTCTTGTACATAGGGGGGAGTATTATAGTTGTTATATTCTTGTACATAGGGGGCAATTTTTATTATAAAAACAAACATAAATACAATTATAACAAACAAAAATCATCCAGTATTACAAAAAGACAAATCACATGGGTTATATATACAAAAAAAAAAAAAAACCATTAAAATAATCAGATCATATACATAAATAAATTAAAAAGTCCACGCCTGCGGGAAAGAGAAAAAAAAAAAAAAAAAAAAAAATAATAATAATAATCATCATATTCCCTAACTGAATTTTACGTTGCTCCATAACTTTATGTTTTTCTGACTCCTTCCAACTTCTAGTGATTTTATCCACCGGAGTTCTGATATCACCTGATTGGCCGCAGCGGTGTGATCGAACGGCTCATTGTGCAGTGATACCCGGGTTCTCATGTGCCAGTGATAGTATTTTATGACACTGATTATAATGTACATGGTCTCTCTGTCGATGTTACTGACAGTGGATGGGACACCATAGATTATGTCAGGATACTTTAGGGTCAGAAGTCTGGGGATTTTTAGATTAGCTGACACCTCCTCCCAGATCTTCCTCCCTCCCCAGCAATCACAGATAAAGTGCTCCATAGTCTCCTCCTGCTGACAACCAAGGGGACAATTCCGATCAGAGACACTCAGATGTTTCAGGTTCCCCCTGACAAAGAGCCGACTATGTAGTGAAAGCCAAGAGATGTCAAACAGTTTGGGAGGAAGTCGTTTCCCGTTTAGGAACCTGAGACTTTCCTGCAGGGTGGTGGTGACACAATCTCTCAGGGCCAGTGGAGAAAAGAAGAACGTCCCACATACATGAGCATATAGGTCTCTTCTCGTATTGCTCTCAATGTAAAGGCCCCGTCACACTAAGCGATGCAGCAGCGATCCCGACAGCGATATGACCTGTCAGGGATCGTTGCTGCATCGCTAATACATCGCTGGTGAGCTGTCAAACAGGCAGGCTCACCAGCGATGAGGGGAGCAGCGATATCGTGGAAAGAATCGTTCCACGATGTCCTGCTCCCGTTACCAGCCTGCTGCAAGCAGGAGCAGGCTGGTAACTATGGTAAACATCGGGTTACTAAGTGCGCGTGTGCCCCTAGTAACCCGCTGTTTACCATGGATACCACTCTGCTACGGTGTGCTGGAGCCTCCGCTCACCGTAGCAGAGTGGTATCTATGGTAAACAGCGGGTTACTAAGTGCGCGCGTGCCCCTAGTAACCCGATATTTACCATGGTTACCAGCCAGATCGTTGGTCCCGCTGGTCACACACAGCGATGTGTGCTGGCCAGCGGGAGGCCAACGACCAAAAAATGGTCCAGGACACTTTGCAACGATCAGCGACCTCACAGCAGGGGCCTGATCGTTGCAAAGTGTCACACATAGCGACATCGCTGGTGAGGTCGCTGGTGAGTCACCAAAACCGTGACACAGCAGCGATCTCGCTAGCGATATCGCTTAGTGTGACGGGGCCTTAAGACCTCTCCAGTCCCCACTTCCTGACACACTTCAGACAGTAGTCCAGATACTGGGGGAGGTGGCCACCTGTCCATCTCCTCCTCTTGAGACTGCCACCTCGCACCCAAGACTCTGCAAAAGGCAATATCCAGTCCTTGATACTATTCACCCACAGGGAGCTACTGTTTGAGTCCATGTTCCCAAAATTCACTTTTAGAAACAGGGAGTCAAAGAAAACCCTTGGATTTAACATATCCAGCCCACCATCTCTCCGCCGTAGGTACGTTACTCCCCTCTTTATTAGGTTCAACCTATTCCCCCACAAGAGCTGGAAGAACAAGCTGAAAAGCCTCGCTGAGAAAGACTCTGGCAAAGGGAAAATAACAGAGACATACAAGAAGATGGGGACCAGGTAGGTCTTCAACATAGCGACCCTTTCTCTGTAGGTCAGCCTCCAGTTCTTCCATCGCTGAACCTTTGCATTTCCGGTTTCCAATTTCTCTTCCCAATTTAGCTTGGCATTATCATCCCTCCCAAATTTAACCCCTAAGATCTTAATATGGGTGGAGGCCTTAGCAAACTGTGGCAGATCAAAGCCGGGATCAGTGTCTAACGTCCACAGAGCTTGACTCTTCTCAAGGTTGACCAGAGACCCGGAGGCCTCAGAGTAGCTTCTGATGGCCGCCGATAACATCCGCACCTCTTGAGGATTGGAGATCACCAACGTCACATCATCAGCATAGGCAACAACAGTCAGAGGCAGGCAGTGGGGGACCGGCACCCCCTGAAAATCACACTCCTGCAGTGACCTCAGAAACGGGTCTATGGCGAAAACATGCAGGAGCGGACTCAGTGGGCAGCCCTGTCTCACCCCTGCCTCAACTCCAAAAGTATCACCCTGCCAACCATTAATCAGAGGAAAGCTCAGCGCCTCTCTATACAAAGTCTTCAGCCAATCCACGAATTGTCCCGGAACACCGTACTTTGACAAAGTGGCCCACAGATAATCGTGATCAACCCTGTCAAATGCTTTAGCCTGGTCCAGACTGACAACATATCTCCCACACCGCAGAGCTTTACATCTCTCAAACATCTCCCGTATCGAGATGACTGCTCCAGAGATGTTCCGCCCTTTTACTGTGCCAAACTGAGAGCCTGCCAACAGTGCCGGGGACAAACAGACTAACCTAGAAAACAGGATCTTTGCCAGAATCTTC
Source organism: Phyllobates terribilis (assembly GCF_046119375.1). Taxonomy (NCBI): domain Eukaryota; kingdom Metazoa; phylum Chordata; class Amphibia; order Anura; family Dendrobatidae; genus Phyllobates; species Phyllobates terribilis. Next base: position 156,203,585 of record NW_027362767.1, on the reverse strand, counting down.
CTGTCTACATTCAAGAGGGCAATCGGCCTCCAGTTCTTGATGTCACTCGGCTCTTTACCTTTAGACAGCAGAATTAACGAGGACACTCTCATGGATGGAGGCATCAGGTGATTTTCTAGACAATTCCTATACACATCCACAAGGATTGGAGCCAGGAGGTCTCTGAATTCCTTATAAAATTCTGCTGTTATACCATCTGGACCTGGTGCCTTCTTCAGATATAATTTATCAATAGCCGCCTTAACTTCCTCCACCGTTAATTCTGCTGTCAAAGAAGAAAAGTCCAGATCGTTAGTATCAGGCACTGGAGTTGCCTCCAAGAATTGAGCCATCTTATTTTTATCCAAAACTTTCCTCTGAAACAAGTCAGCATAGTAAGATCTCACGACCCCCAGAATACCCTCCCGTGAATCCTGCAATACACCCTGGGAGTCAGTGAGACCTGGGACCATTTTTTTGGCCACCCTCTCCCTGCAATTCTCAAAGGGATCAGGTGCCCCTAAGGACCTATAATCCCGTTCAAGAACCAGGGAGGTGTACCTGCTGTACTGATACTGCCTTATCTCAGATTTCAGCCGGTCGATCTTCACTTTGTCATCCCCGCCTGCCGAATACAATGACTCCAATTCTTTACGCAGCTTTAGGTACTGGCTGTACTTGTTCCTCCCTTTATTAACTGACAGTCTCTTTAAGAGGGATCTGATATCCTCCTTGACGTCCTCCCACCAGTCGGTCATGTTGTCATAAAAATCAACCCTGTCTAGATGGACCTGAATAAGGGAGTGGACACGACTCTGGACATAGGCATCACCTAGGAGACTGGAATTAAGCTTCCACAACCCTCTACCAATGTCCGGGCGGTTAGAGGTCCCCAGACAGAAGCACAAGGCGAGGTGGTCAGAGTAAGGGACGACCTTCTCACTCAGGGAGCTGACAGCCTCAGTAGGACTCGCAAAAACAAAATCTATCCTACTGCTCCTGTTGGAACAAGAATACGTAAATTTTGGCTGACGATCTCCCTGTGTGAAAATGTCAGTCAGTCCTGCCTGCATTATGATGTTATGTAGGACCTTGCCGTCCCTGGTCACTGTCCTACCTGAGGAGCTGTCACCTGATGTCAGTATGGCATTAAAGTCTCCCGCCATCACCACCGGGAGAGAGGTGAAGAGGAAAGGCCTGACGTCATTAAACAGCTGGATCCTGTCAGTCACCGTCTGTGGCCCATAGATGTTAATAAGCCGGAGTCGCCTACCATGGATAGTGACTTCCAGGACCAGACACCTTCCCATGACCACTTCTGTCATCCTATGTACAGTCACATCATGGGTGTTAAACAGGATAGCAACCCCGGCGTAAGGCTCCACAGCCAGTGACCAGAAAGATGGACCGGACCGCCATTCCCTCTCTGCCTCTCTCAAAAGCCCCAGAGATGTCAGTCGTGTCTCCTGCAGGAAGATGACATCTGTGTCCAGGTATCTGAGATGTTCATACACTGCGTGTCTCGTCCTCCTCACCTTAATACTATTCACGTTACTTGATGTCAGTGTTAATGAGAACCCCGCCATCACAACACAATATAGAAGGAGCAGATTAACAGCCATCATCGTGAATCAGAGATATTCTGTCCACCACCGGTGTCCATGTCAGCCTCCACCTGAGGGTCCACAGATAAGGGCTTCCGCTTTGGCGGGGGATGGTCCTCTGTGTCCCTGTCACATTCAGCATCAATTTTCCTCAACTCTTCCTCATAGTCATGATCATTATCCTCAGATAAGACTCCATATTTGTTGGACACAACCATCACATCTGCAGAACTCTGGACCTTCTTACTACCACTCTGACCAGAGTCATATTCTGCCTCAGGTTTACGGGAGGATGTGTTCTTTTTCTTTCTTTTATTATGATTTACGCTCCAGTCATCAGATATAGACATTGATGCTGAAGGGGGGGCTACCTGAGGCACGACCTCCATGTTCCCCTCTGCACCCTCTGTACCCCGCTGCTCTGGTGTTACATGGGTGGACTCCTGGCGGGCACCTGAGCTATTCAGTATCCCTGCTGAAGTTAAATCCTCTTCCTCCTGCACCCTTGCCACCACCTCCTGAGCCTCTGCCCCTGCCACCACCTCCTGAGCCTCTGCCCCTGCCACCACCTCCTGAGCCTCTGCCCCTGCCATCACATCCTCATCAGGGAAGGCTTTGCAGATATTGTGCCAGGCGTCTGGACAGTCCCTGTGAGGGTGGCCCATCTTACCACAGAGGTTGCACCTAACGTCCCGGCAGTCTGCAGCGACATGGCCGATTACCCCACACAGGCTGCACTTTAGTACAGTACAGGCATTAGCCAGATGACCTGTTTTACCACATTTAAAGCATTTTCTTGGCTGCCCGGGATAGTAACATGCCCCCTTCTCCCTCCCAATGAAGAAGGAGTTGGGTAGGTGGGCAGTGATGTTGTTATACTGCCGCAACTTCACCTGGACCTTCCACCCCGTTGTCCAGATACCATCCTCATCTCTGATCTTGGTGAGTCCAGAGACGAGGTCACAATGTCTCTGGAGCCACACCTGGATGTCCTGTGGGGGAACGGCCTCATTCCAGAAGGTGATATTCACAGTGACGGTATCTGGCCTGGAAATGGGAACCAATATAAACTTATTCCAGCCTTCAGTTTCTCTGAACTTGGGGTAATTGGCCCAGAATCTATCCAGGTCAGGCATGAGCTTAAAGCTGACATCATAGCCCTGCCTGTCCTGCAGATTAGTTACCGCCAGGATTTCAGTCGGCACAAACCCCATCTGGCGGCATAGTAGCTCTCTCACCACATACCTGCGTTGTGGTAGATCCTCCTTGGCACCTAAGAATTTAAAACGCACTACATTTATGCGCCTAAATGTCTGGCCCGTATACCCTGCTCCGGAGGTGAAAGACGGAGAGCCGCGGCTCCAGGCATTCCTGGGGGGCACCTGCCGGGTCACACTAGGCTGGCTGACAGGGATAGGGTCTGCAGCAGGAGGGGCTGTCACACCTTGTGTACTAGATGGTAAAGGGGGACAATCACCCATATCATGCACATTATCATGAACAGCATTATTATCATCAGACAGTACAACGTCCATCACAGCCTGTAAATCCCCCCCAGCCCCCGACCCCATAGGCACAGCATCATTAGCGCCAGTCTGTGCTTCAGCCTCGGCCTCATCAGCACAAACAGTCTCACATGCAATGTCCTGCTCCTGTGTGGGGCACTCTGGGACTTGTGGTGCCTCTGCTGGAATCTGAGGTATACACTCCCGTTCACACGCCGCTGCCTGCTGTTACAGTGTTTTTCCAACCTGGAAACAGAAGCGGGGAGCCTGTAACACCGGTCGTGCCTGCAGCATCAGGGGTTCTGGACTCTGCAGCACAGTCCTGCTTATAGGAGGCGAACCGTGCCCGGTTTGCGTAGGTCTCCTTCAGGGGCCCCATGCTTTCCAGCACACTGTCCATGTCCTGCACCACACTCGCCAGCTCTACACCAAGTGAGTTCAGTTTCATGTCACATACAGCGTTACTCTCAGGGTTAGTTGCTTTTAGATTATAGATAAAGTCTATCTGCATCTGCAGCAGTTGTTTGTGCTGCTGCAACTCACCCATCTTCCTGACCAGTCCGGGTATCTCCTCCGCCAGCTGCAGCTCGGGGGCACGCTGCGTCTCCACAGATTTAGGCTTGGCCACAGGGTCAGGGACTCTGAATACTGACTTGTCCCTTGCGTCCACCACAGGTGTTTTTGTGGCTACCTTGTTGGATTCAGGCACTGCGGCAAGTTTACCGCTGACACCAGACTGCGACCTCGTGCGACCTGAATTCACCATGCCGGACACCACATGCTGCTGCTGGAGATTTTCCTGGAGGGTTTGTTTCTCCAGAGACGTCCGTCTCTGTCTGCAGACTGGAGAGCTGAGCTGCACACCTGATGGTAATGGAGGCTGAGCTGCCGGCTGGGGCTGTGCACGGACTGGACTTCCACTGTCTGGATTACAAAGCTTCACACTTTGCTGCATTTCTTTACTCACATCTGGCTTCTTTGTTGCACTTGGAGCTGGTTTTCCTCCCAAAACTTTACACACAGATTCTTTATCTTCTTCTTTCTTGCTGGAGCTTTGTGCTGCAGTCACAGGTCTCACAGTGACTCTGGGTGTATTATTCCCATTGGAAGTAGCCTGGGAGCCTTGTCCCAGTGTAGGCCGAGAAGCCTGGCCCTTGCCTGGGGAGCTTCCCCGCCCAGGGCGACCCCGCCCTGGGCTTGCTCCAGACATGAGGAGAGCTACAAAACACAACCTCACAGCTTGGGGGCAGTATTATAGTAGTTATATTCTTGTACATAGGAGCAGTATTATAGCAGTTATGTTCTTGTACATAGGGGCAGTATTATAGTGGTTATATTCTTGTACATAGGGGGAGTATTATAGTTGTTATATTCTTGTACATAGGGGGCAGTATTATAGTAGTTATATTCTTGTACATAGGGGCAGTATTATAATAGTTATATTATTGTACATAGGGAGCAGTATTATTGTAGTTATATTCTTGTACATAGGAGCAGTATTATAGCAGTTATGTTCTTGTACATAGGGAGCAGTATTATAGTTGTTATATTCTTGTACATAGGGAGCAATATTCTAGTAGTTATTTTCTTGTACATAGGGAGCAGTATTATAGTTGTTATATTCTTGTACATAGGGAGCAATATTCTAGTAGTTATTTTCTTGTACATAGGGAGCAGTATTATAGTAGTTATATTCTTATACATAGAGAGCAGTATTATAGTAGTTATATTCTTGTACATAGGAAGCACTATTATAGAAGTTATATTCTTGTACATAGGGGGCAGTATTATAGTAGTTATATTCTTGTACATAGGGGGCAGCATTATAGTAGTTATGTTCTTCTACATAGGGGGCAGTATTATAGTAGTTATATTCTTGTACATAGGGAGAAATATTATAGTAGTTATAATCTTGTATATAGGAGCAGTATTATAGTAGTTATATTCTTGTACAAAGGGACAGTATTATAGTAGTTATATTCTTGTACATAGGGACAGTATTATGGTAGTTATATTCTTGTACATAGGCAGTACTAGAGTAGTTATACTCTTGTACATAGGAGCAGTATTATAGTAGTTATATTCTTGTACATAGGGGGCAGTATTATAGTAGTTATATTCTTGTACATAGGGAGCAGTATTATAGTAGTTTGATTATTGTACATAGGGGCAGTATTATAGTAGTTATATTCTTGTACATAGGAGCAGTATTATAGTAGTTATATTCCTGTACATAGGGAGCAGTATTATAGTAGTTATATTCTTGTACGTAGGCAGTATTATAGTAGTAATATTCTTGTACGTAGGAGCAGTATTTTAGTAGTTATATTCTTGTACATAGTCGCAGTATTTTAGTAGTTATATTCTTGTACATAGGGGCAGCATTGTAGTAGTTATATTCTTGTACATAGGGGGCAGTATTATTGTAGTTATAATCTTTTACATAGGGGCAGTATTATAGTAGTTATATTCATGTACAAAGGAGCCGTATTATAGTAGTTATATTGTACATAGGAGCAGTATTATAGTAGTTATATTCTTGCACATAGTGGCAGTATTATAGTAGTTATATTCTTGTACATAGGGGACAGTATTATAGTAGTTATATTCTTGTACATAGGAGCAGTATTATAGTAGTTATATTCTTGTACATAAAGGGCAGTATTTTAGTAGATATATTTTTGTACATAGGGGCAGTATTATAGTAGTTATATTATTGTACATAGCAGTAGTATTATATTAGTTATATTCTTGTACATAGGGGCAGTATTATAGTAGTTATATTATTGTACATAGCAGCAATATTATAGTAGTTATGTTCTTGCACATAGGGGACAGTATTATAGTAGTAATATTCTTGTACAAAGGAGCAGTATTATAGTAGTTATATTCTTGTACATAGGGGGCAGTATTATAGTAGTTATATTCTTGTACATAGGGGCAGTATTACAGTAGTTATATTCTTGTACATAGCTGGCAGTATTATAGTAGTTATATTCTTGTACATAGGGGCAGTATTATAGTAGTTATTTTCTTGTACATAGGGGCCGTATTATAGTAGTTATATTCTTGTACATAGGAGCAGTATTATAGTACTTATAGTCTTGTACATAGGAGAAGTATTATAGTAGTTATATTCTTGTACATAGGGGCAGTATTATAACAGTTATATTATTGTACATAGGGAGCAGTATTATTGTAGTTATATTCTTGTACAAAGGGGGTAGTATTATAGTATGTTCTTGTACATAGGGGGAAGATTATAGTAGTTATATTCTTGTACATAGGAGCAGTATTATAGTTGTTATATTCTTGTACATAGGGGGCAGTATTATAGTAGTTATATTCTTGTACATAGGAAGCAGTATTATAGTAGTTATATTTTTTTACATAGGGGGCAGTATTATAGTAGTTATATTCTTGTACATAGGGGGCAGTATTATAGTAGTTATATTCTTGTACATAGAGAGTAGTATTATAGTAGTTATATTCTTGTACATAGGAAGCACTATTATAGAAGTTATATTCTAGTACATAGGGGGCAGTATTATAGTAGTTATATTCTTATACATAGGAAGCACTATTATAGAAGTTATATTCTAGTACATAGGGGGCAGTATTATAGTAGTTATAATCTTGTACATAGGGGGCAGTATTATAGTAGTTATGTTCTTGTACATAGGGGGCAGTATTATAGTAGTTATATTCTTGTACATAGGGATCAATATTATAGTAGTTATATTCGTGTATATAGGAGCAGTATTATAGTAGTTATATTCTTGTACAAAGGGGGTAGTATTATAGTAGTTATGTTCTTGTACATAGGGAGCAGTATTATAGTTGTTATATTCTTGTACATAGGGAGCAATATTATAGTAGTTATTTTCTTGTACATAGGGAGCAGTATTATAGTAGTTATATTCTTGTACATAGAGAGCAGTATTATAGTAGTTATATTCTTGTACATAGGAAGCACTATTATAGAAGTTATATTCTTGTACATAGGGGGCAGTATTATAGTAGTTATATTCTTGTACATAGGGGGCAGCATTATAGTAGTTATGTTCTTCTACATAGGGGGCAGTATTATAGTAGTTATATTCTTGTACATAGGGAGAAATATTATAGTAGTTATAATCTTGTATATAGGAGCAGTATTATAGTAGTTATATTCTTGTACAAAGGGGGTTGTATTATAGTAGTTATGTTCTTGTACATAGGGAGCAGTATTATAGTAGTTATATTCTTGTACATAGGGAGCAATATTATAGTAGTTATTTTCTTGTACATAGGAGCAGTATTATAGTAGTTATATTCTTGTACAAAGTGGGTAGTATTATAGTAGTTATATTCTGGTACATAGGGGGCAGATTATAGTAGTTATATTCGTGTACATAGGAGCAGTATTATTGTAGTTATATTCTTGTACTTAGGAGCAGTATTATTGTAGTTATGTTCTTGTATATAGGGGCAGTATTATAGTGGTTATATTCTTGTACATAGGGGGAGGTATTATATTAGTTATATTATTGTGCACAGGGACAGTATTATAGTAGTTATATTCTTGTACATAGGGGCAGTATTATAGTAGTTATATTCTTGTACATAGGGACAGTATTATGGTAGTTATATTCTTGTACATAGGCAATACTATAGTAGTTATACTCTTGTACATAGGAGCAGTATTATAGTAGTTATATTCTTGTACATAGGGGGCAGTATTATAGTAGTTATATTCTTGTACATAGGGAGCAGTATTATAGTAGTTATATTATTGTACATAGGGGCAGTATTATAGTAGTTATATTCTTGTACATAGGAGCAGTATTATAGTAGTTATATTCCTGTACATAGGAGCAGTTTTATAGTAGTTATATTCTTGTACGTAGGCAGTATTATAGTAGTAATATTCTTGTACATAGGGGCAGTATTATAGTAGTTATATTCTTGTACATAGGAGCCGTATTATAGTAGTTATATTCTTGTACATAGGAGCAGTATTATAGTAGTTATATTCTTGCACATAGTGGCAGTATTATTGTAGTTATATTCTTGTACATAGGGGACAGTATTATAGTAGTTATATTCTTGTACATAGGAGCAGTATTATAGTAGTTATATTCTTGCACATAAAGGGCAGTATTATAGTAGATATATTTTTGTACATAGGGGCAGTATTATAGTAGTTATATTATTGTACATAGCAGCAGTATTATAGTAGTTATATTCTTGTACATAGGGGCAGTATTATAGTAGTTATATTATTGTACATAGCAGCAATATTATAGTAGTTATGTTCTTGCACATAGTGGCAGTATTATTGTAGTTATATTCTTGTACATAGGGGACAGTATTATAGTAGTAATATTCTTGTACATAGGGGGCAGTATTATAGTAGTTATATTCTTGTACATAGGGGGCAGTATTACAGTAGTTATATTCTTGTACATAGCTGGCAGTATTATAGTAGTTATATTCTTGTACATAGGGACAGTATTATAGTAGTTATTTTCTTGTACATAGGGGCCGTATTATAGTAGTTATATTCTTGTACATAGGAGCAGTATTATAGTAGTTATAGTCTTGTACATAGGAGCAGTATTATAGTAGTTATATTCTTGTACATAGGGGCAGTATTATAACAGTTATATTATTGTACATAGGGAGCAGTATTATTGTAGTTATATTCTTGTACAAAGGGAGTAGTATTATAGTATGTTCTTGTACATAGGGGGAAGATTATAGTAGTTATATTCTAGTACATAGGAGCAGTATTATAGTTGTTATATTCTTGTACATAGGGGGCAGTATTATAGTAGTTATATTCTTGTACATAGGAAGCAGTATTATAGTAGTTATATTTTTTTACATAGGGGACAGTATTATAGTAGTTATATTCTTGTACATAGGGGGCAGTATTATAGTAGTTATATTCTTGTACATAGAGAGTAGTATTATAGTAGTTATATTCTTGTACATAGGAAGCACTATTATAGAAGTTATATTCTAGTACATAGGGGGCAGTATTATAGTAGTTATATTCCTGTACATAGGAGCAGTTTTATAGTAGTTATATTCTTGTACGTAGGCAGTATTATAGTAGTAATATTCTTGTACATAGGAGCAGTATTTTAGTAGTTATATTCTTGTACATAGTCGCAGTATTATAGTAGTTATATTCTTGTACATAGGGGCAGCATTGTAGTAGTTATATTCTTGTACATAGGGGGCAGTATTATTGTAGTTATAATCTTTTACATAGGGGCAGTATTATAGTAGTTATATTCTTGTACATAGGAGCCGTATTATAGTAGTTATATTCTTGTACATAGGAGCAGTATTATAGTAGTTATATTCTTGCACATAGTGGCAGTATTATAGTAGTTATATTCTTGTACATAGGGGACAGTATTATAGTAGTTATATTCTTGTACATTGGGGACAGTATTATAGTAGTTATATTCTTGTACATAAAGGGGAGTTTTATAGTAGATATATTTTTGTACATAGGGGCAGTATTATAGTAGTTATATTATTGTACATAGCAGCAGTATTATAGTAGTTATATTCTTGTACATAGGGGCAGTATTGTAGTAGTTATATTATTGTACATAGCAGCAATATTATAGTAGTTATGTTCTTGCACATAGGGGACAGTATTATAGTAGTAATATTCTTGTACATAGGAGCAGTATTATAGTAGTTATATTCTTGTACATAGGGGGCAGTATTATAGTAGTTATATTCTTGTACATAGGGGGCAGTATTACAGTAGTTATATTCTTGTACATAGCTGGCAGTATTATAGTAGTTATATTCTTGTACATAGGGGCAGTATTATAGTAGTTATTTTCTTCTACATAGGGGCCGTATTATAGTAGTTATATTCTTGTACATAGGAGCAGTATTATAGTAGTTATAGTCTTGTACATAGGAGCAGTATTATAGTAGTTATATTCTTGTACATAGGGGCAGTATTATAATAGTTATATTATTGTACATAGGGAGCAGTATTATAGTAATTATATACTTGTACATAGGAGCAGTATTATAGTAGTTGTATCAATGTACATAGGAGCAGTATTATTGTAGTTATATTCTTGTACAAAGGGGGTAGTATTATAGTAGTTATATTCTTGTACATAGGGGGCAGTATTATCGTAGTTATATTCTTGTACATAGGAGCAGTATTATAGTAGTTATATCAATGTACATAGGAGCAGTATTATAGTAGTTATATTTTTGTACATAGGAGCAGTATTATAGTAATTATATACTTGTACATAGGGGCAGTATTATTGTATTTATATTCATGTACATAGGAGCGTATTATAATAGTTATATTCTTGTACATTTGGGCAGTATTATAGTAGTTATATTCTTGTACATAGGGGGCAGTATTATAGTAGTTATATTCATGTACATAGGAAGCAGTATTATAGTAGTTATGTTCTTGTATATAGGGGGCAGTATTATAGTGGTTATATTCTTGTACATAGGGGAAGGTATTATATTAGTAGTATTATAGTAGGTATGTTCTTGTACATAGGGGGCAGTATTATAGTAGTTATATTCTTGTGCACAGGGACAGTATTATAGTAGTTATATTCTTGTACATAGGGGGCATAATTATAGTAGTTATATTCTTGTACATAAGGGCAGTATTATAGTAGTTATATTCTTGTACAAAGGGGGTAGTATTATAATAGTTATATTCTTGTACATAGGGGGCAGTATTATAGTAGTTATATTCTTGTACAAAGGGGGTAGTATTATAGTAGTTATATTCTTGTACATAGGGGGCAGATTATAGTAGTTATATTCTTGTACATAGGAGCAGTATTATAGTTGTTATATTCTTGTACATAGGGGGCATTATTATAGTATTTATATTCTTGTACATAGGGGCAGTATTATGATAGTTATATTATTGTACATAGGGAGCGGTATTATTGTAGTTATATTCTTGTACATAGGAGCAGTATTATAGCAGTTATGTTCTTGTACATAGGGGCAGTATTATAGTGGTTATATTTTTGTACATAGGGGGAGTATTATAGTAGTTATATTATTGTACATAGGGAGCAGTATTATTGTAGTTATATTCTTGTACATAGGAGCAGTATTATAGCAGTTATATTCTTGTACATAGGGGCAGTATTATAGTGTTTATATTCTTGTACATAGGGGGAGTATTATAGTTGTTATATTCTTGTACATAGGGGGCAGTATTATAGTAGTTATATTCTTGTACATAGGGGCAGTATTATAATAGTCATATTATTGTACATAGGGAGCAGTATTATAGCAGTTATGTTCTTGTACATAGGGGCAGTATTATAGTGGTTATATTCTTGTACATAGGGGGAGTATTATAGTAAATATATTCTTGTACATAGGAGCAGTATTATAGTAGTTATATTAATGTACATAGGAGCAGTATTATAGTAGTTATATTCTTGTACATAGGAGCAGTATTATAGTAATTATATTCTTGTACATAGGGGCAGTATTATAGTAGTTATATTCATGTTCATAGGAGTGTTTTATAATAGTTATATTCTTGTACATTGGGGCAGTATTATAGTAGTTATATTCTTGTACATAGGAAGCAGTATTATAGTAGTTATATTTTTTTACATAGGGGGCAGTATTATAGTAGTTATATTCTTGTACATAGGGGGCAGTATTATAGTAGTTATATTCTTGTACATAGAGAGTAGTATTATAGTAGTTATATTCTTGTACATAGGAAGCACTATTATAGAAGTTATATTCTAGTACATAGGGGGCATTATTATAGTAGTTATATTCTTGTACATAGGGGGCAGTATTATAGTAGTTATTTTCTTGTACATAGGGGGCAGTATTATAGTAGTTATATTCTTGTACATAGGGAGCAATATTATAGTAGTTATATTCGTGTATATAGGAGCAGTATTATAGTAGTTATATTCTTGTACAAAGGGGGTAGTATTATAGTAGTTATGTTCTTGTACATAGGGAGCAGTATTATAGTTGTTATATTCTTGTACATAGGGAGCAATATTATAGTAGTTATTTTCTTGTACATAGGGAGCAGTATTATAGTAGTTATATTCTTGTACATAGAGAGCAGTATTATAGTAGTTATATTCTTGTACATAGAAAGCACTATTATAGAAGTTATATTTTTGTACATAGGGGGCAGTATTATAGTAGTTATATTCTTGTACATAGGGGGCAGCATTATAGTAGTTATGTTCTTCTACATAGGGGGCAGTATTATAGTAGTTATATTCTTGTACATAGGGAGAAATATTATAGTAGTTATAATCTTGTATATAGGAGCAGTATTATAGTAGTTATATTCTTGTACAAAGGGGGTTGTATTATAGTAGTTATGTTCTTGTACATAGGGAGGAGTATTATAGTAGTTATATTCTTGTACATAGGGAGCAATATTATAGTAGTTATTTTCTTGTACATAGGAGCAGTATTATAGTAGTTATATTCTTGTACAAAGTGGGTAGTATTATAGTAGTTATATTCTGGTACATAGTGGGCTGATTATAGTAGTTATATTCGTGTACATAGGAGCAGTATTATTGTAGTTATATTCTTGTACTTAGGAGCAGTATTATTGTAATTATGTTCTTGTATATAGGGGCAGTATTATAGTGGTTATATTCTTGTACATAGGGGAGGTATTATATTAGTTATATTATTGTGCACAGGGACAGTATTATAGTAGTTATATTCTTGTACATAGGAGCAGTATTATAGTAGTTATATTCTTGTACATAGGGACAGTATTATGGTAGTTATATTCTTGTACATAGGCAGTACTATAGTAGTTATAGTCTTGTACATAGGAGCAGTATTTTAGTAGTTATATTCTTGTACATAGGGGCAGTATTATAGTAGTTATATTCTTGTACATAGGTAGCAGTATTATAGTAGTTATATTATTGTACATAGGGGCAGTATTATAGTAGTTATATTCTTGTACATAGGAGCAGTATTATAGTAGTTATATTCCTGTACATAGGAGCAGTTTTATAGTAGTTATATTCTTGTACGTAGGCAGTATTATAGTAGTAATATTCTTGTGCATAGGAGCAGTATTTTAGTAGTTATATTCTTGTACATAGTCGCAGTATTATAGTAGTTATATTCTTGTACATAGGGGCAGCATTGTAGTAGTTATATTCTTGTACATAGGGGGCAGTATTATTGTAGTTATAATCTTTTACATAGGGGCAGTATTATAGTAATTATATTCTTGTACATAGGAGCCGTATTATAGTAGTTATATTCTTGTACATAGGAGCAGTATTATAGTAGTTATATTCTTGCACATAGTGGCAGTATTATAGTAGTTATATTCTTGTACATAGGGGACAGTATTATAGTAGTTATATTCTTGTACATAGGAGCAGTATTATAGTAGTTATATTCTTGTACATAAAGGGCAGTATTATAGTAGATATATTTTTGTACATAGGGGCAGTATTATAGTAGTTATATTATTATACATAGCAGCAGTATTATAGTAGTTATATTCTTGTACATAGGTGCAGTATTATAGTAGTTATATTATTGTACATAGCAGCAATATTATAGTAGTTATGTTCTTGCACATAGGGGACAGTATTATAGTAGTAATATTCTTGTACATAGGAGCAGTATTATAGTAGTTATATTCTTGTACATAGGGGGCAGTATTATAGTAGTTATATTCTTGTACATAGGGGGCAGTATTACAGTAGTTATATTCTTGTACATAGCTGGCAGTATTATAGTAGTTATATTCTTGTACATAGGGGCAGTATTATAGTAGTTATTTTCTTGTACATAGGGGCCGTATTATAGTAGTTATATTCTTGTACATAGGAGCAGTATTATAGTAGTTATAGTCTTGTACATAGGAGCAGTATTATATTAGTTATATTCTTGTACATAGGGGCAGTATTATAGTAGTTATATTCTTGTACATAGGAGCAGTATTATAGTAGTTATATTCTTGTACATTGGAGCAGTATTATAGTAGTTATATTCTTGTACATAGGAGCAGTATTATAGCAGTTATATTCTTGTACATAGGGGGCAGTATTATAGTAGTTATATTCTTGTACAGAGGGAGCAGTATTATAGTAGTTATATTCTTGTACATAGGATCAGTATTATAGTAGTTATATTCTTGTACATAGAGAGCAGTATTATAGTAGTTATATTCTTGTACATAGGAGCAGTATTATAGTAGTTATAGTCTTGTACATGGGGGCAGTATTATAGTAGTTATATTCTAGTACATAGGAGCAGTATTATAGTAGTTATATTCTTGTTCATAGGGGCCGTATTATAGTAGTTATATTCTTGTACATAGCGGGCAGTATTATAGTAGTTATATTCTTGTTCATAGGGGCAGTATTATAGTAGTTATATTCTTGTACATAGGGGCAGTATTATAGTAGTTATATTCTTGTTCATAGGAGCAGTATTATAGTAGTTATAGTCTTGTACATGGGGGCAGTATTATAGTAGTTATATTCTTGTACATAGGAGTAGTATTACAGTAGTTATATTCTTGTATATAGGAGCAGTATTATAGTAGTTATATTCTTGTACATAGGAGCAGCATTATAGTAGTTATATTCTTGTACATAGGAGCAGTATTATAATAGTCATATTTTTGTACATAGGAGCAGTATTATAGTAGTTATATTCTTGTACATAGGGGGCAGTATTATAGTAGTTATATTCTTGTACATAGGAGCAGTATTATAGTAGTTATATTCTTGGACATAGGAGCAGTATTATAGTAGTTATATTCTTGTAAATAGGAGCAGTGTTATAGTAGTTATATTCTTGTACATAGGGGGCAGTATTATAGTAGTTATATTCTTGTACATAGGAGCAGTATTATAGTAGTTATATTCTTGTACATAGGAGCAGCATTATAGTAGTTATATTCTTGTACATTGGAGCAGTATTATAATAGTCATATTCTTGTACATAGGAGCAGTATTATAGTAGTTATATTCTTGTACATAGGGGGCAGTATTATAGTAGTTATATTCTTGTACATAGGAGCAGTATTATAGTAGTTATATTCTTGGACATATGAGCAGTATTATAGTAGTTATATTCTTGTACATAGGAGCAGTGTTATAGTAGTTATATTCTTGTACATAGGGGGCAGTAGTATAGTAGTTATATTCTTGTACATAGGGGCAGTATTATAGTAGTTATAGTCTTGTACATAGGAGCAGTATTATAGTAGTTATATTCTTGTACATAGGGGGCAGTATTATAGTAGTTATATTCTTGTACATAGGAGCAGTATTATAGTAGTTATATTCTTGTACATAGCAGGCAGTATTATAGTAGTTATATTCTTGTACATAGGGGCAGTATTATAGTAGTTATATTCTTGTACATAGGGGGCAGTATTATAGTAGTTATATTCTTGTACATAGGAGCAGTATAATACTAGTTATATTCTTGTACATAGGAGCAGTATTATAGTAGTTATATTCTTGTTGCCATGAATTGTTCTTAATAAAGAGTTGGCTGTATAGGGATTTTGCAAGTTTCTATCTCAAACCTAAGGGATAATATATCCCATGCATTTTGAGGAGATAAAATGTCCATAGCTGTAATGATGTAATGTGAAAAAGGAGAAAGTGAAATGGGCCGTCGTCCAGACGCAGGTGACAGTAAACATGGTATTTTCCAGAATCTGATATGACCGGATCTTCAGCTAGGTAATTTGTGGATTAAACTAGAAATTAGATGAGTGTGCTCTTCCTTTCCTGACTTTCCTTTGCATACTTGCCAACAGCCCTGATTTTGTCGGTACAGTGGGGGACGGAGCTTAACAAATTCATGCCCAAAGTGGGTATTTTGGGGACGTTTTGGGAGATGATCTCTAAAGAACATGGAAATGGGGCTTAAATATCCTGAGCTTTGAATTGTAGATATTGATAAGTACACCTTTGGGTCCAGAAATGCTGCCAGTACTAGAGCATGGCCCGTCATTTGTTGCTTGGAGGGACCCCAATTTTCTTAAAGAGACATCTTGTAGATATACATGAACGCCTATAGTTGTAAAGGCCGAGTAGTCGTGCCACAATAATCGTCATCAACCTGGCCTACCTCCTAACATTACAACGACGGTTCCGTCTAAAACTGGAGATCCCTGGATCTATTCTCCAAACTATCAGGACACTTGTATGGATTCATGGAGAGTGATACTCAGTGTATCTATGTTAGAACCCTCCTGTTAGTTTTTTCTATCTTGTGTTTTGCGGTCATGTGACCATCTGCCTTTATATTCCAGCTCCGCCCTTCTGGCTGTGCTGGACTTCAGTGTTTGACTGTTTCTCTAGCCTGGTGCTTCGGTGCCTTTCTCTGTCAGCTCGCTTGGTCCTCTGGGACCTCTAGTACTTTTTGTCTGTTTGTCTTTTTGTGTTCTGCAACAACTTCTGTTAGGAGGTGTCCCATTTTTGTCCCAGTCCTTAGTTCTTTTAGGGACCCCTCCCTTATGCTATAGGTCTTCGTTCAGACTAGCCAAGGACTAAGGCGGGTCTGTTCGCTAGGTACAGGCAGCCCGCTACATCGTAGGGATTCAGCTTAGTCTTACTGTAGGGACAGTTTTCCCTTATCTTTCCTTAGTACATGTTGCAGATCATAACAATCTAAGCCTATCATATATATCACCGTCCTATAGTACCCTCCCCATCATCTAGTGTGGCTCACATGCCGTGTACTGGCAGGCACTACTTTTCCTTGGTGGAAGGACACATTATTTACATACAGGCAGCGGGATCATGCAGGGAGGCAGTGAGGCTGTGAGTTTACGTCGCCTGCACCTTCCCCTCCACGCCTCTGTTTTCTTTTTCCTCCATACGTTATAATTGTTTTATGATTTTTTCAAAACTCTTTCCCCCCCCCCCGCCCTAAATTCTCCTAAAGCTGCAATTGACGTCACAATGGCGTCACCGTCTCCAGTGCTACCACACTGCACGTGGCCAGTGTTAAAGGGATATCATTCAGTCCGCAGCTGGATCCTGGTATCTGAGCTTCAGCAATCCAGATGTTCTGTGTTATAAGTAACAAGCAGAAAAAGCACACACACCATACACACATATATACACAACACAAAACACCAAACATACATATATACACAACATAAAACACCATATATACATATACACAACATAATATACCAAACATACATATATACACAACACAAAACACCAAACATACATATATACACAACATAAAACACCATATATACATATACACAACATAATATACCAAACATACATATATACACAACACAAAACACCAAACATACATATATACACAACATAAAACACCATATATACATATACACAACATAATATACCAAACATACATATATACACAACACAAAACACCAAACATACATATATACACAACATAAAACACCATATATACATATATACACAACATAATATACCAAACATACATATATACACAACACAAAACACCAAACATACATATATACACAACATAAAATACCTTACATACAGTGGTGGCCAAAAGTATTGGCACCCCTGCAATTCTGTCAGATAATACTCAGTTTTTTCCTGAAAATGATTGCAATCACAAATTCTTTGGTATTATTATCTTCATTTAATTTGCTTGCAAGAAAAAAACACAAAAGAGAATGAAGCAAAAATCAAATCATTGATCATTTCACACAAAACTCCAAAAATGGGCCAGACAAAAGTATTGGCACCCTCAGCCTAATACTTGGTTGCACAACCTTTAGCCAAAATAACTGCGAACAACCGCTTCCGGTAACCATCAATGAGTGTCTTACAATGCTCTGCTGGAATTGTAGACCGTTCTTCTTTGGCAAACTGCTCCAGGTCCCTGATATTTGAAGGGTGCCTTCTCCAAACTGCCATTTTGAGATCTCTCCACAGGTGTTCTATGGGTTTCAGGTCTGGACTCATTGCTGGCCACCTTAGAAGTCTCCAATGCTTTCTCTCAAACCATTTTATAGTGCTTTTGGAAGTGTGTTTTGGGTCATTGTCCTGCTGGAAGACCCATGACCTCTGAGGGAGACCCAGCTTTCTCACACTGGGCCCTACATTATGCTGCAAAATTTGTTGGTAGTCTTCAGACTTCATAATGCCATGCACACGGTCAAGCAGTCCAGTGCCAGAGGCAGCAAAGCAACCCCAAAACATCAGTGAACCTCCACCATGTTTGACTGTAGGGACCATGTTCTTTTCTTTGAATGACTCTTTTTTTTTCCTGTACACTCTATGTTGATGCTTTTTGCCAAAAAGCTCTACTTTTGTCTCATCTGACCAGGGAACATTCTTCCAAAACGTTTTAGGCTTTCTCAGGTAAGTTTTGGCAAACTCCAGCCAGGCTTTTTTATGTCTCGGGGTAAGAAGTGGGGTCTTCCTGGGCATCCTACCATACAGTCCCTTTTCATTCAGACGCCGACGGATAGTACGGGTTGACACTGTTGTACCCTCGGACTGCAGGGCAGCTTGAACTTGTTTGGATGTTAGTCGACGTTCTTTATCCACCATCCACACAATCTTGCGTTGAAATCTCTCGTCAATTTTTCTTTTCCGTCCACATCTAGGGAGGTTAGCCACAGTGCCATGGGCTTTACACTTCTTGATGACACTGCGCACGGAAGACACAGGAACATTCAGGTCTTTGGAGATGGACTTTTAGCCTTGAGATTGCTTCTGCTTCCTCACAATTTGGTTTCTCAAGTCCTCAGACAGTTCTTAGTTCTTCTTTCTTTTCTCCATGCTCAATGTGGTACACACAAGGACACAGGACAGAGGTTGAGTCAACTTTAATCCATGGTAACTGGCTGCAAGTGTGATTTAGTTATTGCCAACACCTGTTAGGTGCCACAGGTAAGTTACAGGTGCTGTTAATTACACGAATTAGAGAAGCATCACATGATTTTTCAAACAGTGCCAATACTTTTGTCCATCCCCTTTTTTAGGTTTGGTGTGGAATTATATCCAATTTGGCTTTAGGACAATTCTTTTTGTGTTTTTTCATTGAAGACAAATTAAATGAAGAGAATAATACCAAATAATTTGTGATTGCAATCATTTTCAGGAAGAAACGGAGTATTATCTGACAGAATTGCAGGGGTGCCAATACTTTTCGCCACCACTGTATATACATACACACACTACATAAAACAGCATACACACATATATATACAACATAAAACACCATATATACATATATACACAACATAAAACACCAAACATACATATATACACAACATAAAACACCAAACATACATATATACACAACATAAAACACCATATATACATACACTGCTCAAAAAAATAAAGGGAACACTCAAATAACACATCCTAGATCTGAATGAATGAAATATTCTCAGTGAATACTTTGTTCTGTACAAAGCTGAATGTGCTGACAACAAAATCACACAAAAATCATCAATGGAAATCAAATTTATTAACCAATGGAGGCCTGGATTTGGGGTCACCCCCAAAATTAAAGTGGAAAAACACACTATAGGCTGATCCAACTTTGATGTAATGTCCTTAAAACAAGTCAAAATGAGGCTCAGTATTGTGTGTGGCCTCCACGTGCCTGTATGACCTCCCTACAACACCTGGGCATGCTCCTGATGAGGCTGAGTATTGTGTGTGGCCTCCACGTGCCTGTATGACCTCCCTACAACGCCTGGGCATGCTCCTGATGAGGCTGAGTATTGTGTGTGGCCTCCACGTGCCTGTATGACCTCCCTACAACGCCTGGGCATGCTCCTGATGAGGTTGCGGATGGTCTCCTCTGGGATCTCCTCACAGACCTGGACTAAAGCATCCACCAACTCCTGGACAGTCTGTGGTGCAACGTGACGTTGGTGGATGGAGCGAGACATGATGTCCCAGATGTGCGCAATCGGATTCAGGTCTGGGGAACGGGCGGGCCAGTCCATAGCTTCAATGCCTTCATCTTGTAGGAACTGCTGACACACTCCGGCCACATGAGGTCTGGCATTGTCCTACATTAAGAGGAACCCAGGGCCAACCGCACCAGCATATGGTCTCACAAGGGGTCTGAGGATCTCATCTCGGTACCTAATGGCAGTCAGGCTACCTCTGGCGAGCACATGGAGGGCTGTGCGGCCCTCCAAAGAAATGCCACCCCACACCATTACTGACCCACTGCCAAACCGGTCATGCTGAAGGATGCTGCAGGCAGTAGATCGCTCTCCACGGCGTCTCCAGACTCTGTCACATCTGTCACATGTGCTCAGTGTGAACCTGCTTTCATCTGTGAAGAGCACAGGGCGCCAGTGGCGACTTTGCCAATCCTGGTGTTCTGTGGCAAATGCTAAGCGTCCTGCACAGTATTGGGTTGTGAGCACAACCCCCATTTGTGGACTTCGGGCCCTCATACCGCCCTCATGGAGTCGGTTTCTAACAGTTTGTGCAGATACATGAACATTTGTGGCCTGCTGGAGGGCATTTTGCAGGGCTCTGGCAGTGCTCCTCCTGTTCCTCCTTGCACAAAGGCGGAGGTAGCGGTCCAGCTGCTGGGTTGTTGCCCTCCTACGGCCCCCTCCACGTCTCCAGGTGTACTGGCCTGTCTCCTGGTAGCGCCTCCAGCCTCTGGACACTACACTGACAGATTCAGCAAACTTTCTTGCCACAGCTCGCATTGATGTGCCATCCTGGATGAGCTGCACTACCTGAGCAACTTCTGTGGGTTGTAGAGTTGGTCTCATGCTAACACGAGTGTGAAAGCACAACCAACATTCAAAAGTGACCAAAACGTAAGAAAGCATTGGTACTGAGATGTGGTCTGTGGTCCCCACTTGCAGAACCACTCCTTTATTGAGGGTGTCTTGATAATTGGCGATTTTTTCCATCTATTGTCTATTCCATTTGCACAACAGCATGTGAAATTGATTGTCAATCAGTGTTGCTTCCTAAGTGGACAGTTTGATTTCACAGAAGTTTGATTTACTTGGAGTTATATTCTGTTGTTTAAGTGTTCCCTTTATTTTTTGAGCAGTGTACATATACACAACATAAAACATCATACATATACAAGTGCTTCTTACTAAATTAGAATATCATCAAAAAGTTAATTTATTTCAGTTCTTCAATACAAAAAGTGAAACTCCTATATTATATAGAGTCATTACACACAGAGTGATCTATTATATAGAGTCATTACACACAGAGGGATCTATTATATAGAGTCATTACACACAGAGGGATCTATTTCAAGTGTTTATTTCTGTTAATGTTGATGATTATGGTTTACAGCCAATGAAAACACAAAAGTCATTATCTCAGTAAATTAGAATAATTAACAAAAAACACCTGCAAAGGCTTCCGATGCGTTTAAAAAGGTACCTTAGTCTGTTTCAGTAGGCTACACAATCATGGGGAAAACTGCTGACTTGACAGATGTCCAGAAGGCAGTCATTGACACACTCCACAAGGAGGGTAAGCTACAAAAGGTCATTGCTGAAGAAGCTGGCTGTTCAAAGAGTGCTGTATCCAAGCATATTAATGGAAAGTTGAGTGGAAGGGAAAAGTGTGGTAGAAAAAGGTGCACAAGCAACCGGGATAACCGCAAACTTGAAAGGATTGTTTAGAAAAGGTCATTCGAAAATTTGTGGGAGATTCACAAGGAGTGGACTGCTGCTGGAGTCATTGCTTCAAGAGCCAACACACACAGACGTATCCAGGACATGGGCTACAAGTGTCGCATTCCTTGTGTCAAGCCACTCATGACCAATAGACAACGCCAGAAGCGTCTTACCCGGGCCAAGGAGACAAAGACCTGGACTGTTGCTCAGTGGTCCAAGGTGTTGTTTTCAGATGAAAGTAAATTTTGCATTTCATTTGGAAATCAAGGTCCCAGAGTCTGGAGGAAGAGTGGAGAGGCCACAATCCAAGCTGCTGGAGGTCTAGTGTGAAGTTTCCACAATCAGTGATGGTTTGGGGAGCCATGTCATCTGCTGGTGTAGGTCCACTGTGTTTTATCAAGACCAAAGTCAGCGCAGCCGTCTACCAGGAAATTTTACAGCACTTCATGCTTCCCTCTGCCGACAAGCTTTTTGGAGATGGAAATGTCATTCTCCAGCAGGACTTGGCCCCTGTCCACACTGCCAAAAGTACCAATGCCTGGTGTAGAAACAACAGTATCACTGTGCTTGATTGGCCAGCAAACTCGCCTGACCTTAACCCCATAGAGAATCTATGGGGTTATTTTCAAGAGGAAGATGAGAGACACCAGACCCAACAATGCAGACGAGCTGAAGGCTGCTATCAAAGCAACCTGGGCTTCCATAACACCTCAGCAGTGCCACAGGCTGATCGCCTCCATGCCACATTGCCGCATTGATGCAGTAATTGATGGAAAAGGAGCCCCGACCAAGTATTGAGGGCATTTACTGAACAGACATTTCAGTAGGTCAACAGTTTGGATTTTAAAAACATTTTTCAAGCTGTTATAAAGTATTCTAATTTACTGAGATAATGACTTTCGTGTTTTCATTGGCTGTAAGTAGTGATGAGCGAGCACTAAAATGCTTGGGTACTCGTTACTCGGGTCAAGCACACAGGAATGCTCGAGTGCTTGGACCAAGTAACGAGCCCAATGTAAGTCTAATGGAAACTTGAGCATTTTTCCCGCGGCTCCCCCCGGCGGTCTGCAGAGGGCCTAAAAATTGCCCAAATCGATGGGAACAGTGCTCAAATGACATAGGAACAGCATGGAAAGACCCCTGGAAGAATTTCTGACTCCAAGGTCACTGCTGTCAACAACGTTGCCAGAGGTATAATGTCACTTTTACGGACTCAAAATAAAACATACAAAAACGAAACCAAAATGGATTTTCCTGGGAAATATGTTAAGGAACATCCTTTCCAGGGTAATGACTTGTATATAAGGCAAAATAAATAACCAAAAACAAAAATGCTCCTCTACACCTTGGGCTATGTTCACACATAGCGTTTTTGATGCATTTTTGCACTTTTGCATTGGTTTCAACCAAGACAAATGCATTCACCGGGAAATGTCATTTTACTACCTTATCTGGCCATGTGGTGTGTGAAACATCATCAAACACATACCGTTTAATATATGATGGAGGGACTCTGAAAGTCACAAAGACTATTTTTATAGGGCCATCAGGCAGCCCTTGCTATTCATAAAGAGCCATCAGTCGACTATGCTTTGTTGTTCCCATTATTAACGAGTGGGTCTCCTATACTGCTATTGCATATGCAGTGACTGCAATGGCTGCCAAAAATTTTGAGGAACTCCAATGCCCCTTGCACGAGACGTAGAGGTCGGAGGGCCTCCTGAAAAAAATGCTCCCATTATTAGGAAGTGTGTGTTCCATACCGTTTGCCTATGCAGTGAAGCAACGGCTGTCAAAAATTTGGAGGAACTCCAATGCCCCTTGCAAGAGAAGTAGAGGACGGAGGGCCTCCTGCAATAAATGCTCCCATTATTAGGAAGTGGGTCTCCATACTGTTTGCCTATGCAATGAAGCAATGGCTGCCAAAAATTTGGAGGAACTCCAATGCCCCTTGCAAGAGACGTAGAGGTCGGAGGGCCTCCTGAATTCAATGTTCCCATTATTAGGAAGTGTGTCTCCCATACTGTTTGCCTATGCAGTAAAGCAACGGCTGCCAAAAATTTGAAGGAACTCCAATGCCCCTTGCAAGAGACGTAGATATGATGATATGGTACATATGGTGGTGATATGGTGGTGGAGGATGAGAATGCGGAGAAGGAGGAGGACAAGAGCAAATAGACAAAATCAGGAAGCGTATACCCATGTCTGGGTGTGGAAGAAGAGGGGCTAGGAGGCAAGAAAAGACGATCTATAGATCACTTATAATGTAAAAATAGAAATCTTTATTGATCAAAGTTATTGAAAAAGAGATGGACATAAAACAGACATGTATATATAAAAACGAGTCGTGTACAACACATGCAAAGACCACATACTTCTATATAATATGCTAAATCATATCCATTTATGGATGAAAACAAACGGATAGGCACACCTCAGGACAAGTATTAACAATTCAGTAACGCATATTAGTATATTAATTTCCAAGTCCTCATTAGAGATGAGCGTTGTTCTACTCGAACTGTTCGCCAATCTCAAATTCGAGCTGTTTTGGGCGGTGTTCGAGCCGTTCGACGAACCCGAACGATTTGCAAAAAATTCGGCTGTTCGAGGTTATGTTCGATAACTGTTCGTGCACCAAAATCATAACTGGATTTTTTCACAGTAATACTGTTAATCAATGTTAATACACAGTTTAAGTGTAGAATGGGCGGGAGGAGGGGCAGGGGATGGATCTCTGCATAAATAATGCCGATCTCCATATTTTTTTTTTTTTCCGCATTTACAGTGGGGAGGTGCAATCTGTCAGCCTATCAGCAGCGCACACACGCAGCAAAGTTTTTTTTTTTCACACAAGCAAGGGCATGTGTCATTGGCTGTGTATGTCTCATGTCCTTGCCCTATAAGACCAAGCCATTTTCCCCGTCCCCACCATTTTCTCACTGCTGCAGCTGAGTGTTAGACGGCACCGCTGCTGCTGTGGGCGCTATACTTTGTAACTGTGTGAATTGCAAGCGAATTTGCTCTTAAATAGACAGATAGGTTTAGGGAGTAGGGACTAGTTGTAATTGCAGCCCTTTTGAGGGCTAGGTTACAGCAGTTCCTAGCACTTTTTGCCACGGAGGTCTATGCCAGTGCTGCGCAATTGTTTTTCACAGCATTTGGCTAAATCTAGCTAAGCCAATCCTTTTGGGCCTCTAGCAGTGTGTGTTAGTCAGTGGAGTAGCCTATCTGTGTTGCAAGCTACACCACCTGTGTATCTAATACCAATTTTTTACTACACCTAGCCAAGTAAAACCTTTTGGGCCTGTAGCAGTGTCTGTTACTCATTTGAGTAGCCCATCTGAACAAACTATACCACCTTTGTATTTAATAACAATTTTTTACTGCATCTAGCCCAGTAAATACTTTTGGGCCTGTAGCAGTGTCTGTTACTCATTGTAGTAGCCCATCTGTACCAAGCTACACCACCTTTGTATTTAATAACAATTTTTTACTGCACCTAGCCAAGTAAAACTTTTTGGGCCTGTAGCAGTGTCTGTTACTCATTGTAGTAGCCCATCTGTACCAAGCTACACCACCTTTGTATTTAATAACATTTTTTTACTGCATCTAGCCAAGTAAAACCTTTTGGGCATAGTAGCAGTGTCTGTTACTCATTGGAGTAGCCCATCTGTACCAAACTACACCACCTTTGCATTTAATAACAATTTTTTACTGCATCTAGCCCAGTAAATACTTTTGGGCATAGTAGCAGTGTCTGTTACTCATTGGAGTAGCCCATCTTTACCAAGCTACACCACCTTTGTATTTAATAACAATTTTTTACTGCATCTAGCCAAGTAAAACCTTTTGGGCATAGTAGCAGTGTCTGTTACTCATTGTAGTAGCCCATCTGTACCAAGCTACACCACCTTTGTATTTAATAACAATTTTTTACTGCATCTAGCCCAGTAAATAATTTTGGGCATAGTAGCAGTGTCTGTTACTCATTGTAGTAGCCCATCTGTACCAAGCTACACCACCTTTGTATTTAATAACAATTTTTTACTGCATCTAGCCCAGTAAATAATTTTGGGCATAGTAGCAGTGTCTGGTAGTCAGTGGAGTAGCCCATCTGTACCAAGCTACACCACCTTTGTATTTAATAACAATTTTTTACTGCATCTAGCCAAGTAAAACCTTTTGGGCATAGTAGCAGTGTCTGTTACTCATTGTAGTAGCCCATCTGTACCAAGCTACACCACCTTTGTATTTAATAACAATTTTTTACTGCAGCTAGCCCAGTAAATAATTTTGGGCATAGTAGCAGTGTCTGGTAGTCAGTGGAGTAGCCCATCTGTACCAAGCTACACCACCTTTGTATTTAATAACAATTTTTTACTGCAGCTAGCCCAGTAAATAATTTTGGGCATAGTAGCAGTGTCTGGTAGTCAGTGGAGTAGCCCATCTGTACCAAGCTACACCACCTTTGTATTTAATAACAATTTTTTACTGCATCTAGCCCAGTAAATACTTTTGGGCCTGTAGCAGTGTCTGTTACTTATTGTAGTAGCCCATCTGTACCAAGCTACACCACCTTTGTATTTAATAACAATTTTTTACTGCATCTAGCCCAGTAAATACTTTTGGGCCTGTAGCAGTGTCTGTTACTCATTGTAGTAGCCCATCTGTACCAAGCTACACCACCTGTGTATCTAATAAAATTGTTTTACTGCATCTAACCCAGCCAATCCTTTTGGGCTAGTACCACAGTTTGGCCACTCAGCTCTGCTCAGTTTCCATCCATTGTTTTTTGTGCAAACAACTATAGAGTTGTCAATTAGTTAACCACCAAAATGAGTGGCAAAAGGCCTGCTGCTGGTGGAAAGGGAAATAGGCGTGTTGGAAAGGGAAAAAAAGGTTGTGTCCGTGGGGTAGGTGTTAAAGCAACAGTAAAGGCCCCGTCACACTAAGCGAGATCGCTAGCGAGATCGCTGCTGAGTCACAAGTTTTGTGACGCAACAGCGACCTCAGTAGCGATCTCGCTACGTTTGACACTTAGCAGCGACCAGGCCCCTGCTGTGAGATCGCTGGTCGTGTCGGAATGGTCTGGACCTTTTTTTGATCGTTGAGGTCCCGCTGGGTAGCATGCATTGGTGTGTTTAACACCTTACCAATGACCTTGTTGACGACTCAGACACAGAAACACATAGGTGTGCATCGTTATACAGATCGTTACGGTTCGCCGCATCGTTGCTGCGTCGTTGGGAAGATCTAACTGTTTGACATCTCACCAGCGACCAAATAGCGACGCAGCAGCGATCCCTGACAGGTCGTATCGTTGTCGGGATCGCTGTAGCGTCGCTTAGTGTGACGGGGCCTTAACATCTGCAGAAGAAAGAGCATCTTCCAGCCAAACTAAGATGTCTACTTCTTTTCGTGGACAATGTGATACGATCCCTTTCTTACGGACACGCCCATCGCTACAAATTCCAGATGAGGCACAAAAACAGCAGGTGCTTCAACGGATATCAAGTGCTCCTTCAAGTGGGCTCTCCTCCACCTCAACTTCAATATCACAAATACTCCAGTCCTCAGAGGTGTCACCCCAATCGCACTTGCTTCCTCACAGCTCCCAAGTCTCCAGCTGCCCGTCTGAGTATGGGGTAACACAGATGGTTGAGTCTGCAGAGCTGTTTACTCATACTATAGCCTGGGAAATGGAGGTCTGCTCCAGAGCTTCTGTTAATCCAGACGAGGAAATGATCTGCACTGATGCCCAGAATCTTTATGAGTCGGATCCAGGACCAGATGAAGAAGGTTCTGAGCATAATGTAGACCCTCGTTCCCAAACTGTAACTCCTGCTGGTGGAGACAATGATGAAGACGATGATGAGACTCAAATACCTGATTGGAGCGACAACTTGACTTTTCGGTCAGGGCAGGAAGAGGTTGGCTCTGAGGACGACGGGTGTGGGAACACACAGGGTGATGATGACGAGGTTGGAGATCCCACTTACTGTCAACCCACAGTCAGCCAGTCGATGAGGTCAGCAGAGGAGGTGGAAGAGGATGCTATTGACGACGAGGTTAGGTTGCTCCTTCCTGGACAGAGACTGAGTACTGGAAGCACGTCAACAACTGCATCCTCAACCACAACTCTGCCTCTGACCACAAGTCGTGGTGGCTCTTCAGGTCGCATGGGCTCTAAGCCTTGCATAGCCTGGGCATTTTTTCAGATCGATAAGGATGACCCAACTCGTGTTATCTGTAATATTTGTCACCAAAAGCTAAGTAGAGGCCAAAAAATCCATAGTTTGAGTACTTCATGCATGAACCGTCACATGGATATGAAGCATAAGTTGCAGTGGGAAGCTCACTGCGCTACAATGCGGCCTAGCGGGCCAGGCCAACCACCGTCTGCCCCATCTTGTGCATCCACGGCCTCTTCATCCTCTGTGACTGGGGGGACAGCAGTCACACATGTTTTTGGACGCAGACCTGCCACCTCTTTACCCGCAACAGCCAGTGTGATTGTCAGGTCATCATTTCATTTGGAAGTGGAAACACCAGCTGGTGTTGAGCGCTCTCCGACATCGAGAGCACCACCTTTGGATCAAGGCAACCTAACTTTTCCGCCTGCATCTTCCTCACAGACCAGCAGTTTGCCGGGGACACCCTACTCAACCCCATCTAAGCACAACAGCCAGCCCTCGATCCCTCAGATGTGGACAAGTAAAAGACCATTTCCTCCTAGCCATGACAAAGCTAAGAGGTTGAATTTCACCATCTGCAAGCTCTTGGCTACAGAAATGCTGCCTTTCCGCCTGGTGGACACAGAGAATTTTCGAGACCTTATGTCCGTCGCAGTGCCCCAGTACCAGATGCCCAGTCGGCACTACTTCTCAAAGAAAGGTGTGCCTGCGCTACACCAGCATGTCGCACACAACATCACCGCTTCTTTGAGAAACTCTGTGTGTGACAGGGTGCATTTCACCACAGACACTTGGACGAGTAGGCATGGACAGGGGCGTTACATGTCGCTGACTGGGCACTGGGTAACTATGGTGACAGCAGGACAAGGGGCTGCTGTCCAAGTCTTGCCGTCCCCACGAGTTGTGCGTCAATCCTCTTTATCTAGAAGTTCCTCCACTGCTTCTGCCTCCTCAACCTCCTCTCGGTCCTCCACCTGCACCCAAAGCCTGTCTGGTAATGCCACCTGCTTTCTAACTGCGCAGAAGGGATCCTGCACACCTCCTTACTATGCTGGCAGTTTCATCATCAGGCGGTTTTTACATTGAAATGTCTGGGAAATGTGAGTCACACAGCTGAGGAGTTGTGGTCAGCTCTGGAGACCCAGTTTCATGAATGGTTGTCTCCACTGGACCTGCAACCAGGGAAAGCCGTGTGCGACAATGCTGCAAACCTTGGTGCGGCCCTTCGCCGGGGCAATGTCACACACGTGCCTTGTATGGCTCACGTTTTGAACCTGGTTCTCCAGCAATTTTTAACCCACTATCCCGGACTAGATGGCCTTCTGCAGAGGGCACGGTCGCTGTGTGCTCACTTCCGCCGTTCGCATCCCGCAGCTCAACGACTTACATCTCTACAGAAGTCGTTGGGCCTGCCAGTTCACCGGCTGAAATGCGATGTGCCGACACGGTGCAATTCAACTCTGCACATGTTGCAGCGACTGTGGCAGCACCGACAAGCCCTGGTGCAATACGTTCTGACGTATAGCCTGGGCCAAAGAGATCCAGAGGTGGGGCAAATCACTCTGGAGGAGTGGTCTCAGATCAGGGACCTATGCACCCTTCTGCACAGTTTTGAAATGGCGACGAAGATGTTTAGTGCTGACGATGCCATTATCAGCATGACTATTCCGGTGATTTACATGCTGGAGCACACGTTAAACAGAATTCGGAGTCAGGTGGTGGGACAAGAGGAGGTGGAGGAAGTAGAGGAGGAGTCGTATGCGGAAGGGATAACATCTCCAAGGTCCAGACGGTCGGCAGCACCAAGACGGCAGGCATGGGAGGGTGGGGGAGAGGGATTAACCAGGGCGCATGGTAGCAGCCAAACTGTTGAGGAAGGTGCAGGAGCCGAGGAAGAAGTGGAGGACGAACTGTCGATGGGCATGGAAGACTCATCAGATGAGGGAGACCTTGATCACATTTCTGTTGTGCGAGGTTGGGGGGAGAGGGCAGAGGAAGGAAGCATGATTCTTACCTCGCTACCAACACAACAAGGACTTGGTCCTCCTGGATGCACAAGACACATGAGTGCCTTCTTGCTGCACTACCTGCAACATGACCCTCGGATTGTCAGAATTCGAAGTAATCCCGACTACTGGGTTGTCACACTCTTAGATCCCCGGTACAAAAGTAAATTTGCCGAAATAATTCCTGCTATAGAAAAGGATTCATGCATGCAGGAGTATCAGCAGAGCCTGTTGCAGAATTTTACATGTGCTTTTCCACAAACACCAGTGGTGCACGTAGTGAATCTCACAGTTCTAACTTGCCAACCGTGGGACTGTCGAGTCTTCATCATTCAAACCGTAACAGTAACACAGTATCTGCTGGTAACAGCAATTTTGTGGAATCGTTTCACCACTTTTTTAGACCATCCTTTGCAAGGCCACAGGAGACAAGAAGTCTGACACATAGTCAACGCCTAGAGAGGATGGTACAGGAGTATCTCCAAGTAAACATTGAAGCCATGACTGTGTCACTGGACCCTTGCTCATTTTGGGCTTCCAATCTGGAAAAATGGCCGGAGCTCGCCACTCACGCCTTGGAGATCTTGTCATGCCCCGCAGCCAGCGTTCTCTCTGAACGTGTGTTCAGCGCTGCTGGTGGTGTGCTGACAGATAAGCGCACGCGGCTGTCCACTGAGAATGTAGACAGACTCACGTTCATAAAGATGAGCAAATCATGGATCTGCAAGGACTTTTCTACCCCTGTGTCATCCTGGGGAGACTAAGAGCTTGAGGATTTGGTAAAATCACCTCACCAACCGTTTTAAGCAACTCTGGGGCAATTGATGCCACTTAAGTGGTATCTGTGCCACAATTTTTGGAAAAAATGGAGACTCTTTTTGGAGTTCCCTTGCTGTGTTTTATGTGACGTTGGCATCGTCAATTCCAGGTGGGTTGGGTCGCCCCCCCCCCCTTTTAACTGTAAGAAACTACATACACTATGGCTTGGGGTAACACAGATGGTTGAGTCTGAAGAGCTGTTTACTCAGAGGTCTGCTCCAAAGCTTCAGTCTCTGCTAGTCAGCGTAGTAGCCCAGCTGTGAAGCAAGCTACACCGCCTGTGTATCTAATAAGAATTTTTAACTGCATCTAGCCTAGGCAATACTTTGGGCGTAGTAGCCCAGCTGTGAAGCAAGCTACACCGCCTGTGTATCTAATAAGAATTTTTAACTGCATCTAGCCTAGGCAATACTTTGGGCGTAGTAGCCCAGCTGTGAAGCAAGCTGCACCGCCTGTGTATCTAATAAGAATTTTTAACTGCATTTAGCCCAGGCAATACTTTGGGCGTAGTAGCCCAGCTGCGAAGCAAGCTGCACCGCCTGCTTATCTAATAAGAATTTTTAACTGCATCTAGCCTAGGCAGACTGTGGGGACCCCCAACCAAACCCAGACGCTCAGCCCCCCTACCGCCCCCCTTTCCTTGACAATACAATAATGTAACTCTTACAACTGGATGGGTGAGGATCGGTCACAGCTTTATTAACTCTTTATACTCATTCCATTAGAAAGGCATTTTATTTCTAAAATAATTCAGCTTGTTGCAGCATGCCCTGTGTCTCCACACCGGAAAGTTGGCCAACAAGTGTAACTCTCCAACATGTCCTTTCTATTTCCAGGCCACGGAGGATCCTGCGTACTCGTATGCAGGACTCTGACCCCCATCCATCACTCTTAACGCTTGTTCCAATCCGTCCTGGAGTCCTGACAGGAATATGTCCAGTCCAATATCCATTAAGTGAACACCGTCGGGCCGTATGAGGCCTGCTTTATCTCCTTCCAGTTGTTGGTGTCATATCACTACACCGCCTCTGTCTCTTCTAAATTTTGCCATCCGAATATTTATTACCCGCCTTGTCCGTTCGATGGCCGTGATGTCTCGCGCACCTTGCCATACCGCTATCGGCACAATCTCTGACCATACTATAGTTAGTTTTGTGAAAAATTCTCTGAAGCGCTCAGTGTCTAGTTTCATTATTGCCATTAGTTATGCGCTCTTGTGATGACCTAGGTCATTTCCCCTGGCCTGTATAACTAAGATGACCGGACCTCTTGCCTCTCTCCCTACCTTGATTACCTCCATTAGTACCTGTGCCCATTGCAGGCCTCTAATACCTCTCCAGTTGAAATATGTGTTATGAAGCTCTAATTCCCTCCCGCCTGGGTGGACTTTCACCCTTTTTTCTGCCCAATATATATAGGAGTGGCCTATCACCCACACTGTTGGCTTAGCGTCACCTGTAAAAGAAACAAACCACGTTAGGATAACAAGTCCGGTCTTATGTATCTCGCCAAACACGTGGATCGCCATCTCCCTATCCTCTGAACTTCCGTTTCTGACAGTCCTGCTCTTGCTGCTTCCGTGGCCGCGCCTATGCGGAATGAGTGTGTCCCGTAATCTTTGGGGTGGTTCCCTGCCGATGTTAGGCATTTATTAAATATAGCTTGGAACTGGTATCTTGATAATGGCGTTCCATCAATGTGTGATAGGAAGAAATTACTTTGTGATCTGATGGTTATATATGTTTTTACTATTGTTACCCGACTCAGTGTACCGTTTGTGGGTTGTAGAAGTACCCAAGTGCCCCTGCCCGCTGGAACCATTTTCGATTTGTGTATGCGTAGACGTATTGCATTATTGGCTATGACTACGTCCTGGTGTAATAAGCCTTCACTGGTGGTAATTTTGGATTGAGGGACTAATTCGCTTATGCATAGCGCCCTGAAGAAGGCGATCGCAAATGCAGTAGACAGTAGTGTTGCTTCGCATTGTGAGTGTCATGTTAATGGTGTTAGGGATATGATGTGAGAAATCAGTTTTAGTGACACGGGACGGGACGTCTACACTCCTGACTTGGCTGACCCCTTTTCCACCCTTTTATGGATTGTCTGATGATGAATCTCTTTGTCACATCTCCCCAATTCAGTAGTTGGAAGTGAAATGCTACTCCGGTCAGACACCGCTGCGCTGACGCCCCTGATATGCCCCTCATCATTAGCTGGTGGAGAAATTCTATGGTGACCTGTAATCTGGCTTGTTCACATTGGTCAACCCGTCTGCCTGCTACTAGTCGTGTCCACTCTTCCCATGCCTTACCGTATGCTTGCCACGTCGACGGGGCAACTGACGCTCTGATAATGGCATCATCTATTCGCCACTAGATCCCATAGGGAGGGTGGGCACATGTTACCCGATGGGTGGGCGTTGGGGAGGAGCTCTGTGAAAATCTGCCAATTGAATTGTGATAAAGCGTTAGCAGCAGCGTTAGACCCCTCAGCATCGTGGCTAGCGCGGACCCATACATTGTGTTTTAGGCACAGGAATGCTAGCCGGCGTAGTAGGCCTAACACTGGGAGAGACGATGATGCCATCTTATTAATGCAGTGCGCTAGGCTGGTGTTTTTTGTTATGAAGCGTATATTTTTGTTAGCCAGGCGTGCGCCCCATATTTCTATTGCTACCACTATTGGAAACAGTTCCAGGAGTGTTTGTTTTTTTTGTCAGCACTTGTTCTGCCCAATACGGAGGCCATAAGCTTGTGCACCATTGGTTATTTAGTATCGCTGCATATCCGTCTGATTCTGCCGCCCCGGTGAATAATCTTAGTTCAATGTTGGACTGTTCTGCTGACATAAATAACGTGTGACCGTTGAATGATTATAAGAAGGTTTTCCACACCTCTAAGTCCATCCATAGCTGCTTGCTGATTCTGATTCTATGACTCGGTTTTGATGCCCCTTTTGTTGCGGGCAATAAATGACGAGAAAAAACCCTTCCGACTGGCATCACCCGGCTCGCAAACACGAGGAGACCTAGTAATACTTGCATCTGCGGTAGTGTTACTTTCCATACTGTGCAAAAACCCTCGATCAGGTGTAATGTTTTAGTATTTTTTCCCATGGGAGGTGGAACAACCTTGCTGTGGTGTCGATTTCGATGCCTAAGAACGATAGCTTTGTTGTGGGGCCTATGGTTTTTGTTGGGCATAATGGGACTCCAAACCAACGGGAGATGTTTGTGAATTCGTTGAGTAAGGGGCAGCGAAAGGGGATGACCAATCGCCACGGCCCGCGGAGGGGCCACCACAGTCATTGACTCCTTCCTTATTTAGTATAGAGTCTACCAATACTTTGAGCGTAGTAGCCCAGCTGTGATGCAAGCTGCACCGCCTGTGTATCTAATAAGAATTTTTAACTGCATCTAGCCCAGGCAATACTTTGGGCGTAGTAGCCCAGCTGTGAAGCAAGCTGCACTGCCTGTGTATCTAATAACAATTTTTTACTGCATCTAACCCAGCCAATCATTTGCTAGTATTGCTAGTAGCAGTGTCGCATGGGCTCTAAAACTTGAATAGCCTGGGCATTTTTTGAGATCGCTAAGGATGACCCAACTCATGTTATCTGTAACATTTGTCACCAAAAGCTAAGTAGAGGCCAAAAAAACAATAGTTTGAGTACTTTATGCTTGAACCGTCACATGAATATGAAGCATAAGTTGCAGTGCGAAGCTCACTGTGCTACAATGCTGCCTAGCGGGCCGGGCCAACCACCAGCTGCCCCACCTGTGTCATCCTGGGGAGACTAAAAGCTTGAGGATTTTGGAAAATCACCTCACCAACCACTTTAAGCAACTCTGGGACAATTGATGCCACTTAAGTGGTGTCTGTGCCACAATTTTTGGAAAAAATGGAAACTCTTTTTGGAGTCCCCTTGCTGTGTTTTCCATGACGTTGATGACGCGCCCCCTGGGCCTGTGCTGTGCAGGGGATACCCGGAGCCGGATCGCTGGGGGTTGTAGTCTCAGTGTGGCAGTGACCCGGTCCGTGCCCAGGGCGGTCAAACCAGTGGCAGTCTTAGGTAATAACAATGTCCGACTACGCCACCCGTGGATTGCGGTCAGTGGGGACCGCCACTGCGCTGCAGACCGCTGAGGCTGATGTTGTTTGCGCAGCCGAGTATGGGATAACTCCCCACGGGAGAAGTATTGCCTCAGGGCAGCTAGTGTGGATGATGGGAGTGATGGTGTGAGCGTCCCAGGACTGATGGTGCTGGTGCGGCGATGAAACACAGAGACGTGTGGTGCAGTTCAGGGTCTTTACTGATGGTATAACGCAGACCCTCCCGGGAGTACTGGTTAGCAGTAGGGGCCTGGTCAGTCTGTAAGCAAGTAGGATCTCCCCTGGCCAGGTGGAGTTGTAGGCCTCCCCGACTATCTGCACTCTTTCCTGGCTACCTTGCTCTATGCGGGTAGAAGTAGCCCACGTCCCTGAGTATACCGTGTGGTGCTCACCCGTATGGCCGGTGACTTGGGGCCTTCCATTAGCCTCCGCTTCACGATGGCGGTGCTGGTCCCTTGCTAGTGACCGTGCCTCCGGGCATCTAAGGCCAGAGGACATGGAATCCCCTGCCGGTTGGATTCTGCTGCTGGACCTGGATGTCCCCACAGCCTCGGACTCCGTGTCCGGGTTTAGTGTCTTCAGCCAAGGCGAGCTTTCTAGCTTCCAGCCTCTGGCACTCGCTCCTGCTCCTACAGAGCTCCTAGTTCTTGCTTTCCCTGTGTCTGCTGTCCTCCAGACCTGACTCTGTCTGGGACTTCACTTACTAGGCTCTGACTAACCTAATCCCGCCCCAGACCCAGTTTATAAGGGCAGATTCCTCCCCTCCCAGGTCTGGGTGGGCCATGTTGCATGCTTAGGGCTCCTGACCAGAGAAACCTCCCACTTGCTCTCAGACATAATATTTCTATTACTGTGGTAACCAGACCCCTGGGGTGCCACATTTTCCCCTAGTAAATTTTAGTACTCCAGGACTAAACACATTTTTAAAGAAACATAAATGCAGGGGATAACAATAACACAATAACATATTTACAAGTAGCTTTAGTTCTTTAAAGGTCACGGCGTGTCCGCAACCGGGTGTCCATATCACCAAAGGTGAAGTTTTAAGCGAAGTAGGGGACCTGTCCAAAGCAAACCCCTTGCGTTGGCCCTGCGCGTGGCTGCAAGGCTGGAGCTAGCTACTTTGGGCCGCAAGTAGGCCACGCCAGACAGGTTTTCTCTTACGCGGCCGTCTTCGCAAGAGGCACCAAGGTGCAACTATCTACAAGAATTGTTCCGGTTATCCAGTGTCCATAACCTGTTAGTCCAAAGAAATCTGCAGGGTAACTGAGAAACATAATTAATAAGAGGCAACAAACATAAACCATAAACATTTTCAAGAAACAGGTAAATTCACAGTGCATTAGTTTAGATTTTCCAGCGAGCGGGCATCTGACCTCTAGTGACTCTAGTGGACCTACGGAGCTCACTAACTGGTCCTGCACTACAGGGTGTAGGAGGTGTTATGGGTAAGCTGGGCAGCTGTCTGCGCACTCTTTGGCTCACTAGGGGCACGGCAGGCTCACTAATAGCAGAGGGTTGATTCTCCTGTGCTGCTGGTGTGGACTCTTCTGCCTCCTGGGCCGGCTGCTCTCCCAGCTCTACCTGGTCTTCTGTAGGCACTTGAGGGGCTGGCTGGAGAAAGGTGAGGACGGGCACCACGATAGCGTTGTTTACTTGTGTCCAGGACCGGGGAAAGTCTCCGAGTACAGTGGTGATCATTTCCTCCTTTTCCTCTACG
Source organism: Phyllobates terribilis (assembly GCF_046119375.1). NCBI lineage: Eukaryota > Metazoa > Chordata > Amphibia > Anura > Dendrobatidae > Phyllobates > Phyllobates terribilis. Next base: position 156,166,979 of record NW_027362767.1, on the reverse strand, counting down.
GGTGGAGGGTCTTCCTGATTTTCATCCGTGCTTTGCAACTTCTCGGGGCACTTTTTCAGGTGGTCTCTGGAGACAGTGGCTGTGGTCTCTCCTCCATCCTTGCTGATGACGTACACCTTTGGATTATTGTGGCTTGAGGGCAGTACGGTGTATGGGTCCTTTTCCCACTGGTCGTCCAACTTATGGAGCCGCCTTTTCCTTTTCAACACCTGCTCTTCAGGTACCAGGGGAACAGCGGGAGCATGTTGGTTATAAGTTCTCTCCTGCCTTTCTCTTGATTGACAGAGACTTCGCTCGACGCTCTCCTGTACTTTCCGGTACTGTTGCTGCCGTTCTGTATCCCAGTCTGCTTCTGGCTAGGTGTCCTCGGGTATCAGGACTCCCATATCCAGGTCAACAGGCAGCTTACCAGGTCTTGCTCGCATTAGGTAAGCCGGGGTACAGTTGGTGGAACCTACCGGGATGTGGTTATACAGGTCCACCAGATCGGGCAGTTTCTTAGGCCACAGACGGCGTTCTTCCAGGGGCAATGTTTTTAGCAGATCTATCACCACCTGGTTCATCTTCTCGCAGAGTCCATTGGTTTGGGGGTGATAGGGCGTTGTTCTTATCTTCTTGCAGCCATACAGGTTGCAGAACTCCTGGAAGACCTCCGCTTCGAAGGCTGGTCCTTGGTCCGTCAGCACTTGGTCCGGGTACCCGTGTGGGCGGCAGAAGTAGAGCTGGAAGGCTCTGGCTGCTGTCTGAGCCGTTAAGTCTTTGACAGGGACCACCACCAGGAACCGGGAGTAGTGATCCACGATGGTTAGGGCGTAGACATACCCGCTTCTGCTTGGAGCCAGTTTAACATGGTCCAGAGCGACCAGTTCCAGCGGCTGCCTGGTGATGATGGGCTGCAGGGGAGTCCTCTGGCTGGCACGGTCCCTTCTTCTTAGATTGCACGGGCCATAGTCTCTACACCACCTCTCAATGGCTCCTCTCATGCCTATCCAGTAGAACCGTTCACGCAGCAGGAACTCCAGCTTCTTCCATCCGAAGTGCCCTGCCCCATTGTGGTAGGCCTCCAGCACCATAGCCGCGTCCCGTCTCGGTACCACCACCTGCCAGATCAGTTCATGTGTCCAGGAATTGACCATTCTGCAGCACAACTTCTCCTTGTAGAGAAACAGTCTGCTCTTCTCCGTCCACAGTTGCTTGGTCTCTTCCGGAGCGTCTGGGTCCAGGCGGGCGTCAGCCTGGGTCAGCATCTCCTTCACCAGACGGACTGCGGGGTCACTGTCTTGTGTCTCCGCCCAGTTGTAGTGGGGTAAGGGGTTGAACGTAGCGGATCGCTGGCCCCTCACATGGTGGGAATACTGGGTAATCCCATGACGGTGAAACGCAGGGAGTTCGATCTCTTCCAATTCTTCTGGATCCTCCCCTTCGTCCGGTAGGTTTGGCATCCTGGACAGGGCGTCCGCGTTGGTATTGGAGCGTCCTGCCCGGTATTTGATCGTGAACTCAAAATTGGACAGGCGGGCCATCCATCTCTGCTCCAGGGCACCCAGTCTTGCAGTGTCCAGGTGTGTCAACGGGTTGTTGTCCGTGTACACGGTGAACCTGGAAGAGGCAAGGTAATGCTTAAAACGTTCGGTTACTGCCCACACCACTGCCAGGAACTCGAGCTTGAACGAGCTGTAATTCTCAGGGTTTCTTTCCGTGGGTCGCAGTTTTCTGCTGGCGTAAGCAATTACCCGTTCTCTCCCCTGCTGGATCTGGGACAGTACGGCTCCTAGCCTGATGTTGCTTGCGTCCGTGTGGAGGATAAAGGGCTGGCTGTAATCAGGGTACGCCAGGATTTCATCCCCCGTGAGGGCCATCTTCAGCTGGCGGAAGGACTCCTCTTCCAGCTTTTCCCATTTGAAGGGTGGCTTCTGGTTTTTGGCCTTCCTGGACTGGCCTATCAGGAGGTCCTGCATAGGAGCTGCCTTCTTGGTAAAACCGGGAATGAATCTTCGGTAGTAGCCTACCAACCCGAGGAACTGCCGCACTTCCTTTATGCTGGATGGTCTCGGCCAGTCCTTGATCATGGTGATCTTGTCAGGGTCGGGGGCTACTCCGTCAGCACTCACCACGTGTTCCAGGTACTGTACCTTTGGCTTCAGTAGATGACACTTCGAGGGTTTTACCTTTAGGCCATAGTTTGCCAGGGCTTCAAACACTTCTGCCAGGTGTTCCAGATGGTCCACATAGGTCTTGGAATAGACGATGACATCGTCCAGGTATAGTAGGACTGTCTCGAAGTTCCGGTGTCCCAGACAGCATTCCATCAACCGTTGGAAGGTTCCTGGTGCGTTGCAGAGCCCGAACGGCATACAGTTAAATTCGCTGAGTCCCATCGGGGTGGTGAATGCGGTCTTCTCCCGGTCCGCCTCTGCTACAGGAACCTGCCAGTACCCGCTAGTGAGATCCAAAGTAGAGAAGAAGTTAGCAGATTTTAATGCAGCTAAGGACTCTTCTATCCTTGGTAACGGGTACGCATCTTTGTGTGTGATACGGTTGACCTTCCTGTAGTCTACACACATTCTCATGGTGTTGTCTTTCTTTTTCACTAAGACTAGTGGAGCTGCCCAGGGGCTACAGCTGTCCCTAATTACCCCAGCCTCCTTCATGTCTTTTAGCATCCCCTTGGCGTGTTGATAGTGTGCAGGGGGTACGGGTCGGTATCTCTCCTTTATGGGAGGATGGTCTCCCGTGGGGATGTGATGTTCTACCCCCTTTACTCGCCCGAAGTCCAGCGGATGTTTACTAAACACTCTCTCGTACTCTTGAACCACCCGGTAGACTCCCTGTTTTTGGTGTGAGGGAGTGGAGTCAGTACCCAAATGCAGTTGCTGACACCAGTCCTCCATTGGTTTCTTAGAGCCGTTACCTTCCTCTGGTTGAGATGGAGGCAAGGGTTCCACGCCCTGTACAGAGTTCTGGTTGATGGTGAACAATTTGGCTAGCGTGGCATACCGGGGCAGGTATACTTCTCTCTCCCCGATATTTATGATGCGGACGGGCACCCTCCCATGACGTACATCGACCACCCCCCGTGCTGTCAAAATGGTGGGCCTACTGTCTGAGTAGACGGGTTCTACCATTGCTTGGTAGTCTCTACCTCTTAGACCAATAGCTGCCCGGCACCAAATCATCATCTCACTTTTCGGGGGCATGGCAATAGGGAACGGGTCACACATTCTCACGCTACCTATCTCACCACCAGATAGTTCCACCTGTTGCCGTTTCATCAGTGCCCGGATCTCTTTTTGGAGGACACACTGCTGGCTGGAACTGGCGTTCTTGGCAACCTGTTGCAAAATAAGAATCACCTCTGCAAGACAGTTTTCGATTACATTAGTACCTAGGGTTATTTTTGGGTGACTCTCGCGACGGTCAATGCCCACAATGATAAGTCCTTGTGCCGGCAGTTCAACTTTACCGACCTTGATGGTCACCTCTTTAAATCCTATCTGTGGCACGGGCTGACCATTGCTGGCTATAATGCTCAGGTCGTCATCTGGGTAGCGGGTTATGTCCGAGTCATTCCAGTACCGCTTGAAGAGCACGTACGGGATGGTGGTGACCTGTGACCCGGTGTCTAGTAGGGCACTCATAGGAATGCCATCCAGTACCACAGGCAAGACCGGACGTCCCCCTACGTATTTGTCACGCCAGTTTGATGGGCCTGATGATCTTATGCCGGGGGTTGGCCCTCTACCCCAGGTTGTGCCCGTTTAACTGACAGTACCTTGCCATATGTCCGGGTTGATTGCAGCGGCGGCAGATGGGTCGTCCGTCCTCGTTGTATCGGTCGCTGGGTCTTCCCCTGGCTGGTGGGGTCCTCCTCAGTCGGCGCCACGGGACGTCCTCCGGTCCGGATGCCAGCTGGATCTTTCCTGGAGAAGAGACCTGTAAAGACTGAACAGTTCTGGTTAGCGCGGCAACACTCTTAGTCAGCTCTTGGACCTGATGGTGCAGGTCTGTTGCCGGGTTATTGTTCAAAGCCTGCGCATCAGCTCCCACAGGCCCTGCAGACAAGGGCGCCGCGTCCTGATGATAAGTGATAGCAGGGCGCCTGTGGGTCACAGCGCCACCTGGTGCCGGTACTCGGAGCACCCGGATGGCTCTATCCTTGAACTGTGCAAAGTCCAGGTCAGGGTCCTGTAAGGCCATTGCCCGCAACTGGGTTCGGTGGGCATTGCACAGTAGACCCTCAATAAATTGTTCGGTCAACAGCTTGTCTTCATTTCCCATGCTGTCAGGGTCTGCCTGCTTAATGGCTCTCAGGGCCTCTTGTAGGTTTAGAGCATAGTCTCGTATACTTTCATTTGCCCGCTGTTTGCACCCGTAAAATCTTAGTTTTATCTCGGCTGAGGTGCGGGTGTCAAATGTGTCTTTCAGCCGGGCTAGTAGTCCTCTTCTTCCCAGGTGACCAGGACTTTACCTCCCTTTGGGCTGCCCCGATTAACTGGGCCACCAGAATGCTCACTTTTTGCTCTTCTGTGAGGGGGTATACTTGGAAGAGGCTATCAAGTCTTTCCCTAAAGTCACTCAGGGTATGTGACTCCCCTGAGTACTGGGGTAGCCAGGTTGCCCCCGGGATATAGGGCATGGTGAATGGCATGACCGCTGCAGCGGTTACGCTGGCGGCCGGTGTGGCGGTGGAGCTCCCCTCGGTATCCGACATCCTCCTTCCCCCCTAGTGGACCGTGGCCTACCTTGCGATGCTCTTCTTCCGTAGGCCGCGGCTCCGCAGTCGACCGTTGGGGTTGAGGACCTGGCTTCGCGCTCCGATGACGTCAGCGTCGCTCTTCCTCCCTTCCAGGACCTTACGCAGCGTCGGAGCGTGGGGCGGAGCGTGGGGCGGAGCTTCGGATCTCGCGCGCTTTCGGCGTCCACGCCCCTCTTCTTCCCGCGCAGCGTCCCGAAGATGGCGTCCGAAGGCGGGAAGCAGCTGCGGATGGCGGGAAGAAGGCAGAAGACGGCGGGAAATGGTCCAAGATGGCGTCCGATGGCGGGAAACAACTCCGGACGGCGGGAAACTTCGCCACAGGTAAGTTCAAAAGTATTTTTCAGGCACGTAGTACCCGGTGGTTGCGGGCACGAAATCCTGCCGACTACGCCAAAGTTGACGCGCCCCCTGGGCCTGTGCTGTGCAGGGGATACCCGGAGCCGGATCGCTGGGGGTTGTAGTCTCAGTGTGGCGGTGACCCGGTCCGTGCCCAGGGCGGTCAAACCAGTGGCAGTCTTAGGTAATAACAATGTCCGACTACGCCACCCGTGGATTGCGGTCAGTGGGGACCGCCGCTGCGCTGCAGACCGCTGAGGCTGATGTTGTTTGCGCAGCCGAGTATGGGATAACTCCCCACGGGAGAAGTATTGCCTCAGGGCAGCTAGTGTGGATTATGGGAGCGATGGTGTGAGCGTCCCAGGACTGATGGTGCTGGTGCGGCGATGAAACAGAGACGTGTGGTGCAGTTCAGGGTCTTTACTGATGGTATAACGCAGACCCTCCCGGGAGTACTGGTTAGCAGTAGGGGCCTGGTCAGTCTGTAAGCAAGTAGGATCTCCCCTGGCCAGGTGGAGTTGTAGGCCTCCCCGACTATCTGCACTCTTTCCTGGCTACCTTGCTCTATGCGGGTAGAAGTAGCCCATGTCCTTGAGTATACCGTGTGGTGCTCACCCGTATGGCCGGTGACTTGGGGCCTTCCGTTAGCCTCCGCTTCACGATGGCGGTGCTGGTGACCGTGCCTCCGGGCTTCTAAGGCCAGAGGACATGGAATCCCCTGCTGGTTGGATTCTGCTGCTGGACCTGGATGTCCCCACAGCCTCGGACTCCGTGTCCGGGTTTAGTGTCTTCAGCCAAGGCGAACTTTCTAGCTTCCAGCCTCTGGCACTCGCTCCTGCTCCTACAGAGCTCCTAGTTCTTGCTTTCCCTGTGTCTGCTGTCCTCCAGACCTGACTCTGTCTGGTACTTCACTTACTAGGCTCTGACTAACCTAATCCCGCCCCAGACCCAGTTTATAAGGGCAGATTCCTCCCCTCCCAGGTCTGGGTGGGCCGTGTTGCATGCTTAGGGCTCCTGACCAGAGAAACCTCCCACTTGCTCTCAGACATAATATTTCTATTACTGTGGTAACCAGACCCCTGGGGTGCCACATTGACATTGTCAATTCCAGGTGGGTCGGGTCTCCCCCCCCCCTTTTAACCGTAAGAAACTATATACACTATGGCTTGGGGTAACACAGATGGTTGAGTCTGAAGAGCTGTTTACTCATACTATAGCCTGGGAATCAGAGGTCTGCTCCAAAGCTTCAGTGTCTGCTAGTCAGCGGAGTAGCCACCGCCTGTAGATCTAATTACAAATTTTAACTGCATCTAGCTCAGGCAATACTTTGGGCCTAGTAGCAGTGTCTGCTAGTCAGCGGAGTATCCCAGCTGTTAAGCAAGCTACACCACCTGTGGTTTGGACACTTAATTTTTTCAAAGGAAATGCTTCGGGCCCCCGGGACACTCAGTGAAGAGCATTGGGGAGGCGCCCCAAGGCAAGGGGGCTGGGACTGGCGGTAGCACGCCCTGCTGTGGACCGCCAAGCTCGATCCTTATAAAAGCTTTTTAACTGCAGCAGCTTTAGTGGATGCTACTGGAGCTGGAATTACCGCGGCTGCTGGTGTGTCACCCCAGGCCTGGATGCCACAAACTTGTAAGGCTGTGTCTGAGAGCAGGAGGGAGGTTCTCTGGTCATGGACCATTTGCATGCAGCACCTCCTGTCCCAGGCCAGTAGGGGGAGCAGGCTGCCCCTATAAAAACTGGTACTGAGGGCAGGGTTAGAGGGACCAGGACCCACTTCTGAAGCATCCAGAAGGGTTCCCAGAAGAGAGGGACAGGTCAGCCGCAGCTGAGGAGTCCAGGAGGCAAAGGAGGAACAGAAAGCCAGGGACAGAGGCGACGAGAGCTGGTCCTGGCAGAGAGAGACCACACAACCGGACACTGGGGTCCGAGGCTGTCAGGGTTGCAAGCCCTGCAGCAGATAACCAACCCGCAAGGGATTTCAGGTCCCTTGGCCAAGAAGCCTGGAGGCTCCGCCACACATAGGGACCGGTACAGCACGGAGAAGCTACAGGTACCTAAGGCCCGAGTCGCAAGCCATACAGGCGTAGTACACGGCAAGCTTAGGGACGTGGGCTATCATACCACTAAAGGGGTAGATAGTCAGCAAGGGCAGAGAGAGAACGGTAGGCCTACCCACTCACCCTGACCAGCGGAGCTCGCCCGAATGCCCTCAGACACCCAGGTCCATTCCTACCCTGTACTCCTGGTGGGTCTGTGATAAGATCTGCAGTAAAAGACCCTGGACTGCATTATTGGACTCCGTGTGGTTACTGCTGCGCCTGCACCATCACCCCCAGCATCCTATTACACTGCCCTGAGGCTACACTCCTCCCGTGGGGAGTTGTACTATTCCCTGCTGCATCCCCAACACCAGCCTCAGCGGACTGCCTTGCAGCGGCGGTCCTCCCTGACCGCAATCCACGGGTGGTGTAGTCGGACATTACCTAAAACATATAAAAGGCTGCCACTGGTCTGACCACCCTGAGCCACGGGAACGGGTCGCCACTACTACTCCCAGCATTGCCCTGAAGCCTGGTCCCGAGTGCCCCACGGCTCAGGGGGCGAGTCACTGGCATCAGACTTGCCCTCCAATAGATCCTTGTAAAAGGATTTAAAGTGTACTCATTCAAATTACAGAGCCAATTTAAATTACAGAGCTTAGAGCTGCCTCCACCGCAGGGGGGCTCGACCCACCAGCAGACAGGCACCAGTATTGGGAGAGGGGGGCTGGCCGTCAGGGTTCACCGCGGCTCTGGCACAAACCCGGCGACACGGAGGTCGCAAGGGCAGGAACGGACTGGCTGTGTCGGCTTTGCACTCCAGCGTAGTCCCTCTGCCTGCTCGCGCCCGTAACCTCAAAGGGATGCGCAAGCGGCTTTTCTTCCCAGGGCTGTTCCCCGCCCAGCAGAAACGTGGGGGAGCTCAGGTCGTCCTTCCACTGTACTCCCTTACCTCCCTCGCCCTCTTTCCTTCTTCCGTTCTCCATCTAACCCCTCGGCTCTGTGGTGTCCGCTCTCCCTCCAGCTCTCTCCTTCTCACAGGTGGACTACCGCGTGTATTCACACTGTGGCGAATCTTTTGGGCCCAGGCATAAGAAGTTGTCGAGGTAATGGATAATATGTGCCCCCTTAGAAAAGTCCATTACAACCCATTCGAGGAAGCAACTAAACGCCTCAAATAGTGAGCAGGATCTGGACCACCCCATGGGCAAATAGCGATCTATATAGTATGCTCCTTCCCAGAAGCAGCCGAATAGGTGGACACTATTCGGAGGCACAGGTAGTAAGTAACCGGAACGCCGCATCAATGTCTGTTTTCGCCATTAGGGTGACCCTTCCCAACTTCTTGATCTGCCTGATTGCCTTGTCAAAGGATGTTGTCGTTTACTGACCTGCCCCTTGGATATGACAAATGGTGGATTAGTCCGAATGTATTGGGTTCCATTTTTGGCACAACTCACAACGGGGATACCACTGCGTCTTGTAAGGAAAGTGTTCTGAATGGAACCGCCATTCTACCTAAAGATATTTCTTTTTTTAATTTTCTTGTCACGACGTCTGGGTGTTGGTAGGCTGATTTTAGATTTTTACTCCAGCCTTTCTTGATTTTAGAAGGGCATGACATGCCTATATCTGTGTCTCCCCCTCCTTTTACTCCTCCACCTCTTTTCTTTTCGCATGACTATATGTACTTGTCACTTTTCCATGTGTTAGTTGTGTCTTCTGAGCAGTTTGTCAGCTTTTGGACACCTTTGAAGGTGTTTTCTATGTGTTTCTATGTGTTTTTGTTTGCCTGCCATTGGTTTTAACGGTGTTCGACGAACAGTTCGGCGAACACACCGGTGCTTGACGAACCGAACCCGAACACTACGGGGGTGGCTCAACTCTAGTCCTCATAGCTCTTATTACCTGATAGGGGAAGTGGCCACCGCACAGTCCTCCACATGGACGTGTGCCCCATGTCTTGGTGTGAAGACAGAGGTACATGGGAATAGAGTTAGACCTCCCAAAAAAAGACACTGTATTTGAGTTGATGTTACGCTGCTATCATTCAGTGGTGTTGAGAAGTCTGGCCCAATCCAGCCCTTGTTAATTTTTATAAGAGTCAGCCTGTCAGCATTTTCAGTTGACAGGCGGATGCGCCTATCAGTTATAATTCCACCGGTAGCACTAAAAACCCGCTCTGATAAAGCGCTAGAAGCAGGGTAGGCCAGGACCTCCAGGTCGTAGAGAGCCAGTTCATGCTACATGTCCAGCTTGGATACCCAATAAGTATAAGGCACAGAGGAATCACAAAGGATGTTGGTACGGTCGGCAAGGTACTCCCGCAGCATCTCCCACAACTTTTCCCTCCTTGAGAGAGTATCCCGCACATCAGGGCTTGTTCGATGGGAGGGTCTGAGAAAACTGTCCCAGAACTTTGACAGTGTTCTTCAGCCTCTGCTGGATTGCATTTGTGTCTCTCTCGCCTGTACTCCTTGGTTGTCCAACGAACTGTGACCTCTGCCGCCAGCGTTTTCAGATGGGAATTTTTTAATAATTCCGCAACAAGGGCCTTCTTGTACTGCACTATTTTATTAGGCATGTCATGCAAGGGAATAAGAAACAGTAAGTTCTCCTTGCAAGGGCGGCGAAGCTGTAGCTGACTTTCTAAAATGGGCACACAGGCGGCAAACTTTGACAAGCAGATCCGACAGATCCGGGTAGGTGTTGAGAAACTGCTGAACCACGAGGCTAAGCACATGGGCCAGGCATGGTACGTGTTTGAGCTCACGTCAGAGCCGCCACCAGGTTCCGACAATTGTCACACATGACCATGCCTGGCTGTAGGTTCAGCGGTGTCAGCCACAAATCTGCCTGCTGTTTCAGAGCTGTCCACAACTCTTCAGCATTGTGCGGTTTGTCAGCTAAGCATATTAGCTTCAGCACAGCCTGTTGTCGCTTGGCTGAGGCACTGCTGCAGTGCTTCCAGCTTGCGACTGATGTGGTCATTTCGGAGATGGAGGCTGAAGAGGAGGAGGTGCAGGAGCTGTAGAATGTGGGGGCAACCCTGATTGACCCAGGGCCCGCAATCATCGGCGTCGGGAGGACGTGTTCCGTCCCAAGGTCCGACTGGCCGCCGCCATCAGGTTGCAGAAAGCTTCTGTCTCCACGAGCCTAAAAGGCAACATTTTGAGTGCAAGCATTCTTGAAATGTGTTAATTTAGTAGTGTGGCCTGTGGGGCATTGGCTGCGTATTTGCGCCTGCGTTCCAAGGACTGGGGTAGGGACAACTGAACGCTGCGCTGGGACAAGGACTTGGACGTGCTTGCTGATGGTGCTAGTTGAGTGTGTGCAACGACAGGTGCAGGGCGGGAGGCATCTTGGCATGTGCCATGGACAGGGAACTGGCGTGCACGCACAACAGCGGAACAAGCAATGTTGTCACCCGCAGACACTGTTGCTGGATCCTGGGTTTCGGCCCACTTAGTCGGGTGCTTTGCTGCCATGTGCCTGATCATGCTGGTGGTGGTCAGGCTGCTAGTTTTGCTACCCCTGCTGATGCTGGCCTGGCAGGTGGTGCAAATGACCTTTTTGGGGTTATCTGCAGAGTCTTTAAAAAATAACCAGACTCGGGAAGACCTATCAATTGTACTTGCAACTACCATCATGTTGGCGTTTCGAGGAACGATTTCCCGCCTTGTGTCTGTGGCCACTACACTGCTTCTTCCTGCCTGTTGTGGTGCTACGCCTCCCTCCACCTGTGTGCTGCTGTCCCCGCTCTGTATGTCCCCATGCCAGATTGGGTCAGTTACTATATCATCCACCACCTCATCTTCCACTTCCGCACCTTGGTCCTCCTCCTGACTATCCGGCAATTGTGTCTCATCATCATCATCATCCACCTCTTGCGACAGCAATTGCACTTTCCCACAATTGTCTTCATGTAACCGTGGCTGCTCCAATATTTGGGCATCGCTACTCGCATTCTCCTCTTGACTCGCTTGAAGCTGGCCGGGCGAGAGACCCGAATCTACAAATGGAAAAGTGAACAGCTCTTCTGAATGTCCAAGTGTGGGATCAGTTGTCTCCGGGCACTCGGCATGATGGGAGGAAGGAAAATCAGGGTGAGGAATATGCGGTCCAGACTCATGGCTACTGAGACTTGACCGTGTGAAAGACAGGGTGGTGGTGGTGGCTAAGTGACTGGAAGCATTATCTGTTATCCAACCGATAACCTTCTGACACTGCTTTGTGTTCAATAGTGGTGTTCTGCGGTCCCCTATTAATTGGGACAGGAAGGTCGAGTGACAAGATGTGGGTGTTTGTTGTGGCACAATTTCAGCTTGCCACGGCCACGTCCTTGGCCTTTGCTTGCACCATCACCATCACGTCCAGTTCCCCTTCCCTTGCCACGCACCTTGCTTATTTTTAATGGAGGACAATATTTTCCACGTTCATGAGAAATGGCTGATTTTGGAACGCAGTTATATGTGATACATCTGACAGAGAACCACAATTTTAAATAGTAGGCCTGTAATTTGCTAATACTATCCTTCACAGGCACCTAGTGTAAATAGCTTGACCGACACACTGCAACGGAATGAAAATGGAAGAAATGTCTGATTTTGGAACACTCTTATAGGTGTTATGTCTGACAGAGAAGCACGGTTTTAAATGACAGTCCTGTAATTTACTAATGCTATCCTTCATAGGCACCTAGCGTGAATAGCTTGACCGACACACTGCAACGGGATGAAAATGGAAGAAATGTCAGATTTTGGAACACTCTTATAGGTGTTATGTCTGACAGAGAAGCACGGTTTTAAATAGCAGGCCTGTAATTTGCTAATACTATCCTTCACAGACACCTAGAGTGAATAGCTTGACCGACACACAGCAACGGAATGAGAATGCAAGAAATGTCTGATTTTGGAACACTCTTATAGGTGTTATGTCTGACAGAGAACCACGGTTTTAAATTGCAGACCTGTAATTTGCTAATACTATCCTTCACAGACACCTAGTGTGAATAGCTTGACCGACACACTGCAACAGAATGGAAAAGGAGGCCAATATTTTCCACATTCAGTTTAAATTTCTGGATTTTTATAGCTGAAATATGGAACAGATCTGGCTTTATTCTGCAGTGAGAACAAGCAAATGGAGCAGAAAAATGGTGTACTCTGGATTGGTTTTTAAGTAGCTAACCAGGATTAAGATAAAGAAAAAATTTCCCTGGCCCCTGATATCTGGGGCTATGTCTACAAATATCTGTAAGAACAGCAGTTGCAGGAACGTTCAGTGGACCCTCTTGAACCATATGCACTGCAGTCTGCCACATACACTGCCTGCCTAACTCCTGCTATCACCACTGAATATATGCAATGGGATTAGTCCTCAGAAGTAATGTTAGTTCAGATGGATATATATATATATATATATATATATATATATATACATACAGGACAATGACCCCAAACACACCTCCAGGCTGTGAAAGGGCTATTTGACCAAGAGGGAGAGTGATGGGGTGCTACGCCAGATGACCTTGCCTCCACAGTCACCAGACCTGAACCCAATCGAGATGGTTTGGGGTGAGCTGGACCGCAGAGTGAAGGCAAAAGGGCCAACAAGTGCTAAGCATCTCTGGGAACTCCTTCAAGATTTTTGGAAGACCATTTCCGGTGACTACCTCTTGAAGCTCATCAAGAGAATGCCAAGAGTGTGCAAAGCAGTCATCAAAGCAAAAGGTGGCTACTTTGAAGAACCTAGAATATAAGACATACTTTCAGTTGTTTCACACTTTTTTGTTAAGTATACAATTCTACATGTGTTAATTTATAGTTTTGATGCCTTCAGTGTAAATGTACAATTTTCAAAGTCATGAAAATACAGAAAAATCTTTAAATGAGAAGGTGTGTCCAAACTTTTGGTCTGTAATGTATATGTTGTGGAATACCTATACTAACAGGACATTCAATGGACCCTCTTGTGCTGTATCATGCACTGCAGTCCGCCATATACACTGCCTGCCTAACTCCTGCTATCACCACTGAATACATGCAGCTGGATTAGTCCGCAGAAGGACTGTTAGTTCAAATGGATATATATGTATACATATATATATATATATATATATATGTTGTGGAATACCTATACTAACAGGACGTTCAATGGACCCTCTTGTGCTGTATCATGCACTGCAGTTTGCCACATACACTGCCTAACTCCTGCTATCACCACTGAATATATGCAGCTGGATTAGTCCTCAGAAGGACTGTTAGTTCAGATGGATATATATATATATATATTGTGAGGCAGTGACGGCAATCATATGCGAGGGACGGTATGTTTCTCATAGAATGTGCATAGAGGCATATTAAACCCGCTGGAGTGCATTGCAGTCACAGAGATAGCTGTGATTGCAGTGCAGGATAAAAGTAAGTTTGGACTTGGTCAAACTAGTTGTCCAAGGCAGATTGGTAAAACCCGGCATGGGCTTTTATTCTTGGAGTGGACTACAGGAATGGCAGTGGGGCGGTCCACTCCCTCCAGCCCGGGTCTTACAGGTGGCTCATGGCCACAGATTCCTGTTAAAAACCTGCAGCCAATGTTTGGGTGTGTCAGCTTTTGGTTTGCAAGCAGCAGAGCAAGAGGCTCTGCTCTGTACAGGCTTGTGTGAGGCTGAACACAGGCCTGTGAAGGCTCCGCATCTGATGCACCCTGAGTAACACGGCGTGGCCGTCTCCCACGGCAACAGGGTCTGACGAACTGTGTGGACATCCCGGCTGCGATCCGGAGGACAGCTTTTGTTTTGAACTGTGAGCTTTGCTGAATAAAGCCGGTTAAGTTGGACTTTTCTTGGGTCATTGCCTCCTTTCTGCACAGTGTGAACACCGCCGCACTACAGTATGGTGGAGAATGCGGGCAGTGTGAGGCATACCCCAACGCCAGCTGCATGTCTGTTATTAGGCCTGCCACCTTGCAGCCCAGGCCCACAGACAAAATGGAGGAACTACTAAAGCAGTTTGTACTCACCCAGCGGCAACAGCAGGAGCGGCTACTGTACCAGCAGCAGCAAAAGACTTATGAACTTATTCTGCAACAGATTGCTGCCCTGCGAGAAACAGCCCCAACGCCGATCCCGATCCGACGTGAGGCCCGGGACAAAGTAAGAGCAGTGTTGAGGAAGATGGGTCCTGAGAACGACATGGAAGTGTGGCGCCCCTGTGGGTCCAGTTGCCACAGAGGTACTGCATCTCAGCCAGAGGTGTGGTACCCCACTCTCAGGTAAGGAGGGAGTACTGCCCGGGACCCACACACTCACATCCAACACTACACCACTCCTGAGGGAAGGTCCAGATTTCTCCTAAGGGAGAGCACAGACCCGGTCCCTGTTTGGAAGGTGGAACTAAGTGAGGAGGTGGGTGGAGGAAGTAGTTTAGGGGAGCACTGAAGGAAGAGTATAAAAGAAGGGTAGAAACATCTAGAAGGGGCCATTCCTGGTTCCAGTCCTTGGAGCAGGAGTTCAGTGAGTGAGGACTGTCGTGGAGAGGAGCCCAGTCAGAGAGGCCCAGTAGGAGAGTGAAGAGAGAAGACTGGAGCAGTGAGAAGGGCTCCAGAGAGAGAAAGGATCCTAGGGGCACGGGAAGTGCGGAGTCCACTCGTGCGCCCGAGTTCACGCTGACCGTGAAGGGATCAGGTCGCAGTAGGGGACCGGCCCCAGGCTAGTGGAGGACTGCAAGGCTCAGTTAGCAAACCAGAGGTTGTGGTATCTTCAAGAGCCATAGCCAACAACCACACACATTCGCTGAAAAGGTGGCCATATAGGACTAAGGGGACAGAGAGGACGTCGCCCAACAAGGCCCGCGGCCACTGGCTCGGGACACTGTGTATGAGGCGCAGGGCAGGAGGGCGAGAGCCAGTGCAGAGAGATGACACCGCAAGGTACACAAAAAGGGGTCCCATTCAAGTGCACCCAAGTTATCTGAGAGTTGGCTGGATCACTTCCCCGGAGGACACAGGACGACGTGGGCGGTTATAATCTGGCAGTTGTAACCTGAAGCATCTCAATAACTGTGAGTAAACACTTGAAGACTGCACCCCGCTGTGTCCTTCACTTAATTGTTGCGTCACCTGCCTTGCACAACACCAACATCCAAAATCTTTTAGTTAACTGCCCTGAGGCCTAGCTCTACCAGTGGAGAGCTGAACCATCTTTGCTGCGTCACCAACAGCCTCAGTGGTTCTGAATAGCAGCGGCGGCCACCTATAGCCGGATACCACAGGTGGCGTCACAAACTTTATCCCCAAAATTTTATTCCCCAATTGACTGTTCTTTATTGACCGCCCTGGGCCACGGACCGGTTCACTGCCACCGTGACTACTCCAAAAAAAGGACCGGCCCGGCTACCGAGTACACCACGGCCCCAGGGGGCGCGTCAGAAGCCTTCCTCACAGTTTTCGAACGCACAGCGGATCAGTGGGCTGAAGTGGTGGCTCCGTTTCTGATGGGCGACACTCAGAAGGCCTACTTTGACCTCAGTCTGGAGGATGCCCAGGACTACGAGAAACTGAAAGGTGAGATCCTTGCCCGACTGGGGGTTAATACTTATGTGCGAGCCCAACGCATGTACCAGTGGTCATTTGCGAAGTCCCAACCCGCTAGGTCTCAGGCATATGACTTGTTACAGTTGGTCAAAAAGTGGCTCCAGCATGAGACCTTGAGCCCAGCCCAAATGGTAGAGATGGTGGTGGTGGACCGGCTGGTGCGAATTCTGCTAGCCGCTATACAGCGTTGGGTGGGGCAAGAGGACCCGGGTAACCTGGATCAGGTGGTTAGCGGTATACAGCCACTCAGGACTTTGTACGGGACTCTGCCCCAGTGCGAATGGCACGCCGGCCCTTCAAGCCCCGGAGCCTGGGAAAGGGTCACGTTCCTCTGCTGGGGACAGTAAGAACCAAGCTCACACTGAGGAGGTACCCCGGGGTGAGGGTGGCAGGAGACCAGTTTCCCCTAAATCTGTCTCGAGGACTGGCGGTGCCACCGCTATTAGGTGCTGGCGATGCCAAGGGCCAGGACATGTGGCTGCCAACTGCCCCCTGACTGCTGAACCCATGGACTGCGGGTTTAACCGCAGGTCGTCTATGTATGCTTGGACCGTCTACACCGCGGATCCCGTCGGTACTACGAGTGAACCCCATCTGTGCCAGGTGCGCGTCAATGGAAAATGCAAAAGGTAAAAGCTGGTGATAAAAAGCGCTAAGGCATATAAAATTCAGCAGTTACTACCTTTATTAAAGTCCTTGTAAAAACACAACGCGTTTCGACGGCATGCAAGCCGTCTTCATCAGGTGATACAAGGAAATGACCTCAGGGATGTTATATAGGATCAAAAAACAAACCGATTGGACCGCTCATTAATCTACTATATAATTGTCTTATCCCGTCTGTCTGTCTGTCTATCTGTCTGTCTGTCTTTCTGTCTGTCTGTCTGTCCTGGAAATCCCTTGTCGCTGATTGGTCCGGCCGCGGCCAATCAGCGATGCGGCATTTCTGAAAAACATGGCGGCCGTTAGCGGCTCATGTGCGGCACGGAGGTCAACGGCGATGCAGCCGGGAGATGCAGCCGGCTACTCGCAGCATAAGTCCCCCTGACCGCAGGCGCCGCTGACCTACATGCGGCTATCGTCGGGAGATCAGCGGCTACTGCCGCTTATCTCCCGAGGACAAGTGTGACGCCCCTCCCCTCCCCTCCTCTCCTCTCCCCTCCCCTCTCCTCCCGTCCCACCCCCCGTTCGATCAGGACCCTGGCACCCGGCGTCATACTTACCCCTCCCCTCCCCTCATCTCCTCTCCTCTCCCCTCCCCTCTCCTCCCGTCCCTCCCCCCGCTCGATCAGGACCCCGGCACCCGGCGTCATACTTACCCCTCCCCTCCCCTCCTCTCCTCTCCCCTCTCCTCTCCTCCCGTCCCTCCCCTCTCCTCCCGTCCCTCCCCCCGCTCGATCAGGACCCCGGCACCGGCGTCATACTTACCCCTCCTCGTGCCTCCGCAGCAGCTCGTGTGTCTTCCGCTGATGCTCTGTGACGTCTCAGGTCAGAGGGCGCGGTGATGTCTTTACACCGCGCTCTCTCCTGACCGGTCACAGCGCACAGCGTCAACATGCCGGCTACGCTGGAGTCCAGAGAAGCAGCTGAGAAGGGAGGTGAATATTGGATTTTTTTTTTTGTATGGGGCCATAGGGGACCTGCATGGGGCACTATGGGGGGATGGATATACAGGGGATATGACTTCCTGCATGGGGCATTATATGGGGGGGAGAGGTGACATCCTACATGGGGCATTATATGGGGGGGGGACGTAACATCCTACATGGGGCATTATATGGAGGAGAGGTGACATCCTGCATGGGGCATTATATGGGGGGAGAGGTGACATCCTGCATGGGGCATTATATGGGGGAGAGGTGACATCCTGCATGGGACATTATATGGGGGGAGAGGTCACATCCTGCATGGGGCATTATATGGGGGGAGAGGTCACATCCTGCATGGGGCATTATATGGGGGAGAGGTGAAATCCTGCATGGGACATTATATACGGGGGATGTGACTTCCTGCATGGGGTATTATATACGGGGGATGTGACTTCCTGCATGGGGCATTATATGCGGGGGATGTGACATCCTGCATGGGGTATTATATATGGGGGATGTGACTTCCTGCATGGGGCATTATAAAGGAGGGTCGGGAGACATATGCTAGAATACCCGATACGTTAGAATCGGGCCACGATCTAGTGACATAATAACAATCAGTAATTTAACCCCCTAATATTGTATGCAAGCCAGCGTGTGAAAACACAAACCAGCATATAAGATACCATGAATCATATTATATTTCACACAAAAAAAAAAAAAAAACACTTTTATTTAAAAAATAATAATTGAAAAATAAAAGTATATATACATACACATATACAGTGCCGGCAAAAAAAATCTTTACACTTGCGCAGCAAAAAAAAACTTTACATATAAAATCCACATCATAATTTCACTTTTTAAAAGTGTACCCAATGGGGGAGATAATAAAAAACTGTCTAATATTAAAGCTGGCTTTGTTGCAAATATCAACCAATCAATACTCAGTTTTCACTTCTTTGGTCAAGCGAAAGCTGCACTCTCATTGGTTGTTATGTGCAGCTCAGCCAGTTTTGCTATTAGGCAGTCTTTTATTATCTCCCTCAGTTTTATATTATCTCCCACAATGGGTCGAAAGAAGCTTAAAATGGAAGAGAAATCCCGTGCCTTGACTCTGCTCGAGAAGGGGGATTCAGTGATTGCTGTAGCTAGAGATCTGGGAGTGTCAAGAGAAGCAATTTATCAACTGAAGCGGCTGGCGGCATCATTTCCTCCTGGGATGGTACCGCAGAGGAAGTCAGGTTCTGGCGCACCTAAGAAGACTTCACCAAGGACTGATAAGCTTCTGGAGCGTGAAGTGATGTCACATCCTTCTATAACTGCCGTTGAAATAAAAAACAAGTACCCTATGCTCCTCCAGAACATCACAACTAGGACAATTCGTCACCACCTGCAGAAGGACCTGGGTCTACCAAGTTGCCGTGCCGCAAAGAAGCCCCTGCTCACAGCAGCAATGAAGAAGAAACGGCTTGCCTTTTGTAAGAAATATCAAGATTGGACATCTGAAGAGTGGAAGAAAGTGATGTTTAGTGATGAGAGCACTTTCAGGCTGGTCAGGGGAGGCTCAAAGGTTGTGCACCGTCCGAGTACCTTGTCACGGTATGACCCAAAATATACAGTTAAGACTGTTAAACACCCTGACAGTGTGATGGTGTGGGGTGCATTCAGTGGAAGCATGGGCAGGGCAGGTTTGTACTTCCTTCCCAAGATTATAACTATGAAAGCAAGCAATTATATTACTGTTTTGGAAGAACACATGCTTAATTTTTGGGTCATACATCAGTGTGATTACTTTATGCATGATGGAGCCCCTGTCCACAAAGCCAAGGCCGTGAGAAAGTTTCTCAGCGACCATAACATTAACATTTTACAGTGGCCAGGTAATTCCCCTGACCTTAACCCCATAGAAAATGCCTGGAATTTAATGAAAAACAAGGTTCAAGAGACACGACCCAGCAACATCAACAATCTAAAGGAGGTGCTGAAGACACTGTGGGTAAACATGGACTCCACCTACTTAGCCAGCCTTGCGGAGTCCATGTCTAAATGACTGCAGATGGTGATAAAATGTAAGGGTGACAAGACAAAATACTAATTGTAATAAAATATCCACAATAAAACACTTGAATCCACTTGAATATTAAGATTTTGTGGTTTCATTGAACTTGTAAAGATTTTTTTTGCCGGCACTGTACATACAGTACATGCACACACATGAACACACGCATGCGTGCACATGCATGTATATTTAATTTAAAAGTAAAAAATGTTAAAAGATGCATTTAATTGTATGCGCTAAAAGAAGCTGTTATAAAGCTCATTTCATTATATTCTCAATAGTAAGATTATGTCCTTCCGGCGCTAAAGAGCCCAATTTAAAAATCCAGAAGCTTTCTTTCTTAATAAGATTGCCCAAACAATTTTGCATACTCTTATCTATATGATCAATAATTGTAAGGGTCATTTGACTAGGGTCCCTCTGATGTACAATATTAAAATGCCTTGATAGACTATGCAATTGATACCCATTTCTAATATTCTGTCTGTGCGTGTTTAAAGAGGCATGCATGGTCTGTACCGTGCGGCCCCCATACTGAAGACCGCACGTGCACTCCAACAAATAAACCACATAGGTGGACTGGCATGACAACCTATGTTTGATGAAAAAGCGTTCACCTGTGGTTCTAGATGTGAAACTCAAAGTCCCATTGATAATACTATGGCAACACAAGCACCTAGGGGTACAGCATTGGTAACAGCCCACATCACTAGAATCCTCAATGTGTGTTACTATTCTCTTACAGGTTGTGTTACTGGGGGCTACCAAATTTCGTAAACACTTATTCTTCCTATATATTACCATTGGTTTATCTGGGAGAACATCTGAGAGAAATGGATCTGCCTTCAAAATATACCAATATTTACGCAATAACTTATGAATAATCAGACGGGGCTGGCAATATGTGGTTATCAAACTCCATTTCGCTAAATCACTAGATTTACAAACAGATGACCTGGAATCCAAAACCTTATTTACACAGGATTCCTGTGTTAGTGATTTTGTTTTATTAAATGCATCCCATAAAAGTTTTTTCGGGTAACCTTTTGCGAGGAACCTCTTTTTTAATATATGGGATTCTCTACAAAAATCACGATCACGTGTGCAATTTTTACGGATTCGCCAATACTGACCGTAAGGAACATTACGAATCCAGCTTGGGAGGTGTCCGCTGTCGAATCGCAAATAACTGTTCACATCAACAGATTTAAAAAAAGGTCGATGTGAACAGCCCCCCCTGCATCATCTGTTTGAATTAACAGGTTTAGAAACTGGATGGTTAAAAAAGATGAGGAAGCCGTGAAGGTCAGGCCCCAATGATTTCTCTTGAGTTCCTCGACAAAAAGAGTGGCCTCCTCCTCAGTGCCATCCCACAAAAAATGAGATCGTCTATGTATCGTCTGTAGAGGGTAATGTGGGAACCCGCTGTGAGGGACTGCGCAATGAAGACGGACTCAAATGCATCCATAAAGAGATTAGCGTAGCTGGGTGCAAATCTCGTCCCCATTGAGCAGCCCCTCAACTGGCGGTAGATGGATCCCTCAAACGAAAACACGTTGTTATCCAAAATGAAAGCTATGGCAGACAGAAGAAATTCCCTCTGTTGCACAGGTAACAAATCATCTGATTCAAGATAAGACCCTACTGCCTTGAGGCCCAATTTGTGGGAAATGTTGCTAAACAATGCCGATACTTCGAGAGTTAGAAGAAGACGACCCAATTTGGGGGGTATGGCTTTCAACTCATTAATTAATTGAGTACAATCCTTAAGATAGGATGGTAAAAGAACTACATATTTCTGTAAAAATAAATCCACGTAGTGGGACAGATTGCTGGTAATCGAACTTATACCCGATATAATGGGACGACCGGGAGGGTTTTTTGAGTCCTTATGGAGTTTAGGGAGGAAATAAAAAAAGGGCATTCTATACTGAGCAATGTCTAAAAAACGTTTTTCTCTTTTATTCAAAACACCCGCAGTATGAGCTTTCTTGATAAGCTTATTATATTCCAAAAAAATGGAGATAGACGGATCCTGGGTGAGTGACTCATAATAGTCAATGGACATCGAGCTGAGGCTCTCTTGGACTCAGGGAGCCTAGTGACCCTCATCCATGGGTCATTGATCTCTGGATTGGAACCCACTGGAGGAAAGGTGGGGGTCATATGCATTCATGGTGAACTCCACAAGTATCCGACGGCGGAGGTTACGTTTTCCACTCCATGCGGAGAGGTTAAACATGTGGTCGGACTGGTAAAGGCTCTTCCTTACAGGACTGTGCTGGGAAGAGATCTGACACTGTTTTGGTCCTTGTGGGAGAGTAAAATGAACCCACCCAGAATAAAAGTGTGAACCCGAAGATCCCAAGTCAGGGATACCTGCCGTAGGGGTTGCCAACCTAGGGACAGAGTGTTACCCCGATAGGTTCCCCCTAGAGGTATTGGCAGGAGAGGTCGAGGAGACCCCATCGATCCCAGAGTTGGAAGTGTCCCAGGGAGCGTTTGGGACAGCTCAGCTACAGGAACCTACTCTGACCCGGGCACGGGAAAGGGTAATAGAGGTAAATGGGGTGGCTCAGCAACCGGGTGCAGAAACAGTTTTTCCACGCATGGCGGTCAACCAAGATTTACTATATAGGATTGACAAAATCCGGGACAAGGTCGTTGAACAACTAGTAGTGCCTAAGTCATACCATCGGGCGGTACTTGAGATGGCCCACACACCTGCTGGGGGGACATCTAGGGATTAAAAATACGCAAGAGCGCATCTTGCAGCAGTTCTTTTGGCCAGGGATTTACGCTGACGTACAGAGGTATTGTGAATCTTGCCCGGAATGTCAGCTGACCACACGCAAGCTTCCGTAGTCCATTGGTACCTCTACCGGTTATAGAGGTACCTTTTGAACGAATTGCGATGGATTTGGTGGGGCCCATTGTAAAATCCGCTCGTGGCCACCAACACATACTTGTGGTTGTCGATTATGCCGCCCGTTACCCAGAGGCCATTCCGCTACGCCAAACCTCGGCTAAACTTATTGCCCGGGAGCTGTTTGCCATGTTCTGTCGCCTTGGACTGCCCAGATCAGGGGACTCCTTTTATGTACAAGGTGACGAAGGAACTGTTTAAGCTGCTGAAAATAAAACAGTTGCGCACATCGGTGTACCATCCACAGACCGACGGGCAAGTCGAGCGATTTAATAAAACCCTCAAGTCCATGCTAAAAAAAGTGGTTTCCAAAGATGGGAGGGATTGGGACATGTTGCTTCCCTATTTAATGTTTGCCATCCGTGAGGTACCACAAACATCCACGGGGTTCTCACTCTTTGAGCTACTGTACAGCAGGCATCCTAGGGGGTTGCTGGACGTAGCCAAGGAGACATGGGAACAGGAGCCAACTCCACATAAGAGTGTAATTGAGCACGTCACAAATATGCAGGATCGGATCGCAGCGGTCATGCCTATAGTAAAAGAGCATCTAATGGATGCCCAGACAGCGCAGTCGCACATATAATAAAAGGGCCACAGTCAGATCCTTTAAAGGGATCGCGTATTGGTATTAGTGCCCACTGCAGAGAGTAAGCTCTTGGCCAAGTGGCAAGGGCCATATGAAGTCTGGAAAAGGTGGGGGAGGTAAATTATAGAGTATACCAGCCCGGGAAGAGGAAACCCGAACAGTTATACCACGTCAATTTGCTTAAAGCCTGGAAAGATCGGGAATGTATGATTACGGAGGCAACTCCAATCATATCATCTGTGAACCCTTCGACATCGGCCCGGGAGGAGGCCGGAGGAGAGGTAAAAATAAGTGACGCTCTCACTAAACATCAGCAGGGGGAGGCTCGGAAATTAGTGCAGCAGAATGGGGACGTATTCTCCGAACTGCCAGGCCGTACTTCTGTCATCCAACATGACATTGTCACCGAGCCTCGGGTGAGGGTGCGAATGAAACCGTACCGTGCACCCAAAGCCCGGAGGCAAGCCATTGCAGCAGAAATTAAAAAATGCTCAAACTAGGGGTAATCGAGGAATCCAGGAGTCAGTCGGCTAGCCCCATTGTGCTGATTCCGAAGCCAGACGGATCGTTATGGTTTTGTAACGACTTCCGAAAATTGAATGAGGTGTCAAAATTTGACCTTTATCCAATGCCTCGGGTGGACGAGCTGATTGAGAGACTGGGCAGGCCCAGTACTTCACCACGCTCAATCTGACCAAGGGTTAATGGCAGGTGCCTCTGACAGAATCGGAGAAGGAGAAGACCGCCTTTATAACACCAGAGGGCCTCTATCACTATGTCGTCTTGCCTTTTGGGTTACATGGAGCCCCGGCTACATTCCAGAGGCTGATGGACATAGTTTTGGAGCCCCATCAGAATTATGCGTCCGCATATTTGGATGATATTATCATCTTTAGTACTGATTGGCAGACCCACTTGTCCCAGGTACAAGCAGTAGTGGATTCGCTCAGAGTAGCGGGCCTGACAGCAAACCCAAAAAAATGTGCGATAGGCCTCGAGGAAGCCCGGTACTTGGGTACGTGATTGGCCGTGGGGTTATGAAACCCCAAATAAACAAGATCGAGGCCATTCAAAACTGGCCCAAGCCTGTGAGAACTAAACAAGTGAAAGCGTTCATCGGGATTGTTGGGTACTACCGACGATTTATACCTAACTTTGCTGGGAGAACGGCGGCTTTGACCGATCTGTTAAAAGGTAAGAAGTCGGTAATGGTTCGGTGGAACTCTCAAGCAGAGGAAGCGTTTCAGTCCATGAAGTTGGCGTTGTGTGGACAGCCGGTCCTCATCAGCCCCAACTTCAAGAAAACCTTCATCGTGCAAACTGATGCCTCAGAGGTAGGCCTAGGTGCGGTACTGTCGCAAGAGGTGAACGGAGAAGAACATCCGGTCACCTACTTAAGCAGGAAACTTACCCCAGCAGAGAAAAATTATAGTGTAGTGGAGAAGGAGTGCTTAGCAATTAAGTGGGCCTTGGAATCCCTACGCTATTATTTGCTTGGGCAACAGTTTCGCTTAGTTACGAACCATTCGCCCCTCGTCTGGATGAGAAACGTGAAGGAGAGGAATGCTCAGGTCACCAGATGGTTCCTGTCCCTACAAAATTTTAGTTTTTCGGTGGAACATCGGGCTGGGAAGTCGCAGGGAAATGTAGATGCCCTGTCACGGGCACCCTGTATGGTGACAAGTGTTCAACCCCACAAGTTTCAACAGAGGGGGGGGGATATGTGAGGCAGTGACGGGAATCATATGCGAAAGACGGTATGTTTCTCCTAGAATGTGCATAAACGCATATTAAACCCGCCAGAGTGCATTGCAGTCACAGAGATAGCTGTGATTGCAGTGCAGAATAAAAGTAAGTTTGGACTTGGTGCAACTGCACTTGGGGACACTTTCAAAGTTTTCCCAATTTTTCGCACTGACTGACCTTCATTTCTTAAAGTAATGATGGCCACTCGTTTTTCTTTACTTAGCTGCTTTTTTCTTGCCATAATATAAATTCTAACAGTCTTTTCAGTAGGACTATCAGCTGTGTATCCACCAGACTTCTGCACAACACAACTGATAGTCCCAACTCCATTTATAAGGCAAGAAATCCCACTTATTAAACCTGACAGGGCACACCTGTGAAGTGAAAACCATTTCCGGTGACTACCTCTTGAAGCTCATCAAGAGAATGCCAAGAGTGTGCAAAGCAGTCATCAAAGCAAAAGGTGGCTACTTTGAAGAACCTAGAATATAAGACATATTTTCAGTTGTTTCACACTTCTTTGCTAAGTACAGTACAGACCAAAAGTTTGGACACAGCTTCTCATTTAAAGATTTTTCTGCATTTTCATGACTATGAAAATTGTACATTCACACTGAAGGCATCAAAACTATGAATTAACACATGTGGAATTATATAGTTAACAAAAAAGTGTGAAACAACTGAAAATATGTATTTTATTCTAGGTTCTTCAAAGTAGTCACCTTTTGCTTTGATGACTGCTTTGCACACTCTTGGCATTCTCTTGATGAGCTTCAAGAGGTAGTCACCGGAAATGGTCTTCCAACAATCTTGAAGGAGTTCCCAGAGATGCTTAGCACTTGTTGGTCCTTTTGCCTTCACTCTGCGGTCCAGCTCACCCCAAACCATCTCGATTGGGTTCAGGTCTGGTGACTGTGGACGCCAGGTCATCTGGCATAGCCCCCCATCACTCTCCTTCTTGGTCAAATAGCCCTTACACAGCCTGGAGGTGTGTTTGGGGTCATTGTCCTGTTGAAAAATAACTGATGGTCCAACTAAACGCAAACCGGATGGAATAGCATGCCGCTGCAAGATGCTGTGGTAGCCATGCTGGTTCAGTATGCCTTCAATTTTGAATAAATCCCCAACAGTGTCACCAGCAAAGCCCCCCCACACCATCACACCTCCTCCTCCATGATTCACGGTGCGCACCAGGCATGTAGAGTCCATCCGTTCACCTTTTCTGTGTCGCACAAAGACACGGTGGTTATAACCAAAGATCTCAAATTTGGACTCATCAGACCAAAGCACAGATTTCCACTGGTCTAATGTCCATTCCTTGTGTTCTTTAGCCCAAACAAGTCTCTTCTGCTTGTTGCCTGTCCTTAGCAGTGGTTTCCTAGCAGCTATTTTACCATGAAGGCCTGCTGCACAAAGTCTCCTCTTAACAGTTGTTGTAGAGATGTGTCTGCTGCTAGAACAATGTGTGGCATTGACCTGGTCTCTAATCTGAGCTGCTGTTAACCTGTGATTTCTGAGACTGGTGATTCGGATAAACTTATCCTCAGAAGCAGAGGTGACTCTTGGTCTTCCTTTCCTGGGGCGGTCCTCATGTGAGCTAGTTTCTTTGTAGCGCTTGATGGTTTTTGCAACTGCACTTGGGGACACTTTCAAAGTTTTCCCAATTTTTCGCACTTACTGACCTTCATTTCCTAAAGTAATGATGGCCACTCGTTTTTCTTTACTTAGCTGCTTTTTTCTTGCCATAATACAAATTATAACAGTCTATTCAGTAGGACTATCAGTTGTGTATCCACCTGACTTCTGCACAACACAACTGATGGTCCCAACCCCATTTATAAGGCAAGAAATCCCACTTATTAAACCTGACAGGGCACACCTGTGAAGTGAAAACCATTTCCGGTGACTACCTCTTGAAGCTCATCAAGAGAATGCCCAGAGTGTGCAAAGCAGTCATCAAAGCAAAAGGTGGCTACTTTGAAGAACCTAGAATATAAGACATATTTTCAGTTGTTTCACACTTTTTTGTTAAGTATATAATTCCACATGTGTTAATTCATAGTTTTGATGCCTTCAGTGTGAATGTACAATTTTCAGTCATGAAAATACAGAAAAATCTTTAAATGAGAAGGTGTGTCCAAACCTTTGGTCTGTACTGTACACTACCGTTCAAAAGTTTGGGGTCATTTAGAAATTTCATTATTTTTGAAAGAAAAGCACATTTTTTTTCAATGAAGCTAACATTAAATGAATCATAAGTACACTCTATACATTGTTAATGTGGTAAATGACTATTCTAGCTGCAAACGTCTTGTTTTTATTGCAATATCTACATAGGTGTATAGAGGCCCATTTCCAACAACCATCACTCCAGTGTTTTAATGGTACATTGTGTTTGCTAACTGTGTAAGAAGGCTAATGGATGTTTAGAAAACCCTAGAAAACCCTTGCACAAGTATGTTAGCCCAGCTGAAAACGGTTGGCTGATTTGAGAAGCTATAAAATTGACCTTCCTTTGAGCTAGTTGAGAATCTGGAGCATTACATTTGTTTGTTCTATGAAACTCTCAAAATGGCCAGAAAAAGAGAACTTTCATGTGAAACTCGACAGTCTATTCTTGTTCTTAGAAATGAAGGCTATTCCATGCGAGAAGTTGCCAAGAAACTGAAGATTTCCTACAACGGTGTGTACTACTCCCTTCAGAGGAGAGCACAAACAGGCTCTAACCAGAGTAGAAAGAGAAGTGGGAGGCCCCGCTGCACAACTAAGCAACAAGAAAAGTACATTAGAGTCTCTAGTTTGAGAAATCGACTCCTCACAGCTCCTAAACTGGCAGCTTCATTAAATAGTACATGCAAAACGCCAGTGTCAACGTCTACAGGGAAGAGGTCACTCCGGGATGCTGGCCTTCAGGGCAAAGTGGCATAGAAAAAGGCATATCTGAGACTGGCTAATAAAAGGAAAAGATTAATATGGGCAAAAGAACACAGACATTGGACAGAGGAAGATTGGAAAAAAGTTTTATGAACAGACGAATCAAT
The DNA here is from genome assembly GCF_046119375.1 of Phyllobates terribilis. Classification (NCBI taxonomy): domain Eukaryota; kingdom Metazoa; phylum Chordata; class Amphibia; order Anura; family Dendrobatidae; genus Phyllobates; species Phyllobates terribilis. The sequence continues at coordinate 156,139,297 of NW_027362767.1, read as the reverse complement.
GTTTGAGGTGTTTGGATCCCACAGAAGAACAACTGAAAAGATGCTGGAAGAGTGCCTGACGCCATCTGTCAAGCATGGTGGAGGTAATGTGATGGTCTGGGGTTGCTTTGGTGCTGGTAAAGTAGGAGATTTGTACAAGGTAAATGAGATTTTGAATAAGGAAGGCTATCACTCCATTTTGCAACCCCATGCCATACCCTGTGGACAGCGCTTGATTGGAGCCAATTTCATCCTACAACAGGACAATGACCCAAAGCACACCTCCAAATTATGCATGAACTATTTAGGGAAGAAGCAGGCAGCTGGTATTCTATCCGTAATGGAGTGGCCAGCGCAGTGATCAGATCTCAACCCTATTGAGCTGTTGTGGGAGAGGTTTGACCGTATGGTACGCAAAAAGTGCCCATCAAGCCAATCCAACTTGTGGGAGGGTCTTCAGGAAGCATGGGGGGAAATTTCTCATTACACACAGAGTGAACTATTTCACGTGTTTATTTCTGTTAATGTTGATGATTATGGCTTACAGCCAATGAGAACACAAAAGTCATTATCTCAGTAAATTAGAATACTTTATAACAACAGCTTGAAAAATATTTTTAAAATCCAAAATGTTGTCCTACTGAAATGTATGTTCAGTAAATGCACTCAATACTTGGTCGGGGCTCCTTTTGCATCAATTACTGCATCAATGCGGCAATGTGGCATGGAGGGATCAGCCTGTGGCACTGCTGAGGTGTTATGGAAGCCCAGGTGGCTTTGATAGCAGCCTTCAGCTCGTCTGCATTGTTGAGTCTGGTGTCTCTCATCTTCCTCTTGACAATACCCCATAGATTCTCTATAATAGATTCTCTATGGGGTTAAGGTCAGGCGAGTTTGCTGCCAATCAAACACAGTGATACTGTTGTGTGTAAACCAGGTATTGGTACTTTTGGCCGTGTGGACAGGGGCCAAGTCCTGCTGGAGAATGACATTTCCATCTCCAAAAAGCTTGTCGGCAGAAGAAAGCATGAAGTGCTCTAAAATGTCCTGGTAGACGGCTGCGCTGACTTTGGTCTTGATAAAACACAGTGGACCTACACCAGCAGATGACATGGCTCCCCAAACCATCACTGATTGTGGAAACTTCACACTAGACCTCCAGCAGCTTGGATTGTGGCCTCTCCACTCTTCCTCCAGACTCTGGGACCTTGTGGAGTGTGTCAATGACTGCCTTCTGGACATCTGTCAAGTCAGCAGTCTTCACCATGATTGTGGAGCCTACTGAAACAGACTAAGGGACCTATTTAAATGCTTATGATTCCTTTGCAGGTGTTTTTTTGTTAATTATTCTAATTTACTGAGTTAGGCTATGTGCCCACGATGCAGAAATGCTCAGGATTTTTTCCTGAGCGTTTCTGCATCTCCCTGGCAGAAAAAAACGCATGCGGATTGTACATGCGTTTTCCTGCCAGGGACATGCGGAAATGGAGCGTTATCACTGACATTTCTGCATGCGGATTGACAAGCGCTTTCCAAGCGATTAGCATCACTTGGAAAGTGCTTGTGACAACTAGGTCACACTATATAAATCCATGCAAACAGCATGGATTTATATAGTGTGACCCGAGAGAGTGGTTAAAAATAAAAGAATAAATATATACTTACCCTCTGATGGCCCCCGGTGTCCTGCTCACTCCGTTCTCCCTTGCCGGCAGCGGTGGATTGAAAGACCTGCCGACGTCAGCGTCGCGTGACCCGTCACATGACTCTGACATCAGCGCAGGTCCTTCAATCCACTGTGAAGTACCGGGAAGCAAGGAGGAGCGCAGCGCGGGCCGCCAGAAGGTAAATATACATCTATTTTTTATTTTATTCTTTTTTTACAGATTTTTTAATGCTACCTGGGTGTGCATGAGACTCTCCTCTCCTCTACACCCGGGTACCATCCGCACATTAGAACGCACCAATTACGCAAGTACAGATGCAGTCTTGCGGAATTGGCGCGTTCTAATGCAAGTCAATGGCGGCGAAGACGCAGCACTTCCGCAAAATAATTGGTAGCGCTGCGTTTTTTTCGGCAATGATAATCCGCAGCGGAAATTTCCGCAGCATGTGCACAGCACATGCGGATTATCATTGGGGAACATTGCTGCCTTTCTACCATGCGTTTTTAATGCGTTTCCGCAGCTGCAAAAACGCTGCAGATAGCACATTAAAAACGCATCGTGGGCCCACAGCCTTAATGATATTTGTGTTTTCATTGGCTGTAAACCATAATCTTCAAAATTAACAGAAATAAATATTTGAAATAGACCCCTCTGTGTGTAATGACTCTATATAATAGATCCCTCTGTGTGTAATGACTCTATATAATAGATCCCTCTGTGTGTAATGACTCTATATAATAGATCCCTCTGTGTGTAATGACTCTATATAATAGATCCCTCTGTGTGTAATGACTCTATATAATATAGGAGTTTCACTTTTTGTATTGAAGAACTGAAATAAATTAACTTTTTGATGATATTCTAATTTTGTGAGATGCACCTGTATGTTGTGGAATACCTATACTAACTATGAAAAAGCAAATCTCTTCCAGACGCAGCAGCAGCTCCCCCTACTCTGCCTGTTTTCGGGGTAGACTGTGACGAGCAGGGCGGCGCTACGTCTGATATAGACCTGATGATGCTGTGCGGCCAGCCAATCACTGTAATGCCACAACCAACATGGCTACGGCATTACAGTGAGTGGCAGGCAATCCCTGCATGTTCATTGGCTCTTTAAAGAGCGCCAAACATGCTGGGAGGAGACCCGAGCTCCCACCGAGCAACCCCGGAAATACTCGCCGAGCTTTTGGAGCACAGTGATTCTCGGGCGAGTACCGAGCAGTGGCGAGCAGAGCATGTTCGCTCATCACTAGCTGTAAGCCATAATCATCATCATTAACAGAAATAAACACGTGAAATAGATCCCTCTGTGTGTAATTGTGGCACCCCAGAGGTCTGGTTGCCACAGTAATAGAAATATTATGTCTGAGAGCAAGTGGGAGGTTTCTCTGGTCAGGAGCCCTAAGCATGCAACACGGCCCACCCAGACCTGGGAGGGGAGGAATCTGCCCTTATCAACTGGGTCTGGGGCGGGATTAGTGAGTGAAGTCCCAGACAGAGACAGAGCCTGCAGAACAAGCAGAGCAGTCAGAGCCTGAAAAGGGAGAGTTACAACAGGAGCTCTGTAGGAGCAGGAGAGAGTGCCAGAGGCTGGAAGCTAGATAGCTCGCCTTGGCTGAAGACACTAAACCCGGACACGGAGTCCGAGGCTGTGGGGACATCCAGGTCCAGCAGCAGAATCCAACCGGCAGGGGATTCCATGTCCTCTGGCCATAGAAGCACGGAGGCACGGTCACAAGCAAGGGACCAGCACCGCCATCGTGGAGCGGAGGCTAACAGAAGGCCCCAAGTCACCGGCCATACGGGTGAGCACCACACGATATACTCAGGGACGTGGGCTACTTTTACCCGCATAGAGCAAGGTAGCCAGGAAAGAGTGCAGATAGACGGGGAGGCCTACAACTCCACCTGGCCAGGGGAAGATCCTGCTTGCTCACAGACTGACCAGGCCTCTACTGCTAACCAGTACTCCTGGGAGGGTCTGCTTTATACCATCAGTAAAGACCCTGAACCGCACCACACGTGTCTGTGTTTCATCGCCGCACCAGCACCATTAGTACTGGGACGCTCCCACCATCACTCCCATCATCCACATTAGCTGCCCTGAGGCAATACTTCTCCCGTGGGGAGTTATCCCATACTCGGCTGCGCAAACAACATCAGCCTCAGCGGTCTGCAGCGCAGCGGCGGTCCCCACTAACTGCAATCCACGGGTGGCGTAGTCGGACATTATTATAACACTAAAACTGCCACTGGTTTGACCGCCACGGAAGACTACAACCCCCAGCGATCCGGCTCCGGGTATCCCCTGCACAGCACAGGCCCAGGGGGCGCGTCATAATGACTGTATATAATATAGGAGTTTCACTTTTTGTATTGAAGAACTGAAATAAATTAACTGTTTGATGATATTCTAATTTAGTGAGAATCACTTGTATATACACCACATAAAAAACATATATACACAAATATATGGGTTTGTAACTAACAAGTCATGTCAGACTAACTTAATTTCCTTCTATGACAGAATCACTGACTGGGTGGATCAGGGAAATGCTGTAGATATAGTATATCTTGACTTCAGCAAAGCATTTGACAAAGTATCTCACACCATCCTTATTGAAAAAATGACCAAGTATGCAAAGGACCAGGCAACTGTTAGGTGGATTCATAACTGGCTTAGTGATCGGACTCAAAGGGTGGTTGTAAATGGCTTCACATCCAGCTGGATGAATGTCTCAAGTGGGGTACCACAGGGCTCCGTCCTGGGACCTGTATTGTTCAACATCTTTATCAATGATTTAGATGAAGGAATTGAGGGTAAACTGATTCAATTTGCTGATGATACAAAGCTAAGAGGGATAGCTAATACTAGAGAAGAGAGAGAGAGGATTCAAAAAGACCTAAATAAACTGGAGCAGTGGGCAGCAACCAACAGAATGGTTTTTAACAGGGAAAAATGCAAAGTACTACATCTGGGCAATAAAAATGAAAAAAGCATATACAGAATGGGAGGAATAGAGCTAAGCAACAGTACATGTGAAAAAGACTTAGGTATACTAATAGATCATAGACTGAACATGAGTCAACAGTGTGATGCAGCAGCAAAAAAGGCAAATACAATTCTGGGATGTATTAACAGAAGCATACAGTCTAGATCACGTGAAGTCATTATCGGTCTTTACTCCTCTTTGGTCAGACCTCATCTGGAATACTGTGTACAGTTTTGGGCACCACATTTTAAAAAAGACATAGACAAACTGGAGCAAGTTCAGAGAAGAGCGACCAGAATGGTGACTGGTCTGCAAACCATGTCCTATGAGGAACGGTTGCAGGATTTGGGAATGTTTAGCTTGCAAAAAAGGAGACTGAGAGGAGACTTAATAGCTGTCTACAAATATGTCAAGGGCTGTCACATTGTAGAAGGATCATCTTTATTCTCATTTGCACAAGGAAAGACTAGAAGCAATGGGATGAAACTAAATGGGAGGAGACACAGATTAGATATTAGAAAAAACTTTTTGACAGTTAGGGTGATTAATGAGTGGAACAGGCTGCCACGAGAGGTGGTGAGTTCCCCTTCAATGGACGTCTTCAAACAGAGGCTGGACAGACATCTGTCTGAGATGATTTAGTGAATCCTGCTTTGAGCAGGGGGTTGGACCAGATGACCCAGGAGGTCCCTTCCAACTCTACCATTCTATGATTCTATGATTCTATGAAATATATACACACTCAACATAAAACACCATACATACAGTATATCACAAAAATGAGTACACCCCTCACATTTTTGTAAATATTTTATTATATATTTTCATGAGACAACACAGAAGATCTGACACTTTGACACAATGTAAAGTAGTCAGCGGACAGCTTGTATAACAGTGTAAATTTGGTGTGCCCTCTAAATAACTGAACACACAGCCATCAATGTCTAAACAGCTGACATCAAAAGTGAGTACACCCCTAAGTGAAAATGGCCAAATTGTGCCCAAAGTGTCAATATTTTGCATAGCCACTTTTATTTTCAAGCACTGCCCTAAGGTTGCCACTTGAATCCTCTTCCACTCCTCCATGATGACATCAAGGAGCTGGTGGATGTTGGAGACTTTGCGCTCCTCCATCTTCCATTTGAGGAAGTCCCACAGATGCTCAATAGGTTTTAGGTCTGGAGACATGCTTGGCCAGTCAAGCACCTTTACCCTCAGTTTCTTTAGCAAGGAAGTGGTCGTCTTGCAGGTGGTCAGGGGTCGTTATCATGTTGGAATACTGTTCTGCGGCCCACTTTCCGAAGGGAGGCGATTGTGCTCTGCTTCAGTATGCCACAGTACATGTTGCCATTCATGGTTTCCTCAATGAACTGTAGCTCCCCACAGCCGACAGCACTCACGCAGCCCAAACCATGACACTCCCACCACCACACTTGACTGTAGGTAAGACACACTTATCTTTGTACTCCTCACCTGGTTTGCCACCACACATGCTTGACACCATCTGAAACAAATAAGTATATCTTGGTCTCATCAGACCACAGGACATGGTTCCAGTAATCCATGCTCTTGTTTGAGACTGTGGTCCCAGCTCTCTTCAGGCAATTGACCAGGTCCTCCCGTGTAGTTCTGGGCTGATTCCTGACCTTTCTCACAATCATCCTTATCCCAAGAGGTGAGATATTGTATGGAGCTCCAGACCGAGGAAGATTGACAGTCATCTTGTGTTTCTTCCATTTTCTAATAAATGTGCCAACAGTTGTTGCCCAGGGGTGGATTAAGAGTAGCAAGGGACCCGGGCAGTTTAGAAGGCGCGGGCCCCCCCCCCCCACACACACACACCTGATGTATCACATGTCACATGATCCCCTGTGATAGATCATGTGATAGTTCACGTGAAATTAGTTTGGCACAATATTAATTATAATAATTTTTTTAGGCTGTGTGCCCACTATGCGTTTTTTAAGCGTTTCCGCAGTATGTATGTTGATACAGGGATTTATTCTGACTGCTGGTTTCAGAGTCGGGAGGGAATTTTTCCTCAGGTGAAGATTGGCCAAATCATTTGGGGTTTTTGCCCTCCTCTGGATCAACTTTAGCAATTACAGAACTAACAGGTCGAACTTGATGGACCCAAGTCTTTATTCGGCTTTACAAACTATGTTACTATGTGGCAATTCCGCTGCAGAAACGCTTAAAAAATGCTTGGTAGAAGGTCTGCCATGTTCCCCAATGATAATCCGCATGTGCACAGTGCACATGCTGCAGAAATTTCAGCTGCGGATTATCATTGTGAAAAAATCTGCAGCACTACCAATTATTTTGCGGAAGCACCGCGTTTTCACCACCATTAACTTGCATTGGAACGCATGTAATCCGCATCCCTGCATCTGTAGATGCGGATTCCATGCGGTTCAATGTGCGGATGGTACCCGGGTTTGGAGAAGAGGAGACTCTCCTCCGGACCCGGGTACCATAGAACCTGTAAAGAAAGAATAAACTAAAAAATAAATATTATACTTACCTTCTGATGGCCCCCGGTGTCTTTATCCGATGTGTCCTGCCTCGCCGGCAGCTTGCAATGGTCTGAAAAGGACCTGCCGTGACGTCATTTAGTCATGTGACGGGTCACGCGACCGCTGACGTCGGCAGGCCATCAGAAGGTAATTATATATTTATTTTTTATTTTTTACCATTCTTTTACAGTCACACTATATAAATCCATGCTGGTTGCATGGATTTATATAGTGTGACCAAGTTGTCAAGCACTTTCCAAGTGATGCTAAAATCGCTTGGAAAGCGCTTGTCAACCCGCATGCAGAAATGCAAGTGAAGAACGCTTCACATCCGCATGTCCCTGGCAGGAAAAACACATGTACAATCCGCATGTACAATCCGCATGCATTTTTTTCTGCCAGGGAGATGCAGAAACGCTCAAAAAAAAATCCGGAGCATTTCTGCATCTTGGGCACATAGCCTTACATTAATTGTATGACTCAATATTGAGCACACGTAGTCATCTATACACAGCGGGAGGCAGCACGGCACCATCTATACACAGTGGGAGGCCGCACAGCGCCATCTATACACAGCGTGAGGCCGCACGGTGCCATCTATACACAGCAGAAGGCCACACGGTGCCATCTATACACAGCGGGAGGCAGCACGGCGCCATCTATACACAGCGGGAGGCCGCACGGCGCCATCTATACACAGCGGGAGGCCGCACGGCGCCATCTATACACAGTGGGAGCCCGCACGTAGCCATCTATACACAGCAGGAGGCCGCATGTAGCCATCTATACACAGCAGGAGGCCGCACGTAGCCATCTATACACAGCAGGAGGCCACACGGTGCCATCTATACACAGCGGGAGGCCGCACAGCGCCATCTATACACAGCGGGAGGCCGCACGGCGCCATCTATACACAGCAGGAGGCCGCACGGCGCCATCTATACACAGCGGGAGGCTGCACAAAGCAATCTATACACAGCAGGAGGCCACACGGCGCCATCTATACACAGCGGGAGGCCTCACGGTGCCATCTATACACAGCGGGAGGCCGCACGGCACCATCTATACACAGCGGGAGGCCGCACGGCGCCATCTATACACAGCGGGAGGCCGCACGGCGCCATCTATACAAAACAGGGGGCCACACGGCGCCATCTATACACAGCAGGAGGCCGCACGGCGCCATCTATACAAGACAGGGGGCCGCACGGCGCCATCTATACACAGCGGGAGGCCGCACGTAGCCATCTATACACAGCGGGAGGCCGCACATAGCCATCTATGCACAGCAGGAGGCTGCACGTAGCCATCTATACACAGCAGGAGGCCGCACGTAGCCATCTATACACAGCAGGAGGGCGCACGTAGCCATCTATACACAGCGGGAGGCCGCACGTAGCCATCTATACACAGCAGGAGGCCGCACGGCGCCATCTATACACAACGGGAGGCCGCACGTAGCCATCTATACACAGCAGGAGGCCGCACGGCGCCATCTATACACAGCGGGAGGCCGCACGTAGCCATCTATATACAGCGGGAGGCCGCACGGTGCCATCTATACACAGCAGGGCGCACGTAGCCATCTATACACAGCAGGAGGCCACACGGTGTCATCTATACACAGCGGGAGGCCGCACAGCACCATCTATACACAGCAGGAGGCCACACAGTGCCATCTATACACAGCGGGAGGCCGCACGTAGCCATCTATACACAGCGGGAGGCCGCACGGTGCCATCTATACACAGCAGGAGGGCGCACGGTGCCATCTATACACAGCAGGGGGCCAAACGGTGCCATCTATACACAGCGGGAGGCCGCACGTAGCCATCTATACACAGCAGGAGGGCGCACGTAGCCATCTATACACAGCAGGAGGCCACACGGTGCCATCTATACACAGCGGGAGGCCGCACGGCGCCATCTATACACAGCAGAAGGCCACACGGCGCCATCTATACACAGCAGGGGGCCACACGGCGCCATCTATACACAGCAGAAGGCCACACGGCGCCATCTATACACAGCAGGGGGCCACACGGCGCCATCTATACACAGCGGGAGGCTGCACGGCACCATCTATACACAGCGGGAGGCCGCACGAAGCCATCTATACACAGCGGGAGGCCGCACGTAGCCATCTATACACAGCGGGAGGTCGCACGGCACGATCTATACACAGCGGGAGGTCGCACGGCGCCATCTATACACAGCGGGAGGCCGCACGGCGCCATCTATACACAGCAGGAGGCCGCACTGTGCCATCTATACACAGCAGGAGGCCGCACTGTGCCATCTATACACAGCAGGAGGCCGCACTGCGCCATCTATACACAGCAGGAGGCCGCACTGCGCCATCTATACACAGCAGGAGGCCGCATGGCGCCATCTATACTCAGCAGGAGGCCGCATGCAGTCACGCACGCAGTCACGCACACACACAAACATATACAGACATATACATACACGCATAAACACATTTGAAACACAAAAATACATATAAACAGACATCACGCAATGATATCTGCCTGCCCACACACACACACACATACACACACACACACTCTCACACACACACTCTCACACTCTCACTCACAGACAGACACACACACACACACAGACACACACAGACTCACCATCCCCCGGCTCGGCTCCAGTCCTCCTGCTCTTCTCCGGTACAGCACTGCAGGCTGGGTGCACACTGCGTGATGTCACAGCTAGGAGACAGGGCCGCGCACAGGGCCGTGTCTCCTAGCAGTGACTCGGCCGGGCCAGTGCAGGGAAGTTAACAGCTGCAATGCTGGCCCGGCCGAAGAAGAAGCAGCGGCCGGGTACCGCTGCTGGGGGGAGCGGTCTGGGGGCCCCCCCTCCACTGTCTGCCGGTATGTGCCGCGGCGCCGCACATAAATGAGGGTAATCTGGCCATAGACACCTCGGAGCCCCGGGCCCCCTGGAGGTTCGGGGCCCCTGGTGGTAGCCCAGATTGCCTTCATTATAATCCGCCTATGTTGTTGCCTTCTCACGAAGCTGCTTGCCTATTGTCCTGTAGCCCATCCCAGCCTTGTGCAGGTGACGCACCCCCTGGGCCGTGGGGTACTCGGTGCCAGGCCCGTCGTTGCTAGGGGAGATGTCACAGTGGCGGTGACCCGGTCCGTGACCCAGGGCGGTCAATGAAAGGGGATATTTACAGTGGATTTATAGTTCTTATATACAGTTCGTGACGCCACCTGTGGTATGCGGCTATATGGAGCCGCCGCTGCGGAGCAGATCCTCTGGAGCTGATGTTAGTGCAGCAGACTTGGTTTAGCTCTGCACAGGTAGAGCTTAGCTCCAGGGCAGTGTAGATGTTATAGATACTGAGGTAGCGGTTGTGGTGCGGTGTAGTGCAGGGGATGATGGCGCAGCAGTAATAATTCACAGAGACAGTGGGGTGCAGTCTTCCGGATTTACTCACAGTTCTCACTTTGCTCCTGGTTACAACTGCAGATCATAACTTCCCACTTCGTTCTGTGCTTACTCAGGGAGGGGTTCAGCCAACCCTCAGGTACCTCCGGAGTACATATCAGGACCCCCTTCTGTGTGTTCCTCCTGGCCATGTCCCTGCACTTCACACCCAGTGTCCCAATCCAGTGACCGCGGACCTTGTCTGGTGACGTGTTCTCTGTCCCCTGGGCCCTGTATGGCCACCTTCTTGGTGAAATAGATGTGGCTTGTGGCTGCAGCACTTGAAATGCTGCACCCTCCGGTTACCTAGTTGAATATTGTAACTTCGTTCTGTGCTTACTCAGGGAGGGGTTCAGCCAACCCTCAGGTACCTCCGGAGTACATATCAGGACCCCCTTCTGTGTGTTCCTCCTGGCCATCTCCCTGCACTTCACACCCAGTGTCCCAATCCAGTGACCGCGGACCTTGTCTGGTGACGTGTTCTCTGTCCCCTGGGCACTGTATGGCCACCTTCTTGGTGAAATAGATGTGGCTTGTGGCTGCAGCACTTGAAATGCTGCACCCTCCGGTTACCTAGTTGAATATTGTAATTCTCACTAGTTAGGGGCCGGTCCCCTCTGCGACCCGATCCCTCCACCGCCTGGTAGATTCAGGCGTACGGGTGGCCTCCAGCACTGCCTGTACCCCTGGGATCCTTTCTTCTTTACTCCTGGAGCCTTCTCTCTGCTCCCATTCCTTCCTTCTCTCCTCCTCCTGGGCCTCCTCACTCAGGCCCGTGCTTCCCCTGAGCAGAGCTCCTGCAGAGCTCCTGCTCCCAACTCTTCCTCTCACTCACTCCTCTGACTGGAACCGACTCTAGAATGTTCCACCCCTTTTTATATCACCTCTTACTGAGCTCCCGTGAACTACTTCCTCCACCCACACCCACTACATGGTTCCCCCTACTTTGGTTCCCCCCACTCCAGCCAAGGACAGGGCTCAGCAGAGGAGCAGCGCATCTTGCCCCTCCTGCTGGTCTGGAGTAGTGTAGTGTTGGATGCAGGTGTTAGGGTCTCGGGCAGTACGCCTTCCTTACCTGAGAGTGAGATACCACACCTCTGGGTGAGATGCAGTACCTCTGTGGCGACTGAACCTGCAGGGGCGCCACACAGGTCTACAATTCTGTCCCTGGTGTCCTTAGACAGCTCTTTCGTCTTGGCAATGGTGGAGAGGTTGGAGTGTGATTTATTGAGTTGTGTGGACAGGTATCTTTTACACAAGTAATGAGTTCAAACAGGTGCAATTATGAGTCTTACCTCATATATACACTCACAGAATGATTATAATTTTTATATATTAAATATACATTGCTCAATATATATTGAACAATGTAGAAAATCTTTGGAGGGAGCTGAAACTCAATGTTGTCCAGCGACAGCCCCGAAACCTGAAAGATCTGGAGAAAATCTTTATGGACGAGTGGGCCAAAATCCCCGCTGCAATGTGTGCAAACTTGAACAAGAGCTACAGGAAACGTCTGACCTCTGTAATTGCAAACAAAGGTTTCCGGAGCAAATGTTAAGTTCTATTTTTTTATTGTATCAAATACTTATTTCACGCAATAAAATGATGCAAATTAATTATGTGAAAATAATACAATGTGATTTTCTGGATTTTTTCAAGATTCTGTCTCTCACAGGTGAAGTGTACCTACGATAAAAATTACAGCACTCTCCATTCTTTGTAGGTGGGAAAACTTTCAAAATCGGCAGTGTATCAAATACTTATTTTCCCCACTGTATACTGCATACACAACATAAAACAACATACAGTGGGAAAAAAAAGTATTTAGTCAGCCACCAATTGTGCAAGTTCTCCCACTTAAAAAGATGAGAGAGGTCTGTAATTGACATCAAAGGTCGACCTCAACTATGAGAGACAAAATGAGAAAACAAATCCTGAAAATCACATTGTCTGATTTGGAAAGAATTTTTTTTCAAATTTTAGTGGAAAATAAGTATTTGGTCAATTACAAACAAGCAAGATTTCTGGCTCTCACAGACCTGTAACTTCTTCTTTAAGAGGCTCCTCTGTCCTCCACTCATTACCTGTAGTACTGGCACCTGTTTAAACTTGTTATCAGTATAAAAGACACCTGTCCACAACCTCAAACAGTCACACTCCAAACTCCACTATGGTGAAGACCAAAGAGCTGTTGAAGGACACCAGAAACAAAATTGTAGCCCTGCACCAGGCTGGGAAGACTGAATCTGCAATAGGCAAGCAGCTTGGTGTGAAGAAATCAATTGTGGGAGCAATAATTAGAAAATGGAAGACATACAAGACCACTGATAATCTCCCTCAATCTGGGGATCCACACAAGATCTCACACCATGGAGTCAAAATGATCTCAAGAATGGTGAGCAAAAATCCCAGAACCACATAGAGGGACCTAGTGAATGACCTGCAGCGAGCTGGGACCAACGTTACACAGGCTACCATCAGTAACACACTACGCCGCCAGGGACTCAGATCCTGCAGTGCCAGACGTGACCCCCTGCTTAAGCCATTATATGTCCGGGCCTGTCTGAAGTTTGCTAGAGAGCATTTGGATGATCCAGAAGAGTATTGGGAGAATGTCATATGGTCAGATGAAACCCAAGTAGAACTGTTTGGTAGAAACACAACTCGTCGTGTTTGGAGGAGAAAGAATGCTGAGTTGCATCCAAAGAACACCATACCTACTGTGCAGCATGGGGGTGGCAACATCATGCTTTGGGCTGTTTCTCTGCCAAGGGACCAGGACGACAGATCCATGTACATGAAAGAATGAATGGGGCCATGTATCGTGAGATTTTGAGTGCAAACCTCCTTCCATCAGCAAGGGCATTGAAGATGAAACGTGGACAAGTCTTTCAGAATGACAATGATCCCAAGCACACCGGCAGGGCAATGAAGGAGTGACTTCGTAAAAAGCATTTCAAGGTCCTGGAGTGGCCTAGCCAGTCTCCAGATCTAAACTCTATAGAAAACCTAAGGAGGGAGTTGAAAGTCTGTGTTGCCCAGCGACAGCCCCAAAACATCACTGCTCTAGAGGAGATCTGCATGGAGGAATGGGCAAACATACCAGCAACAGTGTGTGCCAACCTTGTGAAGACTTACAGAAAACGTTTGACCTCTGTCATTGCCAACAAAGGATATATAACAAAGTATTGAGATGAACTTTTGTAGGTGACCAAATACTTATTTTCCACCAAAATTTGAAAAAAATTCTTTCCAAATCAGACAATGTGATTTTCAGGATTTGCTTTCTCATTTTGTTTCTCATAGTTGAGGTCGACCTATGATGTCAATTACAGGCCTCGCTCATCTTTTTAAGTGGGAGAACTTGCACAATTGGTGGCTGACTAAATACTTTTTTTCCCCACTGTATACAATCATGGCCGAAAATGTTGGCACCCTTGAAATTGTTTTGGAAAATGAAGTATTTCTCCCAGAAAATTATTGCAGTTACACATGTTTTGTTATACACTTATTTCCTTTGTGTGTACTGGAACAACACAAAAAAGACAGGGAAAAAGGCAAATTGGACATAATTTTACACAAAACCCCAAAAATGGGCCGGACAAAACTGTTGGCACCCTCAACTTAATATTTGGAATAAATAACTGCAATTCATCGCTTCCTATAACCATCAACCAGCTTCTTACACCTCTCAGCTGGAATTTTGGCCCACTCTTCTTACAAACTGCTCCACGTCTCTCATATCTGAAGGTGCCTTCTCCAACAGCAATTTTAACATCTCTCCACAGATGTTCTATGGGATTTAGATACGGACTCATTGCAGGCCACTTCAGAACTCTTTTTGTTTCTGGGTGCTTCTTGAAGTATGTTTGGGGTCATTGTTCTGCTGGAAGACTCATGACCTAGGACGCAAACCCAACTTTCTAAAACTGGGCACTACATTGCGACCCAAAATTCATTGGTAATCTTCAGATTTCAAGATGCCTTGCACACAGTCAAGACACTCAGTGCCAGAGGCAGCAGAGCAACCCAAAAACATCTTTGAACCTCCACCACATTTGACTGTAGGTTCTGTTTTCTTTTTTTTTTGTAGGCCTTATTCTGTCTTCGGTAAACAGTAGAATGATGTGTTTTACCAAAAAGCTCTATCTTGGTGTCATCTGTCAGTAAGATGCTTTTCCCACAAGTATTTTGGCTTACTCACGTACATTTTGGAAAACTGCAGTGTAGCTTTTATATGTTTCTGTGTCAACAGTGGGGTCCTTCTGGGTCTCCTTCTTTTGCTCCAGAATATCCCTGTATTTTGCACCATCCATCTTCCCCTCGACTCGGACCTTTTTCCCTGCCTCTGTTGCCGAAAAACATCCCTACAGTGAAACATGGTGGTGGCAGCATCATACTGTGGAGATGGTGTTCTAGGGGTGATTAATTGTGTTGGTTTGGTGCCAGACATAGCGTTTACCTTAGTGGCGAAAAAGTTTAATTTTGGTCTCATCTGACCACAGCACCTTCCTCCATAGATTTGGGGAGTCTCCCACATGTCTTTTTGCAAACTCAAAATTAGCCTTACAATTTTTGTGTGTAAGTAAAGGTTTTTTTCTGGCCACTCTTCCATAAAAGCGACCTCTATGGAGTGTACGGCTTATTGTGGTTGTTTGGACAGATACTCCAGTCTCTTCTTGGGAACTATGCAGCTCCTTCATGGTTACCTTTGGTCTCTGTGCTGTCTCTCTGATTCATGCCCTCCTTGCCTGGGCTGACAGTTTTGGTGGGCAGCCCTCTCTTGGCAGGTTTGTTGTGGTACCATGTTGTGACAATGCAGCTTAAAATCTTTATCAGTCACACGTTTAGATTTGTTAATCCAAGAGAAATACACTATTATCTTTGTGCTGATTTCTATTGGTCTGTGGAACAATGAATGTTTGCTAATTATGTTGATTAACCTTTGTGGACCCTGTGGCTTATTGACTCACAAGACAGGAGGGCAAACTAAGCAAATTCATTAAATGCTCAAACAATGAAACTTGAGGCTGCCCTTTCCCCCCAACCTGTGGATATGTACTTAAATAGGACATGTGCTTCTGTAGCAAGGGAGACTTGGAGCAGAAATGAGAAAGAAACCTTACAGGGAGAGTCAAGATTCAGACTCTGTCACACCATCAGCTTGGAAGCATGGCTTTTCCTAAAGAGACACAGATTTAGATTCTACATGATTCCTGCTTAAGGGTACGAGGCCCTGACTGGAAAGATTCGGATCTGCTCCATTTACCATCAGAGAGACATGGATACATTTGGGGAGACCAGGTTGGGACGATGAAGTCGCCTGGCCCCATGGATATGTTATTTGGGGTTGCCAGGTGGGGCCCACTGGTTGCCTGGAACCCATGGAGACATTCGGAGATGATTGAGACCCACCAGTCATCTGGCCCCATGGAAACTCTCGCTGAGGCCAGGGTGGGACCCTCGGGTCTCCTGGCCTTGTACCTTGATGGACTGCTAGCTTACTAAGCTTACCGCTACCCTCTCTCTGTGGGGGCCTGCCAGAAGCGGGGGGCCACTGGTTGAGGTAGTTGGCCCCTGGAAGTCAGTCCCAAAGTCGCAGCTGTTCTATCCCAGGCGGGCGGAGAAGGAAGGGTGAGACTGTGTAATGTTGTACCATCTTGGGTATTTGCTGGGACTGTTCTGTGTGTTTATTGTCCGTTTGGTGGTTCAATAAAGTATTGCCACGCTGTTTTACCCTCACCCTGTGTTGTCTGAATAGTGTTACGCCCACGGAAGACCCCGTGTTTTCACACATGTTCTTTCCATTTGGTGATAATGGATTTGATAGTGCTTCAGGGGATCATCAGAGATTGAGATATTTTTGTATAACCTAATCCTGACTTGTACTTTGCAACAACTTTGTCCCTGACTTGTTTGGAGATCTCCTTGGTCTTCATGGTGTTGTTTGGAGATCTGCTTGGTCTTCATGGTGTTGTTTGGAGAGTTCCTTGGTCTTCATGGTGTTGTTTGGAGATCTCCTTGGTCTTCATGGTGTTGTTTGGAGATCTCCTTGGTCTTCATGGTGTTGTTTGGAGACCTCCTTGGTCCTCATGGTCTTGTTTGGAGATCTCCTTGGTCTTCATGGTGTTGTTTGGAGATCTGCTTGGTCTTCATGGTGTTGTTTGGAGATCTCCTTGGTCTTCATGGTGTTGTTTGGAGATCTCCTTGGTCTTCATGGTGTTGTTTGGAGATCTCCTTGGTCTTCATGGTGTTGTTTGGAGACCTCCTTGGTCCTCATGGTCTTGTTTGAAGATCTCCTTGGTCTTCATGGTCTTGTTTGGAGATCACCTTGGTCTTCATGGTGTTTGGTTAGTGGTGCCTCTTGTTAATAGTGTTGCAGCCTCTGTGGCCTTTCAGAAGAGGTAAAGTATATATACTGACAGACATGTGACATTAGATTGCGCACAGGGGGACGTCCTGTCACTAAGCATGGGACTTATGAAGGTAATTGCTTGCAGCAGAAATTTTTAGGAGCTTCATAGCAAAAGGGGTGAATACATATGCACATGCGAATTTTTAGTTATTTGATCCATAAATTAAATTTTTGCCTATATTGTTCTCACTTCAAGGCAAAAGAGATATATAGCTCATCACGCCGCTGTAATCATCAGCTTCAGTTGGAGATTCCCTGGAGGGAGCTAGTCCTGCTGGTGACCGCAGCCGTATGCAACAAGGAAGGATGGGGGAGGAACGTATTCCACCATCACTATCCAGGTAAAATTTAGTTCTTAATTAGTGTATCATTAAAACCGAGCTAAAATGGAAGTTCCTTAGGCGTTTCTGGCACCAAGATGTACCCTTAGTCATAGGGCACTTCACTTCACCAACTATTTAGTGCTGATGCATCACACACAAATCGGATTACCAAAATATTTAAACACAGGTTATAATGTAACAAAATAGGTAAAAAATCAAGGGGGTGAATACTTTTGCAAGCCACTATATACAAAACATAAAACACCATATGTATGTACTCACAAAGCAAAACACTGTATACTCAATTAAAAAAGTGTTCAACTTTCATAGACCATTTTACTATTTGGAGGTCTTGTCTAAAATCTGAATATATTTTTGGGTTTGTATAAGTTTAGGGATCAGAGTTGGGATTTAATGCCCCATCCAACATTTTCTTCCTATGTGGCTAATAGTGTTTGAACAAAATACATTTCGGGGTATGTCCCAGCTGCATAACTTTGTTTCCCAGGAAAAAAAGGGAGACATTTCTGAAGAGTCAGTGAATCTCTCAGGCGCCACAGAAAACTCCCGTATTCTACTGATTACGGACATTTTTTATGCCCTGCCATTTAAAGAGGACCTGTCACCAGGTTAGAAGTGACCAGTTTTGTTCTTATCTTATTTTTGCGGCTCCCCTGAATTTTTGTTTTTTTTTAAATCCTCCATACGGTTTCAGCTATATGGGCCTTTTTATTTGGTGCTACTTTTTGTTGGTCTTTTCCAAGGGGGTGTTGGTTGCAGATATAATTATGCAGAGGAGCCTAAAGACACTCCCCCGAGGAGCCGGGGAGACGCTTCAAGGCCCAGATCTATGGAACCGTATGGCGGATTTAAAGAAAACAAAAAACATAATACTCAGGGATAAAATGAGGCAAATTCAGGGGAGTTGGTAAATTGAATGTCTTCGAGGAAAGAATGTGTTGTCTTTAAGAGGTGTGATCATGCCCAAACATTTTGAGTGCCATCAATATACATATTGGCAACTATGAACACAAGGGATATAATCTTGTGTAAAAAATGTCGGTGTTCATGTTGCCAGTGCTGTCCTAGACTTGTCCTAGTGTCGTGCCCTACCCTCTCAAGACAAAAGAACTTACCCAAGCCAGGCTATCTGGAAGTACTGGAGACAGGGGGAAAAAAGAGCACCCCTCAAAAAGTATGGGATCCTTTCGGTGCCCTACCTACTTAAGGTTCTCGCCGCGGTCACTGAGTAATTTTGAGAATATAATTATGTTATGTAATTGTTATTTCAGCAATTCCTTAATATTTTTAGAAGCGGCACTTACAAACTTCTGCCAGAGATGTGGGATTTCGGTTGTGACAGGGGGAAGGGCGCAGGATGTTTCTCTCTACAAGTTACAATGATTCCAGATGATGAGAAAGTAAATGGCAGATTATAAAACTCCTAAACATCTTCCTGATGATATTATCCCTGCAGTCATGGCCGCTTACCCCGCATGTGGGGTCTGCGAAGCATTACAGGGGCATCGTCTACAGAGAACATCTGTTCCCCATAGAGCCCTGCAGTAATCACTCCCATCATCAACTGATGGCTCACTGGAGCTGATGGAGAGTGCACCGCAACGTGACCAAGGGCCCTGTACATCTCATACTATAATGGTAGTGGATGCACGGCTCAGCACACAGTATCACAGGATAGGATTAGATACACGGCTCAGCAGACGGTATCACACAGGATAGGATTAGATACACGACTCAGCAGACAATATCACACAGGATAGGATTAGATACACGACTCAGCAGACAATATCACACAGGATAGGATTAGATACACGACTCAGCAGACAATATCACACAGGATAGGATTAGATACACGACTCAGCAGACAATATCACACAGGATAGGATTAGATACACAGCTCAGCAGACAGTATCACACAGGATAGGATTAGATACACGGCTCAGCAGACAGTATCACACAGGATAGGATTAGATACACAGCTCAGCAGACAATATCACACAGGATAGGATTAGATACACGGCTCAGCAGACGGTATCACACAGGATAGGATTAGATACACGGCACAGCAGACAGTATCACACAGGAGAGGATTAGATACATGGCTCAGCAGACAGTATCACACAGGATAGGATTAGATACACGGCACAGCAGACAGTATCACACAGGAGAGGATTAGATACACGGCTCAGCAGACAGTATCACACAGGATAGGATTAGATACACGGCTCAGCAGACAGTATCACACAGGATAGGATTAGATACACGGCTCAGCAGACAGTATCACACAGGATAGGATTAGATACACGGCTCAGCAGACAGTATCACACAGGATAGGATTAGATACATGGCTCAGCAGACAGTATCACACAGGATAGGATTAGATACACGGCTCAGCAGACAGTATCACACAGGATAGGATTAGATACACAGCTCAGCAGACAGTATCACACAGGATAGGATTAGATACACGGCTCAACACACAGTATCACAGGATAGGATTAGATACACGGCTCAGCACACAGTATCACAGGATAGGATTAGATACACGGCTCAGCAGACAGTATCACACAGGATAGGATTAGATACACGGCTCAGCACACAGTATCACAGGATAGGATTAGACACACGGCTCAGCAGACAGTATCACAGGATAGGATTAGATACATGGCTCAGCAGACAGTATCACACAGGATAGGATTAGATACAGGCTCAGCAGACAGTATCACACAGGATAGGATTAGATACATGGCTCAGCAGACAGTATCACACAGGATAGGATTAGATACACGGCTCAGCAGACAGTATCACACAGGATAGGATTAGATACACAGCTCAGCAGACAGTATCACACAGGATAGGATTAGATACACGGCTCAACACACAGTATCACAGGATAGGATTAGATACACGGCTCAGCACACAGTATCACAGGATAGGATTAGATACACGGCTCAACACACAGTATCACAGGATAGGATTAGATACACGGCTCAGCACACAGTATCACAGGATAGGATTAGATACACGGCTCAGCAGACAGGATCACAGGATAGGATTAGATACACGGCTCAGCAGACAGTATCACACAGGATAGGATTAGATACACGGCTCAGCAGACAGTATCACACAGGATAGGATTAGATACACGGCTCAGCAGACAGTATCACACAGGATAGGATTAGATACATGGCTCAGCAGACAGTATCACACAGGATAGGATTAGATACACGGCTCAGCAGACAGTATCACACAGGAGAGGATTAGATACACCGCTCAGCAGACAGTATCACACAGGAGAGGATTAGATACACGGCTCAGTAGACAGTATCACACAGGATAGGATTAGATACACAGCTCAGCAGACAGTATCACACAGGATAGGATTAGACACACGGCTCAGCAGACAGTATCACACAGGATAGGATTAGATACACGGCTCAGCAGACAGTATCACACAGGATAGGATTAGATACACGGCTCAGCTGACAGTATCACACAGGATAGGATTAGATACACGGCTCAGCAGACAGTATCACACAGGATAGGATTAGATACACGGCTCAGCAGACAGTATCACACAGGAGAGGATTAGATACACAGCTCAGCAGACAGTATCACACAGGATAGGATTAGATACACAGCTCAGCAGACAGTATCACACAGGATAGGATTAGATACACGGCTCAGCAGACAGTATCACACAGGATAGGATTAGATACATGGCTCAGCAGACAGTATCACACAGGATAGGATTAGATACACGGCTCAGCAGACAGTATCACACAGGATAGGATTAGATACATGGCTCAGCAGACAGTATCACAGAATAGGATTAGATACACGGCTCAGCAGACAGTATCACACAGGACAGGATTAGATACACAGCTCAGCAGACAGTATCACACAGGATAGGATTAGATACACAGCTCAGCAGACAGTATCACACAGGATAGGATTAGATACACGGCTCAGCAGACAGTATCACACAGGATAGGATTAGATACACGGCTCAGCAGACGGTATCACAGGATAGGATTAGATACACAGCTCAGCAGACAGTATCACACAGGAGAGGATTAGATACACGGCTCAGCACACAGTATCACAGGATAGGATTAGATACACGGCTCAGCAGACAGTATCACACAGGATAGGATTAGATACACGGCTCAGCACACAGTACCACAGGATAGCAGACAGTATCACACAGGAGAGGATTAGATACACGGCTCAGCACACAGTATCACAGGATAGGATTAGATACACGGCTCAGCAGACAGTATCACACAGGATAGGATTAGATACACGGCTCAGCACACAGTACCACAGGATAGGATTAGACACACGGCTCAGCAGACAGTATCACACAGCATAGGATTAGATACATGGCTCAGCAGACAGTATCACACAGGATAGGATTAGATACACGGCTCAGCAGACAGTATCACACAGGATAGGATTAGATACACGGCTCAGCAGACAGTATCACACAGGATAGGATTAGATACACAGCTCAGCAGACAGTATCATACAGGATAGGATTAGATACACAGCTCAGCAGACAGTATCACACAGGATAGGATTAGATACACGGCTCAACACACAGTATCACAGGATAGGATTAGATACACGGCTCAGCACACAGTATCACAGGATAGGATTAGATACACGGCTCAGCAGACAGTATCACACAGGATAGGATTAGATACACGGCTCAGCACACAGTATCACAGGATAGGATTAGACACACGGCTCAGCAGACAGTATCACAGGATAGGATTAGATACATGGCTCAGCAGACAGTATCACACAGGATAGGATTAGATACAGGCTTAGCAGACAGTATCACACAGGATAGGATTAGATACATGGCTCAGCAGACAGTATCACACAGGATAGGATTAGATACACGGCTCAGCAGACAGTATCACACAGGATAGGATTAGATACACAGCTCAGCAGACAGTATCACACAGGATAGGATTAGATACACGGCTCAACACACAGTATCACAGGATAGGATTAGATACACGGCTCAGCACACAGTATCACAGGATAGGATTAGATACACGGCTCAACACACAGTATCACAGGATAGGATTAGATACACGGCTCAGCACACAGTATCACAGGATAGGATTAGATACACGGCTCAGCAGACAGGATCACAGGATAGGATTAGATACACGGCTCAGCAGACAGTATCACACAGGATAGGATTAGATACACGGCTCAGCAGACAGTATCACACAGGATAGGATTAGATACACGGCTCAGCAGACAGTATCACACAGGATAGGATTAGATACATGGCTCAGCAGACAGTATCACACAGGATAGGATTAGATACACGGCTCAGCAGACAGTATCACACAGGAGAGGATTAGATACACAGCTCAGCAGACAGTATCACACAGGAGAGGATTAGATACACGGCTTAGTAGACAGTATCACACAGGATAGGATTAGATACACAGCTCAGCAGACAGTATCACACAGGATAGGATTAGACACACGGCTCAGCAGACAGTATCACACAGGATAGGATTAGATACACGGCTCAGCAGACAGTATCACACAGGATAGGATTAGATACACGGCTCAGCTGACAGTATCACACAGGATAGGATTAGATACACGGCTCAGCAGACAGTATCACACAGGATAGGATTAGATACACGGCTCAGCAGACAGTATCACACAGGAGAGGATTAGATACACAGCTCAGCAGACAGTATCACACAGGATAGGATTAGATACACAGCTCAGCAGACAGTATCACACAGGATAGGATTAGATACACGGCTCAGCAGACAGTATCACACAGGATAGGATTAGATACATGGCTCAGCAGACAGTATCACACAGGATAGGATTAGATACACGGCTCAGCAGACAGTATCACACAGGATAGGATTAGATACATGGCTCAGCAGACAGTATCACAGGATAGGATTAGATACACGGCTCAGCAGACAGTATCACACAGGACAGGATTAGATACACAGCTCAGCAGACAGTATCACACAGGATAGGATTAGATACACAGCTCAGCAGACAGTATCACACAGGATAGGATTAGATACACGGCTCAGCAGACAGTATCACACAGGATAGGATTAGATACACGGCTCAGCAGACGGTATCACAGGATAGGATTAGATACACAGCTCAGCAGACAGTATCACACAGGAGAGGATTAGATACACGGCTCAGCACACAGTATCACAGGATAGGATTAGATACACGGCTCAGCAGACAGTATCACACAGGATAGGATTAGATACACGGCTCAGCACACAGTACCACAGGATAGCAGACAGTATCACACAGGAGAGGATTAGATACACGGCTCAGCACACAGTATCACAGGATAGGATTAGATACACGGCTCAGCAGACAGTATCACACAGGATAGGATTAGATACACGGCTCAGCACACAGTACCACAGGATAGGATTAGACACACGGCTCAGCAGACAGTATCACACAGCATAGGATTAGATACATGGCTCAGCAGACAGTATCACACAGGATAGGATTAGATACACGGCTCAGCAGACAGTATCACACAGGATAGGATTAGATACACGGCTCAGCAGACAGTATCACACAGGATAGGATTAGATACACAGCTCAGCAGACAGTATCATACAGGATAGGATTAGATACACAGCTCAGCAGACAGTATTACACAGGATAGGATTAGATACACAGCTCAGCAGACAGTATCACACAGGATAGGATTAGATACACAGCTCAGCAGACAGTATTACACAGGATAGGATTAGATACACGGCTCAGCACACAGTATCACAGGATAGGATTAGATACATGGCTCAGCAGACAGTATCACACAGGATAGGATTAGATACACGGCTCAGCAGACAGTATCACACAGGATAGGATTAGATACACGGCTCAGCAGACAATATCACACAGGACAGGATTAGATACATGGCTCAGCACACAGTATCACACAGGAAAGGATTAGATACACGGCTCAGCAGACAGTATCACACAGGATAGGATTAGATACAAGGCTCAGCACA
The DNA here is from genome assembly GCF_046119375.1 of Phyllobates terribilis. Classification (NCBI taxonomy): domain Eukaryota; kingdom Metazoa; phylum Chordata; class Amphibia; order Anura; family Dendrobatidae; genus Phyllobates; species Phyllobates terribilis. The sequence continues at coordinate 156,114,881 of NW_027362767.1, read as the reverse complement.
CAGTATCACAGGATAGGATTAGATACACAGCTCAGCACACAGTATCACACAGGATAGGATTAGATACACGGTTCAGCAGACAGTATCACACAGGAAAGGATTAGATACACGGCTCAGCAGACAGTATCACACAGGATAGGATTAGATACACGGCTCAGCACACAGTATCACAGGACAGGATTAGATACACAGCTCAGCACACAGTATCACACAGGATAGGATTAGATACACGGCTCAGCAGACAGTATCACACAGGAAAGGATTAGATACACGGCTCAGCAGACAGTATCACACAGGAAAGGATTAGATACACGGCTCAGCAGACAGTATCACACAGGAAAGGATTAGATACACGGCTCAGCACACAGTATCACAGGACAGGATTAGATACATGGCTCAGCACACAGTATCACACAGGATAGGATTAGATACACGGCTCAGCACACAGTATCACAGGACAGGATTAGATACACAGCTCAGCACACAGTATCACACAGGATAGGATTAGATACACGGCTCAGCAGACAGTATCACACAGGATAGGATTAGATACACGGCTCAGCAGACAGTATCACACAGGAAAGGATTAGATACACGGCTCAGCAGACAGTATCACACAGGATAGGAGTAGATACATGGCTCAGCAGACAGTTTTACACAGGATAGGATTAGATACACGGCTCAGCAGACAGTATCACAGGAGAGGATTAGATACACGGCTCAGCAGGCAGTATCACACAGGATAGGATTAGATACACAGCTCAGCAGACAGTATCACACAGGAAAGGATTAGATACAGGCTCAGCAGATAGTATCACACAGGATAGGATTAGATACAGGCTCAGCAGACAGTATCACACAGGATAGGATTAGATACACGGCTCAGCAGACAGTATCACACAGGATAGGATTAGATACAGGCTCAGCAGACAGTATCACACAGGCTGGTATTAGATACACGGCTCAGCAGACAGTAACACACAGGATAGGATTAGATACACGGCTCAGCAGACAGTATCACACAGGATAGGATTAGATACACGGCTCAGCAGACAGTATCACACAGGATAGGATTAGATACACAGCTCAGCAGACAGTATTACACAGGATAGGATTAGATAAACGGCTCAGCACACAGTATCACAGGATAGGATTAGATACACAGCTCAGCACACAGTATCACACAGGATAGGATTAGATACACAGCTCAGCAGACTGTATCACACAGGATAGGATTAGATACACGGCTCAGCACACAGTATCACAGGATAGGATTAGATACACAGCTCAGCACACAGTATCACACAGGATAGGATTAGATACACAGCTCAGCAGACAGTATTACACAGGATAGGATTAGATACACGGCTCAGCAGACAGTATCACACAGGATAGGATTAGATACACAGTTCATCAGACAGTATCACACAGGATAGGATTAGATACACAGCTCAGCAGACAGTATCACACAGGATAGGATTAGATACACAGCTCAGCAGACAGTATCACACAGGATAGGATTAGATACACGGCTCAGCACACAGTATCACAGGATAGGATTAGATACACAGCTCAGCACACAGTATCACACAGGATAGGATTAGATACACAGCTCAGCAGACAGTATCACACAGGATAGGATTAGATACACAGCTCAGCACACAGTATCACAGGATAGGATTAGATACACAGCTCAGCACACAGTATCACACAGGATAGGATTAGATACACGGCTCAGCAGACAGTATCACACAGGATAGGATTAGATACACGGCTCAGCAGACAGTATCACACAGGACAGGATTAGATACACGGCTCAGCACACAGTATCACAGGATAGGATTAGATACACGGCTCAGCACACAGTATCACAGGATAGGATTAGATACACAGCTCAGCAGACAGTATTACACAGGATAGGATTAGATACACAGCTCAGCACACAGTATTACACAGGATAGGATTAGATACACGGCTCAGCACACAGTATCACAGGATAGGATTAGATACACGGCTCAGCAGACAGTATCACAGGATAGGATTAGATACACAGCTCAGCAGACAGTATTACACAGGATAGGATTAGATACACAGCTCAGCACACAGTATTACACAGGATAGGATTAGATACACGGCTCAGCACACAGTATCACAGGATAGGATTAGATACACGGCTCAGCACACAGTATCACAGGATAGGATTAGATACACAGCTCAGCAGACAGTATTACACAGGATAGGATTAGATACACAGCTCAGCACACAGTATTACACAGGATAGGATTAGATACACGGCTCAGCACACAGTATCACATGATAGGATTAGATACACGGCTCAGCAGACAGTATCACACAGGATAGGATTAGATACACGGCTCAGCAGACATTATTACACAGGATAGGATTAGATACACGGCTCAGCACACAGTATCACACAGGATAGGATTAGATACACAGCTCAGCACACAGTATTACACAGGATAGGATTAGATACGCGGCTCAGCAGACAGTATCACACAGGATAGGATTAGATACACGGCTCAGCACACAGTATCACACAGAATAGGATTAGATACACAGCTCAGCAGACAGTATCACAGGATAGGATTAGATACACAGCTCAGCACACAGTATCACACAGAATAGGATTAGATACACAGCTCAGCAGACAGTATCACAGGATAGGATTAGATACACGGCTCAGCAGAGAGTATCACACAGGATAGGATTGGATACACGGCTCAGCAGATAGAATCACACAGGATAGGATTAGATACACGGCTCAGCAGACAGTATCACACAGGATAGGATTAGATACACGGCTCAGCACACAGTATCACAGGATAGGATTAGATACACAACTCAGCAGACAGTATCACACAGGAGAGGATTAGATACACGGCTCAGCACACAGTATCACAGGATAGGATTAGATACACAACTCAGCAGACAGTATCACACAGGAGAGGATTAGATACACGGCTCAGCAGACAGTATCACACAGGATAGGATTAGATACACGGCTGAGCAGACAGTATCACACAGGATAGGATGAGATACACGGCTGAGCAGACAGTATCACACAGGAAAGGATTAGATACACGGCTCAGCAGACAGTATCACACAGGATAGGGTTAGATACACGGCTCAGCAGACAGTATCACACAGGATAGGATTAGATACATGGCTCAGCAGACAGTATCACGCAGGATAGGATTAGATACACGGCTCAGCAGACAGTATCACACAGGATAGGATTAGATACATGGCTCAGCAGACAGTATCACACAGGATAGGATTAGATACGCAGCTCAGCAGACGGTATCACACAGGATAGGATTAGATACGCGGCTCAGCAGACGGTATCACACAGGATAGTATTAGATACGCGGCTCAGCAGACAGTATCACACAGGATATGATTAGATACACGGCTCAGCAGTCAGTATCACAGGATAGGATTAGATACACGGCTCAGCAGAGAGTATCACACAGGATAGGATTGGATACACGGCTCAGCAGATAGAATCACACAGGATAGGATTAGATACACGGCTCAGCACACAGTATCACAGGATAGGATTAGATACACAACTCAGCAGACAGTATCACACAGGAGAGGATTAGATACACGGCTCAGCAGACAGTATCACACAGGATAGGATTAGATACACGGCTGAGCAGACAGTATCACACAGGATAGGATGAGATACACGGCTGAGCAGACAGTATCACACAGGAAAGGATTAGATACACGGCTCAGCAGACAGTATCACACAGGATAGGGTTAGATACACGGCTCAGCAGACAGTATCACGCAGGATAGGATTAGATACATGGCTCAGCAGACAGTATCACACAGGATAGGATTAGATACGCAGCTCAGCAGACGGTATCACACAGGATAGGATTAGATACGCGGCTCAGCAGACGGTATCACACAGGATAGTATTAGATACGCAGATCAGCAGACAGTATCACACAGGATAGGATTAGATACACGGCTCAGCAGTCAGTATCACACAAGATAGGATTAGATACGCAGCTCAGCAGACAGTATCACACAGGATAGGATTAGATACGCGGCTCAGCAGACGGTATCACACAGGATAGTATTAGATACGCGGCTCAGCAGACAGTATCACACAGGATAGGATTAGATACACAGCTCAGCAGACAGTATCACACAGGATAGGATTAGATACACAACTCAGCAGTCAGTATCACACAGGATAGGATTAGATACACGGCTCAGCAGACAGTATCACACAGGATAGGATTAGATACACGGCTCAGCAGACAGTATCACACAGGATAGGATTAGATACATGGCTCAGCAGACGGTATCACACAGGAGAGGATTAGATACACGGCTCAGCAGACAGTATCACACAGGATAGGATTAGATACAGGCTCAGCAGACAGTATCACACAGGATAGGATTAGATACACGGCTCAGCAGATAATATCACACAGGATAGTATTAGACACTCAGCTCAGCAGACAGTATCACACAGGATGGGATGAGATACACGGCTTAGCAGACAGTATCACACAGGATAGGATTAGATACAGGCTCAGCAGACAGTATCACACAGGATAGGATTAGATACACGGCTCAGCAGACAGTATCACACAGGATAGGATTAGATACATGGCTCAGCAGACAGTATCACACGGGATAGGATTAGATACACGGCTCAGCAGACAGTATCACACAGGATAGGATTAGATACACGGCTCAGCAGATGGTATCACACAGGATAGTATTAGATGCACAGCTCAGCAGACAGTATCACGCAGGATAGGATTAGATACACGGCTCAGCAGATAATATCACACAGGATAGGATTAGATACATGGCTCAGCAGACAGTATCACACAGGATAGGATTAGATACGCAGCTCAGCAGACGGTATCACACAGGATAGGATTAGATACGCGGCTCAGCAGACGGTATCACACAGGATAGGATTAGATACACGGCTCAGCAGACAGTATCACACAGGATAGGATTAGATACACGGCTCAGCAGACAGTATCACACAGGATAGGATTAGATACACGGCTCGCAGATAATATCACACAGGATAGGATTAGATACAGGCTCAGCAGACAGTATCACACAGGATAGGATTAGATACATGGCTCAGCAGACAGTATCACACAGGATAGGATTAGATACACGGCTCAGCAGACAGTATCACACAGGATAGGATTAGATACATGGCTCAGCAGACAGTATCACACAGGATAGGATTAGATACACGGCTCAGCAGACAGTATCACACAGGAGAGGATTAGATACACAGCTCAGCAGACAGTATCACACAGGAGAGGATTAGATACACGGCTCAGTAGACAGTATCACACAGGATAGGATTAGATACACAGCTCAGCAGACAGTATCACACAGGATAGGATTAGACACACGGCTCAGCAGACAGTATCACACAGGATAGGATTAGATACACGGCTCAGCTGACAGTATGACACAGGATAGGATTAGATACACGGCTCAGCAGACAGTATCACACAGGATAGGATTAGATACACAGCTCAGCAGACAGTATCACACAGGATAGGATTAGATACACGGCTCAGCAGACAGTATCACACAGGATAGGATTAGATACACGGCTCAGCAGACAGTATCACACAGGATAGGATTAGATACACGGCTCAGCAGACAGTATCACACAGGATAGGATTAGATACATGGCTCAGCAGACAGTATCACACAGGATAGGATTAGATACACGGCTCAGCAGACAGTATCACACAGGATAGGATTAGATACATGGCTCAGCAGACAGTATCACACAGGATAGGATTAGATACACGGCTCAGCAGACAGTATCACACAGGATAGGATTAGATGCACAGCTCAGCAGACAGTATCACACAGGAGAGGATTAGATACACGGCTCAGCAGACAGTATCACACAGGATAGGATTAGACACACGGCTCAGCAGACAGTATCACACAGGATAGGATTAGATACACGGCTCAGCTGACAGTATGACACAGGATAGGATTAGATACACGGCTCAGCAGACAGTATCACACAGGATAGGATTAGATACACAGCTCAGCAGACAGTATCACACAGGATAGGATTAGATACACGGCTCAGCAGACAGTATCACACAGGATAGGATTAGATACACAGCTCAGCAGACAGTATCACACGGGATAGGATTAGATACACGGCTCAGCAGACGGTATCACAGGATAGGATTAGATACACAGCTCAGCAGACAGTATCACACAGGAGAGGATTAGATACACGGCTCAGCACACAGTATCACAGGATAGGATTAGATACACGGCTCAGCAGACAGTATCACACAGGATAGGATTAGATACACGGCTCAGCACACAGTACCACAGGATAGGATTAGACACACGGCTCAGCAGACAGTATCACACAGCATAGGATTAGATACATGGCTCAGCAGACAGTATCACACAGGATAGGATTAGATACACGGCTCAGCAGACAGTATCACACAGGATAGGATTAGATACACGGCTCAGCAGACAGTATCACACAGGATAGGATTAGATACACAGCTCAGCAGACAGTATCATACAGGATAGGATTAGATACATGGCTCAGCAGACAGTATTACACAGGATAGGATTAGATACACAGCTCAGCAGACAGTATCACACAGGATAGGATTAGATACACAGCTCTGCAGTCAGTATTACACAGGATAGGATTAGATACACGGCTCAGCACACAGTATCACAGGATAGGATTAGATACATGGCTCAGCAGACAGTATCACACAGGATAGGATTAGATACACGGCTCAGCAGACAGTATCACACAGGATAGGATTAGATACACGGCTCAGCAGACAGTATCACACAGGATAGGATTATATACACGGCTCAGCACACAGTATCACAGGATAGGATTAGATACACGGCTCAGCACACAGTATCACACAGGATAGGATTAGATACACGGCTCAGCAGACAGTATCACACAGGAAAGGATTAGATACACGGCTCAGCAGACAGTATCACACAGGATAGGATTAGATACACGGCTCAGCACACAGTATCACAGGACAGGATTAGATACACAGCTCAGCAGACAGTATCACACAGGATAGGATTAGATACACGGCTCAGCAGACAGTATCACACAGGAAAGGATTAGATACACGGCTCAGCAGACAGTATCACACAGGAAAGGATTAGATACACGGCTCAGCAGACAGTATCACACAGGAAAGGATTAGATACACGGCTCAGCACACAGTATCACAGGACAGGATTATATACATGGCTCAGCACACAGTATCACACAGGATAGGATTAGATACACGGCTCAGCAGACAGTATCACACAGGAAAGGATTAGATACACGGCTCAGCAGACAGTATCACACAGGATAGGAGTAGATACATGGCTCAGCAGACAGTTTTACACAGGATAGGATTAGATACACGGCTCAGCAGACAGTATCACAGGAGAGGATTAGATACACGGCTCAGCAGACAGTATCACACAGGATAGGATTAGATACATGGCTCAGCAGGTAGTATCACACAGGATAGGATTAGATACACAGCTCAGCAGACAGTATCACACAGGATAGGATTAGATACACGGCTCAGCAGACAGTATCACACAGGATAGGATTAGATACACGGCTCAGCAGACAGTATCACACAGGATAGGATTAGATACACGGCTCAGCAGACAGTATCACACAGGATAGGATTAGATACAGGCTCAGCAGACAGTATCACACAGGATAGGATTAGATACACGGCTCAGCAGACAGTATCACACAGGATAGGATTAGATACAGGCTCAGCAGACAGTATCACACAGGCTGGTATTAGATACACGGCTCAGCAGACAGTATCACACAGGATAGGATTAGATACACGGCTCAGCAGACAGTATCACACAGGAGAGGATTAGATACACGGCTCAGCAGACAGTAACACACAGGACAGGATTAGATACACGGCTCAGCAGACAGTATCACACAGGATAGGATTAGATACACGGCTCAGCAGACAGTATCACACAGGATAGGATTAGATACACAGCTCAGCACACATTATTACACAGGATAGGATTAGATAAACGGCTCAGCACACAGTATCACAGGATAGGATTAGATACACAGCTCAGCACACAGTATCACACAGGATAGGATTAGATACACAGCTCAGCAGACAGTATCACACAGGATAGGATTAGATACACGGCTCAGCACACAGTATCACAGGATAGGATTAGATACACAGCTCAGCACACAGTATCACACAGGATAGGATTAGATGCACAGCTCAGCAGACAGTATTACACAGGATAGGATTAGATACACGGCTCAGCAGACAGTATCACACAGGATAGGATTAGATACACAGTTCATCAGACAGTATCACACAGGATAGGATTAGATACACAGCTCAGCAGACAGTATCACACAGGATAGGAATAGATACACAGCTCAGCAGACAGTATCACACAGGATAGGATTAGATACACGGCTCAGCACACAGTATCACAGGATAGGATTAGATACACAGCTCAGCACACAGTATCACACAGGATAGGATTAGATACACAGCTCAGCAGACAGTATCACACAGGATAGGATTAGATACACGGCTCAGCACACAGTATCACAGGATAGGATTAGATACACAGCTCAGCACACAGTATCACACAGGATAGGATTAGATACACGGCTCAGCAGACAGTATCACACAGGATAGGATTAGGTACACGGCTCAGCAGACAGTATCACACAGGACAGGATTAGATACACGGCTCAGCACACAGTATCACAGGATAGGATTAGATACACGGCTCAGCACACAGTATCACAGGATAGGATTAGATACACAGCTCAGCAGACAGTATCACACAGGATAGGATTAGATACACGGCTCAGCACACAGTATTACACAGGATAGGATTAGATACACAGCTCAGCACACAGTATTACACAGGATAGGATTAGATACACGGCTCAGCACACAGTATCACAGGATAGGATTAGATACACGGCTCAGCAGACAGTATCACAGGATAGGATTAGATACACAGCTCAGCAGACAGTATTACACAGGATAGGATTAGATACACAGCTCAGCACACAGTATTACACAGGATAGGATTAGATACACGGCTCAGCACACAGTATCACAGGATAGGATTAGATACACGGCTCAGCACACAGTATCACCGGATAGGATTAGATACACAGCTCAGCAGACAGTATTACACAGGATAGGATTAGATACACAGCTCAGCACACAGTATTACACAGGATAGGATTAGATACACAGCTCAGCACACAGTATCACATGATAGGATTAGATACACGGCTCAGCAGACAGTATCACACAGGATAGGATTAGATACACGGCTCAGCAGACAGTATTACACAGGATAGGATTAGATACACGGCTCAGCACACAGTATCACACAGGATAGGATTAGATACACAGCTCAGCACACAGTATTACACAGGATAGGATTAGATACGCGGCTCAGCACACAGTATCACACAGGATATGATTAGATACACAGCTCAGCACACAGTATTACACAGGATAGGATTAGATACACAGCTCAGCACACAGTATCACACAGGATAGGATTAGATACACGGCTCAGCACACAGTATCACACAGAATAGGATTAGATACACAGCTCAGCAGACAGTATCACAGGATAGGATTAGATACACAGCTCAGCACACAGTATCACACAGAATAGGATTAGATACACAGCTCAGCAGACAGTATCACAGGATAGGATTAGATACACGGCTCAGCAGAGAGTATCACACAGGATAGGATTGGATACACGGCTCAGCAGATAGAATCACACAGGATAGGATTAGATACACGGCTCAGCACACAGTATCACAGGATAGGATTAGATACACAACTCAGAAGACAGTATCACACAGGAGAGGATTAGATACACGGCTCAGCAGACAGTATCACACAGGATAGGATTAGATACACGGCTGAGCAGACAGTATCACACAGGAAAGGATTAGATACACGGCTCAGCAGACAGTATCACACAGGATAGGGTTAGATACACGGCTCAGCAGACAGTATCACACAGGATAGGATTAGATACATGGCTCAGCAGACAGTATCACGCAGGATAGGATTAGATACACGGCTCAGCAGACAGTATCACACAGGATAGGATTAGATACATGGCTCAGCAGACAGTATCACACAGGATAGGATTAGATACGCAGCTAAGCAGACGGTATCACACAGGATAGGATTAGATACGCGTCTCAGCAGACGGTATCACACAGGATAGTATTAGATACGCGGCTCAGCAGACAGTATCACACAGGATAGGATTAGATACACGGCTCAGCAGTCAGTATCACAGGATAGGATTAGATACACGGCTCAGCAGAGAGTATCACACAGGATAGGATTGGATACACGGCTCAGCAGATAGAATCACACAGGATAGGATTAGATACACGGCTCAGCACACAGTATCACAGGATAGGATTAGATACACAACTCAGCAGACAGTATCACACAGGAGAGGATTAGATACACGGCTCAGCAGACAGTATCACACAGGATAGGATTAGATACACGGCTGAGCAGACAGTATCACACAGGATAGGATTAGATACACAGCTCAGCAGACGGTATCACACAGGATAGGATTAGATACACGGCTCAGCAGACAGTATCACACAGGATAGGATGAGATACACGGCTGAGCAGACAGTATCACACAGGAAAGGATTAGATACACGGCTCAGCAGACAGTATCACACAGGATAGGGTTAGATACACGGCTCAGCAGACAGTATCACACAGGATAGGATTAGATACATGGCTCAGCAGACAGTATCACGCAGGATAGGATTAGATACACGGCTCAGCAGACAGTATCACACAGGATAGGATTAGATACATGGCTCAGCAGACAGTATCACACAGGATAGGATTAGATACGCAGCTCAGCAGACGGTATCACACAGGATAGGATTAGATACGCGGCTCAGCAGACGGTATCACACAGGATAGTATTAGATACGCAGATCAGCAGACAGTATCACACAGGATAGGATTAGATACACGGCTCAGCAGTCAGTATCACACAAGATAGGATTAGATACGCAGCTCAGCAGACAGTATCACACAGGATAGGATTAGATACGCGGCTCAGCAGACGGTATCACACAGGATAGTATTAGATACGCGGCTCAGCAGACAGTATCACACAGGATAGGATTAGATACACGGCTCAGCAGACAGTATCACACAGGATAGGATTAGGTACACGGCTCAGCAGACAGTATCACACAGGACAGGATTAGATACACGGCTCAGCACACAGTATCACAGGATAGGATTAGATACACGGCTCAGCACACAGTATCACAGGATAGGATTAGATACACAGCTCAGCAGACAGTATCACACAGGATAGGATTAGATACACGGCTCAGCACACAGTATTACACAGGATAGGATTAGATACACAGCTCAGCACACAGTATTACACAGGATAGGATTAGATACACGGCTCAGCACACAGTATCACAGGATAGGATTAGATACACGGCTCAGCAGACAGTATCACAGGATAGGATTAGATACACAGCTCAGCAGACAGTATTACACAGGATAGGATTAGATACACAGCTCAGCACACAGTATTACACAGGATAGGATTAGATACACGGCTCAGCACACAGTATCACAGGATAGGATTAGATACACGGCTCAGCACACAGTATCACCGGATAGGATTAGATACACAGCTCAGCAGACAGTATTACACAGGATAGGATTAGATACACAGCTCAGCACACAGTATTACACAGGATAGGATTAGATACACAGCTCAGCACACAGTATCACATGATAGGATTAGATACACGGCTCAGCAGACAGTATCACACAGGATAGGATTAGATACACGGCTCAGCAGACAGTATTACACAGGATAGGATTAGATACACGGCTCAGCACACAGTATCACACAGGATAGGATTAGATACACAGCTCAGCACACAGTATTACACAGGATAGGATTAGATACGCGGCTCAGCACACAGTATCACACAGGATATGATTAGATACACAGCTCAGCACACAGTATTACACAGGATAGGATTAGATACACAGCTCAGCACACAGTATCACACAGGATAGGATTAGATACACGGCTCAGCACACAGTATCACACAGAATAGGATTAGATACACAGCTCAGCAGACAGTATCACAGGATAGGATTAGATACACAGCTCAGCACACAGTATCACACAGAATAGGATTAGATACACAGCTCAGCAGACAGTATCACAGGATAGGATTAGATACACGGCTCAGCAGAGAGTATCACACAGGATAGGATTGGATACACGGCTCAGCAGATAGAATCACACAGGATAGGATTAGATACACGGCTCAGCACACAGTATCACAGGATAGGATTAGATACACAACTCAGAAGACAGTATCACACAGGAGAGGATTAGATACACGGCTCAGCAGACAGTATCACACAGGATAGGATTAGATACACGGCTGAGCAGACAGTATCACACAGGAAAGGATTAGATACACGGCTCAGCAGACAGTATCACACAGGATAGGGTTAGATACACGGCTCAGCAGACAGTATCACACAGGATAGGATTAGATACATGGCTCAGCAGACAGTATCACGCAGGATAGGATTAGATACACGGCTCAGCAGACAGTATCACACAGGATAGGATTAGATACATGGCTCAGCAGACAGTATCACACAGGATAGGATTAGATACGCAGCTAAGCAGACGGTATCACACAGGATAGGATTAGATACGCGTCTCAGCAGACGGTATCACACAGGATAGTATTAGATACGCGGCTCAGCAGACAGTATCACACAGGATAGGATTAGATACACGGCTCAGCAGTCAGTATCACAGGATAGGATTAGATACACGGCTCAGCAGAGAGTATCACACAGGATAGGATTGGATACACGGCTCAGCAGATAGAATCACACAGGATAGGATTAGATACACGGCTCAGCACACAGTATCACAGGATAGGATTAGATACACAACTCAGCAGACAGTATCACACAGGAGAGGATTAGATACACGGCTCAGCAGACAGTATCACACAGGATAGGATTAGATACACGGCTGAGCAGACAGTATCACACAGGATAGGATTAGATACACAGCTCAGCAGACGGTATCACACAGGATAGGATTAGATACACGGCTCAGCAGACAGTATCACACAGGATAGGATGAGATACACGGCTGAGCAGACAGTATCACACAGGAAAGGATTAGATACACGGCTCAGCAGACAGTATCACACAGGATAGGGTTAGATACACGGCTCAGCAGACAGTATCACACAGGATAGGATTAGATACATGGCTCAGCAGACAGTATCACGCAGGATAGGATTAGATACACGGCTCAGCAGACAGTATCACACAGGATAGGATTAGATACATGGCTCAGCAGACAGTATCACACAGGATAGGATTAGATACGCAGCTCAGCAGACGGTATCACACAGGATAGGATTAGATACGCGGCTCAGCAGACGGTATCACACAGGATAGTATTAGATACGCAGATCAGCAGACAGTATCACACAGGATAGGATTAGATACACGGCTCAGCAGTCAGTATCACACAAGATAGGATTAGATACGCAGCTCAGCAGACAGTATCACACAGGATAGGATTAGATACGCGGCTCAGCAGACGGTATCACATAGGATAGTATTAGATACGCGGCTCAGCAGACAGTATCACACAGGATAGGATTAGATACACAGCTCAGCAGACAGTATCACACAGGATAGGATTAGATACACGGCTCAGCAGACAGTATCACACAGGATAGGATTAGATACACGGCTCAGCAGACAGTATCACACAGGATAGGATTAGATACACGGCTCAGCAGACAGTATCACACAGGATAGGATTAGATACACGGCTCAGCAGACAGTATCACACAGGATAGGATTAGATACACGGCTCAGCAGACAGTATCACACAGGATAGGATTAGATACACGGCTCAGCAGACAGTATCACACAGGATAGGATTAGATACATGGCTCAGCAGACGGTATCACACAGAAGAGGATTAGATACACGGCTCAGCAGACAGTATCACACAGGATAGGATTAGATACAGGCTCAGCAGACAGTATCACACAGGATAGGATTAGATACACGGCTCAGCAGATAATATCACACAGGATAGTATTAGACACTCAGCTCAGCAGACAGTATCACACAGGATGGGATGAGATACACGGCTTAGCAGACAGTATCACACAGGATAGGATTAGATACAGGCTCAGCAGACAGTATCACACAGGATAGGATTAGATACATGGCTCAGCAGACAGTATCACACGGGATAGGATTAGATACACGGCTCAGCAGACAGTATCACACAGGATAGGATTAGATACACGGCTCAGCAGACAGTATCACACAGGATAGGATTAGATACATGGCTCAGCAGACAGTATCACACAGGATAGGATTAGATACATGGCTCAGCAGACAGTATCACACAGGATAGGATTAGATACAAGGCTCAGCAGACAGTATCACACAGGATAGGATTAGATACACGGCTCAGCAGATGGTATCACACAGGATAGGATTAGATACATGGCTCAGCAGACGGTATCACACAGGATAGGATTAGATACAGGCTCAGCAGACAGTATCACACAGGATAGGATTAGATACACGGCTCAGCAGACAGTATCACACAGGATAGGATTAGATACACGGCTCAGCAGACAGTATCACACAGGATAGGATTAGATACACAGCTCAGCAGACAGTATCACACAGGATAGGATTAGATACATGGCTCAGCAGACAGTATCACACAGGATAGGATTAGATACACTGCTCTGCAGACAGTATCACACAGGATAGGATTAGATACACGGCTCAGCAGACAGTATCACACAGGATAGGATTAGATACATGGCTCAGCAGACAGTATCACACAGGATAGGATTAGATACGCAGCTCAGCAGACGGTATCACACAGGATAGGATTAGATACGCGGCTCAGCAGACGGTATCACACAGGATAGTATTAGATACGCGGCTCAGCAGACAGTATCACACAGGATAGGATTAGATACACGGCTCAGCAGACAGTATCACACAGGATAGGATTAGATACACGGCTCAGCAGATGGTATCACACAGGATAGTATTAGATACACGGCTCAGCAGACAGTATCACGCAGGATAGGATTAGATACACGGCTCAGCAGACAGTATCACACAGGATAGGATTAGATACACGGCTCGCAGATAATATCACACAGGATAGGATTAGATACAGGCTCAGCAGACAGTATCACACAGGATAGGATTAGATACATGGCTCAGCAGACAGTATCACACAGGATAGGATTAGATACACGGCTCAGCAGACAGTATCACTCAGGATAGGGTTAGATACACGGCTCAGCAGACAGTATCACACAGGATAGGATTAGATACACGGCTCAGCAGATAATATCACACAGGATAGTATTAGATACACAGCTCAGCAGACAGTATCACACAGGATAGGATTAGATACAAGGCTCAGCAGACAGTATCACACAGGATAGGATTAGATACACGGCTCAGCAGATGGTATCACACAGGATAGGATTAGATACATGGCTCAGCAGACGGTATCACACAGGATAGGATTAGATACAGGCTCAGCAGACAGTATCACACAGGATAGGATTAGATACACGGCTCAGCAGACAGTATCACACAGGATAGGATTAGATACACGGCTCAGCAGACAGTATCACACAGGATAGGATTAGATACACAGCTCAGCAGACAGTATCACACAGGATAGGATTAGATACATGGCTCAGCAGACAGTATCACACAGGATAGGATTAGATACACTGCTCTGCAGACAGTATCACACAGGATAGGATTAGATACACGGCTCAGCAGACAGTATCACACAGGATAGGATTAGATACATGGCTCAGCAGACAGTATCACACAGGATAGGATTAGATATGCAGCTCAGCAGACGGTATCACACAGGATAGGATTAGATACGCGGCTCAGCAGACGGTATCACACAGGATAGTATTAGATACGCGGCTCAGCAGACAGTATCACACAGGATAGGATTAGATACACGGCTCAGCAGTCAGTATCACAGGATAGGATTAGATACACGGCTCAGCAGAGAGTATCACACAGGATAGGATTGGATACACGGCTCAGCAGATAGAATCACACAGGATAGGATTAGATACACGGCTCAGCACACAGTATCACAGCATAGGATTAGATACACAACTCAGCAGACAGTATCACACAGGAGAGGATTAGATACACGGCTCAGCAGACAGTATCACACAGGATAGGATTAGATACACGGCTGAGCAGACAGTATCACACAGGATAGGATGAGATACACGGCTGAGCAGACAGTATCACACAGGAAAGGATTAGATACACGGCTCAGCAGACAGTATCACACAGGATAGGGTTAGATACACGGCTCAGCAGACAGTATCACACAGGATAGGATTAGATACATGGCTCAGCAGACAGTATCACACAGGATAGGATGAGATACACGGCTCAGCAGACAGTATCACACAGGATAGGATTAGATACATGGCTCAGCAGACAGTATCACACAGGATAGGATTAGATACGCAGCTCAGCAGACGGTATCACACAGGATAGGATTAGATACGCGGCTCAGCAGACGGTATCACACAGGATAGTATTAGATACGCGGATCAGCAGACAGTATCACACAGGATAGGATTAGATACACGGCTCAGCAGTCAGTATCACATAAGATAGGATTAGATACGCAGCTCAGCAGACAGTATCACACAGGATAGGATTAGATACGCGGCTCAGCAGACGGTATCACACAGGATAGTATTAGATACGCGGCTCAGCAGACAGTATCACACAGGATAGGATTAGATACACGGCTCAGCAGACAGTATCACACAGGATAGGATTAGATACACGGCTCAGCAGATAATATCACACAGGATAGTATTAGATACACAGCTCAGCAGACAGTATCACACAGGATAGGATTAGATACAAGGCTCAGCAGACAGTATCACACAGGATAGGATTAGATACACGGCTCAGCAGATGGTATCACACAGGATAGGATTAGATACATGGCTCAGCAGACGGTATCACACAGGATAGGATTAGATACAGGCTCAGCAGACAGTATCACACAGGATAGGATTAGATACACGGCTCAGCAGACAGTATCACACAGGATAGGATTAGATACACGGCTCAGCAGACAGTATCACACAGGATAGGATTAGATACACAGCTCAGCAGACAGTATCACACAGGATAGGATTAGATACATGGCTCAGCAGACAGTATCACACAGGATAGGATTAGATACACTGCTCTGCAGACAGTATCACACAGGATAGGATTAGATACACGGCTCAGCAGACAGTATCACACAGGATAGGATTAGATACATGGCTCAGCAGACAGTATCACACAGGATAGGATTAGATATGCAGCTCAGCAGACGGTATCACACAGGATAGGATTAGATACGCGGCTCAGCAGACGGTATCACACAGGATAGTATTAGATACGCGGCTCAGCAGACAGTATCACACAGGATAGGATTAGATACACGGCTCAGCAGTCAGTATCACAGGATAGGATTAGATACACGGCTCGGCAGAGAGTATCACACAGGATAGGATTGGATACACGGCTCAGCAGATAGAATCACACAGGATAGGATTAGATACACGGCTCAGCACACAGTATCACAGCATAGGATTAGATACACAACTCAGCAGACAGTATCACACAGGAGAGGATTAGATACACGGCTCAGCAGACAGTATCACACAGGATAGGATTAGATACACGGCTGAGCAGACAGTATCACACAGGATAGGATGAGATACACGGCTGAGCAGACAGTATCACACAGGAAAGGATTAGATACACGGCTCAGCAGACAGTATCACACAGGATAGGGTTAGATACACGGCTCAGCAGACAGTATCACACAGGATAGGATTAGATACATGGCTCAGCAGACAGTATCACACAGGATAGGATGAGATACACGGCTCAGCAGACAGTATCACACAGGATAGGATTAGATACATGGCTCAGCAGACAGTATCACACAGGATAGGATTAGATACGCAGCTCAGCAGACGGTATCACACAGGATAGGATTAGATACGCGGCTCAGCAGACGGTATCACACAGGATAGTATTAGATACGCGGATCAGCAGACAGTATCACACAGGATAGGATTAGATACACGGCTCAGCAGTCAGTATCACATAAGATAGGATTAGATACGCAGCTCAGCAGACAGTATCACACAGGATAGGATTAGATACGCGGCTCAGCAGACGGTATCACACAGGATAGTATTAGATACGCGGCTCAGCAGACAGTATCACACAGGATAGGATTAGATACACGGCTCAGCAGACAGTATCACACAGGATAGGATTAGATACACGGCTCAGCAGACAGTATCACACAGGATAGGATTAGATACACGGCTCAGCAGACAGTATCACACAGGATAGGATTAGATACACGGCTCAGCAGACAGTATCACACAGGATAGGATTAGATACACGGCTCAGCAGACAGTATCACACAGGATAGGATTAGATACATGGCTCAGCAGACCGTATCACACAGGATAGATTAGATACACGGCTCAGCAGACAGTATCACTCAGGATAGGATTAGATACACGGCACAGCAGACAGTATCACACAGGATAGGATTAGGTACACGGCTCAGCAGACGGTATCACACAGGATAGGATTAGATACAGGCTCAGCAGACAGTATCACACAGGAGAGGATTAGATACACGGCTCAGCAGACAGTATCACACAGGATAGGATTAGATACAGGCTCAGCAGACAGTATCACACAGGATAGGATTAGATACACGGCTCAGCAGATAATATCACACAGGATAGTAGTAGATACATGGCTCAGCAGACAGTATCACACAGGATGGGATGAGATACACGGCTTAGCAGACAGTATCACACAGGATAGGATTAGATACCGGCTCAGCAGACAGTATCACACAGGATAGGATTAGATACACGGCTCAGCAGATAATATCACACAGGATAGGATTAGATACATGGCTCAGCAGACAGTATCACACAGGATGGGATGAGATACACGGCTTAGCAGACAGTATCACACAGGATAGGATTAGATACAGGCTCAGCAGACAGTATCACACAGGATAGGATTAGATACACGGCTCAGCAGACAGTATCACACAGGATAGGATTAGATACATGGCTCAGCAGACAGTATCACACGGGATAGGATTAGATACACGGCTCAGCAGACAGTATCACACAGGATAGGATTAGATACACGGGTCAGCAGATGGTATCACACAGGATAGTATTAGATGCACAGCTCAGCAGACAGTATCACACAGGATAGGATTAGATACACGGCTCAGCAGATAATATCACACAGGATAGGATTAGATACACGGCTCAGCAGACAGTATCACACAGGATAGGATTAGATACACGGCTCAGCAGACAGTATCACACAGGATAGGATTAGATACACGGCTCAGCAGATAATATCACACAGGATAGGATTAGATACAGGCTCAGCAGACAGTATCACACAGGATAGGATTAGATACATGGCTCAGCAGACAGTATCACACAGGATAGGATTAGATACACGGCTCAGCAGACAGTATCACTCAGGATAGGGTTAGATACACGGCTCAGCAGACAGTATCACACAGGATAGGATTAGATACACGGCTCAGCAGATAATATCACACAGGATAGTATTAGATACACTGCTCAGCAGATAGTATCACACAGGATAGGATTAGATACACAGCTCAGCACACAGTATCACACAGGATAGGATTAGATACACGGCTCAGCAGACAGTATCACACAGGATAGGATTAGATACAGGCTCAGCAGACAGTATCACACAGGATAGGATTAGATACACGGCTCAGCAGACAGTATCACACAGGATAGGATTAGATACACGGCTCAGCAGACAGTATCACACAGGATAGGATTAGATACACAGCTCAGCAGACAGTATCACACAGGATAGGATTAGATACATGGCTCAGCAGACAGTATCACACAGGATAGGATTAGATACACTGCTCTGCAGACAGTATCACACAGGATAGGATTAGATACACGGCTCAGCAGACAGTATCACACAGGATAGGATTAGATACACGGCTCAGCAGATAATATCACACAGGATAGTATTAGATACACGGCTCAGCAGATGGTATCACACAGGATAGTATTAGATACATGGCTCAGCAGACAGTATCACACAGGATAGGATTAGATACAGGCTCAGCAGACAGTATCACAGGATATGATTAGATACACGGCTCAGCAGACGGTATCACACAGGATAGTATTAGATACACGGCTCAGCAGACGGTATCACACAGGATAGGATTAGATACACAGCTCAGCAGACAGTATCACACAGTATAGGATTAGATACAGGCTCAGCAGACACTATCACACAGGATAGGATTAGATACACGGCTCAGCAGATAATATCACACAGGATAGTATTAGATACACGGCTCAGCAGACGGTATCACACAGGATAGTATTAAATACACGGCTCAGCAGACGGTATCACACAGGATAGTATTAGATACACGGCTCAGCAGACAGTATCACACAGGATAGGATTAGATACACGGCTCAGCAGACAGTATCACACAGGATAGGATTAGATACACAGCTCAGCAGACAGTATCACAGGATAGGATTAGATACACGGCTCAGCAGACAGTATCACACAGGATAGGATTAGATACAAGGCTCAGCAGACAGTATCACACAGGAGAGGATTAGATACAAGGTTCAGCAGACAGTATCACACAGGAGAGGATTAGATACACGGCTCAGCAGACAGTATCACACAGGATAGGATTAGATACAAGCTCAGCAGACAGTATCACACAGGAGAGGATTAGATACACGGCTCAGCAGACAGTATCACACAGGATAGGATTAGATACAGGCTCAGCAGACAGTATCACACAGGATAGGATTAGATACACAGCTCAGCAGACAGTATCACACAGGATAAGATTAGATACAGGCTCAGCAGACAGTATCACACAGGATAGGATTAGATACACAGCTCAGCAGACAGTATCACACAGGATAGGATGAGATACACAGCTCAGCAGACAGTATCACACAGGATAGGATTAGATACACGGCTCAGCAGACAGTATCACACAGGATAGGATTAGATACAGGCTCAGCAGACAGTATCACACAGGATAGGATTAGATACACGGCTCAGCAGACAGTATCACACAGGATAGGATTAGATACACAGCTCAGCAGACAGTATCACACAGGATAGGATTAGATACATGGCTCAGCAGACAGTATCACACAGGATAGGATTAGATACACGGCTCGGCAGACAGTATCACAGAGGATAGGATTAGATACAGGCTCAGCAGACAGTATCACACAGGACAGGATTAGATACACAGCTCAGCAGACAGTATCACACAGGATAGGATTAGATACACGGCTCAGCAGACAGTATCACACAGGATAGGATTAGATACACGGCTCAGCAGGCAGTATCACACAGGATAGGATTAGATACACGGCTCAGCAGACAGTATCACACAGGATAGGATTAGATACACGGCTCAGCAGACAGTATCACACAGGATAGGATTAGATACACAGCTCAGCAGACAGTATCACACAGGATAGGATTAGATACACGGCTCAGCAGATAATATCACACAGGATAGTATTAGATACACAGCTCAGCAGATAGTATCACACAGGATAGGATTAGATACACAGCTCAGCAGACAGTATCACACAGGATAGGATTAGATACACGGTTCAGCAGACAGTATCACACAGGATAGGATTAGATACACGGCTCAGCAGACAGTATCACACAGGATAGGATTAGATACACGGCTCAGCAGATGGTATCACACAGGATAGGATTAGATACACGGCTCAGCAGACAGTATCACAAAGGATAGGATTAGATACAGGCTCAGCAGACAGTATCACACAGGATAGGATTAGATACACGGCTCAGCAGATAATATCACACAGGATAGGATTAGCTACACAGCTCAGCAGACAGTATCACACAGGATAGGATTAGATACACGGCTCAGTAGATAATATCACACAGGATAGTATTAGATACACGGCTCAGCAGACAGTATCACACAGGATAGGATTAGATACTCGGCTCAGCAGACAGTATCACACAGGATAGGATTAGATACACAGCTCAGCAGACAGTATCACAGGATAGGATTAGATACACGGCTCAGCAGACAGTATCACAGGATAGGATTAGATACACAGCTCAGCAGACGGTATCACACAGGATAGTATTAGATACACGGCTCAGCAGACAGTATCACACAGGATAGGATTAGATACATGGCTCAGCAGACAGTATCACACAGGAGAGGATTAGATACACGGCTCAGCAGACAGTATCACAGGATAGGATTAGATACACGGCTCAGCAGACAGTATCACACAGGATAGGATTAGATACACGGCTCAGCAGACAGTATCACACAGGATAGGATTAGATACACGGCTCAGCAGACAGTATCACACAGGATAGGATTAGATACAAGGCTCAGCAGACAGTATCACACAGGAGAGGATTAGATACAAGGTTCAGCAGACAGTATCACACAGGAGAGGATTAGATGCACGGCTCAGCAGACAGTATCACACAGGATAGGATTAGATACAGGCTCAGCAGACAGTATCACACAGGAGAGAATTAGATACACGGCTCAGCAGACAGTATCACACAGGATAGGATTAGATACAGGCTCAGCAGACAGTATCACACAGGATAGGATTAGATACACGGCTCAGCAGACAGTATCACACAGGATAGGATTAGATACAGGCTCAGCAGACAGTATCACACAGGATAGGATTAGATACACAGCTTAGCAGACAGTATCACACAGGATAAGATTAGATACAGGCTCAGCAGACAGTATCACACAGGATAGGATTAGATACACAGCTCAGCAGACAGTATCACACAGGATAGGATTAGATACACAGCTCAGCAGAAAGTACCACACAGGATAGGATTAGATACACGGCTCAGCAGACAGTATCACACAGGATAGGATTAGATACAGGCTCAGCAGACAGTATCACACAGGATAGGATTAGATACACAGCTCAGCAGACAGTATCACACAGGACAGGATTAGATACATGGCTCAGCAGACAGTATCACACAGGATAGGATTAGATACACAGCTCAGCAGACAGTATCACACAGGATAGGATTAGATACACGGCTCAGCAGACAGTATCACACAGGATAGGATTAGATACAGGCTCAGCAGACAGTATCACACAGGATAGGATTAGATACACGGCTCAGCAGACAGTATCACACAGGATAGGATTAGATACACAGCTCAGCAGACAGTATCACACAGGATAGGATTAGATACACGGCTCAGCAGACAGTATCACACAGGATAGGATTAGATACACGGCTCAGCAGACATTATCACAGAGGATAGGATTAGATACAGGCTCAGCAGACAGTATCACACAGGACAGGATTAGATACACAGCTCAGCAGACAGTATCACACAGGATAGGATTAGATACACAGCTCAGCAGACAGTATCACACAGGATAGGATTAGATACACAGCTCAGCAGACAGTATCACACAGGATAGGATTAGATACATGGCTCAGCAGACAGTATCACACAGGATAGGATTAGATACACGGCTCAGCAGGCAGTATCACACAGGATAGGATTAGATACACGGCTCAGCAGACAGTATCACACAGGATAGGATTAGATACACAGCTCAGCAGACAGTATCACACAGGAGAGGATTAGATACACGGCTCAGCAGACAGTATCACACAGGATAGGATTAGATACACGGCTCAGCAGATAATATCACACAGGATAGTATTAGATACACAGCTCAGCAGATAGTATCACACAGGATAGGATTAGATACACAGCTCAGCAGACAGTATCACACAGGATAGGATTAGATACACGGCTCAGCAGACAGTATCACACAGGATAGGATTAGATACACGGCTCAGCAGACAGTATCACACAGGATAGGATTAGATACACGGCTCAGCAGATGGTATCACACAGGATAGGATTAGATACACGGCTCAGCAGACAGTATCACACAGGATAGGATTAGATACAGGCTCAGCAGACAGTATCACACAGGATAGGATTAGATACACGGCTCAGCAGATAATATCACACAGGATAGGATTAGCTACACAGCTCAGCAGACAGTATCACACAGGATAGGATTAGATACACGGCTCAGCAGATAATATCACACAGGATAGTATTAGATACACGGCTCAGCAGACGGTATCACACAGGATAGTATTAGATACACGGCTCAGCAGACAGTATCACACAGGATAGGATTAGATACACGGCTCAGCAGACAGTATCACACAGGATAGGATTAGATACACAGCTCAGCAGACAGTATCACAGGATAGGATTAGATACACGGCTCAGCAGACAGTATCACACAGGATAGTATTAGATACACGGCTCAGCAGACAGTATCACAGGATAGGATTAGATACACAGCTCAGCAGACGGTATCACACAGGATAGTATTAGATACATGGCTCAGCAGACAGTATCACACAGGATAGGATTAGATACATGGCTCAGCAGACAGTATCACACAGGAGAGGATTAGATACACGGCTCAGCAGACAGTATCACAGGATAGGATTAGATACACGGCTCAGCAGACAGTATCACACAGGATAGGATTAGATACACGGCTCAGCAGACCGTATCACACAGGATAGGATTAGATACACGGCTCAGCAGACAGTATCACACAGGATAGGATTAGATACAAGGCTCAGCAGACAGTATCACACAGGAGAGGATTAGATACAAGGTTCAGCAGACAGTATCACACAGGAGAGGATTAGATACACGGCTCAGCAGACAGTATCACACAGGATAGGATTAGATACAGGCTCAGCAGACAGTATCACACAGGAGAGGATTAGATACACGGCTCAGCAGACAGTATCACACAGGATAGGATTAGATACACGGCTCAGCAGACAGTATCACACAGGAGAGGATTAGATACACGGCTCAGCAGACAGTATCACACAGGATAGGATTAGATACAAGGTTCAGCAGACAGTATCACACAGGAGAGGATTAGATACACGGCTCAGCAGACAGTATCACTCAGGAGAGGATTAGATACACGGCTCAGCAGACAGTATCACACAGGATATGATTAGATACAAGGTTCAGCAGACAGTATCACACAGGAGAGGATTAGATACACGGCTCAGCAGACAGTATCACACAGGAGAGGATTAGATACACGGCTCAGCAGACAGTATCACACAGGAGAGGATTAGATACACGGCTCAGCAGACAGTATCACACAGGATAGGATTAGATACGCAGCTTAGCAGACAGTATCACACAGGATAAGATTAGATACAGGCTCAGCAGACAGTATCACACAGGATAGGATTAGATACACAGCTCAGCAGACAGTATCACACAGGATAGGATTAGATACACAGCTCAGCAGACAGTATCACACAGGATAGGATTAGATACACGGCTCAGCAGACAGTATCACACAGGATAGGATTAGATACAGGCTCAGCAGACAGTATCACACAGGATAGGATTAGATACACGGCTCAGCAGACAGTATCACACAGGATAGGATTAGATACACAGCTCAGCAGACAGTATCACACAGGATAGGATTAGATACACGGCTCAGCAGACAGTATCACACAGGATAGGATTATATAAACGGCTCAGCAGACAGTATCACACAGGATAGGATTAGATACAGGCTCAGCAGACAGTATCACACAGGACAGGATTAGATACACAGCTCAGCAGACAGTATCACACAGGATAGGATTAGATACACAGCTCAGCAGACAGTATCACACAGGATAGGATTAGATACATGGCTCAGCAGACAGTATCACACAGGATAGGATTAGATACACGGCTCAGCAGACAGTATCACACAGGATAGGATTAGATACATGGCTCAGCAGACAGTATCACACAGGATAGGATTAGATACATGGCTCAGCAGACAGTATCACACAGGATAGGATTAGATACATGACTCAGCAGACAGTATCACACAGGATAGGATTAGATACACAGCTCAGCAGACAGTATCACACAGGAGAGGATTAGATACGCGGCTCAGCAGACAGTATCACACAGGAGAGGATTAGATACGCGGCTCAGCAGACAGTATCACACAGGATAGGATTAGATACGCGGCTCAGCAGACAGTATCACACAGGATAGGATTAGATACACGGTTCAGCAGATAGTATCACACAGGATAGGATTAGATACACAGCTCAGCAGACAGTATCACACAGGATAGGATTAGATACATGGCTCAGCAGACAGTATCACACAGGATAGGATTAGATACACGGCTCAGCAGACAGTATCACACAGGATAGGGTTAGATACGCGTCTCAGCAGACAGTATCACACAGGATAGGATTAGATACATGCCTCAGCAGACAGTATCACAGGATAGGATTAGATACACGGCTCAGCAGACAGTATCACACAGGATAGGGTTAGATACGCGGCTCAGCAGATGGTATCACACAGGATAGTATTAGATACATGGCTCAGCAGACAGTATCACACAGGATAGGATTAGATACAGGCTCAGCAGACAGTATCACACAGGATAGGATTAGATACATGGCTCAGCAGATAATATCACACAGGATAGTATTACATACACAGCTCAGCAGACAGTATCACACAGGATAGGATTAGATACACGGCTCAGCAGACAGTATCACACAGGATAGGATTAGATACAAAGCTCAGCAGACAGTATCACACAGGATAGGATTAGATACACGGCTCAGCAGGCAGTATCACACAGGATAGGATTAGATACAGGCTCAGCAGACAGTATCACACAGGGTAGGATTAGATACACGGCTCAGCAGACAGTATCATACAGGATAGGATTAGATACACAGCTCAGCAGACAATATCACACAGGATAGGATTAGATACACGATTCAGCAGATAGAATCACACAGGATAGGATTAGATACACGGCTCAGCACACAGTATCACAGGATAGGATTAGATACACAACTCAGCAGACAGTATCACACAGGAGAGGATTAGATACACGGCTCAGCAGACAGTATCACACAGAAGAGGATTAGATACATGGCTGCGCAGACAGCATCACACAGGATAGGATTAGATACACGGCTCAGCAGACAGTATCACACAGGATAGGATTAGACAAACGGCTAAGCAGACAGTATCTCACAGGATAGGATTAGATACACAGCTCAGCAGACAGTATCACACAGGATAGGATTAGATACACAGCTCAGCAGACAGTATCTCACAGGATAGGATTAGATACACAGCTCAGCAGACAGTATCACACAGGATAGGATTAGATACACGGCTCAGCAGACAGTATCACACAGGATAGGATTAGATACACAGCTCAGCAGACAGTATCACACA
The DNA here is from genome assembly GCF_046119375.1 of Phyllobates terribilis. NCBI lineage: Eukaryota > Metazoa > Chordata > Amphibia > Anura > Dendrobatidae > Phyllobates > Phyllobates terribilis. Next base: position 156,087,137 of record NW_027362767.1, on the reverse strand, counting down.
GGATAGGATTAGATACACGGCTAAGCAGACAGTATCACACAGGATAGGATTAGATACACGGCTGAGCACACAGTATCACACAGGATAGGATGAGATACACGGCTGAGCAGACAGAATCACACAGGAATGGATTAGATACACAGCTCAGCAGACAGTATCACACAGGATAGGATTAGATACACGGCTCAGCAGACAGTATCACACAGGATAGGATTAGATACAAAGCTCAGCAGACAGTATCACACAGGATAGGATTAGATACACGGCTCAGCAGGCAGTATCACACAGGATAGGATTAGATACAGGCTCAGCAGACAGTATCACACAGGGTAGGATTAGATACACGGCTCAGCAGACAGTATCATACAGGATAGGATTAGATACACAGCTCAGCAGACAATATCACACAGGATAGGATTAGATACACGGTTCAGCAGATAGAATCACACAGGATAGGATTAGATACACGGCTCAGCACACAGTATCACAGGATAGGATTAGATACACAACTCAGCAGACAGTATCACACAGGAGAGGATTAGATACACGGCTCAGCAGACAGTATCACACAGAAGAGGATTAGACACATGGCTGCGAAGACAGCATCACACAGGATAGGATTAGATACACGGCTCAGCAGACAGTATCACACAGGATAGGATTAGACAAACGGCTAAGCAGACAGTATCTCACAGGATAGGATTAGATACACAGCTCAGCAGACAGTATCACACAGGATAGGATTAGATACACAGCTCAGCAGACAGTATCTCACAGGATAGGATTAGATACACAGCTCAGCAGACAGTATCACACAGGATAGGATTAGATACACGGCTCAGCAGACAGTATCACACAGGATAGGATTAGATACACAGCTCAGCAGACAGTATCACACAGGATAGGATTAGATACACGGCTAAGCAGACAGTATCACACAGGATAGGATTAGATACACGGCTGAGCACACAGTATCACACAGGATAGGATGAGATACACGGCTGAGCAGACAGAATCACACAGGAATGGATTAGATACACGGCTCAGCAGACAGTATCACACAGGATAGGGTTAGATACACGGCTCAGCAGACAGTATCACACAGGATAGGATTAGATACATGGCTCAGCAGACAGTATCACGCAGGATAGGATTAGATACACGGCTCAGCAGACAGTATCACACAGGGTAGGATTAGATACACGGCTCAGCAGTCAGTATCACACAAGATAGGATTAGATACGCAGCTCAGCAGACAGTATCACACAAAATAGGATTAGATACGCGGCTCAGCAGACGGTATCACACAGGATAGCATTAGATACGCGGCTCAACAGACAGTATCACACAGGATAGGATTAGATACACGGCTCAGCAGACAGTATCACACAGGATAGGATTAGATACACGGCTCAGCAGACAGTATCACACAGGATAGGATTAGATACACGGCTCAGCAGACAGTATCACACAGGATAGGATTAGATACACGGCTCAGCAGACAGTATCACACAGGATAGGATTAGATACACGGCTCAGCAGACAGTATCACACAGGATAGGATTAGATACACGGCTCAGCAGACAGTATCACACAGGATAGGATTAGATACACGGCTCAGCAGACAGTATCACACAGGATAGGATTAGATACATGGCTCAGCAGACCGTATCACACAGGATAGATAAGATACACGGCTCAGCAGACAGTATCACACAGGATAGGATTAGATACACGGCACAGCAGACAGTATCACACAGGATAGGATTAGATACACGGCTCAGCAGACGGTATCACACAGGAGAGGATTAGATACACGGCTCAGCAGACAGTGTCACACAGGATAAGGTTAGATACGCGGCTTAGGAGATGGTATCACACAGGATAGGATTAGATACAGTCTCAGCAGACAGTATCACACAGGATATGATTAGATACACGGCTCAGCAGATAATATCACACAGGATAGTATTAGATACACGGCTCAGCAGACAGTATCACACAGGATAGGATTAGATACACGGCTCAGCAGACAGTATCACACAGGATAGGATTAGATACATGGCTCAGCAGACAGTATCACACGGGATAGGATTAGATACACGGCTCAGCAGACAGTATCACACAGGATAGGATTAGATACACGGCTCAGCAGATGGTATCACACAGGATAGTATTAGATGCATGGCTCAGCAGACAGTATCACACAGGATAGGGTTAGATACACGGCTCAGCAGACAGTATCACACAGGATAGGGTTAGATACACGGCTCAGCAGACAATATCACACAGGATAGGATTAGATACACGGCTCAGCAGACGGTATCACACAGGATAGCATTAGATACATGGCTCAGCAGACAGTATCACACAGGAGAGGATTAGATACACGGCTCAGCACACAGTATCACACAGGATAGGATTAGATACACAGCTCAGCAGACAGTATCACACAGGATAGGATTAGATACACGGCTCAGCAGACAGTATCACACAGGTTAGGATTAGATACACGGCTCAGCAGATAATATCACACAGGATAGGATTAGATACACGGCTCAGCAGACAGTATCACACAGGATAGGATTAGATACACGGCTCAGCAGACAGTATCACACAGGATAGGATTAGATACACGGCTCAGCAGATAATATCACACAGGATAGGATTAGATACACGGCTCAGCAGACAGTATCACACAGGATAGGATTAGATACACGGCTCAGCAGACAGTATCACACAGGATAGGATTAGATACACGGCTCAGCAGATAATATCACACAGGATAGTATTAGATACACAGCTCAGCAGACAGTATCACACAGGATAGGATTAGATACACGGCTCAGCAGACAGTATCACACAGGATAGGATTAGATACACGGCTCAGCAGATGGTATCACACAGGATAGGATTAGATACACGGCTCAGCAGACAGTATCACACAGGATAGGATTAGATACACGGCTCAGCAGATGGTATCACACAGGATAGAATTAGATACACGGCTCAGCAGACAGTATCACACAGGATAGGATTAGATACAGGCTCAGCAGACAGTATCACACAGGATAGGATTAGATACACGGCTCAGCAGATAATATCACACAGGATAGGATTAGATACACAGCTCAGCAGACAGTATCACACAGGATAGGATTAGATACACGGCTCTGCAGACAGTATCACACAGGATAGGATTAGATACATGGCTGAGCAGACAGTATCACACAGGATCGTATTAGATGCACGGCTCAGCAGACAGTATCACACAGGATAGGATTAGATACAGGCTCAGCAGACAGTATCACACAGGATAGGATTAGATACACGGCTCAGCAGATAATATCACACAGGATAGTATTAGATACACGGCTCAGCAGATGGTATCACACAGGATAGTATTAGATACATGGCTCAGCAGACAGTATCACACAGGATTGGATTAGATACAGGCTCAGCAGACAGTATCACACAGGATAGGATTAGATACACGGCTCAGCAGACAGTATCACACAGGATAGGATTAGATAAACGGCTCAGCAGACAGTATCACACAGGATAGGATTAGATACACGGCTCAGCAGACAGTATCACACAGGATAGGATTAGATACACGGCTCAGCAGACAGTATCACACAGGATAGGATTAGATACATGGCTCAGCAGACCGTATCACACAGGATAGATTAGATACACGGCTCAGCAGACAGTATCACACAGGATAGTATTAGATACATGGCTCAGCAGACAGTATCACACAGGATAGGATTAGATACACGGCTCAGCAGATGGTATCACACAGGATAGTATTAGATGCATGGCTCAGCAGACCGTATCACACAGGATAGGATTAGATACACGGCTCAGCAGACAGTATCACACAGGATAGGATTAGATACACGGCTCAGCAGACAGTATCACACAGGATACGGTTAGATACACGGCTCAGCAGACAGTATCACACAGGATAGGGTTAGATACACGGCTCAGCAGACAATATCACACAGGAGAGGATTAGATACATGGCTCAGCAGACAGTATCACACAGGAGAGGATTAGATACACGGCTCAGCAGACAGTATCACACAGGATAGGATTAGATACACGGCTCAGCAGACAGTATCACACAGGTTAGGATTAGATACACGGCTCAGCAGATAATATCACACAGGATAGGATTAGATACACGGCTCAGCAGACAGTATCACACAGGATAGGATTAGATACACGGCTCAGCAGACAGTATCACACAGGATAGGATTAGATACACGGCTCAGCAGATAATATCACACAGGATAGGATTAGATACACGGCTCAGCAGACAGTATCACACAGGATAGGATTAGATACACGGCTCAGCAGACAGTATCACACAGGATAGGATTAGATACACGGCTCAGCAGATAATATCACACAGGATAGTATTAGATACACAGCTCAGCAGACAGTATCACACAGGATAGGATTAGATACACGGCTCAGCAGACAGTATCACACAGGATAGGATTAGATACACGGCTCAGCAGATGGTATCACACAGGATAGGATTAGATACACGGCTCAGCAGACAGTATCACACAGGATAGGATTAGATACACGGCTCAGCAGATGGTATCACACAGGATAGGATTAGATACACGGCTCAGCAGACAGTATCACACAGGATAGGATTAGATACAGGCTCAGCAGACAGTATCACATAGGATAGGATTAGATACACGGCTCAGCAGATAATATCACACAGGATAGGATTAGATACACAGCTCAGCAGACAGTATCACACAGGATAGGATTAGATACACGGCTCTGCAGACAGTATCACACAGGATAGGATTAGATACATGGCTGAGCAGACAGTATCACACAGGATAGGATTAGATACACGGCTCTGCAGACAGTATCACACAGGATAGGATTAGATACATGGCTCAGCAGACAGTATCACACAGGAACGTATTAGATGCACGGCTCAGCAGACAGTATCACACAGGATAGGATTAGATACACGGCTCAGCAGATAATATCACACAGGATAGGATTAGATACATGGCTCAGCAGACAGTATCACACAGGATCGTATTAGATGCACGGCTCAGCAGACAGTATCACACAGGATAGGATTAGATACACGGCTCAGCAGATAATATCACACAGGATAGTATTAGATACACGGCTCAGCAGATGGTATCACACAGGATAGTATTAGATACATGGCTCAGCAGACAGTATCACACAGGATTGGATTAGATACAGGCTCAGCAGACAGTACCACACAGGATAGGATTAGATACACGGCTCAGCAGACAGTATCACACAGGATAGGATTAGATAAACGGCTCAGCAGACAGTATCACACAGGATAGGATTAGATACACGGCTCAGCAGACAGTATCACACAGGATAGGATTAGATACACGGCTCAGCAGATGGTATCACACAGGATAGGATTAGATACACGGCTCAGCAGACAGTATCACACAGGATAGGATTAGATACAGGCTCAGCAGACAGTATCACATAGGATAGGATTAGATACACGGCTCAGCAGATAATATCACACAGGATAGGATTAGATACACAGCTCAGCAGACAGTATCACACAGGATAGGATTAGATACACGGCTCTGCAGACAGTATCACACAGGATAGGATTAGATACATGGCTGAGCAGACAGTATCACACAGGATCGTATTAGATGCACGGCTCAGCAGACAGTATCACACAGGATAGGATTAGATACACGGCTCAGCAGACAGTATCACACAGGATAGGATTAGATACACGGCTCAGCAGACAGTATCACACAGGATAGGATTAGATACACGGCTCAGCAGACAGTATCACACAGGATAGGATTAGATACACGGCTCAGCAGACAGTATCACACAGGATAGGATTAGATACACGGCTCAGCAGTCGGTATTACACAGCATAGGATTAGATACACGGCTCAGCAGACGGTATCACACAGGATAGGATTAGATACACGGCTCAGCAGACGGTATCACACAGGATAGGATTAGATACACGGCTCAGCAGACAGTATCACACAGGATAGGATTAGATACACAGCTCAGCAGACAGTGTCACACAGGATAGGATTAGATACACGGCTCAGCAGACAGTATCACACAGGATAGGATTAGATACACGGCTCAGCAGATAATATCACACAGGATAGGATTAGATACATGGCTCAGCAGACAGTATCACACAGGATCGTATTAGATGCACGGCTCAGCAGACAGTATCACACAGGATAGGATTAGATACACGGCTCAGCAGATAATATCACACAGGATAGTATTAGATACACGGCTCAGCAGATGGTATCACACAGGATAGTATTAGATACACGGCTCAGCAGACAGTATCACACAGGATCGTATTAGATGCACGGCTCAGCAGACAGTATCACACAGGATAGGATTAGATACACGGCTCAGCAGATAATATCACACAGGATAGTATTAGATACACGGCTCAGCAGATGGTATCACACAGGATAGTATTAGATACATGGCTCAGCAGACAGTATCACACAGGATCGTATTAGATGCACGGCTCAGCAGACAGTATCACACAGGATAGGATTAGATACACGGCTCAGCAGATAATATCACACAGGATAGTATTAGATACACGGCTCAGCAGACAGTATCACACAGGATAGGATTAGATACACGGCTCAGCAGACAGTATCACACAGGATTGGATTAGATACAGGCTCAGCAGACAGTATCACACAGGATAGGATTAGATACACGGCTCAGCAGACAGTATCACACAGGATAGGATTAGATAAACGGCTCAGCAGACAGTATCACACAGGATAGGATTAGATACACGGCTCAGCAGACAGTATCACACAGGATAGGATTAGATACACGGCTCAGCAGACAGTATCACACAGTATAGGATTAGATACATGGCTCAGCAGACCGTATCACACAGGATAGTATTAGATACATGGCTCAGCAGACAGTATCACACAGGATAGGATTAGATACAGGCTCAGCAGACAGTATCACACAGGATAGGATTAGATACACAGCTCAGCAGACAGTATTACACAGGATAGGATTAGATACACGGCTCAGCAGATAATATCACACAGGATAGGATTAGATACATGGCTGAGCAGACAGTATCACACAGGATCGTATTAGATGCACGGCTCAGCAGACAGTATCACACAGGATAGGATTAGATACACGGCTCAGCAGACAGTATCACACAGGATAGGATTAGATACATGGCTCAGCAGACAGTATCACACAGGATCGTATTAGATGCACGGCTCAGCAGACAGTATCACACAGGATAGGATTAGATACACGGCTCAGCAGATAATATCACACAGGATAGTATTAGATACACGGCTCAGCAGATGGTATCACACAGGATAGTATTAGATACATGGCTCAGCAGACAGTATCACACAGGATTGGATTAGATACAGGCTCAGCAGACAGTATCACACAGGATAGGATTAGATACACGGCTCAGCAGACAGTATCACACAGGATAGGATTAGATACACGGCTCAGCAGACAGTATCACACAGGATAGGATTAGATACACGGCTCAGCAGACAGTATCACACAGGATAGGATTAGATACATGGCTCAGCAGACCGTATCACACAGGATAGGATTAGATACACTGCTCAGCAGACGGTATCACACAGGATAGGATTAGATACACGGCTCAGCAGACAGTATCACACAGGATAGGATTAGATACACAGCTCAGCAGACAGTGTCACACAGGATAGGATTAGATACACGGCTCAGCAGACAGTATCACACAGGATAGGATTAGATACACGGCTCAGCAGATAATATCACACAGGATAGGATTAGATACATGGCTCAGCAGACAGTATCACACAGGATCGTATTAGATGCACGGCTCAGCAGACAGTATCACACAGGATAGGATTAGATACACGGCTCAGCAGATAATATCACACAGGATAGTATTAGATACACGGCTCAGCAGATGGTATCACACAGGATAGTATTAGATACATGGCTCAGCAGACAGTATCACACAGGATTGGATTAGATACAGGCTCAGCAGACAGTATCACACAGGATAGGATTAGATACACGGCTCAGCAGACAGTATCACACAGGATAGGATTAGATAAACGGCTCAGCAGACAGTATCACACAGGATAGGATTAGATACACGGCTCAGCAGACAGTATCACACAGGATAGGATTAGATACACGGCTCAGCAGACAGTATCACACAGTATAGGATTAGATACATGGCTCAGCAGACCGTATCACACAGGATAGTATTAGATACATGGCTCAGCAGACAGTATCACACAGGATAGGATTAGATACAGGCTCAGCAGACAGTATCACACAGGATAGGATTAGATACACAGCTCAGCAGACAGTATTACACAGGATAGGATTAGATACACGGCTCAGCAGATAATATCACACAGGATAGGATTAGATACATGGCTGAGCAGACAGTATCACACAGGATCGTATTAGATGCACGGCTCAGCAGACAGTATCACACAGGATAGGATTAGATACACGGCTCAGCAGACAGTATCACACAGGATAGGATTAGATACATGGCTCAGCAGACAGTATCACACAGGATCGTATTAGATGCACGGCTCAGCAGACAGTATCACACAGGATAGGATTAGATACACGGCTCAGCAGATAATATCACACAGGATAGTATTAGATACACGGCTCAGCAGATGGTATCACACAGGATAGTATTAGATACATGGCTCAGCAGACAGTATCACACAGGATTGGATTAGATACAGGCTCAGCAGACAGTATCACACAGGATAGGATTAGATACACGGCTCAGCAGACAGTATCACACAGGATAGGATTAGATACACGGCTCAGCAGACAGTATCACACAGGATAGGATTAGATACACGGCTCAGCAGACAGTATCACACAGGATAGGATTAGATACATGGCTCAGCAGACCGTATCACACAGGATAGATTAGATACACGGCTCAGCAGACAGTATCACACAGGATAGTATTAGATACATGGCTCAGCAGACAGTATCACACAGGATAGTATTAGATACATGGCTCAGCAGACAGTATCACACAGGAGAGGATTAGATACACGGCTCAGCAGACAGTATCACACAGGATAGGATTAGATACACGGCTCAGCAGACAGTGTCACACAGGATAGGATTAGATACACGGCTCAGCAGACAGTATCACACAGGATAGGATTAGATACACGGCTCAGCAGATAATATCACACAGGATAGGATTAGATACATGGCTCAGCAGACAGTATCACACAGGATCGTATTAGATGCACGGCTCAGCAGACAGTATCACACAGGATAGGATTAGATACACGGCTCAGCAGATAATATCACACAGGATAGTATTAGATACACGGCTCAGCAGATGGTATCACACAGGATAGTATTAGATACATGGCTCAGCAGACAGTATCACACAGGATTGGATTAGATACAGGCTCAGCAGACAGTATCACACAGGATAGGATTAGATACACGGCTCAGCAGACAGTATCACACAGGATAGGATTAGATAAACGGCTCAGCAGACAGTATCACACAGGATAGGATTAGATACACGGCTCAGCAGACAGTATCACACAGGATAGGATTAGATACACGGCTCAGCAGACAGTATCACACAGTATAGGATTAGATACATGGCTCAGCAGACCGTATCACACAGGATAGTATTAGATACATGGCTCAGCAGACAGTATCACACAGGATAGGATTAGATACAGGCTCAGCAGACAGTATCACACAGGATAGGATTAGATACACAGCTCAGCAGACAGTATTACACAGGATAGGATTAGATACACGGCTCAGCAGATAATATCACACAGGATAGGATTAGATACATGGCTGAGCAGACAGTATCACACAGGATCGTATTAGATGCACGGCTCAGCAGACAGTATCACACAGGATAGGATTAGATACACGGCTCAGCAGACAGTATCACACAGAATAGGATTAGATACATGGCTCAGCAGACAGTATCACACAGGATCGTATTAGATGCACGGCTCAGCAGACAGTATCACACAGGATAGGATTAGATACACGGCTCAGCAGATAATATCACACAGGATAGTATTAGATACACGGCTCAGCAGATGGTATCACACAGGATAGTATTAGATACATGGCTCAGCAGACAGTATCACACAGGATTGGATTAGATACAGGCTCAGCAGACAGTATCACACAGGATAGGATTAGATACACGGCTCAGCAGACAGTATCACACAGGATAGGATTAGATACACGGCTCAGCAGACAGTATCACACAGGATAGGATTAGATACACGGCTCAGCAGACAGTATCACACAGGATAGGATTAGATACATGGCTCAGCAGACCGTATCACACAGGATAGGATTAGATACACGGCTCAGCAGACGGTATCACACAGGATAGGATTAGATACACGGCTCAGCAGACAGTATCACACAGGATAGGATTAGATACACAGCTCAGCAGACAGTGTCACACAGGATAGGATTAGATACACGGCTCAGCAGACAGTATCACACAGGATAGGATTAGATACACGGCTCAGCAGATAATATCACACAGGATAGGATTAGATACATGGCTCAGCAGACAGTATCACACAGGATCGTATTAGATGCACGGCTCAGCAGACAGTATCACACAGGATAGGATTAGATACACGGCTCAGCAGATAATATCACACAGGATAGTATTAGATACACGGCTCAGCAGATGGTATCACACAGGATAGTATTAGATACATGGCTCAGCAGACAGTATCACACAGGATTGGATTAGATACAGGCTCAGCAGACAGTATCACACAGGATAGGATTAGATACACGGCTCAGCAGACAGTATCACACAGGATAGGATTAGATAAACGGCTCAGCAGACAGTATCACACAGGATAGGATTAGATACACGGCTCAGCAGACAGTATCACACAGGATAGGATTAGATACACGGCTCAGCAGACAGTATCACACAGTATAGGATTAGATACATGGCTCAGCAGACCGTATCACACAGGATAGTATTAGATACATGGCTCAGCAGACAGTATCACACAGGATAGGATTAGATACAGGCTCAGCAGACAGTATCACACAGGATAGGATTAGATACACAGCTCAGCAGACAGTATTACACAGGATAGGATTAGATACACGGCTCAGCAGATAATATCACACAGGATAGGATTAGATACATGGCTGAGCAGACAGTATCACACAGGATCGTATTAGATGCACGGCTCAGCAGACAGTATCACACAGGATAGGATTAGATACACGGCTCAGCAGACAGTATCACACAGGATAGGATTAGATACATGGCTCAGCAGACAGTATCACACAGGATCGTATTAGATGCACGGCTCAGCAGACAGTATCACACAGGATAGGATTAGATACACGGCTCAGCAGATAATATCACACAGGATAGTATTAGATACACGGCTCAGCAGACAGTATCACACAGGATTGGATTAGATACAGGCTCAGCAGACAGTATCACACAGGATAGGATTAGATACACGGCTCAGCAGACAGTATCACACAGGATAGGATTAGATACACGGCTCAGCAGACAGTATCACACAGGATAGGATTAGATACACGGCTCAGCAGACAGTATCACACAGGATAGTATTAGATACATGGCTCAGCAGACCGTATCACACAGGATAGATTAGATACACGGCTCAGCAGACAGTATCACACAGGATAGTATTATATACATGGCTCAGCAGACAGTATCACACAGGATTGGATTAGATACAGGCTCAGCAGACAGTATCACACAGGATAGGATTAGATACACGGCTCAGCAGACAGTATCACACAGGATAGGATTAGATACACGGCTCAGCAGACAGTATCACACAGGATAGGATTAGATACACGGCTCAGCAGACAGTATCACACAGGATAGTATTAGATACATGGCTCAGCAGACCGTATCACACAGGATAGATTAGATACACGGCTCAGCAGACAGTATCACACAGGATAGTATTAGATACATGGCTCAGCAGACAGTATCACACAGGATAGTATTAGATACATGGCTCAGCAGACAGTATCACACAGGAGAGGATTAGATACACGGCTCAGCAGACAGTATCACACAGGATAGGATTAGATACACGGCTCAGCAGACAGTATCACACAGGTTAGGATTAGATACACGGCTCAGCAGATAATATCACACAGGATAGGATTAGATACACGGCTCAGCAGACAGTATCACACAGGATAGGATTAGATACACGGCTCAGCAGACAGTATCACACAGGATAGGATTAGATACACGGCTCAGCAGATAATATCACACAGGATAGGATTAGATACACGGCTCAGCAGACAGTATCACACAGGATAGGATTAGATACACGGCTCAGCAGACAGTATCACACAGGATAGGATTAGATACACGGCTCAGCAGATAATATCACACAGGATAGTATTAGATACACAGCTCAGCAGACAGTATCACACAGGATAGGATTAGATACACGGCTCAGCAGACAGTATCACACAGGATAGGATTAGATACACGGCTCAGCAGATGGTATCACACAGGATAGGATTAGATACACGGCTCAGCAGACAGTATCACACAGGATAGGATTAGATACACGGCTCAGCAGATGGTATCACACAGGATAGAATTAGATACACGGCTCAGCAGACAGTATCACACAGGATAGGATTAGATACAGGCTCAGCAGACAGTATCACACAGGATAGGATTAGATACACGGCTCAGCAGATAATATCACACAGGATAGGATTAGATACACAGCTCAGCAGACAGTATCACACAGGATAGGATTAGATACACGGCTCTGCAGACAGTATCACACAGGATAGGATTAGATACATGGCTGAGCAGACAGTATCACACAGGATCGTATTAGATGCACGGCTCAGCAGACAGTATCACACAGGATAGGATTAGATACACGGCTCAGCAGATAATATCACACAGGATAGGATTAGATACAGGCTCAGCAGACAGTATCACACAGGATAGGATTAGATACACGGCTCAGCAGATAATATCACACAGGATAGTATTAGATACACGGCTCAGCAGATGGTATCACACAGGATAGTATTAGATACATGGCTCAGCAGACAGTATCACACAGGATTGGATTAGATACAGGCTCAGCAGACAGTATCACACAGGTTAGGATTAGATACACGGCTCAGCAGACAGTATCACACAGGATAGGATTAGATACACGGCTCAGCAGACAGTATCACACAGGATAGGATTAGATACACGGCTCAGCAGACATATCACACAGGATAGGATTAGATACATGGCTGAGCAGACAGTATCACACAGGATCGTATTAGATGCACGGCTCAGCAGACAGTATCACACAGGATAGGATTAGATACACAGCTCAGCAGACAGTATCACACAGGATAGGATTAGATACACGGCTCTGCAGACAGTATCACACAGGATAGGATTAGATACATGGCTGAGCAGACAGTATCACACAGGATCGTATTAGATGCACGGCTCAGCAGACAGTATCACACAGGATAGGATTAGATACACGGCTCAGCAGACAGTATCACACAGGATAGTATTAGATACATGGCTCAGCAGACAGTATCACACAGGATAGGATTAGATACACGGCTCAGCAGATGGTATCACACAGGATAGTATTAGATGCATGGCTCAGCAGACCGTATCACACAGGATAGGATTAGATACACGGCTCAGCAGACAGTATCACACAGGATAGGATTAGATACACGGCTCAGCAGACAGTATCACACAGGATAGGGTTAGATACACGGCTCAGCAGACAGTATCACACAGGATAGGGTTAGATACACGGCTCAGCAGACAATATCAAACAGGATAGGATTAGATACACGGCTCAGCAGACGGTATCACACAGGATAGTATTAGATACATGGCTCAGCAGACAGTATCACACAGGAGAGGATTAGATACACGGCTCAGCAGACAGTATCACACAGGATAGGATTAGATACACGGCTCAGCAGACAGTATCACACAGGTTAGGATTAGATACACGGCTCAGCAGATAATATCACACAGGATAGGATTAGATACACGGCTCAGCAGACAGTATCACACAGGATAGGATTAGATACACGGCTCAGCAGACAGTATCACACAGGATAGGATTAGATACACGGCTCAGCAGATAATGTCACACAGGATAGGATTAGATACACGGCTCAGCAGACAGTATCACACAGGATAGGATTAGATACACGGCTCAGCAGACAGTATCACACAGGATAGGATTAGATACACGGCTCAGCAGATAATATCACACAGGATAGTATTAGATACACAGCTCAGCAGACAGTATCACATAGGATAGGATTAGATACACGGCTCAGCAGACAGTATCACACAGGATAGGATTAGATACACGGCTCAGCAGATGGTATCACACAGGATAGGATTAGATACACGGCTCAGCAGACAGTATCACACAGGATAGGATTAGATACACGGCTCAGCAGATGGTATCACACAGGATAGGATTAGATACACGGCTCAGCAGACAGTATCACACAGGACAGGATTAGATACAGGCTCAGCAGACAGTATCACATAGGATAGGATTAGATACACGGCTCAGCAGATAATATCACACAGGATAGGATTAGATACACAGCTCAGCAGACAGTATCACACAGGATAGGATTAGATACACGGCTCTGCAGACAGTATCACACAGGATAGGATTAGATACATGGCTGAGCAGACAGTATCACACAGGATCGTATTAGATGCACGGCTCAGCAGACAGTATCACACAGGATAGGATTAGATACACGGCTCAGCAGATAATATCACACAGGATAGGATTAGATACATGGCTCAGCAGACAGTATCACACAGGATCGTATTAGATGCACGGCTCAGCAGACAGTATCACACAGGATAGGATTAGATACACGGCTCAGCAGATAATATCACACAGGATAGTATTAGATACACGGCTCAGCAGATGGTATCACACAGGATAGTATTAGATACACGGCTCAGCACACAGTATCACACAGGATTGGATTAGATACAGGCTCAGCAGACAGTATCACACAGGATAGGATTAGATACACGGCTCAGCAGACAGTATCACACAGGATAGGATTAGATACACGGCTCAGCAGACAGTATCACACAGGATAGGATTAGATACACGGCTCAGCAGACAGTATCACACAGGATAGGATTAGATACATGGCTCAGCAGACCGTATCACACAGGATAGATTAGATACACGGCTCAGCAGACAGTATCACACAGGATAGTATTAGATACATGGCTCAGCAGACAGTATCACACAGGATAGTATTAGATACATGGCTCAGCAGACAGTATCACACAGGAGAGGATTAGATACACGGCTCAGCAGACAGTATCACACAGGATAGGATTAGATACACGGCTCAGCAGACAGTGTCACACAGGATAGGATTAGATACACGGCTCAGCAGACAGTATCACACAGGATAGGATTAGATACACGGCTCAGCAGATAATATCACACAGGATAGGATTAGATACATGGCTCAGCAGACAGTATCACACAGGATCGTATTAGATGCACGGCTCAGCAGACAGTATCACACAGGATAGGATTAGATACACGGCTCAGCAGATAATATCACACAGGATAGTATTAGATACACGGCTCAGCAGATGGTATCACACAGGATAGTATTAGATACATGGCTCAGCAGACAGTATCACACAGGATTGGATTAGATACAGGCTCAGCAGACAGTATCACACAGGATAGGATTAGATACACGGCTCAGCAGACAGTATCACACAGGATAGGATTAGATAAACGGCTCAGCAGACAGTATCACACAGGATAGGATTAGATACACGGCTCAGCAGACAGTATCACACAGGATAGGATTAGATACACGGCTCAGCAGACAGTATCACACAGTATAGGATTAGATACATGGCTCAGCAGACCGTATCACACAGGATAGTATTAGATACATGGCTCAGCAGACAGTATCACACAGGATAGGATTAGATACAGGCTCAGCAGACAGTATCACACAGGATAGGATTAGATACACAGCTCAGCAGACAGTATCACACAGGATAGGATTAGATACACAGCTCAGCAGACAGTATTACACAGGATATGATTAGATACACGGCTCAGCAGACAGTATCACACAGGATAGGATTAGATACATGGCTCAGCAGACCGTATCACACAGGATAGGATTAGATACACGGCTCAGCAGACGGTATCACACAGGATAGGATTAGATACACGGCTCAGCAGACAGTATCACACAGGATAGGATTAGATACACAGCTCAGCAGACAGTGTCACACAGGATAGGATTAGATACACGGCTCAGCAGACAGTATCACACAGGATAGGATTAGATACACGGCTCAGCAGATAATATCACACAGGATAGGATTAGATACATGGCTCAGCAGACAGTATCACACAGGATCGTATTAGATGCACGGCTCAGCAGACAGTATCACACAGGATAGGATTAGATACACGGCTCAGCAGATAATATCACACAGGATAGTATTAGATACACGGCTCAGCAGATGGTATCACACAGGATAGTATTAGATACATGGCTCAGCAGACAGTATCACACAGGATTGGATTAGATACAGGCTCAGCAGACAGTATCACACAGGATAGGATTAGATACACGGCTCAGCAGACAGTATCACACAGGATAGGATTAGATAAACGGCTCAGCAGACAGTATCACACAGGATAGGATTAGATACACGGCTCAGCAGACAGTATCACACAGGATAGGATTAGATACACGGCTCAGCAGACAGTATCACACAGTATAGGATTAGATACATGGCTCAGCAGACCGTATCACACAGGATAGTATTAGATACATGGCTCAGCAGACAGTATCACACAGGATAGGATTAGATACAGGCTCAGCAGACAGTATCACACAGGATAGGATTAGATACACAGCTCAGCAGACAGTATTACACAGGATAGGATTAGATACACGGCTCAGCAGATAATATCACACAGGATAGGATTAGATACATGGCTGAGCAGACAGTATCACACAGGATCGTATTAGATGCACGGCTCAGCAGACAGTATCACACAGGATAGGATTAGATACACGGCTCAGCAGACAGTATCACACAGGATAGGATTAGATACATGGCTCAGCAGACAGTATCACACAGGATCGTATTAGATGCACGGCTCAGCAGACAGTATCACACAGGATAGGATTAGATACACGGCTCAGCAGATAATATCACACAGGATAGTATTAGATACACGGCTCAGCAGATGGTATCACACAGGATAGTATTAGATACATGGCTCAGCAGACAGTATCACACAGGATTGGATTAGATACAGGCTCAGCAGACAGTATCACACAGGATAGGATTAGATACACGGCTCAGCAGACAGTATCACACAGGATAGGATTAGATACACGGCTCAGCAGACAGTATCACACAGGATAGGATTAGATACACGGCTCAGCAGACAGTATCACACAGGATAGGATTAGATACATGGCTCAGCAGACCGTATCACACAGGATAGATTAGATACACGGCTCAGCAGACAGTATCACACAGGATAGTATTAGATACATGGCTCAGCAGACAGTATCACACAGGATAGTATTAGATACATGGCTCAGCAGACAGTATCACACAGGAGAGGATTAGATACACGGCTCAGCAGACAGTATCACACAGGATAGGATTAGATACACGGCTCAGCAGACAGTATCACACAGGTTAGGATTAGATACACGGCTCAGCAGATAATATCACACAGGATAGGATTAGATACACGGCTCAGCAGACAGTATCACACAGGATAGGATTAGATACACGGCTCAGCAGACAGTATCACACAGGATAGGATTAGATACACGGCTCAGCAGATAATATCACACAGGATAGGATTAGATACACGGCTCAGCAGACAGCATCACACAGGATAGGATTAGATACACGGCTCAGCAGACAGTATCACACAGGATAGGATTAGATACACGGCTCAGCAGATAATATCACACAGGATAGTATTAGATACACAGCTCAGCAGACAGTATCACACAGGATAGGATTAGATACACGGCTCAGCAGACAGTATCACACAGGATAGGATTAGATACACGGCTCAGCAGATGGTATCACACAGGATAGGATTAGATACACGGCTCAGCAGACAGTATCACACAGGATAGGATTAGATACACGGCTCAGCAGATGGTATCACACAGGATAGAATTAGATACACGGCTCAGCAGACAGTATCACACAGGATAGGATTAGATACAGGCTCAGCAGACAGTATCACACAGGATAGGATTAGATACACGGCTCAGCAGATAATATCACACAGGATAGGATTAGATACACAGCTCAGCAGACAGTATCACACAGGATAGGATTAGATACACGGCTCTGCAGACAGTATCACACAGGATAGGATTAGATACATGGCTGAGCAGACAGTATCACACAGGATCGTATTAGATGCACGGCTCAGCAGACAGTATCACACAGGATAGGATTAGATACACGGCTCAGCAGATAATATCACACAGGATAGGATTAGATACAGGCTCAGCAGACAGTATCACACAGGATAGGATTAGATACACGGCTCAGCAGATAATATCACACAGGATAGTATTAGATACACGGCTCAGCAGATGGTATCACACAGGATAGTATTAGATACATGGCTCAGCAGACAGTATCACACAGGATTGGATTAGATACAGGCTCAGCAGACAGTATCACACAGGTTAGGATTAGATACACGGCTCAGCAGACAGTATCACACAGGATAGGATTAGATACACGGCTCAGCAGACAGTATCACACAGGATAGGATTAGATACACGGCTCAGCAGACATATCACACAGGATAGGATTAGATACATGGCTGAGCAGACAGTATCACACAGGATCGTATTAGATGCACGGCTCAGCAGACAGTATCACACAGGATAGGATTAGATACACAGCTCAGCAGACAGTATCACACAGGATAGGATTAGATACACGGCTCTGCAGACAGTATCACACAGGATAGGATTAGATACATGGCTGAGCAGACAGTATCACACAGGATCGTATTAGATGCACGGCTCAGCAGACAGTATCACACAGGATAGGATTAGATACACGGCTCAGCAGACAGTATCACACAGGATAGTATTAGATACATGGCTCAGCAGACAGTATCACACAGGATAGGATTAGATACACGGCTCAGCAGATGGTATCACACAGGATAGTATTAGATGCATGGCTCAGCAGACCGTATCACACAGGATAGGATTAGATACACGGCTCAGCAGACAGTATCACACAGGATAGGATTAGATACACGGCTCAGCAGACAGTATCACACAGGATAGGGTTAGATACACGGCTCAGCAGACAGTATCACACAGGATAGGGTTAGATACACGGCTCAGCAGACAATATCAAACAGGATAGGATTAGATACACGGCTCAGCAGACGGTATCACACAGGATAGTATTAGATACATGGCTCAGCAGACAGTATCACACAGGAGAGGATTAGATACACGGCTCAGCAGACAGTATCACACAGGATAGGATTAGATACACGGCTCAGCAGACAGTATCACACAGGTTAGGATTAGATACACGGCTCAGCAGATAATATCACACAGGATAGGATTAGATACACGGCTCAGCAGACAGTATCACACAGGATAGGATTAGATACACGGCTCAGCAGACAGTATCACACAGGATAGGATTAGATACACGGCTCAGCAGATAATGTCACACAGGATAGGATTAGATACACGGCTCAGCAGACAGTATCACACAGGATAGGATTAGATACACGGCTCAGCAGACAGTATCACACAGGATAGGATTAGATACACGGCTCAGCAGATAATATCACACAGGATAGTATTAGATACACAGCTCAGCAGACAGTATCACATAGGATAGGATTAGATACACGGCTCAGCAGACAGTATCACACAGGATAGGATTAGATACACGGCTCAGCAGATGGTATCACACAGGATAGGATTAGATACACGGCTCAGCAGACAGTATCACACAGGATAGGATTAGATACACGGCTCAGCAGATGGTATCACACAGGATAGGATTAGATACACGGCTCAGCAGACAGTATCACACAGGACAGGATTAGATACAGGCTCAGCAGACAGTATCACATAGGATAGGATTAGATACACGGCTCAGCAGATAATATCACACAGGATAGGATTAGATACACAGCTCAGCAGACAGTATCACACAGGATAGGATTAGATACACGGCTCTGCAGACAGTATCACACAGGATAGGATTAGATACATGGCTGAGCAGACAGTATCACACAGGATCGTATTAGATGCACGGCTCAGCAGACAGTATCACACAGGATAGGATTAGATACACGGCTCAGCAGATAATATCACACAGGATAGGATTAGATACATGGCTCAGCAGACAGTATCACACAGGATCGTATTAGATGCACGGCTCAGCAGACAGTATCACACAGGATAGGATTAGATACACGGCTCAGCAGATAATATCACACAGGATAGTATTAGATACACGGCTCAGCAGATGGTATCACACAGGATAGTATTAGATACATGGCTCAGCAGACAGTATCACACAGGATTGGATTAGATACAGGCTCAGCAGACAGTATCACACAGGATAGGATTAGATACACGGCTCAGCAGACAGTATCACACAGGATAGGATTAGATAAACGGCTCAGCAGACAGTATCACACAGGATAGGATTAGATACACGGCTCAGCAGACAGTATCACACAGGATAGGATTAGATACACGGCTCAGCAGATGGTATCACACAGGATAGGATTAGATACACGGCTCAGCAGACAGTATCACACAGGATAGGATTAGATACAGGCTCAGCAGACAGTATCACATAGGATAGGATTAGATACACGGCTCAGCAGATAATATCACACAGGATAGGATTAGATACACAGCTCAGCAGACAGTATCACACAGGATAGGATTAGATACACGGCTCTGCAGACAGTATCACACAGGATAGGATTAGATACATGGCTGAGCAGACAGTATCACACAGGATCGTATTAGATGCACGGCTCAGCAGACAGTATCACACAGGATAGGATTAGATACACGGCTCAGCAGACAGTATCACACAGGATAGGATTAGATACACGGCTCAGCAGACAGTATCACACAGGATAGGATTAGATGCACGGCTCAGCAGACAGTATCACACAGGATAGGATTAGATACACGGCTCAGCAGACAGTATCACACAGGATAGGATTAGATACACGGCTCAGCAGTCGGTATTACACAGCATAGGATTAGATACACGGCTCAGCAGACGGTATCACACAGGATAGGATTAGATACACGGCTCAGCAGACGGTATCACACAGGATAGGATTAGATACACGGCTCAGCAGACAGTATCACACAGGATAGGATTAGATACACAGCTCAGCAGACAGTGTCACACAGGATAGGATTAGATACACGGCTCAGCAGACAGTATCACACAGGATAGGATTAGATACACGGCTCAGCAGATAATATCACACAGGATAGGATTAGATACATGGCTCAGCAGACAGAATCACACAGCATCGTATTAGATGCACGGCTCAGCAGACAGTATCACACAGGATAGGATTAGATACACGGCTCAGCAGATAATATCACACAGGATAGTATTAGATACACGGCTCAGCAGATGGTATCACACAGGATAGTATTAGATACATGGCTCAGCAGACAGTATCACACAGGATTGGATCAGATACAGGCTCAGCAGACAGTATCACACAGGATAGGATTAGATACACGGCTCAGCAGACAGTATCACACAGGATAGGATTAGATAAACAGCTCAGCAGACAGTATCACACAGGATAGGATTAGATACACGGCTCAGCAGACAGTATCACACAGGATAGGATTAGATACACGACTCAGCAGACAGTATCACACAGTATAGGATTAGATACATGGCTCAGCAGACCGTATCACACAGGATAGATTAGATACACGGCTCAGCAGACAGTATCACACAGGATAGTATTAGATACATGGCTCAGCAGACAGTATCACACAGGATAGGATTAGATACAGGCTCAGCAGACAGTATCACACAGGATAGGATTAGATACACAGCTCAGCAGACAGTATTACACAGGATAGGATTAGATACACGGCTCAGCAGATAATATCACACAGGATAGGATTAGATACATGGCTGAGCAGACAGTATCACACAGGATCGTATTAGATGCACGGCTCAGCAGACAGTATCACACAGGATAGGATTAGATACACGGCTCAGCAGACAGTATCACACAGGATAGGATTAGATACATGGCTCAGCAGACAGTATCACACAGGATCGTATTAGATGCACGGCTCAGCAGACAGTATCACACAGGATAGGATTAGATACACGGCTCAGCAGATAATATCACACAGGATAGTATTAGATACACGGCTCAGCAGATGGTATCACACAGGATAGTATTAGATACATGGCTCAGCAGACAGTATCACACAGGATTGGATTAGATACAGGCTCAGCAGACAGTATCACACAGGATAGGATTAGATACACGGCTCAGCAGACAGTATCACACAGGATAGGATTAGATACACGGCTCAGCAGACAGTATCACACAGGATAGGATTAGATACACGGCTCAGCAGACAGTATCACACAGGATAGGATTAGATACATGGCTCAGCAGACCGTATCACACAGGATAG
This sequence comes from Phyllobates terribilis, assembly GCF_046119375.1. Lineage (NCBI taxonomy): Eukaryota > Metazoa > Chordata > Amphibia > Anura > Dendrobatidae > Phyllobates > Phyllobates terribilis. The sequence goes on along the minus strand of NW_027362767.1, from coordinate 156,064,223 downwards.
ATTAGATACACGGCTCAGCAGACAGTATCACACAGGATAGTATTAGATACATGGCTCAGCAGACAGTATCACACAGGATAGGATTAGATACAGGCTCAGCAGACAGTATCACACAGGATAGGATTAGATACACAGCTCAGCAGACAGTATTACACAGGATAGGATTAGATACACGGCTCAGCAGACAGTATCACACAGGATAGGATTAGATACATGGCTCAGCAGACAGTATCACACGGGATAGGATTAGATACACGGCTCAGCAGACAGTATCACACAGGATAGGATTAGATACACGGCTCAGCAGATAATATCACACAGGATAGGATTAGATACACGGCTCAGAAGACAGTATCACACAGGATAGGATTAGATACACGGCTCAGCAGACAGTATCACACAGGATAGGATTAGATACACGGCTCAGCAGATAATATCACACGGGATAGGATTAGATACATGGCTCAGCAGACAGTATCACACAGGATAGGATTAGATACACGGCTCAGCAGACAGTATCACACAGGATAGGATTAGATACACGGCTCAGCAGACAGTATCACACAGGATAGTATTAGATGCATGGCTCAGCAGACAGTATCACACAGGATAGGATTAGATACATGGCTCAGCAGACAGTATCACACAGGATAAGATTAGATACACGGCTCAGCAGATAATATCACACAGGATAGTATTAGATACATGGCTCAGCAGACAGTATCACACAGGATAGGATTAGATACATGGCTCTGCAGACAGTATCACACAGGATAGGATTAGATACACGGCTCAGCAGACAGTATCACACAGGATAGGATTAGATACACGGCTCAGCAGATGGTATCACACAGGATAGGATTAGATACACGGCTCAGCAGACAGTATCACACAGGATAGGATTAGATACAGGCTCAGCAGACAGTATCACACAGGATAGGATTAGATACACGGCTCAGCAGATAATATCACACAGGATAGGATTAGATACATGGCTCAGCAGACAGTATCACACAGGATAGTATTAGATGCACGGCTCAGCAGACAGTATCACACAGGATAGGATTAGATACACGGCTCAGCAGACAGTATCACACCTGATAGGATTAGATACACGGCTCAGCAGATAATATCACACAGGATAGTATTAGATACACGGCTCAGCAGATGGTATCACACAGGATAGTATTAGATACATGGCTCAGCAGACAGTATCACACAGGATAGGATTAGATACACGGCTCAGCAGACAGTATCACACAGGATAGGATTAGATACACGGCTCAGCAGATAAAATCACACAGGATAGTATTAGATACACGGCTCAGCAGATGGTATCACACAGGATAGTATTAGATACATGGCTCAGCAGACAGTATCACACAGGATAGGATTAGATACAGGCTCAGCAGACAGTATCACACAGGATAGGATTAGATACACGGCTCAGCAGATAATATGACACAGGATAGTATTAGATACACGGCTCAGCAGACGGTATCACACAGGATAGTATTAGATACACGGCTCAGCAGACAGTATCACACAGGATAGGATTAGATACATGGCTCAGCAGACAGTATCACACAGGATAGGATTAGATACACGGCTCAGCAGACAGTATCACACAGGAGAGGATTAGATACACGGCTCAGCAGACAGTATCACACAGGATAGGATTAGATACATGGCTCAGCAGACAGTATCACACAGGATAGGATTAGATACATGGCTCAGCAGACAGTATCACACAGGATAGGATTAGATACACAGCTCAGCAGACAGTATCACAGGATAGGATTAGATACACGGATCAGCAGACAGTATCACACAGGATAGGATTAGATACACGGCTCAGCAGACAGTATCACACAGGATAGTATTAGATGCATGGCTCAGCAGACAGTATCACACAGGATAGGATTAGATACATGGCTCAGCAGACAGTATCACACAGGATAGGATTAGATACACGGCTCAGCAGATAATATCACACAGGATAGTATTAGATACACAGCTCAGCAGACAGTATCACACAGGATAGGATTTGATACACGGCTCAGCAGACAGTATCACACAGGATAGGATTAGATACACGGCTCAGCAGATGGTATCACACAGGATAGGATTAGATACACGGCTCAGCAGACAGTATCACACAGGATAGGATTAGATACAGGCTCAGCAGATAATATCACACAGGATAGGGTTAGATACATGGCTCAGCAGACAGTATCACACAGGATAGTATTAGATGCACGGCTCAGCAGACAGTATCACACAGGATAGGATTAGATACACGGCTCAGCAGACAGTATCACACCTGATAGGATTAGATACACGGCTCAGCAGATAATATCACACAGGATAGTATTAGATACACGGCTCAGCAGATGGTATCACACAGGATAGTATTAGATACATGGCTCAGCAGACAGTATCACACAGGATAGGATTAGATACACGGCTCAGCAGACAGTATCACACAGGATAGGATTAGATACACGGCTCAGCAGATAATATCACACAGGATAGTATTAGATACACGGCTCAGCAGATGGTATCACACAGGATAGTATTAGATACATGGCTCAGCAGACAGTATCACACAGGATAGGATTAGATACAGGCTCAGCAGACAGTATCACACAGGATAGGATTAGATACACAGCTCAGCAGATAATATCACACAGGATAGTATTAGATACACGGCTCAGCAGACGGTATCACACAGGATAGTATTAGATACACGGCTCAGCAGACAGTATCACACAGGATAGGATTAGATACACGGCTCAGCAGACAGTATCACACAGGATAGGATTAGATACACAGCTCAGCAGACAGTATCACAGGATAGGATTAGATACACGGCTCAGCAGACAGTATCACACAGGATAGTATTAGATACACAGCTCAGCAGACGGTATCACACAGGATCGTATTAGATACATGGCTCAGCAGACAGTATCACACAGGATAAGATTAGATACATTGCTCAGCAGACAGTATCACACAGGAGAGGATTAGATACACGGCTCAGCAGACAGTATCACAGGATAGGATTAGATACACGGCTCAGCAGACAGTATCACACAGGATAAGATTAGATACACGGCTCAGCAGACAGTATCACACAGGATAGGATTAGATATACGGCTCAGCAGACAGTATCACACAGGATAGGATTAGATACACGGCTCAGCAGACAGTATCACACAGGATAGGATTAGATACAAGGCTCAGCAGACAGTATCACACAGGAGAGGATTAGATACGAGGTTCAGCAGACAGTATCACACAGGAGAGGATTAGATACACGGCTCAGCAGACAGTATCACACAGGATAGGATTAGATACGCGGCTCAGGAGACAGTATCACACAGGATAGGATTAGATACGCGGCTCAGCAGACAGTATCACACAGGATAGGATTAGATACACAGCTCAGCAGACAGTATCACACAGGATAGGTTTAGATACACAGCTCAGCAGATAGTATCACACAGGATAGGATTAGATACACAGCTCAGCAGACAGTATCACACAGGATAGGATTAGATACATGGCTCAGCAGACAGTATCACACAGGATAGGATTAGATACACGGCTCAGCAGACAGTATCACACAGGATAGGATTAGATACGCGGCTCAGCAGACAGTATCACACAGGATAAGATTAGATACACAGCTCAGCAGACAGTATCACACAGGATAGGATTAGATACACGGCTCAGCAGATAGTATCACACAGGATCGGATTAGATACACGGCTCAGCAGACAGTATCACACAGGATAGGATTAGATACATGGCTCAGCAGACAGTATCACACAGGATAGGATTAGATACATGGCTCAGCAGACAGTATCACACAGGATAGGATTAGATACACGGCTCAGCAGACAGTATCACACAGGATAGGATTAGATACGCGGCTCAGCAGACAGTATCACACAGCATAGGATTAGATACACAGCTCAGCAGACAGTATCACAGGATAGGATTAGATACACGGCTCAGCAGACAGTATCACACAGGATAGTATTAGATACACAGCTCAGCAGACAGTATCACACAGGATAGGATTTGATACATGGCTCAGCAGACAGTATCACACAGGATAGGATTAGATACATGGCTCAGCAGACAGTATCACACAGGATAGGATTAGATACGCGGCTCAGCAGACAGTATCACACAGCATAGGATTAGATACACAGCTCAGCAGACAGTATCACAGGATAGGATTAGATACACGGCTCAGCAGACAGTATCACACAGGATAGTATTAGATACACAGCTCAGCAGACGGTATCACACAGGATAGTATTAGATGCATGGCTCAGCAGACAGTATCACACAGGATAGGATTAGATACATGGCTCAGCAGACAGTATCACACAGGATAGGATTAGATACACGGCTCAGCAGATAATATCACACAGGATAGTATTAGATACACAGCTCAGCAGACAGTATCACACAGGATAGGATTTGATACACGGCTCAGCAGACAGTATCACACAGGATAGGATTAGATACACGGCTCAGCAGATGGTATCACACAGGATAGGATTAGATACACGGCTCAGCAGACAGTATCACACAGGATAGGATTAGATACAGGCTCAGCAGACAGTATCACACAGGATAGGATTAGATACACGGCTCAGCAGATAATATCACACAGGATAGGGTTAGATACACGGCTCAGCAGACAGTATCACACCTGATAGGATTAGATACACGGCTCAGCAGATAATATCACACAGGATAGTATTAGATACACGGCTCAGCAGATGGTATCACACAGGATAGTATTAGATACATGGCTCAGCAGACAGTATCACACAGGATAGGATTAGATACACGGCTCAGCAGACAGTATCACACAGGATAGGATTAGATACACGGCTCAGCAGATAATATCACACAGGATAGTATTAGATACACGGCTCAGCAGATGGTATCACACAGGATAGTATTAGATACATGGCTCAGCAGACAGTATCACACAGGATAGGATTAGATACACGGCTCAGCAGACAGTATCACACAGGATAGGATTAGATACACGGCTCAGCAGATAATATCACACAGGATAGTATTAGATACACGGCTCAGCAGATGGTATCACACAGGATAGTATTAGATACATGGCTCAGCAGACAGTATCACACAGGATAGGATTAGATACAGGCTCAGCAGACAGTATCACACAGGATAGGATTAGATACACGGCTCAGCAGATAATATCACACAGGATAGTATTAGATAAACGGCTCAGCAGACGGTATCACACAGGATAGTATTAGATACACGGCTCAGCAGACAGTATCACACAGGATAGGATTATATACACAGCTCAGCAGACAGTATCACAGGATAGGATTAGATACACGGCTCAGCAGACAGTATCACACAGGATAGTATTAGATACACAGCTCAGCAGACGGTATCACACAGGATAGTTTTAGATACATGGCTCAGCAGACAGTATCACACAGGATAAGATTAGATACATGGCTCAGCAGACAGTATCACACAGTAGAGGATTAGATACACGGCTCAGCAGACAGTATCACAGGATAGGATTAGATACACGGCTCAGCAGACAGTATCACACAGGATAAGATTAGATACACGGCTCAGCAGACAGTATCACACAGGAGAGGATTAGATACACGGCTCAGCAGACAGTATCACACAGGATAGGATTAGATATACGGCTCAGCAGACAGTATCACACAGGATAGGATTAGATACACGGCTCAGCAGACAGTATCACACAGGATAGGATTAGATACAAGGCTCATTAGACAGTATCACACAGGAGAGGATTAGATACGAGGTTCAGCAGACAGTATCACACAGGAGAGGATTAGATACACGGCTCAGCAGACAGTATCACACAGGATAGGATTAGATACGCGGCTCAGCAGACAGTATCACACAGGATAGGATTAGATACGCGGCTCAGGAGACAGTATCACACAGGATAGGATTAGATACGCGGCTCAGCAGACAGTATCACACAGGATAGGATTAGATACACAGCTCAGCAGACAGTATCACACAGGATAGGTTTAGATACACAGCTCAGCAGATATTATCACACAGGATAGGATTAGATACACAGCTCAGCAGACAGTATCACACAGGATAGGATTAGCTACATGGCTCAGCAGACAGTATCACACAGGATAGGATTAGATACACGGCTCAGCAGACAGTATCACACAGGATAGGATTAGATACGCGGCTCAGCAGACAGTATCACACAGGATAAGATTAGATACACAGCTCAGCAGACAGTATCACACAGGATAGGATTAGATACACGGCTCAGCAGAAAGTATCACACAGGATCGGATTAGATACACGGCTCAGCAGACAGTATCACACAGGATAGGATTAGATACACTTCTCAGCAGACAGTATCACACAGGATAGGATTAGATACATGGCTCAGCAGACAGTATCACACAGGATAGGATTAGATACACGGCTCAGCAGACAGTATCACACAGGATAGGATTAGATACGCGGCTCAGCAGACAGTATCACACAGCATAGGATTAGATACACAGCTCAGCAGACAGTATCACAGGATAGGATTAGATACACGGCTCAGCAGACAGTATCACACAGGATAGTATTAGATACACAGCTCAGCAGACAGTATCACACAGGATAGGATTAGATACATGGCTCAGCAGACAGTATCACACAGGATAGGATTAGATACACGGCTCAGCAGACAGTATCACACAGGATAGGATTAGATACGCGGCTCAGCAGACAGTATCACACAGCATAGGATTAGATACACAGCTCAGCAGACAGTATCACAGGATAGGATTAGATACACGGCTCAGCAGACAGTATCACACAGGATAGTATTAGATACACAGCTCAGCAGACGGTATCACACAGGATAGTATTAGATACATGGCTCAGCATACAGTATCACACAGGATAGGATTAGATACATGGCTCAGCAGACAGTATCACACAGGAGAGGATTAGATACACGGCTCAGCAGACAGTATCACAGGATAGGATTAGATGCACGGCTCAGCAGACAGTATCACACAGGATAGGATTAGATACAAGGCTCAGCAGACAGTATCACACAGGAGAGGATTAGATACGTGGCTCAGCAGACAGTATCACACAGGAGAGGATTAGATACGTGGCTCAGCAGACAGTATCACACAGGATAGGATTAGATACGCGGCTCAGCAGACAGTATCACACAGGATAGGATTAGATACACAGCTCAGCAGACAGTATCACACAGGATAGGATTAGATACACGGCTCAGCAGATAGTATCACACAGGATAGGATTAGATACACAGCTCAGCAGACAGTATCACACAGGATAGGATTAGATACATGGCTCAGCAGACAGTATCACACAGGATAGGATTAGATACACGGCTCAGCAGACAGTATCACACAGGATAGGGTTAGATACGCGTTTCAGCAGACAGTATCACACAGGATAGGATTAGATACATGCCTCAGCAGACAGTATCACAGGATAGGATTAGATACACGGCTCAGCAGACAGTATCACACAGGATAGGATTAGATACGCGTCTCAGCAGACAGTATCACACAGGATAGGATTAGATACATGGCTCAGCAGACAGTATCACACAGGAGAGGATTAGATACATGGCTGAGCAGACAGTATCACACAGGACAGGATTAGATACACAGCTCAGCAGACAGTATCACACAGGATAGGATTAGATACGCGTCTCAGCAGACAGTATCACACAGGATAGTATTAGATACACAGCTCAGCAGACAGTATCACACAGGATAGGATTAGATACACAGCTCAGCAGACAGTATCACCCAGGAGAGGATTAGATACACGGCTCAGCAGACAGTATCACACAGGATAGGATTAGATACACGGCTCAGCAGACAGTATCACACAGGATAGGATTAGATACACAGCTCAGCAGACAGTATCACCCAGGAGAGGATTAGATACGCGTCTCAGCAGACAGTATCACACAGGATAGGATTAGATACAGGCTCAGCAGACAGTATCTCACAGGATAGTATTAGATACACGGCTCAGCAGACGGTATCACACAGGATAGTATTAGATACACGGCTCAGCAGACAGTATCACACAGGATAGTATTAGATACACGGCTCAGCAGACAGTATCACACAGGATAGGATTAGATACACAGCTCAGCAGACAGTATCACACAGGATAGGTTTAGATACGCGTCTCAGCAGACAGTATCACACAGGATAGGATTAGATACACGGCTCAGCAGACAGTATCACACAGGATAGGATTAGATACACGGCTCAACAGACAGTATCACACAGGATAGGATTAGATACACGGCTCAGCAGACAGTATCACACAGGATAGGATTAGATACACGGCTCAGCAGACAATATCACACAGGATAGGATTAGATACACAGCTCAGCAGACAATATCACACAGGATAGGATTAGATACACGGCTCAGCAGACAGTATCACACAGGAGAGGATTAGATACACGGCTCAGCAGACAGTATCACACAGGAGAGGATTAGATACACGGCTCAGCAGACAGTATGACACAGGATAGGGTTAGATACACGGCTCAGCAGACAGTATCACACAGGATAGGATTAGATACACGGCTCAGCAGACAGTATCACACAGGATAGGATTAGATACACGACTCAGCAGTCAGTATCACACAGGATAGGATTAGATACACGGCTCAGCAGACGGTATCACACAGGATAGGATTAGATACACGGCTCAGCAGACGGTATCACACAGGATAGGATTAGATACACGGCTCAGCAGACAGTGTCACACAGGATAGGATTAGATACACGGCTCAGCAGGCAGTATCACACAGGATAGATTAGATACACAGCTCAGCAGACAGTATCACACAGGATAGGATTAGATACACAGCTCAGCAGACAGTATCACACAGGATAGGATTAGATACACGGCTCAGCAGACAGTATGACACAGGATAGGGTTAGATACACGGCTCAGCAGACAGTATCACACAGGATAGGATTAGATACACGGCTCAGCAGACAATATCACACAGGATAGGATTAGATACACAGCTCAGCAGACAGTATCACACAGGATAGGATTAGATACACGGCTCAGCAGACAGTATCACACAGGAGAGGATTAGATACACGGCTCAGCAGACAGTATCACACAGGATAGGATTAGATACACAGCTCAGCAGACAGTATCACACAGGATAGGATTAGATACACGGCTCAGCAGACGGTATCACACAGGATAAGATTAAATACACGGCTCAGCAGACAGTATCACACAGGATAGGATTAGATACGCGGCTCAGCAGACAGTATCACACAGGATAGGATTAGATACACGGCTCAGCAGACAGTATCACACAGGATAGGATTAGATACATGGCTCAGCAGACAGTATCACACAGGATAGGATTAGATACACGGCTCAGCAGACAGTATCACACAGGATAGGATTAGATACGCGGCTCAGCAGACAGTATCACACTGGGTTGTGAATGGCCGTACTTTCTGACTTTACAAGGTGACTCTTGGATGAATACCGCACACAGCGGATCTGACATTACGCTTGTCTTTCTGTCCTGTACACACAGCCCAGGCCGTACCCTCGCCCGGTATCTGGGCTATTTCAGTCTGCAGCTCTTAAATTATTAAGTAATATCTATTAAAAACCTCCGGCTCTGCCCTGGCAGCGACTTCCTCGCCTCCGCTATAACAAGCCGTCTGATTCCTTTTGTGGTCCGTCCGCTTACAGCGAGTACAGACTTGTGTATTATTCACCCACAGACCGGTGATGGGACACAAGGACGAGCGGGGGGGGGCTGTAACCCATAGCAACCAATCAGAGCGCAGCTCTCATTCATCTAAGGCAGGTGGGACGCTGAAAGCAGAGCTTTGATTGGTTCCTCTTCACTTTCACATTCATTTTGAAGTGGGAGAATAATGTAGAATAATCTGGATTATTGGACAGTTGTAGAAAAGTCTTCAGAAATTTAGCATCAGGACCATCTCCCCGATGGCCGCCACCGTCCAGCCCCGTCCTCCTGATCTTCTCCTGCTGGCTCGGACCGTCAATCTACTTATCGGGCAGAAGGCTTGCATTTCCTTCCGGGAGTCGGGGTTAAACCATGTTAAACTCTTGAATCTAGAAGTAAAGGACGACATTGTGTCGCGCGCAGTTCCCCAAGGAACGGCGCTCCGTCTGGAGAGCACAATCACAGCCATGGAAGCCTGTTAGATGTTCAACTTTCAGCCTCAGCCGATGATCAAGGGAGACGGGGTGCCCTTTAAAATGTGGGACGCGGCTGAATCCGGCAGAGATAAAAGACGTATTTTTTCAGCACCGCGGATCTTTGATGTGATGGAAAAAAAAAATCATATTATTCCTGGTTTATATCATAATAAAACGGAGTGAGAAGAACTTTAATGTGAAGTGGGTTAAGTTCGGGGGAGATCAGGGTGTAAAATCAAGGATGAAAGAAAGCGGAGGAATAAAACAGGGGGCTCACCGGTAATTGGGGCCGAGCAGATTGTCCTCATTTCCATCTGGGACGGTTACGTCTCTCCCCGGTATTTCAGCAGATGAAATAATAGGGGGCATTCATTAGGATGGCACTGAGGGGAAGGAACCGTTTTGATGGTCTCGTTATCGCCGCAGGTCCGACCAATGAGCGCTCGCGTCATCCCTGCTATAATGTGAGCGAAAGACGAGCGGTGACAGTCAGAATGTAGGACAAGAGGATGATGATAAAGAACAATGGCTGTCCACTGTAAGAGGGCTAAATAGGCCCTGGCCGAGAATATGTGAACCATTGCTTTGAACCCTCCAGAGCTGAATTCAGAATTCTCCAGGCTTCAGAGTTTAAACTGTATTGTACCACAGCTGTATAGTGAGTGCAGCTCTGCAGTATAATACAGGATGTAACTCAGGATCAGTAATGTAATGTATGTACACAGTGACTGCACCAGCAGAATAGTGAGTGCAGCTCTGGAGTATAATACAGGATGTAACTCAGGATCAGTACAGGATCAGTAATGTAATGTATGTACACAGTGACTGCACAAGCAGAATAGTGAGTGCAGCTCTGGAGTATAATACAGGATGTAACTCAGGATCAGTACAGGATCAGTAATGTAATGTATGTACACAGTGACTGCACCAGCAGAATAGTGAGTGCAGCTCTGGAGTATAATACAGGAGGTAACTTAGGATCAGTACAGGATCAGTAATGTAATGTACTGTATGTACACAGTGACTGCACCAGCAGAATAGTGAGTGCAGCTCTGATCAGCTGCTGCTCAGTGTGCTGATTGCGGGTGTGGTGGCTGCAGATCCTGCTGTGTGCTCCAGCTCTCCTGAGAACCAACACCTCTCCACCTGGGGATCTGCTCTCTCTCCTACCTAGGGAGGCAGTGGGTTTCCTGGGATGAGTGATGGAGCTAAGTCCCAGGCTTCTGCTTCCCGAACCAGGCCGGCGGGGAGCAGGAAAAGCCAGCAACCGGCCTGCACATCGGAGGACTCGGGGGTGAGACGATCCACCAGGAGTCGCAGCAATGTGGCTCCTACTCCCCCCGGGACTGTGGAGACTCCCAGAAGCCGCAAGGCTTCCAGCATGGAGGTAAAGCCTGACAGCGGCGTTCATGAAGGAAAGCTGAGTGCTCACGGAGGTGAGGCCGACCTCCCTGAGGGGGGGTGGGCGCTGCAGGGACCCCGGGAGTCTGTGTACACCTATGCCTCCCGGGTCATGATCCACCTCCGTGAGTATGAAGATGCCAGTAAGCTCATCAGGAGGCTCTGGGAGGAGCTGCGCTGCACAAGCGCAAAAGCTGCAGGGGCCTCCAAACCAAGAAAGTCCAAGCTCAAAGCCGAGGTAAAAAGACTGAGCAGTGAAATTCAGCTCCTGGAACTTAGGAAAGCCACCATCAGAGAGCAGAGTGGTCCATTCAAAGAAAAACTAATAAATGAAGACCGCTACAGAGAAATGGCTGATACCAGAGAGCAAAGGCAGATGGGGCTGCAGCCTGAGAGCCAGGTGGATGATGAGAGTGATGATGACCAGCAGGAAGCCCCACCTGGCAGCCTGCAAAGTCACCTGCAGGCCACGTGCAGTGAGCTCCCTGCAGGACAGGCGACAGTGACATCCGGTCGCAGTTCTGCCGGCTCTGGGGAGGACAGTGACAGCAGCGGCCAGGGAGGGGCGCTAATGGCGGAGATTAAGCTCCTGGAGTCCCCAGTGTGCCTCCAAAACTTCCATCTTGGTGACGATCTACCAGAAGAGGCACCTGGGGGCCACAAAAAGGCAAAGAAGACCAAGCCAAAGCTGCAGGAAGCGGTAAGATACGTATATGCCCCCCTCCCTGTACCCCCTGAGTCGGCGGCAGGCTCAGCTCGCTGTATAAGCCCCGTTGCCCAGCCCAGCCCGGGTTCTGCTGTGGATCCGGTGCAAAGGCGCGGGGAGAATACAGAGCGCGGTAGTGAGGCGCAGAGCTCCGTCTCTGCTTGTAGTAGCGGGGACGCAGCAGGAGGTGCATCAGCCGAGAGGCTGGACAGTGAGGGCGGCCCGGCGGCGGGCGTTCCATCAGGCCACGATGCTGTGGTGCGCTCCTCAGTGGAAGGGGGGAGCAGCCCGGTGTCGGGGGCAGCTCCGGTAGCCTCGGCACCTCTGAATGCTGTTGCCGCTGATCACTTAGTTGAGAAGCGGCGGCAGTGTGAGGGGGCTGTTGGGGCTGAGCGTTCCGGTCCTCCCAAGAAAGTGCTATTTTGTGTTGGCGTCGCTGGTCCGGAAGATCCTGATGCTAAACAGCAGCTAAAGATCAGCGGCACATTATACCAAATGCCAAACAGCGGAAATTACCGACCGATGATGTGGAGGGCACACATAAGACTGGGGGTGAGGTCGCCTCCAGTTCTATGGAGGTGACTGAGCCCCTTGTGCCTGATGCGGAGGTCAAAAGGTCATCCACCATTGTTACTGGTCCAGCAGGAATGAATGTGGTGGTGGAGGTGAATGAGGATAATTCATTGTCTAGTGGTGTGGTTGCTGGTTTGGTGGAGGGTGAGATGGAGGTGGGTAATGGTGATACTGTTGGGGCTGATGTGGTCACTGGTCCGGTTGCCCCCCCGGGGGTGGCAACACCTGTCCAGAGTTATGCCAGTGTCGCCTCCGGGGCAAATAGGGCATCCTCCTCGTCTCCGGGCTTTGGGGACGGCATGTTGCAACGGCGCCTTCTGGAGGCTCTAAAGAAGGGGGAGAGATCACTAATGGTAGAGGGTCGAGAGGTTGATCTATCCTTCTGGATAGAGAGGCATGGCCTCGGGGCCTTCCGAGAGCAAAAAGGGGGAGATACAGTGTGGTCCCTCCCAACAGCCGGGCAAGGCAGTGTGCGTAGGAATGTGGTCCGTCTTCGGTGGAGGGGCAGTGATGCATGTCCGCCAAGGTCTAAAGTTGTGGAGCTCCTGCTGAGGATGGGCTTCAAGGCAATTGACATATACGCCTTGATACATCCCTATTCCACGCCTGAGTTTGATGTCAGCTTTGTTCGGCCGGAGGGGCTTGAGCTCTTCTGGGCGAATTATGAGTTGGCAAAAAATGAGCCTGGCTGGCGGGACTTTGCCGTTCTGTCAGTGTCTCGTCAAAACCAGATCAAGAAAGTGACCGTGATGACTCGTAACGAGTCGCTTTCTTGCTATGACATCATGACGTGGCTTGGTCGGTATGGAGAGGTGGTGGAGATGCCAAAGAAAAACTGCGACGAGTTTGGTATCTGGTCAGGGGCCTGGACGTTTATGGTAAAACTTAAGCGTTCAGGTGGTACGGTTGCCCACATTCCATCGTCTGCCTTCCTGGGTAGGGATCGCATCCTGGTCTTCTACCAGGGGCAACCGAAGCTCTGTCACAGGTGCGGCGACCCCACACACTTCAGTGCAAACTGCACCGTGCAGAAATGCGCGTTGTGTGGGGGTGTCGGCCATCTTGCCGCCTCTTGTGTGGAGATTAGGTGCCACCTGTGTGGTGAGTTAGGTCACCCATTCAGCCGTTGTCCTTGCTCCTTTGCTAATGCAGTCGAGACCCCGGTGGGAGTAAGCCGTGAGGCCGATTCTGCTGGGGAGGGGACTAGCAGGGGTGGGGGAGCTGAGGGGCCAGGGAAGAAAAGCAATAAAAAGACGCCTGCCCAGCGTCTAGACAAGCGCAGACAGGAGAGGGAGCGGGGCGAGCCCCAGACTACCGGGGCAGCCCCTGTCCTGGATGCCAGTCTTGCTGCTGAGGCCCCGAGGGATGATGAGTTGGATGAGGAGGTCAGGAGGATCCACAAGGAGGAAACTGCCTCTGCTTCAGAATCCTCCCATTATGAAAGTATGGATGAAGATAATAAGCGGTGGCTAGAGAACAAGCGTAAGGTCGGCACCAAAAAGAAGAAAAAGAAGGGAGATAAAACATCTTCTCCCGCTCTGACCAAGGTACCTAAGGAAAGTAAAACCGACTCCCCTCTGGTTGGTCTTTCTAACCGGTTCCAAGCCCTTGATAACATCTCTTCCTCTGAGGAGGAGGGTGAGTTTCCGGCTTCAGCGGAGCTTACAAGGGGCGCCGAGTCTCCTTCTCCTGGGGATGCAAGGTCCTTGGGGGGAGGGACTGGCCCAGAGTCCGGAGACGAGGACGAAAAAAGAAGGAAAAATGCAGGAATGGACACCTCTGTGTCATTAAAGAGGCAGAGGATAAGGGGAGTGGGAAGAGGAAAGCCGTCTAACTTAATCACCAATGATGGCGGTACCCACTCCGTTGACGCTGGCGTCCATTAATGTTGCCAGCATTAAGTCAAATATGGCTAGATTTGCGGCCTTTGATTTTCTCAGCCGGGTTGAAGCTGAAATTTTCTTTTTGCAAGAGACCAGGCTGCCAATTATGGCAGAGGTGTTTATAGCTAAGAGGGAGTGGAGACTCGGGCCTTCCTATTGGTCTCTTGCGGCCGAGCTGTATAGCGGAGTGGCGGACCTTTTTACCGCACCGGTAGAATGCCGACGGGTTATTGAGTTAGAAATGGGGAGGTGCCTGATATTAGATGTCCTCATGAAGGGACAGGAGCTTCGGCTCATTAACATCTATGGTCCCCAATCTAAGTGGGACCGGAAGTGTCTCTTTACGAGGATCAAGCCCTACCTTTTTACGAGTCGGCAGGTCGTCTTTGGAGGGGACTTCAACACTGTCACGAGGCCCCGGGATAGAGGAGGTTCCAGAGACAAGCTGACTTATGATAGCGTCGCCCTTAATAGTATAGCTAGTGAGGCTCGCCTGGTGGATGTCCACATCCGGCAGACCCCAGGCCACGAGGGGTTCACCTATCATAGAGGTAACTGTAGGTCCAGGATAGACAGGGTTTATTTAAAGGAGGAAGCCGTCTCTTCAGCAGTATCTGTTGTTGAGGTGGAGTTCTCCGATCACTGTTTGATTTTGTTTTCCCTGAATGTTACAGAGACCCCGCGGATGGTAAGAGGCTTTTGGAGGCTCAATTCGTCTCTCTTGGAAGAAGCGGAGATAAGACAGTCCTTTGAGGATTTTCTTCAGAGCCAGGTACCCTTACTGGATCTTTGTAGTAGTAAGTCAGAGTGGTGGGAGATGTTTAAGAAAAGGGTGGCGAGATTCTTCCGCCAGCTCTCGAGCCTCAGGAGCCTGGACAGGTATCGTCTGTATCAGGGCCTGAGGAGGAAACTCGAGCATCTTGTCTCAACTGGAGGTAGCCGCGAGGAGATCTCTAGAGTGAAATCTTTGCTAATGAGGTGTCAGTATGATAGACACGCATCTTTGTTTTTTGAGAGGGATTACGGGAAGTACCGCTCGCCCGACCCTTACAGAAACTGCAAGATGTCAGTGAATAGTAAAGTTGTTACAGGACTGGTTGACACTGCGGGGTCCCTGAAAAGATCCAGATCAGGGATCCTGGAGGTCGTCAGATCCTTCTACTCGCACCTCTTGGGGAAGAGGGATCTGGATTGGGATGAGATGTCGGCTTTTCTGGCTGAAGCCGTCCCCGAACCAGGGGTAGACCCCTCTCTTGGTGTTTTGACAGAGATGATCAGGGAAGAGGAAGTTAAGCTGGCGATTGAAGGGCTTGTGTAGCACCCTGAGGATTCGGCTGCTACAGGGGTATTGCACCTCAACCCAGAGGTGTGGTATTCCACTCCCGGGTAAGGATGGAGTGTGGAACTGAGCTCAGTTAGCTGCATGCACTACACACATCCCATTTCCGGAGGACAGACCAATGGTACTCCCACTTAATAATGTGCAGGTACGACCGAGTCTGTCCTTGGCTGGAGTGGGAGGGGGGTGGTACATCCCAGTAGTGTAGGGGCAGATAGGGGGAGCAGCCTGGGTAAAGTTAGGAGCTCATTGGGTGCTGGTCACCTGAGCTCATACATAGAGGGAGTATTTAAGGTGGGCACCATCTAAGATCAGGGTCAGTCTGTGAGAAGTCAGTCAGTCAGTAAGTCTTTGCAGAGGAGTGGAAGAGAGCAGAGGAGCAGAGCAGCCCCAGAGCCAAGAGTGAGAGAGGAGAAAGAAAGACCCAGAGGGGGAGAAAGAAGGAACTCTGAGAGCCCAAATTAAATCAAAGGGTGAAGAGTTGGCAACAGGGTACCGGATCCCAAGCTGGCAGAGGCTACAGCACACCTTAGCCAGGAACCGGAGGCCGTGGGCAGAATCTGCCACGGCCACCCACTATATCCACCCGGAAGGCAGACCACGCATAGGGTCAGGGAACCCAGAGACAAGGGTTCACCAACAAGAGGCCCGAGGGAGCCGGACATAGGTGGATCCCTGGTGGGGAAGGCCAGAGACGAGGACAGGACAGAAAGGGAGCTCAGAACCACGCTCCAGAACTACTTGGGGGTTGGCCGAGTCCAGGACCTGGTGGACGCAGCACGGCTCGGGTGGTCACTCAAGGCCGGAGTGACCGGTACAAGAACAGCAGTAAGTAAAGAACCCTGAACTGCACAACCCGACTCTGACTCTCATTACCATCTTCCCTGCACTTCCACAACCACCATCCTCTGCACCTGACCCCCTGAGGCTATACCCCTCCCGTTGGGGGTTATACTACCTAAGCTGCACAAACACCATCAGCCTCAGCGGACCCTGCTGCAGCGGCGGCCGTAGTGACCGCAATTCAACGGGTGGCGTAGTCGACATAAAGAACTTTAGTAACATCAGTAAGGACTGCCACACACTGAGCTTGACACCCTGGGCACGGACCGGGTCACAGCCACTCGGAGACTACAACCCCCATCTGATCCGGCTCCGGGTATCCCCAACAGCACTGGCCCAGGGGGCGCGTCAACTTTGGCGTAGTCGGCAGGATTACGTGCCCACAACAACCGGGTACTGCGTGCCTGAAGAAAAGTTCACCGTTACCTTAAAAAGAAGTCTCCTGCCGGTTCCGGAGGGTCCCCGCCATCGGGCCCCATCACAGGTCGTTTCCCGCCGGTTGTCCGCCATTTGCAGCTTTTTCCCGCCATCCATGGAGTTTCCCGCCACAGGGAGACGATTCCCGCCATTTCCGAAGATTTCCCGCCTTGGAAGAGCGTACGCCATTATGGGCGTGCCAGAGGGTGGCAAGAGACCACCTCCCATCGTGGGCCAGGTCGAAGAATGGCGCCAAAAGCGGAAACCGCCCCCACCAACAGAGACTGTGATGCTGGAAGTGTCCATCAGCGTGAGAGAACTGCCCCTGGAACTGAAGTTGCCTCGGGACCACCCTCAATGTGGGCGGAGACAGAAGAAGGGAACAAAGATGGGTGTCGCCTGGAGCAGTCTGGAGAGAGCGCACCCGGAGACAAGACATCTGGAAGAGAGTCCAGAGAGAGCCTACCCGGAGATGGAGGGAGAGCCAGGCAGCACCGACCCAGAGGTCAGGAGCCTGATGCGGGCCGCCACTCCAGGCAGCACCGACCCAGTGGTCAGGAGCCTGTTGCAGGTCGCCACTCCAGAAGGCCTGCTGGAGATCCTAACACAGCTCCCCCGAGACCGGGAGTGTGCACAGACCGCGCTGGAGGGCCTCGCACGGAGGATGGCCCGGGTACAGCGAGAGACGTTGGCGGAGTGGAGCCGAGAGATGGCCCAGCAGACCGAGACTCGTCAGTGGAGCATGCCACCCGAGACGAGGAGACAGACCGCCTCTGAGGATGACGCAGGAGGACTGAAGGCCGGAGACGGCGCCGAGAAGGGAGCCGAACGAATGGAGGCAGGTAAAGGGGACGTCACTACCCCGAGCCGGGAAACCGCGTGCCTGCCCCAGCTCCCCGTCGCAGAGCCCGAAGTACCCCCTGCCGTGCCCGTCGCTGCAACGTCACCGCCGCAGACTAGGCCTCAAACGGAAGCCGCGACCCCTGTGACGTCACACGCCTCGACCCCGAGCGTGGCCAAGCAGGAAGTACCATCGGCCTGGTCGCAAGGCCTAGTACCCCCGGGCGACGCAATACCAACAGCGCCCCCTACCTCCGCGGAGCCCCCGGCCTGGTCGCAGGGCCAAGTAACACAGGGCGCCGCCGTTCTTACGGTGCCCTTTACTTTCAAGGTGCCCCAAGCCTGGTCGCAAGGCCTGGGCAACCCGGGCGCCGCTACCACCACTGCGCCCATAAGAACAAGAGTGCCGCACCTGGGTGAAGACCTGTTCGCCCAGCATACGTGCCCGGATGGGCAGCCCTTCATATGGCCACCGGAGTTTCACCATCCCCGACTCCGGAAAGAGAGACCCCTAGACGAACCCCTGATTCCGGTTCCGAAGCCTGTAAAGAGGATCTCGCCCCCGCTAGAAGAGACCCAGTTTGAGTGGGATCCCACCGGAGAAGACCTCATGGGGTTCACTCAGGAGACTCGGGCAGCCGCAGCGGAGCGTGCAGAGTGCTGCCGCCAGCAGCTCGAGGTCTTTGAGAGGGAGCGGAGAGAGAGGCGGGTCCGGGAACAACAAGCCCAAATAAGGAGCGCGGAGCAGAAGAGCCGGACCAGGAGAAACCCCCGTGCAGCGCATGGTCCCCGTACCATCGGGACTGTGATAAAGTTCAATCTGCAGCATGGGTGGGGTTTCATCAGGGATCACCGCACCCCAGGCGACGTCTTCGTGACCAGGAGAGACGTTGAGTCCCACCTACCGGAGGGACACAGAGGTCGTGACCTGTATTTAGGGGACGAGGTCACCTTCACCCGGCACAAGTGTGCCAAAGGACCCTACGCCCTCCATGTGCATCGCCTGACGGAGGAGGAGTTGCGGTGTGAGGAGGAGCAAGAGGACCCGGACGGGTCTGAAACAGAAACTGTCCACAAAGAAAGAGCAGGAGGACGCCGTCGTTGAAGTACGGTAGTGAAGAGACTGTATAAAGTTACCCGTCGGGGTATAAGAACTGTTACTGCTGCTAGTTAAAATATAGTCCCCGTTGGGACCAGCAAATTGAACTGTTAACCCCGTGTGTCCCTATTCCCACTGACCGAGGACTGAGAGCGGTCATTCCTCCCTAATACCTGGCCGAGGACTGAGAGCGGCCATATTCCCTTGTAAATAGTTGCGCTTCCTAAAGCGCCCCCTACTGGTTTTATGGGAAAACCATTTTCTTCAAGAGACTGTCGCACTTTACCCGGTCACAAGTTGCACCGTGACCGGAGGTACCAGAAGACAAGAATGTTTCTAATGAAAAGTTTTATATGAAAAGTTTTATATGATGTTTTATTATGTTGTTTATGCAAAAATTGTATGTTTTGGTGTTTTTTATATCTTACAGCCCGAGGACGTGCTGTGATTTACCAGGGGGGAATGTAGCACCCTGAGGATTCGGCTGCTACAGGGGTATTGCACCTCAACCCAGAGGTGTGGTATTCCACTCCCGGGTAAGGATGGAGTGTGGAACTGAGCTCAGTTAGCTGCATGCACTACACACATCCCATTTCCGGAGGACAGACCAATGGTACTCCCACTTAATAATGTGCAGGTACGACCGAGTCTGTCCTTGGCTGGAGTGGGAGGGGGGTGGTACATCCCAGTAGTGTAGGGGCAGATAGGGGGAGCAGCCTGGGTAAAGTTAGGAGCTCATTGGGTGCTGGTCACCTGAGCTCACACATAGAGGGAGTATTTAAGGTGGGCACCATCTAAGATCAGGGTCAGTCTGTGAGAAGTCAGTCAGTCAGTAAGTCTTTGCAGAGGAGTGGAAGAGAGCAGAGGAGCAGAGCAGCCCCAGAGCCAAGAGTGAGAGAGGAGAAAGAAAGACCCAGAGGGGGAGAAAGAAGGAACTCTGAGAGCCCAAATTAAATCAAAGGGTGAAGAGTTGGCAACAGGGTACCGGATCCCAAGCTGGCAGAGGCTACAGCACACCTTAGCCAGGAACCGGAGGCCGTGGGCAGAATCTGCCACGGCCACCCACTATATCCACCCGGAAGGCAGACCACGCATAGGGTCAGGGAACCCAGAGACAAGGGTTCACCAACAAGAGGCCCGAGGGAGCCGGACATAGGTGGATCCCTGGTGGGGAAGGCCAGAGACGAGGACAGGACAGAAAGGGAGCTCAGAACCACGCTCCAGAACTACTTGGGGGTTGGCCGAGTCCAGGACCTGGTGGACGCAGCACGGCTCGGGTGGTCACTCAAGGCCGGAGTGACCGGTACAAGAACAGCAGTAAGTAAAGAACCCTGAACTGCACAACCCGACTCTGACTCTCATTACCATCTTCCCTGCACTTCCACAACCACCATCCTCTGCACCTGACCCCCTGAGGCTATACCCCTCCCGTTGGGGGTTATACTACCTAAGCTGCACAAACACCATCAGCCTCAGCGGACCCTGCTGCAGCGGCGGCCGTAGTGACCGCAATTCAACGGGTGGCGTAGTCGACATAAAGAACTTTAGTAACATCAGTAAGGACTGCCACACACTGAGCTTGACACCCTGGGCACGGACCGGGTCACAGCCACTCGGAGACTACAACCCCCATCTGATCCGGCTCCGGGTATCCCCAACAGCACTGGCCCAGGGGGCGCGTCACTTGCCCTAAAGAAATCTCCCGGTCCAGATGGCTTAACATCTGAATTCTATAAGACCTTTAAGGACGCCTTGGTTCCCCTCTTGACTGAGGTATTCAGTGAGTGTCTTTCCTCGGGCACTCTGCCAAAGTCAATGAGGAGGTCTGCCCTGATCATCTTGTCAAAGGGTAAGGACCCATCTTGCATTGAGAATTGGCGTCCCATAGCGCTTCTCAATGCAGACAGGAAGGTTTTGGCAAAGGTGCTGTTTAATCGGCTGGTGAAATTTGCACCCCAGCTCCTTTCGGGGGCCCAGCATTGCTCTGTTCCGGGCCGCAGTACAATTAGTGCTGTACTCTGTGTCCGAGAGGCGGTGGAGCAGGGTAGGGCTGGTCACTGGAAGGGGTACATGCTGTCATTGGACCAGGCAAAAGCGTTTGATCGGGTTAATCATGAGTACCTCTGGTCTGTCCTTCTGAGATATGGCCTGCCGGGGGGCTTTGTTGATTGGCTTAAGACCTTGTACGCTGGGGCAGAGAGTTTCCCGCTTGTGAACGGTTGGATTGGCAGCTCTTTTGAGGTTGGGTGTGGTATTCGCCAGGGTTGTCCCTTGAGCCCGCTACTGTACGTGTTTGCGATTGACCCACTTCTTAGGAGGGTGGAGCGTGGACTGTTGGCTGGGATCGGGATGGACCGGGCAGCACCGGAAGCCACTCTGAGAGTGGTGGCGCATGCCGATGACGTCACCGTTTTTGTTTCCTCTGATGGGGAGGCAGAATGGCTGATGTCAGAGGTAAATCGCTACTCGGAGGCATCCGGGTCTAAGATCAACCGGGATAAGTGTGAGAGTCTCTGGCTGGGAGGAGGAGATCCTGGTTTTGATCTCCCGGACACCCTTCCAGAACCCAAAGTCTCTGCAAAAGTTCTTGGCATCGAATTTGGCCAGGGGGATTACCCCAAACAAAATTGGGACAGCAGGCTAGAGATCGCCACTCAGAAGGTGAACCAATGGAAGGGTTGGTCTTTGACCCTAAGGGAAAGGGTAAACCTGATGAAAACTTACCTGCTCCCTTTGCTGATCTATCTGGGCAGTGTGTGCATTTTGCCAGAGCCTCTCTGGACTCGGGTCTACAGTTTGTTCTTTCAACTGTTATGGGGGAATAGACTGAACCTGGTCAAGAGGGAGGTTACTTACCGTACGAGGAGACTAGGAGGGTTGGGTATGGTCAACCCTGTGGTATTCCTTGTGAATACCTTCATTAAGATCAATATTGCAAACCTCTGGAAAGAGAGGGCTCCTCCGTGGGTATTCTCCTGTAAGGGATGGTTTCAGCCTTTCTTCCAGGAATGGGAGACAGGAGGGCAAGTGAAGGATCTCCGCACACCGCATGGACCTCTCCCGGCTTACGCTACCGTGGTTCTGAAGGTAATTCGCCGGTGGGGTCTGGGAATGTGGGAGGTCAGGACTCTGCCAAGGAAGCTCCTTGACAAAAGGGTTCTGTTGACCCATTTTCAGAGGCCTCTGGCGCTCAGGGATTGCCCAAGTCGGGATCTTGGGGTGGGTCTGCATCTTTTGAATTCTATAAGGATCCCCTCGAAGGTTTGGGACTTGGCTTGGCGCTGCTTCCATGGGAAACTGTGTGTGAGGGACAATCTGAAGTGTAGGAGCTCTGAGGACAGGAACTGTCCTCGGGAGCATTGTGGTACCATGCTTGAAAGCATGGACCACTTCCTGCTTCGTTGTCCCTTTAACACAGAGGTGTACAACAGGGTGGGCACCTCCATTGGCTGGCCCCGGCTGGCCGGTCTCTCTTATGCGGAATGGGCCTATGGAGCATTCGGGGACCTGGGTGGTCGGGACCGCTGCACCTTATTTCTAGTTAGCGCAGTGGTTAGGTATCACACGTGGAACGCACGGTGCTTAGTATCGACGCAGCGGAAAATCCTCCCAGTGGACGATGTGTTTAGGACCATAGTCGGTGACCTGGTGAAGGTGCGTTCTCTGGAGTATGAGAGACTGGGTACACGGAAGGCCGCTCTCCTCTGGAGGGGCTTTTCTTTTAGTGTGCCCTAGTCTGGTCATCTCCTCTCCTGGTGGTGGGCTGCTGCTGGCACCATAGATTTTTGTTTTATTGATCAGTAGACAGTGATGTAGGGCTGCAGGCGCCGAACTTGGGCTTTGTCAGTTGTGGTTATTGTATTGTTTGTTTCTGTATATATTGTATATATGGGTTTGGGTGGAGGTGTTAGGTTGGGTGGAGGGAAAAGGGGGGAGGTGGGTTCATCTTGTGGGACACTGGTCATTTGGGGGAAAAACTGGCACTGCCTGATCTGGCCTATGGACGTTGGACGTTGGACTGAGGCATGAGGCGCAGGAGCAGCTCTCAGGTCATTGCCGGGGAGGGACTGGTGGGCTTGAGTGTGGGGGGTTTTGTTTTGTCTTGTATATATTTGTATAGTTAGTATTTATTTTATTTTATTTTATTTATTTATTTATTTATTTATTTTAAAAAAAAAGAATGTATATATTAGTTTGTATATAATTTGTCGGTTATTGTTTATTATATTGTTATTATTTGTTTGGTAACCGGACCAGATGTCATGGTGTAGGTAGTTATTATTGTGTATATATGTATAATATGTGTGTGAGGAGAGAGGGAGCGGCTGGACCAGTTCATTACACTGTTTATTTTCTGGTTATTAATTTTGTTATGTTTCTGTTATTATTATTGTTATGTTTTTCATTTTTATAATAAAAGATCTACAGGATGTAACTCAGATCAGTAATGTAATGTATGTACACAGTGACTGTGTAGTGAGCTGGCCGGCTCTGGCTGTTCTGTGATAATTGATATAGAGCCTGTTACAGAAGTGATTACACAGGATGATGTTGCCACCTTGTGGCCAGAGGTTGCACCTGCGCAGGGTGTGATGACTGAAAAAAAGACTGAGCCTCCTGTGTCCCGCCCTAGAGAGTCACGTGACCAAAGTGGGAAGCAGGAAAAAGCGTGTGTAGAGTCTGCTGTGGTCTGTGAAAAGAGCCAGGACGGTGTGCAGGCCCTCGTGTGTGGCGCAGGAGAGACTCTCAACGTGATTTCTTCTATCTGACACCATATCTCGGAGCCTTCCCCAGCTCCAGCACTGCTGAAGGATTCAGCTGTTATACTCCCTGCTACTGGAGTGTGGACTACATAAGGGGACCCACCAGAGCTTCTATCTGGATCAGAGAGACTGTAAGCGGGACCTCTGGCGAGAGGCCGAAGTATCCCTTCCTTTCTTTCCGCGAATTCTGCTGTTCCTGGTTTTTTTTTTCCGTCTGGGACGCCCTCCTGCAAAGACAGACAGGCCTGCGACGGAGGACACATCCTTCTGGAGTAAAGGACTGGTAACGTGTGAGTAGGGACAGTGAGGGTCAGCTTATCACTACACGTTATTACTGTGCATATTTACGGTTGTCATTTATTGTTTTTTTCTTTGCTGTGTTAAAAATGTATACGAGTAAAGATACGGTTATCAAGATAGAGTCTGTGTGTGGGGATCTTGCTGGGCCAGATCATAGATACCAATGCGCGGCCTTGCCCGCGGTCACTTCATCTGGCGTAGTCGGCAGGATCTGTGACCAACAGGATTCCCACCCAGGCCACGTGTACAGTCAGAAACCCCCGCCGGTGTCTATTGTGAATCAGGTCAGGAAATTTGGCGGACGAAACTACCCTGTACCAGAGTGGGTGGAACAAGTCCGGATACTGGGGGAAATGTATAATATTGACCCTAAGACCTTGGCAGAAATGGCGGTACTGACGCTAGAGTGGGAGGCATGGACGACAGTCAGACTGGAGACGGTCAGGGGCCAGCGTACAGTAGATGATTTGGTGCGGGTGCTGGAGAACACCTATGGGCCGACCACATACCAGGGAACACTGCAACACATGTTCTTTAGACGGACGCAGCTTGAATGGGAGGATATTCCCCAATATGCGAACGCCCTTCAGGTACTCCTTGAACAAACCTGTGGAAAAGGGGAGCAACTAGCTGGTATGGCTTCTCGTGACCTGGTACTGAGAGACCAATTTGTAATAGGACTGAGAGACCAGTATCTTAACCGCACGTTACAGGACTTGATCCGGATGATGCCGGCTCTTACTTTTGCTGAAGTCAAACAGGAAGCCATAGAACGTTCAAGGGGACCCGTCATGGATGTGGGGATTCAAGGTGCTGCGTGCAGATCCATATCTGACATTAAAAATCCGAACAGTGACACGGAAGACCTGAAACAGATGGTAGCAGACTTACAGAGACAGATATTACAGTTAACATTAGACCGACAGGGAGACCAGCGAAGACAGCCTAGTCGTCCCGTGGGACAGTGTTGGTCATGCGGTGATCCTCGCCATAGGGCAAATCGTTGTCCTCAACACTTCCCTCCGCAACAACCTCCGTCGCACCAACGAACAAACCCTCAGTCACCCCAGCGAAGGGAATTTCGATCAGACCAGCGAATGGAACCCCAGCCATATCCACAAGCAGAGCTACCACGCCGGGCCTCACCACAATGGCCGCCGTTAAACTAGACACCCCTGCAGCTGAGGCTCGCGCAGCAGGGGAGGCCAAGGAGAGGGGTGTGGAAAAACAGAGCCGATGGCGGAGTGCTTTTGCCTCGAATAGCCCGACACTTGAAGTTGTCCTGGAAGGAATTGCCGTACAGGGACTGATGGACACCGGGTAACAAGTGACCACGATCTCTGAACAGTTTTACGAAAATTACCTCAAACCAAGATCTGCTCGTGACCCAGACACCGCCATTAAGATTATTGCGGCTAATAATCTACCCATGCCAGTGACCGAAGTTGCTTGAATGGACACAAAGGCCTGCGGACAGGACTTAGGGAAACGAGGGATCGTCATCGTCAAGGAAGGTTTCGGCTCCGAAACCCCAGTGATAGTTGGAATGAACATCTTGAAAGACCTAGATCTTATGCTGTTGACAAGAAAAGGACCCAAATACTGGCAGAAAGTCACCAAACATAAGTCTGGCGTTCCAGCGCGTAATCCGGACCGTTGGACTTCAACAGATGGCAGAGGAACAACTACCCCTAGCCGCCATTACGGTGCCACGCCGTACCCGGATTACTTTGCCTGCTGAAAAAGAGACAGTCATTTCCTTACCCCTTAACACCCACCGACAACTTGAGGGGGTTGAAGTGTTCATCGAGCCGAGGACCCCAAGTGGGGGTAAGCTAAACCCACTAGTTGCTCGCACTCTAGCCGTCGTGAGGAACGGGAGAGTCCCTGTCAGGCTAAACAACACCGCAGACGTAGGCGTAGCCCTTGAAGCCGGCACTCAACTTGCCCGGGTATATGCTCTACCCACGGAAGTGAATCCCATTGGGCCCCTAGAATTCACCCCGTCTACAGAAGGCGACTGGACGGTAACCGTCTCAGCCATAAACGCTCAAGTAGACGATGAAGACATTGGGCGAAAACTACGGGAAAAAGTGCAGCTAGACACGTCTCAGTACACCAAGCAAGAAGTGTCTCAAGTGGAGGAACTCCTGCGGGAACACCAAGACTCCTTTGCAAAGCATGACACAGACTTTGGGTGTACCACCAGTATTCAGCACGAGATACCCACGGGAAATACCCCCCCTATCCGCGAGAGGTACCGGCAGATACCACCTCAGCAATACCAGGAGGTGAAAAGCCTGTTAGAATCTATGCTACACGCCGGAGTGGTACGTGAAAGCCAGAGCCCGTGGGCTGCACCCGTGGTGATAGTCAAAAAGAAAGATGGTTCCCTAAGGTTTTGCGTGGACTACCATAGGCTGAACGCTTGCACTATCCGGGACTCATATCCACTTCCTCGGATCGAAGAGTCACTGACCGCCCTGAAGAAGGCCAAATATTTTTCGTCCCTAGACCTGGCCAGTGGATATTGGCAGGTTCCAATGAGTGGGAAGGACAGGGAAAAGACCGCCTTCATCCTTCCCATGGGCCTGTATGAGTTCGACCGGATGCCGTTCGGCTTGAATAACGCACCGGGGACCTTTCAGAGACTAATGGAACGCTGTCTGGGGGACTTCAACTTTGAGTTTACGCTGATATACCTTGACGACATCGTGGTATACTCCGCCACCTTTGAAGATCATCTTCACAAGCTTGGCCAAGTGTTCCAGCGCTTGAGGCGACACGGCTTGAAGTTGAAGCCCAGCAAGTGCCGTCTGTTCCAGCAGGAAATCGACTACTTGGGTCACCGGATCTCGGCCGAAGGCGTCCAGCCCTCTCCGGAGAAGATAGCAGCCGTTCAAGAGTGGCGGCAGCCAACTACCGTCAAAGAAGTCCGGGCCTTTCTGGGGCTAGCAGGCTACTACCGTTGGTTTGTCAAGGACTTTGCTCGGCTTGCTGAACCACTGCATGAGGTTCTCCGAGGGACTGCGAACAGCCCCAGAGGACGACGCATCAGTTGGGGGCCTGACCGAGAAAAATCCTTTCAGGCACTTAAGGCTGCTCTAACATCACCCCCTGTTCTGGCATATGCAGACTACACATTACCGTTTCAGTTGCACACCGACGCCAGCCTTCAAGGTCTAGGGGCGGTCCTCTCTCAAGTTCAAGATAATAAAGAACGCGTGATAGCCTATGCCAGTAGGTCTCTCCGTGACACCGAAAAGAATCCCGTCAACTACAGCTCCTTCCGCTTGGAACTCTTGGCTCTGACTTGGGCTATGACGGAGAAATTTGCCGGCTATCTGACAGGAGCGGAGGTGCTGGTCATGACGGACAACAATCCTCTTGCCCACCTAGAGAATGCCAAACTAGGGGCAATGGAACAGCGCTGGATGGCCAGGCTCTCTAGATTCCAGTACAAAATTAAATACAGAGCAGGGAACGAGAATCAGAATGCTGACAGCCTGTCTAGAGTGACATCATCCCCGCCAGTGGGGGACCGGGATGAAGAGTTGGAGGAAGATGAGATGCCTGACTTTGCCCGGCTCGCAAAGCAAATAGAAGATAGCCGCCAGTATGCGGTAGGAGGGATTGAAGCCGTAGTGGGATCTCCCCTGTCCCAGCAAGAATGGGCCAAGCTTCAAGATTGAGATCCCGAGCACGTCTTACTGAAACAGTATGTGAATAAACAAGAGAAACCGCCCTCCGAAGTGAGAGCCCGACTATCGACCGGAGCCTTGGCTCTGCTTGCCCAGTGGGATCGGCTGATCGTGAAAGATGGAGTCCTGTGTCGCAGGGCCCTTTTATCCCATATGCTGGAGGAGCGTTTGCAGATTGTCGTCCCGGTGCAGTTGGCCCATGATATGGTGGGCGAAGCTCACAGGAGGAACGGCCACTTCGGCATAGACAAGACCCTCCGGTGGACCCAGCAGTTCATTTTTTGTCCGGGGCTCCGTAAGTTGGTTGAAAACGTCTGTCAAGCATGCCGTACCTGTGAATTCCACAAGTCCGCGGAGCAGCGTGCCCCCGTCCAGACTATTAAGACGTCGAGGCCCCTCGAGCTGTTGATGGTGGACTATCTGTTGATCGGAACGGCGAATAGTGGCTACCAGTACTGTCTGGTGATGGTGGACCACTTCACGAAATTCGCTGTCGCTGTTGCTACCAAGGATCAGACTGCTGAATCAGCTGCACAGGCTATCTGTCAGCAATTTGTTCGGGTCTACGGGTGTCCGGAGCGGCTACACTCTGATCAGGGGGCTTGTTTCGAAGGGCGAGTCATTGAAGAACTCCAACGGATGTATGGAATCAAGAAGTCCAGGACCACCCCTTACCATCCACAAGGGAATGGCGCGTGTGAACGCTTTAACCGGACCCTCTTACAACTGATCCGGACTTTGGCTGAAGACAAAAAGCCAGACTGGCCTCGATTCCTCCCGGAACTGCTGTGGGCCTATAATAATCAGGTCCATTCCGTCACCGGATACACCCCATACACCCTTCTCTTTGGCCGTCCAGGCAAAGACATCCATGAGTTGCAACTGTCTAGCTCCGAAGAAGATACCTGTGGTACCTATCCTTCCTGGCTACAAACACACCGCCAGAGAATGGAGACTGTCTACCGGCTAGTAGGCCGACAAATTCAGGATCAAGTGCACGCTGACCCACTTCCGGTACAAGAAGACCCACTGAATGTAGGTCAACTGGTCCTAGTCCGAATAAAGAAGCCACAAGGGAAACTCCGGCCCAAGTGGGAGACCGAAGTCTATCGAGTAATTGGACAGCCGTACCCCGGTGGCCCCGTCTATTGAGTGCAGGGCGAAGACAGCGGCAGCATCCGAACTTTGCACCGTAATATGTTGCGCCCCTGCCGTTCCCAGCCTGACTCCCCTACTGTGATACCTAGAGAGATGGATATCACTAATACTGTCGGAGAAACTGACCCCGGGGATGTAGAGACTGAATGCATGCCTACCCCTGTCCGTCCGACTGACGCACTTGAACCGATTACCTCCTCTACTGACATGTCGACTGGGAAAGAGAGTGGGGTGACTGATAGGAGAGAGGGGATCCAACCCGTTAGGCGGACAACGAGGACCACTGCAGGGGTACCTCCAGGACAGTCCTACAGAGACCAATATGTGTGGCCCTCTTCCCAGCCGCCCCCTGTCACATCCACAGCCATCGCCGCCCTGGAGCCGGTCGTTGGCAGGGACTGCCAACCTTTGAGTGGGGGGGGCGTGTAGTGAGCTGGCCGGCTCTGGCTGTTCTGTGATAATTGATATAGAGCCTGTTACAGAAGTGATTACACAGGATGATGTTGCCACCTTGTGGCCAGAGGTTGCACCTGCGCAGGGTGTGATGACAGAGAAAAAGACTGAGCCTCCTGTGTCCCGCCCTAGAGAGTCACGTGACCAAAGTGGGAAGCAGGAAAAAGCGCGCGAGGAGTCTGAGAGAGTCTGTGAAAAGAACCAGGACGGTGTGCAGGCCCTCGTGTGTGGCGCAGGAGAGACTCTCAACGTGATTTCTTCTATCTGACACCATATCCTCGGAGCCTTCCCCAGCTCCTGCACTGCTGAAGGATTCAGCTGTTACACTCCCCGCTACTGGAGTGTGGACTACATAAGGGGACCCACCAGAGCTTCTATCCGGATCAGAGAGACTGTAAGCGGGACCTCTGGCGAGAGGCCGAAGTATCCCTTCCTTTCTTTCCGCGAATTCTGCTGTTCCTGTTTTTTTTCCGGCTGGGACGCCCTCCTGCAAAAACAGACAGGCCTGCGACGGAGGACACATCCTTCTGGAGTAAAGGACTGGTAACGTGTGAGTAGGGACAGTGAGGGTCAGCTTATCACTACACGTTATTACTGTGCATATTTACGGTTGTCATTTATTGTTTTTTTCTTTGCTGTGTTAAAAATGTATACGAGTAAAGATACGGTTATCAAGATAGAGTCTGTGTGTGGGGATCTTGCTGGGCCAGATCATAGATACCAATGCGCGGCCTTGCCCGCGGTCACTTCATCTGCACCAGCAGAATAGTGAGTGCAGCTCTGGAGTATAATACAGGATGTAAGTCAGGATCAGTACAGGACCAGTAATGTAATGTATGTACACAGTGACTGCACCAGCAGAATAGTGAGTGCAGCTCTGGAGTATAATACAGGATGTAACTCAGGATCAGTAATGTAATGTATGTACACAGTAACTGCACCAGCAGAATAGTGGGTGCAGCTCTGGAGAATAATACAGGATGTAACTCAGGATCAGTACAGGATCAGTAATGTAATGTATGTACACAGTGACTGCACCAGCAGAATAGTGAGTGCAGCTCTGGGGTATAATACAGGATGTAACTCAGGATCAGTAATGTAATGTATATACACAGTGACTGCACCAGCAGAATAGTGAGTGCAGCTCTGGAGTATAATACAGGAGGTAACTCAGGATCAGTACAGGATCAGTAATGTAATGTATTTACACAGTGACTGCACCAGCAGAATAGTGAGTGCAGCTCTGGAGTATAATACAGGATGTAACTCAGGATCAGTAATGTAATGTATGTACACAGTGACTGCACCAGCAGAATAGTGAGTGCAGCTCTGGAGTATAATACAGGATGTAACTCAGGATCAGTACAGGGTAAGCAGAGCCCACAGCTGTGGGTGACCTCTCCAGATCTCCTATCTCTGACGGACATGTATTATTATTCATTACTGTTTGCTCATTCATGCTTTTTGGGATAGGAGCAGTGCATCGGGGGTCGTGACACTTGTTCTAAAAATGGCAGTAACTAGTTATTACCCAGAGTGCTCTGCTGCACATCATGGCCTATAGACAAAGGCTAAGGCCTATGTTAGGTTCTTCTAAAAGGGAATTTAGAAGTGGTGCGTTCTATATTAAGAGTCTGGTGTCTTTACCCTAGCATTAGGCCCATAGAACACGGACACGTCTCCTCCCCGCTGTCTTGCTTTTTCCGCCATGACAAGATTATAACAATATCATTTGTTCCATGGTGAACCCTTTTTTTCCCCCCTTAAATTAATGAGCATAAGGTTGTCAGGGGCTGCCATGGCAACGGGTGGTTGCCAGGGAACCCATAGCGAGGCTTTGCTTGCGGAGCGTAATAAGGGGGTCATATTAACTAACAGAGAGGTGGCAGTGAAAAGTATTATGAAGTCATTAACCCCTTTCATGCTGCACAGGGGCAAGATCCCTCCTTATAATGTACATATTAATTTACAAATGAGAACATATTATTTTAGGGTGCTTTGCTGCACTTTTTCTCACAGCAGCACAGAGCACTGGAGAGAGAATATTGGGGTTTACATATGACTATCCCTTACGCCAGAGCCCTCCTCATACTTATGACTCCTCATCATCACCAATAACGCACTTTCTCCTGGTCTTGTCACATCCTCCCCCATCTGTGGGTTGTGCAGCTGGCTCCTGCGGTGACAGATGTGACAGGCAGTTAAACCTCACCCAGAAAATGCAGAGAAAATTCACAGCTGAGTGGCCATGCGGCCTCCGCGTGATGCCAGCCTAGTGTAAATTCTCACTAAATTCAGTCTTTGAGTTGTATGATCAGAGCTGATGACTAGTCAGTTGTGATGTCACCACATATCCTCTCTAGGTAGTGATGTCATCACTTCAGTGAGCTGTGATCTCACGGCTGATCATCAGTTATGATGTCACCTCACATCTTCTTTAGGTTGTGAGGTCACTTTTTATCATCAGTGAGATGTGATGACACCAATTCAGTGAGATGTGATGTCACCACTCATCAATGAGTTGTGATGTCACCATTTATTACACAAGGATGCAAAATTTGGGTTTATGAATTTTTTTTCAAATTCAATGACTGATTCTTATGTTTTCTTATACCCTGATTTCAAAAAACACTTCTATTTTTAAACATCGCATATGGATTTTGCACAAAATGCGTGTGAAATTACGTACAAGCGAGATGAACAAGAAAAATCCTTATTGTAGCCAAAAATGTACACAGTATTATACTGTATATAAAAATTTATTAAACATTCATTCTGCAACTTTATTGGAGATTAATTCTTGTGCCTTTTCCTTTTTTCTTCAAAGCTTCTCTTGATACCTCTCTCTTATAGAAGGCCTGCGGATCTTCTCTGTGAAGCATCCAGCAGTAGTGCCCCATCATGTTCACGTTCCATCTACCTTGGTATCATTGGTCAATCTCCTTGATATCCTGAAGAAATCTTTCTCCTAGCTCTTCGCTAACAGCACTAAGGTTTTCAGGAAAAAGAAGTCCAAATGGGAATGTAAAAATTGTAACTTGAAATTCATCAGATAACCCAAGGATTTGATAAGTTTCAGCACGTTCTCCCCGATGGACTTAAAATTTGGATCTTTGTGTTACCTACAAATTTCTTCACAACTTCTTTAAAGGAATCCCAAGCTTTCATTTTTGTTTCGAATATGTTGTCCCTCATGAGTTTCCAATATCCGGACCCAAAAAAATGCCTTCCTTCAGTTTTGCTTTGGACAGTACCTGAAACTTGGTACACAAGTACTTAAAAATCTCTCCTTCTTTCAGCAGAGCTTTCAGAAACTGCTTCATCAGTCCAAGCTTAATGCGGAGTGGTGAGAGGAGAACTTTTGTGGGATCAACTAAACTTCCTGCAAGTATATTCTTGAGTCCAGGTTGCAAAGATGTTCTTGTTGGCCAACTTTTTATCTCCAGTGAGGAGTCCCATCCCGGCTGTCCCATTCACCGAAAAGGCGTGGGTACTTTGAGTATCGCCTTGCTGCACAAGGAGCAAAGAGAGAACTTTCTGATCACCACATGTTGGCCATCCTTGATCCTTGTAGTTAAGTTTCTTGAGAATAAAGTCTAAATTCTCATAGCTTTCCCTCAAGTGCACAGAATGCCCTACAGGCACTGAAGCATACTTGCTGCCATTGTGCAGCAGCACAGCTTTCAGGCTTTTTTTGGTTGAATCAATAAAGAGTCTCCACTTGCTCACATTGTACTCAACGTTACATTTTTCCATTAGTCAGGAACATCACAGCAATACACTAGAGCACTGTCTTGAGAAACGTATGGAAGGAATTCCCTTTCTCTGCTTCTGTACCATAAAAAACAGGTACCAGGAGCAAGCAGGTTCTTTTTCTTTAGTGTAGACTCTAGAGTCTAAAGGTTCTGCAGAATGTTTAGGAAGGTCCAAGTCCCTGACTAAATCATTTAATTTGAGTTGTGACAAAAGCTGTGGCTCGTTGGGACCAGTGTGAGAATCTTTGTCAGAATTCTACTCTTCAAGTTCTGAATCTTCTGAATAAGGTGTATCTTTAAGTTTCTCCAGAGGTGAAGGGACAGGTATTCCTGGACCGTGAGGCCTAGGGCGAATCGCTGACAGGAGGTCCGGGGATATAATTTCCTTCTTATTTTTAAGATTGAAACCCTCCACGTTGCACTTACAAAAGTAGCAGTCATGACTATGATTTTCCAGTTCCCTCCAGATCATAGCATTGCCAACAGTTCTTCTACAGAACCAGAACACATTACACGTGGAGCCCACGACTTGTCCTGACCACCTAGTTTTACATCAAAGTATGTATAATACTCGTTTCTAACAAAGTCCGTAATGTTCCTTCGTTGTTTCTTCACTACAAAACCCCAAATGTAGAAAAAGTTGGCGGGTGAATTAGGACACCTCCTTGTAGTCATTTTGATCATGTTGTTAGAAACAGAAGCTTAATCAACCGCAACCACCAAATACTGACAGGAATAGTGGAAAGCATCGCACCGCCACACTCTTATCAACGCTGTCTAAAAGAAAGTCTGCCTTTGCTCCCCATAGCAACCAATCACAGCGCAGGTTTCATTTTTTATACTGCTGAGGTAAAATGAAAGATATGTTATGATTGGATGTTATGGACACCACCACGCTCTTTGGAAACTGGGTTAAGAAAAGCTTCTCTGCCCACAGCAGCCAATCGCAGCACAGGATCCATCAATATTTAACCAATCTAATGACTCCAAAATCATCCACAAAAGGTCACGCAAAGGGGTCAAAGTATGGTGCAAGAAAAAGTCTATAGAGTCAGTGTTTGTGATGGGATTTTTTTGATATTTTACTGAGTTCAGTGATCGAAAGTATATAAAAATCACCTCTTACTTTTCAAACAATTTTACCCTTGTAGACCTGTGTTGTCAGTCATTTGTGATGTCACCACTTATCAGTGAGTTGTGATGTCACCACTTATTATCAGTGAGTTGTGATGTCACCATTTATCAGTGAGTTGTGATGTCACCACTTATCAATGAGTTGTGATGTCATTACTTATTATTAGTATATTGTGATGTCATTTCTTATCAGTAACTTGTGACATCACTAATTATCAGTGAGTTGTGGTGTCACCACTTATTTATCAGTGAGTTGTGATGTCACCACTTATTATCAGTATGTTGTGATGTCACCACTTTTCAGTGAGTTGTGATGTCACCACTTATTATAAGTTGTGCTGTCATCAGTAATCAGTGAGTTGTGATGTCAGTACTTCTTATGGTGAGTTATGACATCACTCCCTGGTGGCCTCATCCACTTAGCGGCTCTTCATCTTGGCTCATAGTGTGGGTCCCAAGAAATACTGTGAGTTTTATTAGATTTATTTGGCTTGGAGGAGCCCACTCGGACACAGAACCCATGCAGATGTTGCCATAGACAGCTCAGCTGCCATGACTGCAGGGCAGGAGAGCAGTTGTGCAGTTTCCCCCTTGTTATTTTGCTAATAGCCATGACGTCTATGTTACTAGATCCCAGTGCTACAATTAATCGGCTTTTCTTGGTGAATGTCTGACCAGTGCTGAGACGGTTAATTGGTTAATTTGTTCCGTTGCAGTAAAATGCCATCACCTTCTCAAACACATTCACACTTCCTGAGCAACTTAAGAAAAGGCTTCTGTGCTGCCATCTTGTCACTTGTCACCACGGCAACGAAGCTGGTAAACAACAGCAGGAGCCTGGTAGGGTCCGTGAAACGCGATGGTCCACATTTCTGTTACATTTCTAAGAAAAACCTTTCAAGCTGCTGCAGTTTGCTGAATTTTATTTATCGAGAATGGAAGTGACCACAAAAAGGTTCTCGTCTCGGCCCAGAATTTTGAGTCCTATTTTTCAGGTTATTACTTTTGGAGAGGAAAATGTCAATTTATGATTTATATGTGGTAAAATTTCGATAATGAAGCTCCTGTAAAATCTCCCGTGGGTGGAGATCAGCAGTTGTCAGACAAATGGTGCCGCTTATCTCAGATGCAAGAGACTAATTGCACGAGTTTCCCACTGACAGTAGGCCAACACTGTATGTGAAAGGTTGGGGGGGGACATGCAGACGGAGGGGGCATGAGGGCCGATAATGTACACTAGGGCTATGCGTCCTGACACTGTACACGCGGGATGCATGAGGAGACAAAAATAATGCAATTCTAGGGTTTCTTGGGCCACAATCCCCAACCCAAAAACTTGCATACCCTCGCAGAAATCTCAAACACCTTGACCTACACTCACTCTCTGAACCCCTCCTCCCTCTTACAGACATAAGTTCCTTACACGATGCAGATGCTGCTGCCACTTTATATAACACCACAACGGCTGCAGCTCTCAATTCGGTCATTCCCCCTCAAACATACCACAGCTCGCACAATCAACAGGCAACCCTGGCACACCAGCTTGACTAAAGAACTGCGAAGGGCCTCCAGGGTTGCTGAGCGGAGATGGAAAAGGTCCCACTCCAACAAGCATTTCATCGCATTCAAACAGTCCCTCATCACTACCTTCAAGTTCACACTCACCGCAGCAAAACAAACATACTACTCATCTCTCATATCCTCCCTGTCTCATAACCCTAAACAGCTATTCAACACCTTCAATTCTCTACTCCGTCCCTTAGCTCCTCCTTCCTAGCCTCTCACCTCACCCGAAGATTTTGCCTCATTCTTCAAGCAGAAGATTGACACCATCAGACAAAGCTTTTGCCTAAAGTCCCCACAGCTCCTCCTCATATCTACTCAACCCTCCTCCAAAACCAGCTTCTCCACCATTACGGAAGATCAAGTTTGCTCTTTACTCTCCAAATCACACCTCACCACCTGCGAACTTGATCCAATTCGTCCCACATCGTCCCTAACCTCACCATAATCTTCATCCCAATCCTAACCCACCTTTTCAACCTGTCACTAACAACTTATGTCTTCCCCTCATGCTTCAAACATGCCTCGATCACACCCATCCTCAAAAAGCCCTCCCTTGACCCATCCTCTCTGACTAACAATCGCCCCATATCACTTCTCCCCTATGCTTCAAAAATACTGGAACAACACATCCATCCTGAACTGTCCTCCCATCTCTCCTCCTCTTCCCTTTTTGACCACTTACAATCTGGCTTCTGACCGCATCACTCCACTGAAACTGCCCTGACTAAAGTCACTAACGAGCTACTAACTGCCAAGTCCAAGCGACACTACTCTGTCCTCCTCCTCCTGGACCTGTCATCTGCCTTCGACACAGTCGACCATTCCCTCTTACTGCAGTCTTTTCTTGGGAAATCTTCACGGCGGCTCCTCGATTCAAGCCAGTGACTTTTTGCTTAGGAATCAACCTAATAACACACTGAGCTATTAGGGAATGTGAGAACAGGTTGTAATTTGTAGTATACAGAAAGAAAAAGATTTTTCCACCAACAGGAGCAAAACAGTAACAATGCAGTGACATGACAAGACTCTGCATAACTAATCATAAGCTAAATAGTTGCAAGTCAAATTTAAGTATGAAATAGCCAAGATGGTTGTCTATAAAATAATGGTAGTCTCCCATTCGAAGCAGTAGTGGATGGTGAGATATGGAGCCTGAAAGTCAAAAGTTCAAAACATTGTTACCCTTTTGCTCGTCACTGTATGTAGCACATCATCTGACAAGTTATGGATTGTTTTATGCGTACAAGATCAGAACGAATAACAGTACAGGAATACAGAACCTGAACCACCAACAATACATGAATGCAGGAGTAGAAACATAATTAGTACATAAATACAGCTCCAGAACTACCATTGGTACATAAATACAGCAACGGACCCATTATCATTACATGAATACAGAACCAGAACCACTATCAGTACATGAATGCAGACTAAAAGCATAATTAGTGCATAAATATAGCACAAAAACTACCATCAGTACATAAATACAGCATGAGACCCAGCATTAACAGATGAATATAGGACTAGAACCATCAAATCAGTACCATCATAAGTACATGAATACATCTCCAGAATAATCAAATTAGTACATGAATACAGCACCAGAACCATGATCAGTACATAAATGCAGCACCACACCCCTCATCAGTAAAAGAATACATCACCAGATCCATAATCAGTGCATGAATACTGCCCCAGAACGATCATTTGTGCATGAACACAGTACTTAGAAACACCTTTGTTTCATGCATACAGCAAAAAAAAACACAGAAAAAAGATGCAGCCTTACCAACACCAGGTCAGATTACCAATGCACCAGCAAGATGCAGCAGGCCCCCATGATAAAGGCAGGGGCTGCACAGGTGCAAAATACTGATACAACAGCCACTCACTAACCTACCAATTCATGGAGGGGGTGGCTCTGTAGTATTAAACATGCACGGAGATGGAGCTTGCATAGGACGCCAGTCACACAGATACGTGTGATGCACAGTGTCTGGCTTTACAGCCTATTAATGACGCCTATACTTTTTGATCAGACCGGCTGTCCAGCACTATATGAGTGCACCGCACAAGGACAGGCGCCCAAATTCACCGAACCAACATTAAAGGGCCCGGCTGCATCCTGCATAAAATGGAAAAAAGTGCAATAAAAATGTATAGGATACAGTGCATTGTGAAAGTATTTGCCCCCCTTGAACTTTTCTACCTTTTGCCACATTTCTGGCTTCAAACATAAAGATATAAAATTCTAATTTTTGGGGGAAGAATCAACAACAAGTGGGACACAATTGTGAAGTGGAACGAAATTTATTCGATATTTTAAACTTTTTTAACAAATTAAAAACTAAAAAGTGGGGCGTGCAATATTATTCGGCCCCTTTACTTTCAGTGCAGAAGTTCAGTGCGGATCTCTGAAGGATCCAATGTTGTCCTAAATGACTGGTAATGATAAATAGGATC
Source organism: Phyllobates terribilis (assembly GCF_046119375.1). Lineage (NCBI taxonomy): Eukaryota > Metazoa > Chordata > Amphibia > Anura > Dendrobatidae > Phyllobates > Phyllobates terribilis. The sequence continues at coordinate 156,025,527 of NW_027362767.1, read as the reverse complement.
CACCTGTGTGTAATCAAGTCTCCGTATAAATGCACCTGCTCTGTGATAGTCTCAGGGTTCTGTTTCAAGTGCAGAGAGCATCATGAAGACCAAGGAACACACCAGGCAGGTCCGAGATACTGTTGTGGCGAAGTTTAAAGCCGGATTTGGATACAAAAAGATTTCCCAAGTTTTAAACATCTCAAGGAGCACTGTGCAAGCGATCATATTGAAATGGAAGGAGTATCAAACCACTGCAAATCTACCAAGACCCGGCCGTCCCTCTAAACTTTCATCTCGAACAAGGAGAAAACTGATCAGGGATGCAGCCAAAAGGCTCATGATCACTCTGGATGAACTGCAGAGATCTACAGCTGAGGTGGGAGAGTCTGTCCATAGGACAAGAATCAGTCGTACACTGCACAAATCTGGCCTTTATGGAAGAGTGGCAAGAACAAAGCCATTTCTCAAAGATATCCATAAAAAGTCTCATTTTGAAGTTTTCCACAAGCCACCTGGGAGACACACCAAACATGTAGAATAAGGTTTTCTGGTCACATGAAACAAAAATCGAACTTTTTGGCCACAATGCAAAACGATATGTTTGGGGTAAAAGCAACACAGCTCATCACCCTCAAAACACCATCCCCACTGTCAAACATAGTGGTGGCAGCATCATGGTTTGGGCCTGCTTTTCTTCAGCAGGGACAGGGAAGATGGTTACAATTTATGGGAAGATGGACGGAGCCAAACACAGGACCATTCTGGAAGAAAACCTGTTGGAGTCTGCAAAAGACCTGAGACTGGGATGGAGATTTATCTTCCAACAAGACAATGATCCCAAACATAAAGCAAAATCTACAATGGAATGGTTCAAAAATAAACGTATCCAGGTGTTAGAATGGAAAGAACTGAAAACTGCTGTTCACAAACGCCTTCCATCCAACCTCAATGAGCTCGAGCTCTATTGCAATGAAGTATGGGCAAGAATTTCAGCCTCTCGATGTGCAAACGGATAGAGACATACCCCAAGCGACTTGCAGCTGTAATCGCAGCAAAAGGTGGCGCTACAAAGTATTAACTCAAGGGGGCCGAGTAATATTGCACGCCCCACTTTTCAGTTTTTAATTTGTTAAAAAAGTTTAAAATATCCAATAAATTCGTTCCACTTCACAATTGTGTCCCACTTGTTGTTGATTCTTCCCCAAAAAATTAGAATTTTATATCTTTATGTTTTAAGCCAGAAATGTGGCAAAAGGTAGAAAGGTCAAGGGGGCCAAATACTTTCACAATGTACTGTAAATACACTAGATTACTAAAGATTACTCGCAAACATGAGGACCCTTGACGCAGGTTGTGAGCTTACCTATTTTGGCCAAAATATCGACCAATACCTCATTTAATGTATTTATCTTATACATTTCTATTGCATTTTTTCCATTTTTATTCAGGAAGCAGCATTTATCATGGAGGCCTGCTGCATCCTGCTGGTGCATTGGTAATTTGACCTGGTGGTGGTAAGGCTGCAGCTTTTTTTCTGTGATGTTTTTTTTTTTTTTAAATGTTGTTCTACGTTAGCCATTCATGCATACAGCACCAGAAACATCAACAGTACTTTTATGCATCTGACTCACCCCCTGGGCCGTGGGGCACTCAGATCCGGGCAGTAGGGGAACGATGGGAGTAGTAGTGGCAACCCGGTTCCGTGGCTCAGGGTGGTCAGGCCAGTGGTAGTCCGTTATGTGCTGATGTTTATGTCCGACTACGCCACCCGTGGATTTGCGGTTATTAGGAACCGCCGCTGCATGCAGACCGCTGGGGCTGATGAGGTGTGCAGCTAGGGTAGTGTGACTCCCCATGGGAAGAGTGCGGCCCCAGGGCAGTATAGTGGATGGTGGGAGTGATGGTAGTGAGAGTCCCGGTGCTGATAGTGCTGGAGGAGCAAGGAGCACACAGACAACAAGTTGCAGTCCAGGGTCTTTACTAAAACAGGTAAACTGACCCATAAACAGTCCCGGCTAGGAGGGGACCTGGATGTCTGAGAGCAACGGGGAAATTGGCCCTGGTCAGGGTGAGGGTGTAGGCCTACCGTGCTTTCTGCGCTCCTTCTGGCTATCTCCTCCTTATAGGCTAACAGCCCACGTTTCCGAGCTTTCCGTGTATTCTCGCCTGTATGGCCTGCGACGTGGGTTCCTTTCTGCTCCCAGCCTTGTACGGCTCTGCTGGTCCCTTCTGTTGTGGCAGGGCCTCCAGGCTTCTTAGGCCAAGGAATATACAGTCCCTTGCGGACTGGTTCTCTGCTGGGGGATGTGGAATCCTTCCAGCCTCAGACACCAAAGTCTGGTAAGGTCAGTCTCTGATTTGCCAAGACAGGCTCTCTTCGCCTCTTGTCTCTGGCTGGTGGCTCTCTCCTACTGCCACACTCCCTCTTAGGTGCAATCAACTTTCTGTCCCTGCTCCACTCTGGGACACGTCTCAGTGCTGAGACAGGCCATCCAGTTCTCCCTAACCCTGCCCCCAGCGCCAGCTTTTATAGGGGCAGCCTGCTCCTCCTACTGGCCTGAGACAGGAGGCATTGCATGCTAATGTTCCCCTGACTAGAGAACCTCCCCCTTGCTCTCAGACACAGCTTTAATTACACTTGTGGCATCCAGGCCAGGGTGACACATTCCCCCCTAGTGAAATTTAGTACTCCGGGACTAAACAGCAAACAAAGACAATATGCATAACAATAAAACATTATCAGGAAAGTGACGCACAGATTGAGTTCTTAAGGTCACAGTGTGGCCTGTGACCGGGTGTCCATATCACCAATACAACGGGGAGCCTTAACCAGGTGGGGGTCTGTCCTACCCCAAGTCCTTCACAGTCTTAGTTCATTCCTGGGTTAGGCTCCGAACGCAGTCCAGACAAGGTCCCGGTTATAAAAAGTCCATAACCTGTGAGTCCTTACGGTAGCTGCAAGAAACTGAAACACAGAATTACCAAACATGCATGTAACTTGGCAAACAATTAAACATTTGGCAACAGGGTTATTTACAATTTTAGTGCGCTCTATATTCTCCAGCGAGCGGGTATCTGTCCCTTTGTGCTCCTGGTTGACCTACGTAGCCCACTGTCTGGTGGTGGACTGACCTGGCTTTCCCCACTAGCGTTAGGGGTACAGCTACCAGCTGGGTGTACAGGTAGGGCAGGCAGCTGTCTGCGGGTCCTTTGGCTTACCGCAGGCATGGCAGGCTCACTGTCAGCAGAGGGTTGACTCTCCTGGGCTGCTGGTACAGGCTCTTCTGCCTCTGGAACCGCTTGCTCCTCTTCACCTTCCGGCTCTGGTGTTGATTGTTGCTGTGCCGGTTGCAGGAAATGCAGGACAGGTACCACTATGGCATCATTTATGCGAGTCCAGGACTGAGGGAACTCTCCGAGAATGGTGCTGATCATTTCTTCCTTGTCCTCTGCGGGTTCAAGGTCACTCTGATCCTCTTCTGCACTACGGAGTTGCTCGGGGCATCTTTTGAGGTGGTCCCTGGAGACGACACTAGTGGTTTCTCCTCCGTCCTTGGTGATTACGCACACCTTTGGGTTGTCGTGGTCAGACTGCAGTACGGTGTAGGGTTCCCTTTCCCACTGGTCGTCCAACTTATGTAGCCTTCTTTTTCGCTTTAGGACTTGCTCACCAGGTTCTAGGGGACCAGCAGGGGCGTGTTGTTTGAAGAGTTTTTCTTGCCTCTCTCTCACCTGGGCCAGGCTCTTCTCCACACTCTCCTGTACCTTCTTGTACTGCAGTTGCCTTTCCGTATCCCAGTCCGCATCCGGGGAGGTGTCCTCAGGTATTAGGACTCCCATCTCCAGGTCTACGGGCAGCTTACCTGGTCTAGCTCGCATCAGGTAAGCCGGGGTGCAGTTGGTAGCATTCACCGGGATGTGATTGTATAAGTCTATCAGGTCCGGCAGTTTTTCTGGCCACAGGCTGCGTTCCTCCAGGGGCAACGTCTTCAGGAGATCAATGACTATGTTGTTCATCTTCTCACACATCCCGTTGGTTTGTGGGTGGTAAGGCGTCGTACGAATCTTCTTACAGCCATAGAGGTTGCAGAACTCCTGGAAGATTTCAGCCTCGAACGCTGGACCCTGGTCTGTCAGGACCTGTTCCGGATACCCGTGTGGACGACAGAAGTATTGCTGGAAGGCTCTGGCCGCTGTTTGGGTTGTCAAGTCTTTTACCGGGACCACCACGAGAAAACGGGAATAGTGGTCCACGATTGTCAGGGCGTAGATGTACCCTGACCGGCTTGGAGCCAACTTGACGTGGTCTAGAGCTACCAGCTCAAGAGGCTGCGTGGTGACGATGGGCCTCAAGGGTGTCTTCTGGCTGGTGCGGTCCTTCCTCCTCAGGTGACAAGGGCCACAGTCTCTGCACCACTTTTCTACAGCTCCTCTCATGCCAACCCAAAAGAACCTTCCTCTTAGCAGGAACTCCAGTTTCTTCCAACCGAAGTGTTCCGCTCTGTCATGGTAAGCCCCCAGGACCATAGCTGCATCCCGCCTTGGGACCACGATTTGCCAGGTCAGCTCGTGCGTCCGGTGGTTGACAATCCTTCTGCACAACTTGCCTTCGTAGAGGAACAGCTTGCTCTTCTCTTTCCATAGCTGCTTGGCTTCCTCTGGAGCATCCGGATCTATGCGGGCATCTTCCTGGGTCAGCAGATCTTTCACCAGGCGGACAGCAGGGTCACTATCTTGGGTCTCGGCCCAGCTGTGGTGAGGTAGGGGGTTGATCATCACAGTTGTTAGATCCTCCTCCTTCACGCGGTGAGAGTATTGAGCGGCTCCATACCGGTGAAACGCGGGGAGTTCTACCTCCTCCAGCTCTTCTGGGTCTTCGTCACCTTCAGGTAAGTGAGGCATCCTTGATAGGGCGTCCGCGTTGGCATTGGTTTTGCCTGCCCGGTACTTGATCACGAAGTCATAGTTGGAGAGACGGGCCATCCACCGCTGTTCCAGTCTTGCATTGTCCAGGTGTGTCAACGGGTTGTTGTCCGTGTACACGGTGAACTTTGCGGAGGCCAGGTAATGCTTGAAGCGTTCCGTCACGGCCCACACCACCGCCAAGAATTCTAGCTTGAAGGAGCTGTAATTCTCCGGGTTCCTCTCGGTGGGCCTCAGCTTCCGGCTGGCGTATGCGATCACCCGTTCTCTGCCCTGTTGGTTCTGGGACAGTACGGCTCCCAGTCCCACATTACTGGCGTCTGTGTGGAGAATAAAAGGCTGGCCATAGTCAGGGTAGGCCAGGATCTCATCCCCCGTGAGGGCCATCTTTAGCTGGCGGAAGGACTCCTCTTCCGGTTTATCCCCCTTGAAGGGTGGCTTTAGACTTCTGGACTTAGACTGTCCGATCAGGAGGTCCTGCATAGGAGCTGCCATCTTAGTGAACCCGGGGATGAACCTTCGGTAGTAGCCTACCAACCCGAGAAACTGTCTCACCTCTTTGATGTTCGAGGGGCTTGGCCAGCTCTTGATTGCCGTGACCTTGTCAGGGTCTGGGGCCACTCCTTCCGCGCTTACCACGTGCCCTAGGTACTGGACCTTTGGTTTCAGCAGGTGACACTTCGATGGTTTCACCTTCAGGCCGTAGCCTGCCAGGGCTTCGAACACCTCGGCCAGGTGCTTTAGATGGTCCTCGTAGGTCTTTGAATAGACGATCACGTTGTCCAGGTAAAGGAGGACCGTCTCGAAGTTTCGGTGCCCTAGACAGCATTCCATCAGCCGCTGGAAGGTCCCTGGTGCGTTGCAGAGCCCGAAGGGCATACAGTTGAACTCACTCAGTCCCATCGGGGTGGTGAAGGCGGTCTTCTCCTTGTCAGCCTCTGCCACAGGAACCTGCCAGTACCCGCTAGTAAGGTCCAAAGTAGAAAAGAAGTTAGCTGATTTTAGTGCGGCTAAAGACTCCTCTATTCTAGGCAGCGGATATGCGTCTTTGTGGGTGATACGGTTGATTTGTCTATAGTCGACGCACATTCTCATGGTGCCGTCTTTCTTTTTGACCAGAACCAAGGGGGCTGCCCAGGGGCTACAGCTGTCTCTAATGACCCCAGCTTCTTTCATCTCTCTTAGCATGCCCTTTGCGTTCTGATAATGTGCAGGGGGTACAGGTCGGTGTCTTTCTTTTATCGGTGGGTGGCTCCCTGTGGGGATGTGGTGTTCTATCCCTTTTACTCTGCCGAAGTCTAGCGGGTGCTTACTAAAGACTCTCTCGTACTCCTGTACCACCCGGTAGACTCCTTGTTTTTGGTGCAGGGGAGTGGAGTCAGCACCCACATGGAGTTTCTGGCACCAGTCCTCCTTTTGTTTCTGGGAGCCATTACCCTCCGCCTGTGGTGATGGAGGCAAGGGTTCCACGGCCCTGATAGCTTTGTGCTCAACCGCAAACAGTTTGGCAAGTGTAGCGTACCGGGGTAAATGTACCTCCCTCTCCCCAATGTTGAGGATGCGGACGGGCACCCTCCCATGACGGACATCAACCACCCCCCGGGCTGTCAAAATGGTGGGCCTGCTGTCTGAGTACACGGGTTCTACCATGGCTTGGTAGTCTCTACCTCTCAACCCGATTGCAGTCCGACACCAGATCATCATTTCACTTTTGGGAGGCATGGAAATGGGGAATGGGTCACTCAGTCTTACGCTACCGATCTCACCACCAGACAGTTCTACCTGCTGCCGTCTCATCAGGGCTTTTATCTCCTTGTTGAGGACTCTCTGTTGGCTGGAACTAGCATTCACCGCCACCTGTTGTAAGATTACAATTACCTCTGAAAGACAATTTTCAATTACGTTAGTACCCACAGTTATTTTAGGGTGACTTTCACAACGGTCAATGTCCACAATAATCACTCCCTGTGCCGGCAGTTCAACTTTACCAATTTTAATGGTCATCTCCTTGAACCCCATCTGCGGCACGGGTAAGCCATTACTGGCGATGATGCTCAAGTTACTGTCTGGATACCGTGTGATATCAGCATCAGTCCAATACTGCTTAAAAAGTACATAAGGGATAGTGGTTACTTGCGACCCAGTATCCAGCAAGGCGCTCATGGGGATACCGTCCAGCACCACGGGTAAAACCGGGCGCCCCCCAACGTACTTATCACGCCAATTATAAGGGCCTGGTGATCTTATGCCTGGGGGTTGGCCCTCTGCCCCAGGTTGGACCCGTTTAAATTACAGTACCTGGAAATGTGTCCGGGCTGGTTGCATCGACGGCAAATGGGCTGTCCATCCTCTGCGTAGCGGTCTGTGGGCCTCCCTCGGAACGACGGGATCCTCCTCTGTCGACGCCACGGGACATCCTCCGGACTTGAAGCCAGCTCGATGGGTCTTGACGGGTCCACTTGCAACGCCTGGACGGTCCTGGTCAACGCCGCGACGCTCTTGGTCAGCTCCTGGACTTGGTGGTGCAGGTCTTTCGACGGGGCTTGGTTCAGGGCCTGTGCATCAGCCCCCATGGGGTCCATAGAGGAGGGCGCCACCTCCTGGTGGTAGGTGAGAGCAGGGCGCCGGGGGTTTATAGCGCCACTGGTTGCAGATTCACGGAGCACCCTTATGGCCCTGTCCTTAAATTGGGCAAAGGTCAGGTCAGGGTTCTGAAAGAACATGAGGCGCAGCTGGGCCTTGTGGGCGCTGGACAGCCTTCTATGAATTGTTCTGTTAGCAGCTTATCCGTTTCCTGCACACTGCCAGGGTCAGTTTGTTGAATAGCCCTCAAGGCTTCCTGCAGATTTAGGGCATAGTCTCTGATGCTGTCCTGTGCCCGCTGCTTACATCTATAGAACCTCATTTTAATCTCAGCGGAGGTACGTGTGTCAAAGGTACCCCGCAGCCGGGCCAGAATACCCTTCACGGTTCTTTTCTCCTCAGTGGGCCATGATTTTACCTCCCTTTGGGCTGCGCCAGTTAACTGCCCTGTTAATATGCTGACCTTCTGTTCCTCTGTCAGGGGGTAAACGTGGAACAAACTGTATAGCCTTTCCTTGAAGTCAGTTAGGGCATGGGGCTCCCCTGAGTATTTGGGCAGCCAGGCCGCTCCAGGGATGTAGGGCAGGGAAAAGGGCATCACCGCTGCTGCAGCTGCGTTGGTGGTAGTGGGCGCCTCTGTGTCCGACATCTTCCTCCCCCCTAGTTAAGCGTGGCCTACCTTCCGACGATCCTCTTCTGTAGGCCGCGGCTCCGCTGCTGCTGCTATGGACGAGGACCTGGCGTCGCTTCCTCTCTCTCCCTTCCAGGACCTTGCGCAGCGGCGGTGCGTGGGGCGGAGCTTCGGATCTCGCGCGGTTTTGACGTCCACGCCCCTCTTCTTCCCGCACGGCGTCCTGAAGATGGCGTCTGATTGCTGGAAACAGCTGCGGATGGCGGGAAGACGGCAGAAGACGGCGGGAAACGGTCCAAGATGGCGTCTGATGGCGGGAATCGGCTCCGGACGGCGGGAAACTTCGCCACAGGTAAGTTACAAAAGTCTTTTTCAGGCACGCAGTACCCGGTGGTTGCGGGCACGAAATCCTGCTGACTACGCCAAAGCTGACTCACCCCCTGGGCCGTGGGGCACTCGGATCCGGGCAGTAGGGGAACGATGGGAGTAGTAGTGGCAACCCGGTTCCGTGGCTCAGGGTGGTCAGGCCAGTGGTAGTCCGTTATGTGCTGATGTTTATGTCCGACTACGCCACCCGTGGATTTGCGGTTATTAGGAACCGCCGCTGCATGCAGACCGCTGGGGCTGATGAGGTGTGCAGCTAGGGTAGTGTGACTCCCCACGGGAAGAGTGCGGCCCCAGGGCAGTATAGTGGATGGTGGGAGTGATGGTAGTGAGAGTCCCGGTGCTGATAGTGCTGGAGGAGCAAGGAGCACACAGACAACAAGTTGCAGTCCAGGGTCTTTACTAAAACAGGTAAACTGACCCATAAACAGTCCCGGCTAGGAGGGGACCTGGATGTCTGAGAGCAACGGGGAAATTGGCCCTGGTCAGGGTGAGGGTGTAGGCCTACCGTGCTTTCTGCGCTCCTTCTGGCTATCTCCTCCTTATAGGGTAACAGCCCACGTTTCCGAGCTTTCCGTGTATTCTCGCCTGTATGGCCTGCGACGTGGGTTCCTTTCTGCTCCCAGCCTTGTACGGCTCTGCTGGTCCCTTCTGTTGTGGCAGGGCCTCCAGGCTTCTTAGGCCAAGAAATATACAGTCCCTTGCGGACTGGTTCTCTGCTGGGGGATGTGGAATCCTTCCAGCCTCAGACACCAAAGTCTGGTAAGGTCAGTCTCTAATTTGCCAAGACAGGCTCTCTTCGCCTCTTGTCTCTGGCTGGTGGCTCTCCTACTGCCACACTCCCTCTTAGGTGCAATCAACTTTCTGTCCCTGCTCCACTCTGGGACACGTCTCAGTGCTGAGACAGGCCATCCAGTTCTCCCTAACCCTGCCCCCAGCGCCAGCTTTTATAGGGGCAGCCTGCTCCCCCTACTGGCCTGAGACAGGAGGCATTGCATGCTAATGTTCCCCTGACTAGAGAACCTCCCCCTTGCTCTCAGACACAGCTTTAATTACACTTGTGGCATCCAGGCCAGGGTGACACACATCACCAGGTACAGCGGTCAATTGCAATATCAGGCCAGCACCCACCATATACACTTGTATTGCATAAACTTACAATACTAAGGAGATGCTGAGAGTTGTTGTTACCAGTCATCATCAAACTGCGGACCAAACTGGAATCACAGTACTGATGAGATGTAGTCAGTATCACAAATGAATATTTACACCCTGGTACCTTGTAGGTGACATCTTCTCTTAGTGCTGTAGTCTTCATTCCTTTCAACTAAATCTGGTCTAGCTGCCATGATAACTTTTCACCTCCACAGATTGTCTCTGCAGACTTTCGTCTTCTTTGGTCTTCTGCAGCACTTCCCAATACAGTACCTTAAAAATATCAGTGTCATTATAATGTATTTTGCATATAAAAATATCTGCCCTACACTGTGCCCCTGAATAATAATTGCCCCAGAGTGTGCTCACTGCACAAACTATGAGCCTCACACTGTACCACTAATCTGTTAGGAATCGTGGTTCTGTGCTCCCACCTGGGAATGGAGCAGGTCCGGTGCCACGCTACAGCGGTTGCAAGCGCCGCCATTGTCCTGTCCCTGCACTACGCGTGCACAGAGACTGTCCCAATCTTATGGATCATCACTTTCTGGTGTTGTAGGACGTGTGAGGATGCAGGACGCCTTGTCTCTCACTGATTTCCCCAGCTGCCAGGCGACGCAGGACGCTGCTTTGTCTGGCACTAAGCAGTAGTGGAATTATGTTCATTCTGCTGTGCAAGCTAGCAGGGAGTGGCTGTCTGGGGGTGATTGGGAGGTGTTCAACACCTGATCATTAGGCGGGTTATATAATCCTGCTCCCTGCTCAGTCTTTTGCTGTTTATTGCAGTTTCTATGTGCTGGGTGGTGAGTGGTGCTAGCATTAGTGTTGCTATCTTTTCTGGGGTTTTCTAATTTTCTCTTCTGGTTTCACTCCCTGGGGTTTTTGCAGAGGTACACACCTGGTTCTTGACTAGGCACCGACCGCGTCACCAGACCCCAGCTGTCCGGCAACAGTTGGCCTGGGAAGGGCTCTGCGAAAGTCTCCGTACCATTTACTGGGAGCTGGGTGAAGAGTATTCCCGGCCCTCAAGGGCTCGCCTAGCTGGGCAGCTTGGCCAAGTGCGTCTGTGGCTGCACCTTTGCTGGTTTGGTGCCAGTCTGGGTCCCTCTGCAAAGCACATAACAGAGTAAACAGATATATATTGTGAGGCAGTGACCGGGATCGTATGCGAGGGACGTTATATATCCCCCAGAATGTGTACAGAGACCTATTAAATCCATTGGAGTGCATTGCAGTCACAGACACAGCTGCGGCTGCAATGCAGGAATGAAGGTGAGCAATGACCTGGTTAGCTATCTGGCTAAGGCAGATTAAGTAAAACCCGGCAGGGCCTTCATTTCTTGGAGGAGGCTACAGGAAGGCAGTGGGGCGGCCTCCTCCCTCCAACGCGGGTTTTCCAGTGGCTCTTGCCACAGGTCCTTTAAAAACCCTGCATTAAGGATTAGTGTTGTTCAGTGTTGGGACCTGCTAGGAACATAGCAGGAAAGCTTGGCGGACCTGTGTGTAGCTGAACCTACGCCAGGGAAGGTTCTGCACCTGTCAGGCTCTGAGCGGCCCGTCGTGGCCGTCGCCCACGGCAACCATTGTTATGGACTGACGTTAACCCGGCTGCGAACCGGAGGACTTTCTGTTTTACCCGTGAGTGCTGAATAAAAGCTGCTTATGTTGGACTTGCTTGGGTTACTGCCTCAGTTACTGCACGGTGTGAACACCGCCGCCTTACTATATATATATATATATATATATATATATATATATATATATATATATATATATATATACTGTAGATAACAAAAATGGATCCAGTCTAGCAGCTTACTGACCAGATGCATGGTCTTCTGGGAATGTTCTTGGATTTGGCAGGCACTGTGAACCAGCAAAGTCTAACCCCAGTCCTGCAGCAGGGGGTCATTCCCATAGAACCTAAGGTGCCATTGCCTGATTTTTTTGGGGGAGAGATCGCAAACAATTTAATAATTTTAAGGAGGGGTGCAAATTATATTTCCAACTTCGCCCTGTTTCCTCTGGGAATGAGGGTACTCAGGTAGGTCTTGTTATTACCCTTCTTAGAAGGGATCCCCAGTCTTGGGCATTTTCATTACCCTCAGGTTCACCCACACTTGTCAGTGGATGAGTTTTTTTAAGGCTATGGGCTGATTTAGGATGAACCGGACCGGGTCGCCTTAGCTGAATCCCATCTTAAGGCATTGTGTCACTGCAGATGATTACTGCTCCCAGTTTTGTAGGTGGGCCATAGAGCCTGGGTGGAACGATACCGCTCTTTGTAGTACTTTCCTGTCTGGGCTTAATAAACACATTAAAGATATGGAAGTTCACCACTCTCCTCCCTGGTCGTTTAAGGCCGAAATTACTTTAGCTGTGCGACTTGATCAGAGAAGACAGGAGAAATGTCGGGAAAAATCGTCCCTTGGGCGGAGTCCATCAATACCCTCTGCCGGTCCTGAGGCAGAACCCATGCAGCTTTGTGGAGATGGTACCTCTCGAGAGTCAAGGCAGCAAAGACGGCATCGGCGATAGTGTCTTTTGCATAGTTCCTCGCGCCATCTGGTTGCGTCTGTGGCTACGCCTTTGCTGGTTTGGTGCCAGTCTTGCTGGGCCTCTCTGCAAAGCGCATAACATTATGGAATATTTCCTCCACACTGTCCGCCTTTATGAACTAAAACCGATACACAGTCCCTTCCTTATGAACTATATTTTTAATATTATAACAGATAACCACCACACTGTTCGCACTTATGGACTACAAAAGTCACATCATCCTTCTTTATGAACTTTAACCTTCACGCTGAACTCTCTCATATTTTCCCAATCTCCACACTGCCTCTCCATGTAGCCCTCCCTCCACAATGACCCCCATCTTCAGTATATCCCCTACGCTGCCCACCTACCCCACTCTTTCCCTTCCCATATTATCTTCTTCACGCTTCCACCCCTCCATACTGTCACTCTCCATACTGCCCACCATTCTGTCCCTCTCCAAACTATCTCAATGACTGCCCACTCTCCATACAGTACCCTCATACTGCCCCATGTCTATTCTGAGAGCTCACACTAACCCCTCTTTATACACTGTGCCCTCACACTGCCCCCTCTCCTTATACACTGTGCCCCTCTCTATACTGTGCCCTCACACTGCCCTCTTCTCATACACTCTGCCCATATCTACAGTACAGACGAAAAGTTTGGACACACCTTCTCATTTAAAGATTTTTCTGTATTTTCATGACTATGAAAATCGTACATTCACACTGAAGGCATCAAAACTATGAATTAACACATGTGGAATTATATACTTAACAAAAAAGTGTGAAACAACTGAAAATATGTCTTATACTCTAGGTTCTTCAAAGTAGCCACCTTTTCCTTTGATGACTGCTTTGCACACGCTTGGCATTCTCTTGATGAGCTTCAAGAGGTAGTCACCGGAAATGGTTTTCACTTCACAGATGTGCCCTGTCAGGTTTAATAAGTGGGATTTCTTGCCTTATAAATGGGGTTGGGACCATCAGTTGTGTTGTGCAGAAGTCTGGTGGATACACAGCTGATAGTCCTACTGAATAGACTGTAAGAATTGGTATTATGGCAAGAAAAAAGCAGCTAATTAAAGAAAAACGAGTGGCCATCATTATTTTAAGAAATGAAGGTCAGTCAGTCCGAAAAATTGGGAAAACTTTGAAAGTGCCCCCAAGTGCAGTTGCAAAAACCATCAAGCGCTACAAAGAAACTGGCTCACATGAGGACCGCCCAAGGAAAGGAAGACCAAGAGTCACCTCTGCTTCTGAGGATAAGTTTATCCGAGTCAACAGCCTCAGAAATTGCAGGTTAACAGCAGCTCAGATTAGAGACCAGGTCAATGCCACACAGAGTTCTAGCAGCAGACACATCTCTTCAACAACTGTTAAGAGGAGACTTTGTGCAGCAGGCCTTCATGGTAAAATAGCTGCTAGGAAACCACTGCTAAGGACAGACAACAAGCAGAAGAGACTTGTTTGGGCTAAAGAACACAAGGAATGGACATTAGACCAGTGGAAATCTGTGCTTTGGTCTGATGAGTCCAAATTTGAGATCTTTGGTTCCAACCACCGTGTCTTGGTGCGACGCAGAAAAGGTGAACAGATGGACTCTACATGCCTGGTTCCCACCGTGAAGCATGGAGGAGGAGGTGTGATGGTGTGGGGGTGCTTTGCTGGTGACACTGTTGGTGATTTATTCAAAATTGAAGGCATACTGAACCAGCATGGCTACCACAGCATCTTGCAGCGGCATGCTATTCCATCCGGTTTGCGTTTAGTTGAACCATCATTTATTTTTCAACTGGACAATGCCCTCAAACACACCTCCAGGCTGTGTAAGGGCTATTTGACCAAGAAGGAGAGTGATGGGGTGCTACGCCAGATGACCTGGCCTCCACAGTCACCAGACCTGAACCCAATCGAGATGGTTTGGGGTGAGCTGGACCGCAGAGTGAAGGCAAAATGGCCAACAAGTGCTAAGCATCTCTGTGAACTCCTTCAAGATTGTTGGAAGACCATTTCCGGTGACTACCTCTTGAAGCTCATCAAGAGAATGCCAAGAGTGTGCAAAGCAGTCATCAAAGGAAAAGGTGGCTACTTTGAAAAACCTAGAATATAAGACATATTTTCAGTTGTTTCACACTTTTTTTGTTAAGTATATAATTCCACATGTGGTAATTCATAGTTTTGATGCCTTCAGTGTGAATGTACAATTTTCATAGTCATGAAAATACAGAAAAATCTTTAAATGAGAAGGTGTGTCCAAACTTTTGGTCTGTACTGTATACTGTGCCATCAAACTACCCTGTCTCCTCATATATTATGCCCATATCTATACTGTGCCCTCACACTGCGCCCTCCCCATACACTGTGCCCCTCTCTATACTGTGCTCTCAGACTGCCCTTTCTCATCATACACTGTGCCCTCACACCGTCTTTTCTCCTAATCCACTGTGCCCCTCTCTACACTCTGCCCTCACACTGCCCTTTCTCCTCATACACTGTACCCCTCTATACTGAGCCCTCACACTGCTCTCTTCTCATACACTGTGCCCATCTCTATAATTGTGCCCTCACACAGCCACTCACCATACACTGTGCCCCTCTCTATACTGTGCCCTCACACTGCCCTTTCTCCTCATACACTGTGCACCTCTCTACACTGTGCACTCAGACTGCCCTTTCTCCTCATACACTGTGCCCACCTATATACTGTGCCCTCACACTGCACTTTCTCCTCATACACTGTGTCCCTCTCTGTTCTATGCCCTCACACTGCCCTTTCTCCTCATACTGTGCCCATCTCTATACTGTGCCCTCAGATTTCCCTTTCTCATCATACACTGTGCCAATTACTATACTGTGCCCTCACACTGCCCTCTCTCATACTCTGTGCACATCTCTATAATGTGCCCTCACACTGCCTTCTCTCCGCATACACTGTGCCCATCTCTGTAATTGTGCACTCACACAGCCCCCTCACCATACACTGTGCCAATCCCTATACTGTGCCCTCACAAAAACCTTTCTCCTTATACACTGTGCCCCTCTGTACTTTGCCCTCACACTGCTCTTTCTCCTCATACACTGTGCCCCTCTATACTGTGCCCTCTTCTCATTCCCTGTGCCCATCTCTATACTGTGCCCTCTTTCCTCATAAACTGTGCCCTCACAAAGCCCCCCTCTTCATTCACTGCACCCATGACTATACTGTACACTCACATTGCTTTCTCCTCATACATTGTGCACCTCTCTACACTGTGCCCTCACATTGCTTTCTCCTCATACACTGTGCCTCTCTCTATACTGTGCCCTCACACTGCCCATTCTCCTCATACACTGTGCCTCTCTCTATACTGTGCCCTCACACTGCCCATTCTCCTCATACACTGTGCTCCTCTCTACACTGTGCCCCCACACTGCCCTTTCTCCTCATACACTGTGCACCTCTCTACACTGTGCCCCCACACTGCCCTTTCTCCTCATACACTGTGCTCCTCTCTACACTGTGCCCCCACACTGCCCTTTCTCCTCATACACTGTGCTCCTCTCTACACTGTGCACCCACGCTGCTCTTTCTCCTCATACACTGTGCACCTCTCTACACTGTGCCCCCACACTCCCCTTTCTCCTCATACACTGTGCTCCTCTCTACACTGTGCCCCCACACTCCCCTTTCTCCTCATACACTGTGCTCCTCTCTACACTGTGCCCGCACACTGCCCTTTCTCCTCATACACTGTGCTCCTCTCTACACTGTGCACCCACACTGCCCTTTCTCCTCATACACTGTGCTCCTCTCTACACTGTGCACCCACACTGCCCTTTCTCCTCATACACTGTGCTCCTCTCTACACTGTGCACCCACACTGCCCTTTCTCCTCATACACTGTGCTCCTCTCTACACTGTGCACCCACACTGCCCTTTCTCCTCATACACTGTGCCCCAACAATGCTTTCTCCTCATACACTGTGCTCCTCTCTACACTGTGCCCTCATATTGCTTTCTCCTCATACACTGTGCGTCTTTCTATACTGTGCCCTCACACTGCCCATTCTCCTCATACACTGTGCCTCTCTCTATACTGTGCCCCCACACTGCCCTTTCTCCTCATACACTGTGCTCCTCTCTACACTGTGCCCGCACACTGCCCTTTCTCCTCATACATTGTGCTCCTCTCTACACTGTGCCCTCACATTGCTTTCTCCTCATACACTGTGCCTCTCTCTATACTGTGCCCTCACACTGCCCATTCTCCTCATACACTGTGCCTCTCTCTATACTGTGCCCTCACACTGCCCATTCTCCTCATACACTGTGCTCCTCTCTACACTGTGCACCCACACTGCTCTTTCTCCTCATACACTGTGCTCCTCTCTACACTGTGCCCCCACACTGCTCTTTCTCCTCATACACTGTGCTCCTCTCTACACTGTGCACCCACACTGCTCTTTCTCCTCATACACTGTGCTCCTCTCTACACTGTGCACCCACACTGCCCTTTCTCCTCATACATTGTGCTCCTCTCTACACTGTGCCCCAACAATGCTTTCTCCTCATACACTGTGCACCTCTCTACACTGTGCCCTCATATTGCTTTCTCCTCATACACTGTGCGTCTTTCTATACTGTGCCCTCACACTGCCCATTCTCCTCATACACTGTGCTCCTCTCTACACTGTGCCCGCACACTGCCCTTTCTCCTCATACACTGTGCTCCTCTCTACACTGTGCCCCCACACTGCTCTTTCTCCTCATACACTGTGCTCCTCTCTACACTGTGCACCCACACTGCTCTTTCTCCTCATACACTGTGCTCCTCTCTACACTGTGCACCCACACTGCCCTTTCTCCTCATACATTGTGCTCCTCTCTACACTGTGCCCCAACAATGCTTTCTCCTCATACACTGTGCACCTCTCTACACTGTGCCCTCATATTGCTTTCTCCTCATACACTGTGCGTCTTTCTATACTGTGCACCCACACTGCTCTTTCTCCTCATACACTGTGCCTCTCTCTATACTGTGCCCCCACACTGCCCTTTCTCCTCATACACTGTGCTCCTCTCTACACTGCCCTTTCTCCTCATACATTGTGCTCCTCTCTACACTGTGCCCTCACATTGCTTTCTCCTCATACACTGTGCCTCTCTCTATACTGTGCCCTCACACGGCCCTTTCTCCTCATACACTGTACCTCATGTTTAGGCCACAGCCCCACTATCAGTATTTGGTCAGTATTCGGTCAGTATTTTTTCTCAGGAGTTGGAGCCAAAACCAGGCGAGGAACAATCAGAAAAAAAAGTTCTAATAGAAACAAGTCACCAATTCTGCATTTATCACCCACTCCTAGTTTTGGCTCCAACTCCTGAGAAAAAATACTAACCAAATACTGATAATGGGGCCGTGGCCTTATACTGCACCTGCACACTGCCCTTTCTCCTCATACACTATGCCCATCTCCATATTATGCGCTCACACTGCCCTCTCTCATACACTGTGACCTTTTCTATTCTATGTCCTCACACTGCCCCCCTCTACATACACTATGCCTATCTCTATACTGTGCCCTCAGACTGCCATTTCTCCTCATGCAATGTGCCCCTCTCTATACTGTGCCCTCACACTGCCCCCTCTACATATACTTTACCCATCTCTACACTGTTCTCTCACATCACACTTTCTAATCATACACTGTGCACATCTCTATACTGTGCCCTCACACAGCCCACTCTCCATACACCGTGTCCCTCTCTATACTGTGCCCTCACACTGCCCTCTCTTCATACACTGTGCCTATCTCTGTACTCTGCCCTCATACAACTCCCTCTTCTCATACACTGTGCTCTTCACTATACTGTGCCTTCAAACTGCCCCACTTCATAAACTGTGTCCATCTTTATACTGTGCTATCACACAGGGGGACAAGCAGAACCAGATACACACAAGGTAGTTGCAATGAAGTAGCGAGTGGACACAAAACTCACAAACAGAAGTACAGAGATATCGAGTTGGAGTTAGGTGCAGGTTCAGACACTGCAGGAAAAGGAAAGGATCGGACATAGAGACAAACAGGTAACAGGCTAGGACACAGTTCAGACAGGAGCTGAACCTGGAACAAGATACAGGAACGAGCCTGGGTACTCAGCCCTCAGGGTGGCGGAAACAGACTAGAAGTCACAGATACAGGTAACGGGCCTGGGTACTCAGCCCCCAGGGTGGCAGAAACAGACTAGAAGTCACAGATACAGGTAACGGGCCTGGGTACTCAGCCCCCAGGGTGGCGGAAACAGACAAGATTCAGGACAGGACCTGGCAACTCAGTTGCACAGAACACACTGAAAGAAGGTGTTGCTCAGGCACCTCCTACTGGGTGGAGGAGGTTTAAGTATCCAGTGACTCACAGCAATAGGCTGGGGATGCATTAAGACTGCGCACACTGTAACTTTAAGAATCAGGAAGTAACAGGGCCGCCGCCCTAAGCAATCAAACAAGAGACATGCACACAGCAAGTAATGGAGCAAAGTGTGCAGCCTGGACTGTTAGGTAAGTTGGCGGTCTTGCATGGTGGGAGATGGTAAGCCATGCCAGCACGCCGCCAGGGATGTTACACCGGTCACCTACTTGAGTAGAAAGCTTATCCCGGCAGAGAAAAACTGTAGTGTGGTAGAGAAGGAGTGTTTGATTATTAAGTGGGCCTTGGAATCGCTACGATATTATTACTCACACTGCCCTTTCTCCTCATACACTGTACCCCTCTATACTGTGCCCTCACACTGCCCTCTTCTCATACGCTGTGCCCATCTCTATAATTGTGACCTCACACAGCCCCTCCCCATACACTGTTCCCCTCTCTATACTGTGCCCTCAGACTGCCCTTTCTCATCATACACTGTGCCCTCACACCGTCTTTTCTCCTAATCCACTGTGCCCCTCTCTACACTCTGCCCTCACACTGCCCTTTCTCCTCATACACTGTACCCCTCTATACTGTGCCCTCACACTGCTCTCTTCTCATACGCTGTGCCCATCTCTATAATTGTGCCCTCACACAGCCCCTCACCATACACTGTGCCAATGTCTATACTGAGCCCTCAAACTGCCCATTCTCCTCATACATTGTGCCCCTCTCTACACTGTGCACTCACACTGCCCTTTCTCCTCATACACTGTGCCCCTCTATACTGTGCCCTCTTCTCATTCCCTGTGCCCATCTCTATACTGTGCCCTCTTTCCTCATAAACTGTGCCCTCACAAAGCCCCCCTCTTCATTCACTGCACCCATGTCTATACTGTACCCTCACATTGCTTTCTCCTCATACATTGTGCCTCTCTCTATACTGAGCCCTCACATTGCCCTTTCTCCTCATACACTGTACCCCTCTATACTGAGCTCTCACACTGCTCTCTTCTGATACGCTGTGCCCATCTCTATAATTGTGCCCTCACACAGCCACTCACCATACACTGTGCCTCTCTCTATACTGTGCCCTCAGACTGCCCTTTCTCATCATACACTGTGCCCTCACACCGTCTTTTCTCCTAATCCACTGTGCCCCTCTCTACACTCTGCCCTCACACTGCCCTTTCTCCTCAAACACTGTACCCTTCTATACTGTGCCCTCACACTGTCCTCTTCTCATACGCTGTGCCCATCTCTATAATTGTGCCCTCACACAGCCCCTCACCATACACTGTGCCAATCTCTATACTGAGCCCTCAAACTGCCCATTCTCCTCATACATTGTGCTCCTCTCTACACTGTGGACTCACACTGCCCTTTCTCCTCATACACTGTGCCCACCTATATACTGTGCCCTCACAATGCACTTTCTCCTCATACACTGTGTCCCTTTCTGTTCTGTGCCCTCACACAGCCCTTTCTCCTCATACTGTGCCCATCTCTCCACTGTGCCCTCACATTTCCTTTCTCCTCATACACTGTGCCAATTACTATACTGTGCCCTCACACTGCCCTCTCTCATACTCTGTGCACATCTCTATAATGTGCCCTCACACAGCCCCCTCACCATACACTGTGCCAATCCCTATACTGTGCCCTCACAAAAATCTTTCTTCTTATACACTGTGCCCCTCTGTACTTTGCCCTCACACTGCTCTTTCTCCTCATACACTGTGCCCCTCTATACTGTGCCCTCTTCTCATTCCCTGTGCCCATCTCTATACTGTGCCCTCTTTCCTCATAAACTGTGCCCTCACAAAGCCCCCCTCTTCATTCACTGCACCCATGACTATACTGTACACTCACATTGCTTTCTCCTCATACATTGTGCACCTCTCTACACTGTGCCCTCACACGGCCCTTTCTCCTCATACACTGTACCTCATGTTTAGGCCACAGCCCCACTATCAGTATTTGGTCAGTATTCGGTCAGTATTTTTTCTCAGGAGTTGGAGCCAAAACCAGGCGAGGAACAATCAGAAAAAAAAGTTCTAATAGAAACAAGTCACCAATTCTGCATTTATCACCCACTCCTAGTTTTGGCTCCAACTCCTGAGAAAAAATACTAACCAAATACTGATAATGGGGCCGTGGCCTTATACTGCACCTGCACACTGCCCTTTCTCCTCATACACTATGCCCATCTCCATATTATGCGCTCACACTGCCCTCTCTCATACACTGTGACCTTTTCTATTCTATGTCCTCACGCTGCCCCCCTCTACATACACTATGCCTATCTCTATACTGTGCCCTCAGACTGCCATTTCTCCTCATGCAATGTGCCCCTCTCTATACTGTGCCCTCACACTGCCCCCTCTACATATACTTTACCCATCTCTACACTGTTCTCTCACATCACACTTTCTAATCTTTACCTGTGCATATCTCTATACTGTGCCCTCACACAGCCCACTCTCCATACACTGTGTCCCTCTCTATACTGTGCCCTCACACTGCCATTTCACCTCATACACTGTGCCCCTCTCTACAATGTGCAATCACACTGCCCTCTCTTCATACACTGTGCTCCTCTCTACACTGTGCCCCCACACTGCCCTTTCTCCTCATACACTGTGTCCCTCTCTATACTGTGCCCTCACACTGCCATTTCACCTCATACACTGTGCCCCTCTCTACAATGTGCAATCACACTGCCCTCTCTTCATACACTGTGCCTATCTCTGTACTCTGCCCTCATACAACTCCCTCTTCTCATACACTGTGCTCTTCACTATACTGTGCCGTCAAACTGTCCCACTTCTTAAACTGAGCCCATCTTCATACTGTGCTATCACACTGCACTCTCTTCTCATATACTGTGTCCTAATAATGCACCCACTCCTCATACACTGTGCCCCTCTCGATACTGTGCCCTCACACATAGCTCTCTCCTCATACACTGTGCCTCATGTCTATAACGTGCCCTCACATTGCCCTTTCTCCTCATACACTGTGCTCCTCTCTACACTGTCCTCTCTCCTAATACTCTGTGCCCATCTCTATACTGTGCCCCCTCTCCTCATACACTCTGCTACTTACTACACTGTGACACAGGCCCCTCTCCTCATACACTGTGCCCTCACATTGCCCTTTCGCCTCATACACTGTGCCCCTCTCTGTACTGTGCATTCACACTGCCCTTTCTTTTCATACACTCTGCCCTTCTATGTACTGTGCCGCCTCTCCTCATACACTGTGCCTGCACACTGCCCTTTCTCCTTATACACTGTGCCCACACTGCCCTTTCTCCTCATACACTGTGCCCATCTCTACACTGTGCTCGCACACTGCCCTTTCTCCTCATACACTGTGCCCCTCTCTACACTGTGCCCTCATTCTGCCCTCTTCTCATTCATTGTGCCCATCTCTACACTATGCCCTCACACTGCCTTTTCTCCTCAAACACTGTGCCCCACTCTATACTGTGCTCTCACATTGCCTCCCCTCCTCACACACTGTGCCCACACCCTGCCCTTTCTCTTTCTACACTCTGCACATCTCTATACTGTGTCTTCACACTAAACTCTTTCCTCATACACTGTGCCCCTCTCTATACTGTGCCCTCACATTGCAGCCTCTCCTCACACACTCTGCCCGCACACTGCCTTTCTCCTTATACATTGTGCCCCCACACTGCCCTTTATCCTCATACACTATGCATCTCTCTATACTGTGCCCCCACACTGCACTTTCTCCTCATACACTGTGCTCCTCTCTACACTGTGCCCCCACACTGCGCTTTCTCCTCGTACACTGTGCTCCTCTCTACACTGTGCCCCCACACTACCCTTTCTCCTCGTACACTGTACTCCTCTCTACACTGTGCCCGCACACTGCCCTTTCTCCTCATACACTATGCTCCTCTCTAAACTGTGCCCGCACACTGCCCTTTCTCCTCATACCCTGTGCCCCCACACTGCCCTTTCTCCTCATACACTGCACTTCTCTACTCTGTGCCCCCACGCTGCCCTTTCTCCTCATACACTGTGCACCTCTCTACACTGTGCCCCCACACTGCCCTTTCTTCTCATACACTGTGCACCTCTCTACACTGTGCCCGCACACTGCCCTTTCTCCTCATACACTGTGCACCTCTCTACACTGTGCCCGCACACTGCCCTTTCTCCTCATACACTGTGCACCTCTCTACACTGTGCCCCCACACTGCCCTTTCTCCTCATACACTGTGCACCTCTCTACACTGTGCCCCCACACTGCCCTTTCTCCTCATACACTGTGCACCTCTCTACACTGTGCCCCCACACTGCCCTTTCTCCTCATACACTGTGCACCTCTCTACACTCTGCCCCCACACTGCCCTTTCTCCTCATACACTGTGCACCTCTCTACACTGTGCCCCCACACTGCCCTTTCTCCTCATACACTGTGCACCTCTCTACACTGTGCCCCCACACTGCCCTTTCTCCTCATACACTGTGCACCTCTCTACACTCTGCCCCCACACTGCCCTTTCTCCTCATACACTGTGCACCTCTCTACACTGTGCCCCCACACTGCCCTTTCTCCTCATACACTGTGCACCTCTCTACACTGTGCCCCCACACTGCCCTTTCTCCTCATACACTGTGCTCCTCTCTACACTGTGCCCGCACACTGCCCTTTCTCCTCATACACTGTGCACCTCTCTACACTGTTCCCCCACACTGCCCTTTCTCCTCATACACTGTGCACCTCTCTACACTGTGCCCCCACACTGCCCTTTCTCCTCATACACTGTGCACCTCTCTACACTGTGCCCCCACACTGCCCTTTCTCCTCATACACTGTGCACCTCTCTACACTGTGCACCCACACTGCCCTTTATCCTCATACACTGTACTCATCTCTACAGTCATGGCCAACAGTTTTGAGAATTACACCAAAATTATATTTTCACATGATCTGCTGGCCTCTGGTTTTTATTAGTTTTTGTCTGAAGTTTATATCACATACAGAAATATAATTGCAATCATATTATGAGGACCAATAGGTAATATTGACAGTTAGAATGAGTTAATGCAGCAAGTCAATATTTGCAGTGTTGCCCCTTCTTCTTCAAGACCTCTGTAATGCTCCCTGGCATGCTCTCAATCAACTTTTGGACCAAATCCTGACTGATAGCAGTCCATTCTTGCATAATCAATGCTTGCATTTTGCCAGAATTTGTTGGTTTTTGTTTGTCCACCCGTCTCTTGATGATTGACCACAAGTTCTCATTGGATTAAGATCTGGGGAGTTTCCAGGCCATGGACCCAAAATTTCTATGTTTTGTTCCATGAGCCATTTAGTTATCACCTTTGCTTTATGTCAAGGTGCTCCATCATGCTGGAAAAGGCATTGTTGGGCGCCAAACTGCTCTTGGACGGTTGGGAGAAGTTGCTCTTGGAGGACATTCTGGTACCATTCTTTATTCATGGCTGTGTTTTTAGGCAAGACTGTGAGTGAGCCGATTCCCTTGGCTGAGAAGCAACCCCACACATGAATGGTTTCAGGATGCTTTACAGTTGGCATGAGACAAGACTGGTGGTAGCGCTCACCTCTTCTTCTCCGAATAAGCTGTTTTCCAGATGTCCCAAACAATCGAAAAGGGGATTCATCAGAGAAAATGACTTTGCCCCAGTCCTCAGCAGTCCACTCCCTGTACCTTTTGCAGAATATCAGTCGGTCCCTGATGTTTTTTCTGGAGAGAAGTGGCTTCTTTGCTGCCCTCCTTGAAACCAGCCCTTGCTCAAAGAGTCTCCGCCTCACAGTGCGTGCAGAAGCACTTGTAGCACCCCGAGGGCTCGGCTGCTACAGGGGTATTGCACCTCAAACCAGAGGTGTGATATTCCACTCCCGGGTAAGGATGGAGTGTGGACCAGGACTCGTTTAGCTGCATGCACCACACACACCCCATTTCCGAGGGACAGCTCAACAGTGCTCCCACAAGATAGAAGTGCAGGCACGACAGCATCTGTCCCTGGCTGGAGTGGGGTGGGGAGGGGAGAGTACACCCAGTGGTGTAGGAGCAGATAGGGGTGGGTCTCTGGGCAAAGGTAGGAGCCCATTGGTTGCTAGTCACCTGGGCTTACACATAAGGGAGGTATATAAGGTGGGCACGATCTTAGGACAGGGTCCAGTTCAGTGCAGTCTGTGAGGAGAGCAGACAGGGAGCAGCAGCTCAGGCTGGGTGCTGCTCCAGAGGCAGGCCTAGAGAAGAGGCGGGAGCCTGAGAGGAGAAGGAGAAGTAGGAACTGGAACAGAAAGGAGATAAGGAACAACACATTAAGAGAGGCCCAGAGACACGAAGGAAGAAGGAACCCCATAGGCCCAGGAGATTGCGGGTGACGGGT
Source organism: Phyllobates terribilis (assembly GCF_046119375.1). Classification (NCBI taxonomy): domain Eukaryota; kingdom Metazoa; phylum Chordata; class Amphibia; order Anura; family Dendrobatidae; genus Phyllobates; species Phyllobates terribilis. The sequence continues at coordinate 156,000,535 of NW_027362767.1, read as the reverse complement.
TGGCAGAACAGGGTACCGGATCCCAAATTGGTGGAGGCGGCTAATCCTCAGCCAAAGACCGGCGGTCGTGACTATATCTCGGTGCGACCCCTCACTACACCTACCAGGAAGGCACACCACATAGGGTCAGGGACGCAGAGATCAGCGTGCCCAGAGAAGGCCCGAGGCAGCCGGACAAACGTAGAGTCACTGGTGGGGCACGGCCAGAGAAAGGAAGAGAAGGGAGCCCTGTGCCACGCTCTGGAATTGCCTGGGAGTTGGTCGAGCCCCTTGCCTGGTGGACGCAGCACGGCTTGGGCAGTCACCGCCGGTACCGAGGTGACTAGGACCAGTAAAGAACTGTGAGTAAAGCATTGGAAACTGCAACCACACGTCTCTGTGCTTCTTTGCCGCACCAGCACTACCAGTGCTGGGACGCCCGTGCACCATCACTCCCACCATCTTCTACACTAACTGCCCTGAGGCTATACTCCTCCCGTGGGGAGTCATCCGATTCTAAGCTGCACACATAACATCAGCCTCAGTGGTCTGCAGCACAGCGGTGGTCCCCACTGACCGCAATCCACGGGTGGCGTAGTCGGACATTGTTATTACTTAAGACTGCCACTGGTTTGACTGCCCTGGGCACGGACCGGATCACCGCCACGGAGACTACAACCCCCAGCATTCTACAACAGGCCCGGGTCCGGGTTCCCCTGCACAACACAGGCCCAGGGGGCTCGTCAACTTTGGCGTAGTCGGCAGGATCGTTACCAGCCCGCCACTAACGGGTATTGCGTGCCTGAAAAAAAAAAAAGACTTTTGCACTTACCTGAGAGAAGTTTCCCGCCGTCCGGAGTCATTTCCCGCCATCGGACGCCATCTTGGGTCGTTTCCCGCCATCGGACGCCATCTTGGGTCGTTTCCCGCCATCTTCTGCCGTCTTCCCGCCATCCGCAGCCGCTTCCCGCCATCGGACGCCATCTTCGGGACGCCGCGCGGGAAGAAGAGGGGCGTGGATGCCGAAAGCGCGCGAGATCCGAAGCTCCGCCCCACGCACTGACGCTGCGTAAGGTCCTGGAAGGGAGAGGGAGCGACGCTGACGTCACAGGAGCGCGACGCAAGGTCCTCAACCCCGACGATCGACTGCGGAGCCGCGGCCTACGGAGGAAGATCAACGCAAGGTAGGCCACGGTCCACCAGGGGGGAGGAGGACACCAGGAACGGAGAGCAAGATGGCGGACCGGCAGCAGACTAAGCTACCCAGCATCGGCAGTGCCCCAGCCGTCACGGGCCCCGACCTGCGCCAGGAGAAGACGCGTGATGCAGGAGCGGTCGCGGGAGCAGGTAAGAGGAGTCTCCCTGTCCCGGACGCTGCCAGCGTCAGCCTGCTCCCGAGCCCCCTGGTGGAGCCGCCGATCCCGGGCGCTGCAGACACCGACCTGCTCCAGACCCCGCAACAAGCCCTGCAGCCGAGCCCTCCAGCCCTGGGCACCGCCACAACCAGCCCGTGCCCAGGCCCAAAGTCGCACCCTCTGACCCCGGGCGTCATCAACGGCGGCCCTCTCCAGGCCTGGTCGCAAGGCCTGAACTCCCCAGGCGCAAAAGGACTGTACGCCCTCCACGTCAACCGGCTAACTGAGGAAGAGCTGCAGTACCACCAGTATGAGGAAAGCCAAGAGGACCCGGACGGGTCTGAAGATTACGAGGAAGGAGCATCAGGAGGACACCGTTACTAATGAACGGTAAATGGAACTGTATATAGTTACCCGTAAGGGTATAGAAACTGTTGCTGAGTGGAGTGTGGTCCCCATTGGGACTGATATAGAACTGTGTAGAAGTTACCCCCTATATCCCTTATCTGGCTGGGGACTGAGAACAGCCATCCCTTTTTCCTAATCTGGCTGGGGACTGAGAGCAGCCATTCGCCTAAGAAGAAAGAACACCTGGTCGCAAGTTGCACCGCGGCCAGAACTCAAGAATGTGTTTTTGAAAAAAAAAAATGTTTTACTTAAGAATGTCTTATACTGAAAAAGTTTAATTTGCTGCTAAAAGAGCCTATAGTATTTTCTGTGTATGAAGAAAGTCTTATAATGTTTTATGAAAATGTAACCAGTAACGTTAAAAAGAAAAGAGTACCTCCCATAAAGGGATAAATTAATAGTTAATGTCTTATATATGAGTGCACTTTAAAAATTTGTATGTTTTAAATAGTTTTGCTCTTTTCCAGCCCGAGGACGTGCTGTGATTTACCAGGGGGGAATGTAGCACCCCGAGGGCTCGGCTGCTACAGGGGTATTGCACCTCAAACCAGAGGTGTGATATTCCACTCCCGGGTAAGGATGGAGTGTGGACCAGGACTCGTTTAGCTGCATGCACCACACACACCCCATTTCCGAGGGACAGCTCAACGGTGCTCCCACAAGATAGAAGTGCAGGCACGACAGCATCTGTCCCTGGCTGGAGTGGGGCGGGGAGGGGAGAGTACACCCAGTGGTGTAGGAGCAGATAGGGGTGGGTCTCTGGGCAAAGGTAGGAGCCCATTGGTTGCTAGTCACCTGGGCTCACACATAAGGGAGGTATATAAGGTGGGCACGATCTTAGGACAGGGTCCAGTTCAGTGCAGTCTGTGAGGAGAGCAGACAGGGAGCAGCAGCTCAGGCTGGGTGCTGCTCCAGAGGCAGGCCTAGAGAAGAGGCCGGAGCCTGAGAGGAGAAGGAGAAGTAGGAACTGGAACAGAAAGGAGATAAGGAACAGCACATTAAGAGAGGCCCAGAGACACGAAGGAAGAAGGAACCCCATAGGCCCAGGAGATTGCGGGTGACGGGTTGGCAGAACAGGGTACCGGATCCCAAATTGGTGGAGGCGGCTAATCCTCAGCCAAAGACCGGCGGTCGTGACTATATCTCGGTGCGACCCCTCACTACACCTACCAGGAAGGCACACCACATAGGGTCAGGAACGCAGAGATCAGCGTGCCCAGAGAAGGCCCGAGGCAGCCGGACAAACATAGAGTCACTGGTGGGGCACGGCCAGAGAAAGGAAGAGAAGGGAGCCCTGTGCCACGTTCTGGAATTGCCTGGGAGTTGGTCAAGTCCCTTGCCTGGTGGACGCAGCACGGCTTGGGCAGTCACCGCCGGTACCGAGGTGACTAGGACCAGTAAAGAACTGTGAGTAAAGCATTGGAAACTGCAACCACACGTCTCTGTGCTTCTTTGCTGCACCAGCACTACCAGTGCTGGGACGCCCGTGCACCATCACTCCCACCATCTTCTACACTAACTGCCCTGAGGCTATACTCCTCCCGTGGGGAGTCATCCCATTCTAAGCTGCACACATAACATCAGCCTCAGCGGTCTGCAGCGCAGCGGCGGTCCCCACTGACCGCAATCCACGGGTGGCGTAGTCGGACATTGTTATTACTTAAGACTGCCACTGGTTTGACCGCCCTGGGCACGGACCGGGTCACCGCCACGGAAGACTACAACCCCCAGCATTCCGGCTCCGGGTATCCCCCTGCACAGCACAGGCCCAGGGGGCGCGTCACACTCACACCAGCCTGCTGCCATTCCTGAGCAAGCTCGGCACTGCTGGTAGTCCGATCCTGCAGCTGAAACAGTTTTAAGATACGGTCCTGGCGCTTGCTGGTCTTTCTTGGGCGCCCTGGAGCCTTTTTGACAACAATGGAAGCTCTCTCCTTGAAGTTCTTGATGATGCGATAGATTGTTGACTGAGGTGTAATCTTTGTAGCTGCGATACTCTTCCCTGTTAGGCCATTTTTGTGCAGTGCAATGATAGCGGCACGTGTGTCTTTAGAGATAACCATGGTTAACTGAAGAGAAACAATGATACCAAGAACCAGCCTCCTTTTAAAGTGTCCATTGATGTCATTCTTACTTAATCATGACTGATTGATCGCCAGCCCTGTCCTCATCAACACCCACACCTGTGTTAATGGATCAATCACTAAAACGATGTTAGCTGCTCCTTTTAAGGCAGGACTGCAATGATGTTGAAATGTGTTTTGGGGGTTAAAGTTCATTTTCCGGGCAAATATTGACTTTGCAAGTACAGTAATTGCTGTTAAGCTGATCACTCTTTGACATTGAGGAGTATATGCAAATTGCCATTACAAAAAATGAAGCAGTAAACTTTGGAAAAATTATTATTTGTCTCATTCTCAATACTTTTGGCCATGACTGTACACTGTGCCCCCCACACTGCCCTTTCTCCTTATACACTGTGCACTTCCCTACACTGTGCTCCCACACTGCCTTTTCTCCTCTTACACTGTGCACCTCTCTATACTGTGCCCCCACACTGCCCTTTCTCCTCATACACTGTGCAGCTCTCTACACTGTGCCCCCACACTGCCCTTTCTCCTCATACACTATGCACCTCTCTACACTGTGCCCGCACACTGCCCTTTCTCCTCATACCCTGTGCCCCCACACTGCCCTTTCTCCTCATACACTGCACTTCTCTACACTGTGCCCCCACACTGCCCTTTCTCCTCATACACTGTGCTCCTCTCTATACACTGTGCCCACACACTGCCCTTTCTCCTCATACACTATGCACCTCTCTACACTGTGCCTGCACACTGCCCTTTCCCCTCATACACTGTGCTCCTCTCTACACTCTGCCCCCATACTGCTTTTTCTCCTTATACACTGTGCTCCTATCTACACTGAGCCCCCACACTGCCCTTTATCCTCATACACTGTGCTCCTCTCTACACTGTGCCCGCACACTGCCTTTTCTCCTCATACACTGTGCACCTCTCTACACTGTGCCCCCACACTGCCCATTCTCCTCATACACTGTGCACCTCTCTACACTGTTCCCCCACACTGCCCTTTCTCCTTATACACTGTGCTCCTCTCTACACTGTGCCCTCACACTGCCCTTTCTCCTCATACAATGTGCCCCCACACTGCCCTTTATCCTCATACACTGTGCTCGTCTCTACACTGTGCCCGCACACTGTCCTTTCTCCTCATACACTATACACCTCTCTACACTGTGCCCCCACAGTGCCCTTTCTCCTCATACACTGTGCTCCTCTCTACACTGTGCCCCCACAATGCTCTTTCTCCTCATACACTGTGCTCCTCTTTACACTGTGCCCACACACTGCCCTTTATCCTCATACACTGTGCTCCTCTCTAGACTGTGCCCCCACACTGCTCTTTCTCCTCATACACTGTGCTCCTCTCTACACTGTGCCCCCACAATGCTCTTTCTCCTCATTCACTGTGCTCCTCTCTACTCTGTACCCGCACACTGCCCTTTCTCCTTCTACACTGTTCTCCTCTCTACACTGTGCACCTGTGGCACCCCAGGGGTCTGGTTTCCACAGTAACAGCAATGTTATGTCTGAGAGCAGGTGGGAGGTCTCTTGGTCAGGAATCCTATGCATGCCACACCTCCTGCCCAGTCCTGGGAGGGGAAGAACTTCCCCTATATAAACCTGGGGCTGAGGCAGGGTTAGAGAGTTCAGAGGGAGAGTTCAGCCAGGAGGGCTGACAGGGAGCTGTGGCTCCGGCTGGGCCCAGCTCCTGGGCCATGCCAGAAGTAGAGACAGAGAAGAGAAGCAGCTATGGGAAGAAACAACAGGAGCTCTGTGGGAGCAGTGTTACAAGGAGTCAGGGGCTGGCAGCTGCAGAGCTCGCCCTGACTGAGAAGATTTCTTACCGGACCCGGAGTCCGAGGCTGTGGGGACTAACTCCTACCCAGCAGCAGAATCCGTCAGGCAGGGGATTTCAGGTCCTCTGGCCAAGAAACCCGAAGGCACGGTCACACGCATGGGACCAGCACCGCCGTCGTGGAGCGGAAGCTACTAGAAGGCCCCGAGTCACCGGCCATACGGGTGAGCACCACACGGTACACTCAGGGACGTGGGCTACTTATACCCGCCTCTAGCAAGGTAGCCAGAAGAGTACAGTTAGTTTGGGAGGCCTACAACTCCGCCTGGCCAGGGGAGATCCCATCTGCTCAAGGACTGACCAGGCCCCAATCGCTAGCCAGTACTCCGGGAGGGTCTATCTTTGTCACCAGTAAAGACCCTGAACTACACCGTACCGTCTCCGAGTGGTTCCTGCTACCCCCATCATCCACGTCGGCTGCCCTGAGGCCATACCCCTCCCGTTGGGGGTTATACCATCCCCGCTGCACCATCCTTCCACCGGCCTCAGCGGTCTGCTCTGCAGCGGCAGCTCCAAAGCTGCATTCAACGGGTGGCGTAGTCATCCAACATCTACCGCTGATACAGCGCCACTTAGTCTGACTCCCTGGGCACGGACCGGATCACCGCCACGAGACTACAACCCTCAAAATATCCGGCTCCGGGTAAGCTCCCGCGTGCGCAACGCTGCGCGACACAGGCCCAGGGGTGCGTCAACTTTTGGCGTAGTCGGCAGGATCTCGTGCCCGCAACCACCGGGTACTGCGTGCCTGAAAAAGACTGTTCAAACTTACCAGTGGTGAAGATTCCCGCCATCCGGCGCCATCTTCTGTCTTCTTCCCGCCATCCGCGAAGTTTTCCCGCCATCCGGCGCCATCTTCTTCCTTCTTCCCGCCATCCGTGGAGTTTTCCTGCCGTTGGACGCCATCTTGAAGACGCCGCGCAGGAAGAAGAGGGGCGTGGACTCCGAAAGCGCGCGAGAACTGAAGCCCCTCCTCACGTCCGGACGTTGCGTAAGGTCCTGGAAGGAGCCCAGCAGACGCCAACGTCACAGGAGCGCGACGGAAGGTCCTCAACCCTGACGATCCACTGCGGAGCCGCGGCCTACGGAAGAGGATCATCGCAAGGTAGGCCACGGTCCACTAGGGGGGAGAAGGATGCCGGATACGGAGGAGAGCTTCACCGCTTCAACCCCCGCCAGCGCCACCGCTGTTGCGGTCATGCCTTTCACCATGCCCTATATCCCGGGGGCAGCCTGGCTACCCCAGTACTCAGGGGAGTCACATACCCTGCATGACTTTAGAGAAAAGCTGGATAGCCTCTTCCAGGTGTACCCCCTCACAGAGGAGCAAAAAGTGAGCATCCTGGTGGCCCAATTAACCGGGGCAGCCCAAAGGGAGGTAAAGTCCTGGCCACCTGGGAGGAGGACTGTCGCAGAGATACTAACCCAGCTAACCGAGGAGGAGCTGCAGTACTACCAATACGAGGAAAGCCAAGAGGACCCGGACGGGTCTGAGGACTACCCTCAGGAGGGAGCACAAAGAGGACATAGCTACTGAAGGGAAGTAGCATGAATAAAGAGCTGTAAATAGTTACCCGTAAGGGTACAAGGACTGCTGCTAATTGAAATATGGTCCCCGTTGGGATTAGTGAATTGTTCCCCATGTGCCCCTATCTTAAACCAGGCTGAGGACTGTGAGCAGCCATTCCTTATCCCCACTGGCCGAGGACTGAGAGCGGCCATATCCTGTAAATAATTATGTGTTTCTAGTAATTTATGGGAGTCTTTGGTGGATTTACCGGGAATCCTTTGTACATGGTTGGAGCGTAACCCAGGAATGGACTAAAGACTGTTAAGGACTCGGGGCAGGACAGACCCCTACCTGGTTACGTCTCCCTGTTTTGGTGAAATGGACACCTTACTTTTCTTCAAAGACTGCACCCGGTTGCGGACACGCCGTAACCATCTTTATGTGTTTTTCTTATTGTATTATTATTGTTTATACCTTGTTATGTTTTTCTAAAAATATGTTTAGTCCCGGAGTACTAAATTTCACTAGGGGGGAATGTGGCACCCCAGGGGTCTGGTTTCCACAGTAACAGCAATGTTATGTCTGAGAGCAGGTGGGAGGTCTCTTGGTCAGGAATCCTATGCATGCCACACCTCCTGCCCAGTCCTGGGAGGGGAAGAACTTCCCCTATATAAACCTGGGGCTGAGGCAGGGTTAGAGAGTTCAGAGGGAGAGTTCAGCCAGGAGGGCTGACAGGGAGCTGTGGCTCCGGCTGGGCCCAGCTCCTGGGCCATGCCAGAAGTAGAGACAGAGAAGAGAAGCAGCTATGGGAAGAAACAACAGGAGCTCTGTGGGAGCAGTGTTACAAGGAGTCAGGGGCTGGCAGCTGCAGAGCTCGCCCTGACTGAGAAGATTTCTTACCGGATCCGGAGTCCGAGGCTGTGGGGACTAACTCCTACCCAGCAGCAGAATCCGTCAGGCAGGGGATTTCAGGTCCTCTGGCCAAGAAACCCGAAGGCACGGTCACACGCATGGGACCAGCACCGCCGTCGTGGAGCGGAAGCTACTAGAAGGCCCCGAGTCACCGGCCATACGGGTGAGCACCACACGGTACACTCAGGGACGTGGGCTACTTATACCCGCCTCTAGCAAGGTAGCCAGAAGAGTACAGTTAGTTTGGGAGGCCTACAACTCCGCCTGGCCAGGGGAGATCCCATCTGCTCAAGGACTGACCAGGCCCCAATCGCTAGCCAGTACTCCGGGAGGGTCTATCTTTGTCACCAGTAAAGACCCTGAACTACACCGTACCGTCTCCGAGTGGTTCCTGCTACCCCCATCATCCACGTCGGCTGCCCTGAGGCCATACCCCTCCCGTTGGGGGTTATACTATCACGCTGCACAATCCTACCACCGGCCTCAGCGGTCTGCTCTGCAGCGGCAGCTCCAAAGCTGCATTCAACGGGTGGCGTAGTCATCCAACATCTACCGCTGATACAGCGCCACTTAGTCTGACTCCCTGGGCACGGACCGGATCACCGCCACGACACTACAACCCTCAAAAGATCCGGCTCCGGGTAAGCTCCCGCGTGCGCAACGCTGCGCGACACAGGCCCAGGGGTGCGTCACACCCACACTGCTCTTTCTCCTCATACACTGTGCCCCTCGCTACACTGTGCCCGCACACTTACCTTTCTTCTTATACACTGTGCTCCTCTCTACATTGTACCCCACACTGCCCTTTCTCCTCATACACTGTGCTCCTCTCTACACTGTGCCCTCACACTGCCCTTTCTCCTCATGCAATGTGCTCCTCTCTAGATTGTGCCCCAACACTGCCCTTTCTCCTTATACACTGTGCTCCTCTCTACACTGTGCCCCAACAATGCTTTCTCCTCATACACTGTGCTCCTCTCTACACTGTGCCCCCACACTGCCCTTTCTTCTTATACACTGTGCTCCTCTCTACACTGTGCCCTCACACTGCCCTTTCTCCTCATACACTGTGCTCCTCTGTACACTGTGCCCCCACACTGCCCTTTCTCCTCATACACTGTCGACCTCTCTACACTGTGCCCCCACACTGCCCTTTCTCCTCATACACTGTGCTCCTCTGTACACTGTGCCCCCACACTGCCCTTTCTCCTCATACACTGTCGACCTCTCTACACTGTGCCCCCACACTGCCCTTTCTCCTCATACACTGTGCTCCTCTCTACACTGTGCACCCACACTGCCCTTTCTCCTTATACACTGTGCCCCTCTCTACACTGTGCCCCCACACTGCCCTTTCTCCTCATACACTGTGCACCTCTCTACACTGTGCCCCCACACTACCCTTTTTCCTCATACACTATGCTCCTCTCTATACTGTGCCCGCACACTGCCCTTTCTCCTTATACACTGTGCCCCTCTCTACACTGTGCCCGCACACTGCCCTTTCTCCTCATACCCTGTGCCCCCACACTGCCCTTTGTCCTCATACCCTGTGCACTTCTCTACACTGTGCCCCCACACTGCCCTTTCTCCTTATACACTGTGCTCCTCTCTACACTGTGCCCGCACACTGCCCTTTCTCCTTATACACTGTGCCCCTCTCTACACTGTGCCCGCACACTGTCCTTTCTCCTCATACCCTGTGCCCCCACACGGCCCTTTCTCCTCATACACTGTGCACTTCTCTACACTGTGCCCCCACACTGCCCTTTCTCCTTATACACTGTGCACCTCTCTACACTGTGCCCGCACACTGCCCTTTCTCCTCATGCACTGTGCTCCTTTCTACACTTTGCCCGCACACTGCGCTTTCTCCTCATACACTGTGCTCCTCTCTACACTGTGCCCCCACACTGCCCTTTCTCCTCATACACTGTTCTCCTCTCTACACTGTGCCCCAACACTGCCCTTTCTCCTTATACACTGTGCTCCTCTCTACACTGTGCCCTCACACTGCCCTTTCTCCTCATACAATGTGCCCCCACACTGCCCTTTATCCTCATACACTGTGCTCCTCTCTACACTGTGCCCGCACACTGCCCTTTCTCCTCATACACTATACACCTCTCTACACTGTGCCCCCACAGTGCCCTTTCTCTTCATAAACTGTGCTCCTCTCTACACTATGCCCCCACAATGCTCTTTCTCCTCATACACTGTGCTTCTTTCTACACTATGCCCGCACACTGCCCTTTCTCCTCATACGCTGTGCTCCTCTTTACACTGTGCCCGCACACTGTCCTTTCTCCTCATACACTGTGCCCCTCTCTACACTGTGCCCGCTTACTTCCCTTTCTTCTTATACACTGTGCTCCTCTCTACACTGTACCCCACACTGCCCTTTCTCCTCATACACTGTGCTCCTCTCTAGACTGTGCCCACACACTGCCCTTTCTCCTCATACACTGTGCTCCTCTCTACACTGTGCCCGCACACTGCCCTTTCTCCTCATACACTATACAACTCTCTACACTGTGCCCCCACAGTGCCCTTTCTCCTCATACACTGTGCTCCTCTCTACTCTGTGCCCCCACAGTGCCCTTTCTCCTCATACACTGTGCACCTCTCTACACTGTGCCCCACACTGCCTTTTCTCCTCATACACTGTGCTCCTCTCTACACTGTGCACCCACACTGCCCTTTCTCCTCATACACTGTGCTCCTCTCTACACTGTGCCCCCACACTGCCCTTTTTCCTCATACACTGTGCTCCTCTCTACACTGTGCCCGCACACTGCCCTTTCTCCTCATACACTGTGCTCCTCTCTACACTGTGCCCCCACACTGCCCTTTCTCCTCATACGCTGTGCTCCTCTTTACACTGTGCCCGCACACTGTCCTTTCTCCTCATACACTGTGCCCCTCTCTACACTGTGCCCGCTTACTTCCCTTTCTTCTTATACACTGTGCTCCTCTCTACACTGTACCCCACACTGCCCTTTTTCCTCATACACTGTGCTCCTCTCTACACTGTGCCCGCACACTGCCCTTTCTCCTCATACACTGTGCTCCTCTCTACACTGTGCCCCCACACTGCCCTTTCTCCTCATACGCTGTGCTCCTCTTTACACTGTGCCCGCACACTGTCCTTTCTCCTCATACACTGTGCCCCTCTCTACACTGTGCCCGCTTACTTCCCTTTCTTCTTATACACTGAGCTCCTCTCTACACTGTGCACCCACACTGCCCTTTCTCCTCATACACTGTGCTCCTCTCTAGACTGTGCCCACACACTGCCCTTTCTCCTCATACACTGTGCTCCTCTCTACACTGTGCCCGCACACTGCCCTTTCTCCTCATACACTATACAACTCTCTACACTGTGCCCCCACAGTGCCCTTTCTCCTCATACACTGTGCTCCTCTCTACTCTGTGCCCCCACAGTGCCCTTTCTCCTCATACACTGTGCTCCTCTACACTGTGCACCCACACTGCCCTTTCTCCTCATACACTGTGCACCTCTCTACACTGTGCCCCACACTGCCTTTTCTCCTTATACACTGTGCTCCTCTCTACACTGTGCCCCCACACTGCCCTTTCTTCTTATATACTGTGCTCCTGTCTACACTGTGCCCCCACAATGCTCTTTCTCCTCATACACTGTGCTCCTCTCTACACTGTGCTCGCACACTGCCCTTTCTCCTCATACACTATGCACCTCTCTACACTGTGCCCCACACTGCCTTTTCTCCTCATACACTGTGCTCCTCTCTACACTGTGCCCCCACACTGCCCTTTCTCCTTATACACTGTGCTCCGCTCTACACTGTGCCCCCGCAATGCCCTTTCTCCTTGTCAGGAAAACACACTTGGTCAGACCTTGCAGCCCTCTGGCGCCCCCTTATCCTCCTGGTCAAACACGGTATTGACTGAGGATAAGCACAGGCGCAGCTGCTCTAATTTATGTCGACTATTGTGGCACGTGAAGTGACAGGACGTATATATACCACCAGTTCCTTCCAGGAACGTATATATACACCTCCATCCAGCCACCCTCAAACCACAATATCACATAAATACTGGTATACTGCCACCACCGATCGCTTAACAGGTGGATCGGGTACCCGTTAGGTAATGTGAATTAGCGGGTGAGGAATGTGTTTGCTCGACATAGGACAAGAAGAACGAAGCTGTAAATAATAATGATTTACTCCCGAAAGTGGGCAGTGTTTACAAAAGGTATACAAGATATTATAAAAGAGACAATTTACATATATGCATAAAACAGTTATTAAAATAAAAGGGATAAGTGATAGCAAAACGTGCGCCACGAGGTGATGGTCTCAGATTCTGTGGGGTGGACAGCTCCCCGGAAATTAGATGTGATTCTTCCACGCAGCGAGGTGTGCATGCATCTGACGTCCCTGGCAAGAATGACTTAAAATGGCCGCCCTGGTTTTTAGTAAGAGTCCAAAACATTGGGAGACACCCCTGTTATTTACCTCACACGGGGGCTCGGTTTTGTGAACACACCCAGCTGCATAAGACATAGAAATCCTTCAGATTTCATATCTTGGTGTGGGGGGGTCCCACATCCAAGATGGAGACATCATGTTTGCCGTCACCAATATTCATGAAGATGGATATCAAATATGATATCTCTATGACGCTCAGAAGCTCAGAATCCATTTCCCAGGCTCCTGGTGGTCTCCCAGCCACGAAAACCACACCATCACAATTGGAAAAAGGTGAACATCTCAAAAATGTGGTCCCTGTGTTTGTGACAGTCATGTGCAATATTAAAATTGACATTAAAAGTTTGTGCAGTTAAACAATGGAATCTTGGAGGGAATTTCCAGTTTACGCCAGAATGCTTGTTCTCTTGGGCTGAGATTTTTTATGGCGGGTATAAAAATTCCTGAGGTTTGGGGAAAGCTAGAGAAGAGTTCTATGGATGTCCCTTCCAAATGAGCAGGGGGTGGAGATTTAAGCCATCTCTCATTTTTAAAACTAGGACAAAAATACATTTTGCCTGACACTCCTCATACACTGTGCTCCACTCTAGACTGTGCCCGCACACTGCCCTTTCTCCTTATACACTGTGCCCCTCCCTACATTGTGCCCGCACACTGCCCTTTCTCCTTATACACTGTGCTCCTTTCTACAATGAGCGGGATAAAGCGTCAGCTTTGATGCTCTTGTCCGCCGGGCGGTAGTGCAGAGTGAAGTAGAATCGTGCGAAGAATAGAGACCACCTGGTCTGACACGGATTTAGTCTTTGGGCGTTCTACAAATAAGCAAGGTTCTTGTGGTCAGTGTAGATGACCACCGGGTGCAGAGCCCCCTCAAGCAAATAGCGCCACTCCTCCAGCACTAATTTGATGGCCAGCAGTTCTCGATCTCCTATAGAGTAGTTGCGTTCGGACGAGAAGAAGAGCTTGGAGAAGAATCCGCAGGTAACCATTCGCCCGGACGAGGATTTCTGGGTGAGCACTGCTCCGGCCCCAGAGGAGGACGCATCAACCTCCAGGAAGAACTGTTTGTTGCAATCCGGACGGTGTAGCACGCCTTCTCTGCTTCAGAAGTCCATTCTCTGGGATTTGCTCCTTTACGGGTGAGCGCAGAGATGGGAGCAGTCCGGAAGGAGAAATGAGGAATGAAGAGGGGGTAATAGTTTGCGAAGCCCAGGAATCGCTGAATCGCCTTCAACTCCTCCAGTTGGGGCCACTTTAAGACGGCATCACCTTCTCGGGATCCATCCGCAGACCAGTCGCAGAGATAATATAGCCCAGGAACGGCAGAGAGGTCTGCTCAAAGAGGCATTTCTCGTATTTAGCGTATATGCGATTCTTCCAGAGCCTCAGCAGAACCTGACGAGCATCCCTCCGGTGTGAGGGCAGATCTGGAGAGAAAACCAAGATATCGTCCAGGTACACCACCACGCAAGAATACAGGAGATCTCGGAAGATGTAGTTGGCCAGCTCCTGGAAGACGGCTGGAGCATTACAGAGACCAAAGGGCATCACGCGGTATTCGTAATGACCGTCCCGGGTGTTGAATGCCATCTTCCACTCGTCTCCCTGGCGAATCCGGACCAAATTGTACGCCCAACGAAGATCGAGCTTGGTGAAGATCTTCGCGCCTTTAAAGCGGTCAAATAGCTCTGAGATGAGAGGCAAGGGGTACTTATTTTTGATGGTGATCTTTTTAATACCCCTGTAATCGATACAGGGACGTAGAGAGCCGTCTTTATTTTTGACGAAGAAGAATCCTGCTCCAGCCGGAGAGGAGGATTTCTGGATAAATCCCCTAGCAAGATTCTCCTCTATGTACTCAGACATGGCACGGGTCTCGGCCAGCGACAAAGGGTATATTCGCCCACCGGGGGGAGAAGTACCAGGTCGATGGGGCAATCATACGGCCTATGAGGTGGTAGTGTCTCAGCCTCCTTTCTGTCAAAGCCATCCGCATAGGACCATTAGGGCGCCGGCAGACCAGGTAGATTAGCCGGAGTAGACGGGGGTCGAGCAGGATGAACTGGAACAAGACAGGACTCATGGCATTCCTGACCTCAACGGAGCACTTCACCAAATCTCCAATTCAGGATGGGCTCATGTCTTTGTAACCAGGGTAGACCAAGCAAGAGGGAGTGAGAGAGACCGGACAGCACATGAAAGGAAATCTTCTCCGAGTGCTGCATTCCCACCTGAAGGGTTACAGGCTCAATGACAAGCAAGATGGTCTCCGGGAGAAGCTTCCCATTCACAGAGGCAACCGCCAACGGTTCAGCCAGACGTACGGTAGGAATCTGGTAATGCTCCACAATGGCCTGTTGAATGAGATTCCCAGCGGCTCCGGAATCCAGGTGGGCAGTCTCAAAGAAGCGGGTCTCACCACTGGAAATGGAAACAGACAGAGTCAAAGACAGAGACGGTTTATTCTTGCATAGAACGACCTTTCCGAGCGGTCCTAGACACTGGAGTTTCCCGACCTCACTGGGCAGGAACGGATCAGATGCTCTATATTGCCACAGTAGAAGCAACTCCCCTTGGCTCGTCGTGTCTCCAGGCTAGACTTGACCATTTTGGTTTGGTCAATTTGCATAGGCTCAGGCGAACATGCCCAGGGAATTGCTGGTTGCGAGGCTGGCCTTTGGAATGCTGGAGCGAGACGCGGAAATCTTCTCTCCCGTGTAGTCTCCTTAGCTCGTTCCAGAAAACTGATGTCAATCCGGGTAGCTAATGACACCAGGTTGTCCAGGGTGGAAGGGATGTCACAACTGGCTAGCTCATCCTTTATCCGTCTGGAAAGACCCTCCCAGAAGGTGGACACCAGGGCCTCATTGTTCCAGGCAAGTTCAGATGCGAGGGTTCGGAAACGTATGGCACACAGGCCCACAGTGAGACTCCCTTGGCGGAGACGGAGAAGTGAGGAGGCAGTAGAAGCCTTTCATCCGGGCTCATCGAAGACCTTCCGGAAGGCAGCGAGGAAAGCCAGAAGATCAGACACCAGGGGATCCCCTCTTTCCCACAGAGGGTTTAGCCATGCCAATGCCTCCCCGGTGAGGTGAGACATGGTGAACGCCACCTTGGCCCGGTCGGAGGTGAACTGGCGTGCCAGGAGCTCAAAGTGCAGCGTGTACTGATTTATGAAGCCCCGATATAAGATGGTGTCACCACCAAAACATGGAGCCGCAGAGAGCCGGGGTCTAAAGCCGGGTGCCACAGCGCCACTAGGTTGAGGTGCTTCCGGAGCGGGTGCTACTCGGTTAGAGACGGAAACAGTCGGGGTGGACAGCGCATCCAGGCAGGAGTTGACTGTCCGCAGATAGAACAGGATAGTATCCTGTTGGGATCTCTTGATACAGGTCTGAGAGCGAAGGAGCCTGGGGGCCACCGGGTTCCATGGCCTGTGCAAACTGTTACGGGTCCGCGTGGTGGAACCTCTGTGCTTCGGTGCAAAGAAGGACCAGAGGGGGGTGACTAAGGGCCTACTCGGACTGACCCAGGTCACACGGTGGCGTAGTCGACTCCGTGAACAGCGGATGAGCACGGCAGGAAGGCTGGCGGGTGGTCCGGGTAGGTAAGCAGGCAGGTTTGGCTGATAGCCAGACAGGTTCTCTGGGTAGGCAAGCAGGCGGGTACAGCGGATAGCCAGACAGTTGCTACGGGTAGGCAAGCTGGCGGGCATGGCAAGTTACTTGGCAGGTGTTCCAGGTTGGCAGGCTGGCGGGCACGGCAGGTAACTGGCAGGTGCTCCAGGTAGGCAGGCTGGCGGCATGGCAGGTAACTGGCAGGTGCTCTAGGTAGGCAGGCTGGTGGACACGGCTGGTTACTTGGCAGGTGCTCTGGGTAGGCAGGCTGGCGGACACTGCAGGTAAGAGGCAGGAGTTCCAGGTAGGCAGGCTGGCGAGCACGGCTGTTAGACAGACTGGCGGGCTGGACTGAAAGACAGACTGGTGGGCAGGACTGACAGGCAGTGGGACCTGAGGGCTGAGGAAAGTGTTAGCATACAAACAACCTTGCACAGGCACCTCCATTTTGGAGGAGGTGCCTTATATAGAGGAAGTCGTCTGGCCATTGGCCTGTGACTCTTTAGGACGTAGCACACGCGGCCCCTTTTAAGAGGGAGGGAGCGCGCGCGCTCTAAGCACAGTGCCCGGAAAGCTGCGCGCAGTGCGCGCCACAGCAGCATCAGGAGGGGAGCAGCAAGACGCGGCGGGGAGGGGAGCGGCGTCTCTGCCCGGCAGGAGGCAGAGACACTAATGCTAAAGAACCTCTCTACACTGTGCCCGCACACTGCAGTTTCTCCTCATACACTGTGCTCCTCTCTACACTGTGCCCCCATACTGCCCTTTCTCCTCATACACTGTGCCCCTCTCTACACTGTACCCCCACACTGCCTTTCTCCTAATACACTGTGCTCCTCTCTACACTCTGCCCCCACACTGCCCTTTCTCCTCATACACTGTGCTCCTCTCTACACTCTGACCCACACTGCCCTTTGTCCTCATACACTGTGCACCTCTCTACACTGTGCCCGCATACTGCCCTTTCTCCTCATACACTGTGCTCCCACACTGCCCTTTCTCCTCATACACTGTGCACCTCTTTACACTGTGCCCGCATACTGCCCTTTCTCCTCATACACTGTGCTCCTCTCTACACTCTGCCCCCACACTGCCCTTTCTCCTCATACACTGTGCACCTCTTTACACTGTGCCCGCACACTGCCCTTTCTCCTCATACACTGTGCACCTCTCTACACTGTGCCCCCACACTGCCCTTTCTCCTCATACACTGTGCCCGCATACTGCCCTTACTCCTCATACACTGTGCTCCTCTCTACACTCTGCCACCACACTGCCCTTTCTCCTCATACACTGTGCACCTCTCTACACTGTGCCCGCACACTGCCCTTTCTCCTCATACACTGTGCACCTCTTTACACTGTGCCCCCACACTGCCCTTTCTCCTCATACACTGTGCACCTCTTTACACTCTGCCCGCACACTGCCCTTTCTCCTCATACACTGTGCACGTCTTTACACTGTGCCCGCACACTGCCCTTACTCCTCATACACTGTGCACCTCTTTACACTGTGCCCCCACACTGCCCTTTCTCCTCATACAGTGTGCACCTCTCTACACTCTGCCCCCACACTGCCCTTTTTCCTCTTTCACTGTGCTCCTCTCTACACTCTGCCCCCACACTGCCCTTTCTCCTCATACACTGTGCCCCTCTCTACACTGTGCCCGCACACTGTTCTTTCTCCTCATACACTGTGCTCCTCTTTACACTCTGCCCCCACACTGCCCTTTTACCTCATACACTGTGCACCTCTTTACACTGTGCCCCCACACTGCCCTTTCTCCTCATACACTGTGCACCTCTCTACACTGTGCCCGCACATTGCCCTTTCTCCTCATACACTGTGCACCTCTCTACACTGTGCCCCTACACTGCCCTTTCTCCTCATACACTGTGCACCTCTCTACACTGTGTCCGCACACTGCCCTTTCTCCTCATACACTGTGCACCTCTCTACACTGCGCCCCCACACTGCCCTTTTACCTCATACACTGTGCACGTCTATACACTGTGCCCGCACACTGCCCTTTCTCCTCATACACTGTGCACCTCTCTACACTGTGCCCCCTCACTGCCCTTTCTCCTCATACACTGTGCTCCTCTCTACACTGTGCCCCCACACTGCCCTTTCTCCTCATACACTGTGCACCTCTCTACACTGTGTCCGCACACTGCCCTTTCTCCTCATACACTGTGCACCTCTCTACGCTGCGCCCCCACACTGCTCTTTCTCCTCATACACTGTGCACCTCTCTACACTGTGCCCCCACACTGCCCTTTCTCCTCATACACTGTGCTCCTCTCTACACTGTGCCCCCACACTGCCCTTTCTCCTCATACACTGTGCACCTGTCTACACTTTGACCCACACTGCCCTTTGTCCTCATACACTGTGCACCTCTCTACACTCTGACCCACACTGCCCATTCTCCTCATACACTGTGCACCTCTTTACACTGCCCTTTCTCCTCATACACTGAGCTCCTCTCTACACTGTGCCCCCACACTGCCCTTTCTCCTCATACACTGTGCACCTCTTTACACTGTGCCCGCACACTGCCCTTTCTCCTCATACACTGTGCACCTCTCTACACTGTGCCCCCACACTGCCCTTTCTCCTCATACACTGTGCCCGCATACTGCCCTTACTCCTCATACACTGTGCTCCTCTCTACACTCTGCCACCACACTGCCCTTTCTCCTCATACACTGTGCACCTCTTTACACTGTGCCCGCACACTGCCCTTTCTCCTCATACACTGTGCACCTCTTTACACTGTGCCCCCACACTGCCCTTTCTCCTCATACACTGTGCACCTCTTTACACTGTGCCCGCACACTTTCCTTTCTCCTCATACACTGTGCTCCTCTTTACACTGTGCCCCCACACTGCCCTTTTACCTCATACACTGTGCACGTCTTTACACTGTGCCCGCACACTGCCCTTTCTCCTCATACACTGTGCTCCTCTCTACACTGTGCCCCCACACTGCCCTTTTACCTCATAAACTGTGCACGTCTTTACACTGTGCCCGCACACTGCCCTTTCTCCTCATACACTGTGCTCCTCTCTACACTGTGCCCCCACACTGCCCTTTTACCTCATACACTGTGCACGTCTTTACACTGTGCCCGCACACTGCCCTTTCTCCTCATACACTGTGCACCTCTTTACACTGTGCCCCCACACTGCCCTTTCTCCTCATACAGTGTGCACCTCTCTACACTGTGCCCGCACACTGTCCTTTCTCCTCTTTCACTGTGCTCCTCTCTACACTCTGCCCCCACACTGCCCTTTCTCCTCATACACTGTGCCCCTCTCTACACTGTGCCCGCACACTGTCCTTTCTCCTCATACACTGTGCTCCTCTCTACACTGTGCCCGCACATTGCCCTTTCTCCTCATACACTGTGCTCCTCTTTACACTCTGCCCCCACACTGCCCTTTTACCTCATACACTGTGCACCTCTTTACACTGTGCCCCCACACTGCCCTTTCTCCTCATACACTGTGCACCTCTCTACACTGTGCCCGCACATTGCCCTTTCTCCTCATACACTGTGCACCTCTCTACACTGTGCCCCTACACTGCCCTTTCTCCTCATACACTGTGCACCTCTCTACACTGCGCCCCCACACTGCCCTTTTACCTCATACACTGTGCACGTCTATACACTGTGCCCGCACACTGCCCTTTCTCCTCATACACTGTGCTCCTCTCTACACTGTGCCCGCACACTGCCCTTTCTCCTCATACACTGTGCACCTCTCTACACTGTGCCCCCACACTGTCCTTTCTCCTCATACATTGTGCTCCTCTCTACACTGTGCCCCCACACTGCCCTTTCTCCTCATACACTGTGCTCCTCTCTACACTGTGCACCCACACTGCCCTTTCTCCTCATACACTGTGCTCCTCTCTACACTGTGTCCGCACACTGCCCTTTCTCCTCATACACTGTGCTCCTCTCTATACTGTGCCCCCACACTGTCCTTTCTCCTCATACACTGTGCTCCTCTCTACACTGTGCCCCCACACTGCCCTTTCTCCTCATACACTGTGCACCTCTCTACACTCTGCCCCCACACTGCCCTTTCTCCTCATACACTGTGCTCCTCTCTACACTGTGCCCCCACACTGCCCTTTCTCCTCATACACTGTGCACCTCTCTACACTCTGACCCACATTGCCCTTTGTCCTCATACACTGTGCACCTCTCTACACTCTGACCCACACTGCCCATTCTCCTCATACACTGTGCACCTCTTTACACTGCCCTTTCTCCTCATACACTGAGCTCCTCTCTACACTGTGCCCCCACACTGCCCTTTCTCCTCATACACTGTACTCCTCTCTACACTGCGGCCCCTTTTAAGAGGGAGGGAGCGCGCGCGCTCTAAGCACAGTGCCCGGAAAGCTGCACGCAGTGCGCGCCACAGCAGCATCAGGAGGGGAGCAGGAAGACGCGGCGGGGAGGGGAGCGGCGTCTCTGCCCGGCAGGAGGCAGAGACACTAATGCTAAAGAACCTCTCTACACTGTGCCCGCACACTGCAGTTTCTCCTCATACACTGTGCTCCTCTCTACACTGTGCCCCCATACTGCCCTTTCTCCTCATACACTGTGCCCCTCTCTACACTGTACCCCCACACTGCCTTTCTCCTAATACACTGTGCTCCTCTCTACACTCTGCCCCCACACTGCCCTTTCTCCTCATACACTGTGCTCCTCTCTACACTCTGACCCACACTGCCCTTTGTCCTCATACACTGTGCACCTCTCTACACTGTGCCCGCATACTGCCCTTTCTCCTCATACACTGTGCTCCCACACTGCCCTTTCTCCTCATACACTGTGCACCTCTTTACACTGTGCCCGCATACTGCCCTTTCTCCTCATACACTGTGCTCCTCTCTACACTCTGCCCCCACACTGCCCTTTCTCCTCATACACTGTGCACCTCTTTACACTGTGCCCGCACACTGCCCTTTCTCCTCATACACTGTACACCTCTTTACACTGTGCCCCCACACTGCCCTTTCTCCTCATACACTGTGCACCTCTTTACACTGTGCCCGCACACTTTCCTTTCTCCTCATACACTGTGCTCCTCTTTACACTGTGCCCCCACACTGCCCTTTTACCTCATACACTGTGCACGTCTTTACACTGTGCCCGCACACTGCCCTTTCTCCTCATACACTGTGCACCTCTTTACACTGTGCCCACACACTGCCCTTTCTCCTCATACAGTGTGCACCTCTCTACGCTCTGCCCCCACACTGCCCTTTTTCCTCTTTCACTGTGCTCCTCTCTACACTCTGCCCCCACACTGCCCTTTCTCCTCATACACTGTGCTCCTCTTTACACTCTGCCCCCACAATGCCCTTTTACCTCATACACTGTGCACCTCTTTACACTGTGCCCCCACACTGCCCTTTCTCCTCATACACTGTGCACTTCTCTACACTGCGCCCCCACACTGCCCTTTTACCTCATACACTGTGCCCCTCTCTATACTGTGCCCCCACACTGCCCTTTCTCCTCATACACTGTGCACCTCTCTACACTGTTCCCCCACACTGCCCTTTCTCCTCATACACTGTGCTCCTCTCTACACTGTTCCCCCACACTGCCCTTTCTCCTCATACACTGTGCTCCTCTCTACACTGTGCCCCCACACTGCCCTTTCTCCTCATACACTGTGCACCTCTCTACACTGTGTCCGCACACTGCCCTTTCTCCTCATACACTGTGCACCTCTCTACACTGTGCCCGCACATTGCCCTTTCTCCTCATACACTGTGCACCTCTCTACACTGTGTCCGCACTGCCCTTTCTCCTCATACACTGTGCACCTCTCTACACTGTGTCCGCACACTGCCCTTTCTCCTCATACACTGTGCACCTCTCTACACTGCGCCCCCACACTGCCCTTTTACCTCATACACTGTGCACGTCTATACACTGTGCCCGCACACTGCCCTTTCTCCTCATACACTGTGCACCTCTCTACACTGTGCCCCCACACTGCCCTTTCTCCTCATACACTGTGCACCTCTCTACACTGTGTCCGCACACTGCCCTTTCTCCTCATACACTGTGCACCTCTCTACACTGCGCCCCCACACTGCTCTTTCTCCTCATACACTGTGCACCTCTCTACACTGTGCCCCCACACTGCCCTTTCTCCTCATACACTGTGCTCCTCTCTACACTGTGCCCCCACACTGCCCTTTCTCCTCATACACTGTGCACCTCTCTACACTCTGACCCACACTGCCCTTTGTCCTTATACACTGTGCACCTCTCTACACTCTGACCCACACTGCCCATTCTCCTCATACACTGTGCACCTCTTTACACTGCCCTTTCTCCTCATACACTGAGCTCCTCTCTACACTGTGCCCCCACACTGCCCTTTCTCCTCATATACTGTACTCCTCTCTACACTGCGCCCCCACACTGCCCTTTCTCCTCATACACTGTGCCCCTGTGGCACCCCAGGGGTCTGGTTACCATAGTAATAGAAATATTACATCTGAGAGCAAGTGGGAGGTTTCCTGGTCAGGAGCCCTTAAACATGCAACACCTCCTGTCCCAGACCATATAGGGGAGGAATCTGCCCTATATAAACTGGATCTGGGGCGGGGTTAGTTCAGTTAGAGCCTGGAGTGAAGTTCCAGACACAGGGAGAGCAATGGCTAGGAGCTCTGTAGGAGCAGGAGCTGAGTGCCAGGGACTGGAAGCAGATATTGCTCGTCCTGGCTGAAGTCACTACGACCGGACACAGGAGTCCGAGGCTGTGAGGACTTATATATCCAGCAGCAGAAACCAGCCGGCAGGGGATTTCAGGTCCTCTGGCCGTAGGAAGCCCGGAGGCTCAGTCACACACAAGGGACCGTTACCGCCATCGAGGAGCGGAAGCTACCAGAGGGTCCAAGTCACCAGCCATACGGGTGAGCACCACACAGTACACTCAGGGACGTGGGCTACTTCCACTCGCTTACAGCAAGGTAGCCAGGAAGAGTGCAGATAGACGGGGAGGCCTACAACTCCACCTGGCCAGGGGAACTCCTGTTTGTTCACAGACTGACCAGGCCCCTTATGCTAGCCAGTACTCCCAGGAGGGTCTGCCTTATCATCATCAGTAAAGACCCTGAACTGCACTGCAAAGACTCTGAGTCGTTCCTGCTTCACCCGTGCACCATCACTCCCATCATCCACACTCACTGCCCTGAGGCTATACTCCTCCCGTGGGGAGTTGTCCCATCCTCTGCTGCGTACACCACACCAGCCTCAGCTGTCTGTCTCGCAGCGGCGGTACACCCTGACCGCAATCCACGGGTGGCGTAGTCGGACATTAAATCATAAAAACCCTATAAAAGACAGCCACTGGTCTGACCACCCTGAGCCACAGACCGGGTCACCGCCACGGAGACTACAACCCCCAGAGACCCGGCTCCGGGTAACCCACACACGTGCACACACGGCCCAGGGGGTGCGTCAACTTTTGGCGTAGTCAGCAGGATTGTGACCAACCCGCCACAAACGGGTATTGCGTGCCTGAAAAAGACTTTGTACTTACCTGAGAGAAGTTTCCCGCCATCTGGAGCCGTTTCCCGCCATCTTCGGTCGTCTCCCACCATCTTCGGTCGTCTCCCGCCATCTTCGGTCGTTTCCCGCCGTCTTCAGCCGTTTTCCCGCCATCGGACGCCATCTTCAGGACGCCGCGCGGGAAGAAGAGGGGCGTGGACGTCCAAACCGCGCGAGACCTGAAGCCCCGCCCTACGCACCGACGCTGCGCAAGGTCCTGGAAGGAGAGAGAGCGATGCTGACGTCACCAGGACGCCACGCAAGGTCCTCGTCCGGAGCAGCACCAGCGGAGCCGCGGCCTACGGAGGAAAAGCAACAAAAGGTAGGCCACGGTTAACTAGGGGGGCGGAAGATACCAGGAATGGAGGGAGCTCCCACCGCCAGCGCGGCCGCTGCCGCAGTAATGCCATTTACAATGCCTTACATCCCTGGAGCGACCTGGCTGCCCCAATACTCAGGGGAGTCGCATACCCTAAGCGACTTTAAAGAGAAACTGTACAGCCTATTTAAAGTGTACCCCCTGACGGAGGGACAAAAAGTGAGCATATTGGTAGGCCAGCTAACCGGCGCAGCCCAACGTGAAGTAAAGTCCTGGTCAGTCAGGGACAAGGAGACCGTGAAGGAGATCTTAGCCCGTCTGAAGGACACTTTTGATACCCGTACCTCAGCAGAGATCAAAATGAGATTTTATGGGTGCAAGCAGCGGGCCCAAGACAGTATAAGAGGCTATGCCTTGAATTAGCAGGAGGCCCTGGGAGCCATTAAACAGTCAGACCCTGACAGTGTGCGGAATGCAGATGAACTGTTGACTGAGCAATTCATTGAGGGTCTGCTGTCCAACGCCCACCGAACCCAGTTACGTGCAATGGCCTTGCAGAACCCTTGGTTAGACTTTGCAAAGTTCAAGGACAGGGCCATCCGGGTGCTCCGAGAACCGGCACCGGGTAGCGCTGTAACCCACCGGTGCCCTGCTATTACCTATCACCAGGAGGCGGCGCCCTTGTCTGCAGAGCCTATGGGAGCTGGTGCGCAGGCTTTGGATAAAGACCCAGTTGCAGACCTGCACCATCAGGTCCAAGAACTGACCAAAAGAATTGCCGCATTAATCAGGACTGTGCAGTCGTTACAGGTATCCTCTCCAGGAAGGATCAAGCTGGCCACCAGTCCGGAGGACGTCCCGTGGTGCCGACAGAGGAGGATCCCATCGTCCAGAGGAAGACCCAGCGACAGATACAACGAGGACGGACAACCCATCTGCCGCTGCTGCAATTAACCCGGACATATGGCAAGGTACTGTCATTTAAACGGGCACAACCTGGGGCAGAGGGCCAATCCCCAGGCATAAGATCATCAGGCCCATCGAATTGGCATGATAGATACGTAGGGGGACGTCCAGTCTTGCCTGTGGTACTGGATGGCATTCCTATGAGTGTCCTACTAGACACCGGGTCACAGGTAACTACCATCCCTTATGTGCTCTTTAAGCGGTACTGGAATGACTCGGACATAACCCGCTACCCAGATGACGACCTGAGTATCATCGCCAGCAATGGTCAGCCCGTGCCGCAGGTGGGATTCAAAGAGGTGACCATTAAAATCAGTAAGGTCGAACTGGCGGCACAAGGACTGATTATTGTGGACATTGATCGTCGTGAAAGTCACCCTAAAATAACCTTGGGTACTAACGTTATTGAGAATTGCCTTTCAGAAGTAATTGCCATTTTACAGCAGGTTGCCATGAACGCCAGCTCCGGCCAGCAGCGGGTCCTACAAAAAGAGATCCGGGCTCTGATGAAACGGCAACAGGTAGAACTGTCGGGTGGTGAGATTGGTAGCGTTAGAATGAGTGACCCGTTTCCTATCGCCATGCCCCCAAAGAGTGAGATGATGATCTGTGGTCGGGCAGCTATTGGTCTGAGGGGTAGAGACTACCAAGCTATGGTAGAACCCGTTTACTCAGACAGCAGGCCCACCATTTTGACGGCACGGGGGGTGGTTGATGTCCGCCATGGGAGGGCACCTGTCCACATCCTAAACATTGGGGAAAGAAAAGTATACCTGCCCCGGTATGCCACGCTAGCCAAATTGTTCACCATAACCCAAAATTCTGTAAAGGCCATAGAACCCTTGCCTCCATCTCAACCAGAGGAAGGTAACGGCTCTAAGAAACAAATGGAGGACTGGTGTCAGCAGCTGCATTTGGGTACTGACTCCACTCCCTCACACCAAAAACAGGGAGTCTACCGGGTGGTTCAGGAGTACGAAAGAGTCTTTAGTAAACACCCGCTAGACTTCGGGCGAGTAAAGGGGGTAGAGCATCACATCCCCACAGGAGACCATCCTCCCATAAAGGAAAGATACCGACCTGTACCCCCTGCACACTATCAGCATGCAAAGGGGATGTTGCGAGACATGAAGGAGGCTGGGGTAATCAGGGACATCTGTAGCCCCTGGGCAGCTCCACTAGTTCTAGTGAAAAAGAAGGACAACACAATGAGAATGTGCATAGACTACAGAAAGGTCAACCGTATCACACACAAAGATGCGTACCCGTTACCTAGGATAGAAGAATCTTTAGCTGCATTAAAATCTGCTAACTTCTTCTCCACTTTGGATCTTACTAGCGGGTACTGGCAGGTTCCTGTAGCAGAGGCGGACAAGAAGAAGACTGCGTTCACCACCCCAATGGGTCTCAGCAAATTCAACTGTATGCCGTTCGGGCTCTGCAACGCACCAGGAACCTTCCAGAGGTTGAGGAATGCTGTCTGGGACACCGGAATTTCGAGACGGTCCTGTTATACCTGGACGATGTCATCGTTTATTCCAAAACCTACGAGGACCATCTGAGACACCTGGCAGAGGTGTTTGACGCCCTGGCAAGCTACAGCCTAAAGGTGAAACCCTCCAAGTGTCATCTGCTGAAACCAAAGGTACAGTACCTTGGACACTTGGTGAGTGCCGACGGAGTGGCTCCCGACCCCGATAAGATCACCGTGATTAAGGACTGGCCAAGACCCTCCAACATAAAGGAAGTGCGGCAGGGTTGGTAGGCTACTACCGAAGATTCATTCCCGGTTTCACCAAAATGGCAGCTCCTATGCAGGACCTCCTGATAGGTCAATCCAGGAAGGCCAAAAACCAGAAGCCACCCTTCAGGTGGGAAAAGCTGGAAGAGGAGTTATTCCGCCAGCTGAAGATGGCTCTCACGGGGGATGAAATCCTGGCGTACCCTGACTACAGCCAGCCCTTTATCCTCCACACGGACGCGAGCAACATCGGGCTAGGAGCTGTACTGTCCCAGATCCAGCAGGGGAGAGAACGGGTAATCGCTTATGCCAGCCGAAAACTACAGCCCACAGAGAGAAACCCTGAGAATTATAGCTCATTCAAGCTAGAGTTCCTGGCAGTGGTGTGGGCAGTGACGGAACGTTTCAAGCATTACCTTGGCTCCTCCAAGTTCACCGTGCACACGGACAACAACCCGTTGACACATCTGGACACTGCAAAACTTGGTGCCCTGGAGCAGCGATGGATGGTCCGCCTGTCCAACTATGAATTCACCATCAAATACCGGGCGGGACGCTCAAATGCCAACGCAGACGCCCTGTCCAGGATGCTGAACTTACCGGACGGAGGGAAGAATCCAGAGGAACTGGAAGAGATCGAACTCCCTGCGTTCCACCGTCATGGGATTACCCAGTATTCCCACCATGTAAGAGACAGGCACTCTGCTACGTTCAATCCCTTACCCCACTACAGCTGGGCAGAGACTCAAGACAGTGACCCTGCAGTCCGTCTGGTGAAGGAAATGCTGACACAGGCTGATGCCCGCCTTGACCCAGACGCCCCGGAGGAGACCAAACAGCTGTGGAAGGAGAAGAGTAAACTGTTTCTCTACAAGGGGAAGCTGTGCCGGAGAACTGTCAACTCCCGGACACATGAGCTGACCTGGCAGGTAGTGGTCTCGAGACGGGACGCGGCTATGGTCCTGGAGGCATACCACGACGGAGCAGGGCACTTCGGATGGAAGAAGCTGGAGTTCCTGTTGCGTGACCGGTTCTTCTGGGTAGACATGAGAGGGGCCATTGAGAGATGGTGTGGAGACTGCGGCCCGTGCAACCTGAGGAGGAAGGACCGTGCCAGCCAGAAGACCCCCCTGCAGCCCATCATCACGAAGCAACCACTAGAACTGGTAGCCCTGGACAATGTGAAGCTGGCTCCAAGTAGGTACAGGTACGTCTACGCCCTCACCATCGTAGACCACTACTCCCGGTTCCTGGTGGTGGTCCCTGTCAAGGACTTAACGGCTCAAACAGCAGCTAGAGCCTTCCAGCAGCACTTCTGCCGTCCACACGGGTATCCGGAGCAAGTGTTGACTGACCAAGGTCCAGCCCTCGAAACGGAGGTCTTCCAGGAGTTCTGCAACTTGTATGGCTGCAAGAAGATAAGGACAACGCCTTACCACCCCCAAACCAACGGGCTGTGTGAGAAAATGAACAATATCGTCATTGATCTCCTCAAGACGTTGCCCCTGGAAGAACGCAGCCTTTGGCCGGAGAAGCTGCCAGACCTGATTGACTTGTACAACCATATCCCGGTGAATGCTACAAATTGCACCCCGGCTTACCTGATGCGCGCCAGACCAGGTAAGCTGCCAATCGACCTGGAGATGGGAGTCCTGACACCCGAGGACACCTCGCCAGAAGCAGACTGGGACATGGAACGGCAGCAGCAGTACCGGAAAGTACAGGAGACCATGGAGCGAAGTCTGTCTCAAGCAAGAGGAAGGCAAGAGAGGACTTATAACCAACATGCTCCCGCTGCTCCCCTGGCACCTGGAGAGCAGGTCTTGAAGAGGAAGAGACGGCTCCACAAGTTGGATGACCAGTGGGAGAAGGACCCGTACACCATTCTGCCCTCAAGCCATGAGAACCCAAAAATATGCGTCATCAGTAAGGATGGAGGAGAGACCACAGCCACTGTCTCCAGAGACCACCTGAAGAAGTGTCCCGAGCAGCTACAAGAAGAAGACCAGGATATCCTTCAACCCGCAGAGGAAAAGGAAGAAATGATCAGTAGAGTACTCGGTGACTTTACCCGGGCCTGGACTCAAATTAACAGCGCAGTCGTGGTACCCGTCATCACCTTTCTCCAGCCAGCCCCTCAAGGGCCTACAGAAGAACAGGGAGTGTCGGGAGAGCAGCCAGCCCAGGAGGCAGAAGGATCCATACAAGCAGCCCAGGAGAATCAACCCTCTGCTAGTAGTGAGCCTGTCGTGCCCCTAGTAAGCCAAAGAGTACGCAGGAAGCTGCCAGGCCTACCCGCAACACCTCCTACACCCTGTAGTGCAGAGCCAGATAGTGGGTTACGTAGGTCCACCAGGAGTACTAGAGGACAAATGCCCGCTCGCTGGAAAATCTAAAATGTAATGTGAATTTACCTGTAAATTGCAAATGCTGAAAATGGTTTATGTTTTTGTTGCCTGTTTATTGATTATGTTTCTCTAGTTACCCTGCAGGTTTATTTGGACTGACAGGTTATGGACGCTGAATAACCGGAACTACATTGTAAATAGTTGCACTTGCTGCCTCTGCCTCTTGCGAAGACTGCCACGGAAGAAAAACCTGTCTGGCGTGGCCTCGTGTGGTCCAAAGTAGTTTGCTTCGCCTTGCAGCCACGCCCAGGGACAGCGTTTGGGGTTTGCTTTGGACAGGTCCCCTATTCCGTTCTAAAACTTCACCTTGGGTGATATGGACACCCGGTTACGGAAATGCCATGACCATCAAGACAAAATGTACTTTTCCTATTATTGTTTATACCCTTGTATTTGTGTTTTTCTTAAAAAAATGTGTTTAGTCCCGGAGTACTAAATTTCACTAGGGGGGAATGTGGCACCCCAGGGGTCTGGTTACCACAGTAATAGAAATATTACGTCTGAGAGCAAGTGGGAGGTTTCCTGGTCCAGAGCCCTTAAACATGCAACACCTCCTGTCCCAGACCAGATAGGGGAGGAATCTGCCCTATATAAACTGGATCTGGGGCGGGGTTAGTTCAGTGAGAGCCTGGAGTGAAGTTCCAGACACAGGGAGAGTAACGGCTAGCAGCTCTGTAGGAGCAGGAGCTGAGTGCCAGGGACTGGAAGCAGATATTGCTCGTCCTGGCTGAGGACACTACGACCGGACACAGGAGTCCGAGGCTGTGAGGACTTATATATCCAGCAGCAGAAACCAGCCGGCAGGGGATTTCAGGTCCTCTGGCCATAGGAAGCCCGGAGGCTCAGTCACACACAAGGGACCGGTACCGCCATCGAGGAGCGGAAGCTACCAGAGGGTCCAAGTCACCAGCCATACGGGTGAGCACCACACGGTACACTCAGGGACGTGGGCTACTTCCACTCGCTTACAGCAAGGTAGCCAGGAAGAGTGCAGATAGACGGGGAAGCCTACAACTCCACCTGTTTGTTCACAGACTGACCAGGCCCCTTACGCTAGCCAGTACTCCCATGAAGGTCTGCCTTATCATCATCAGTAAAGACACTGAACTGCACTGCAAAGACTCTGAGTCGTTCCTGCTTTACCCGTGCACCATCACTCCCATCATCCACACTCACTGCCCTGAGGCTATACTCCATCCTCTGCTGCGCACACCACACCAGCCTCAGCGGTCTGCCTCGCAGCGGCGGTACACCCTGACCGCAATCCACGGGTGGAGTAGTCGGACATTAAATCATAAAAACCCTATAAAAGACGGCCACTGGTCTGACCACCCTGAGCCACGGACCGGGTCACCGCCACGGAGACTACAACCCCCAGAGACACGGCTCCGGGTAACCCACACACGTGCACACACGGCCCAGGGGGTGCGTCACCCCCACACTGCCCTTTCTCCTCATACACTGTGCACCTCTCTACACTGTGCCCGCACACTGCCCTTTCTCCTAATACACTGTTCTCCTCTCTACACTGTGCACCCACACTGCCTTTTCTCCTCATACACTGTGCTATTTCTCTACACTCTGCCCCCCACACTGCCTTTTCTCCTCATACACTGTGCACTTCTCTACACTGTGCTCCCACACTGCCCTTTCTCCTCATACACTGTGCTCCTCTCTACACTCTGCCCACCAGACTGCCTTTTCTCCTCATACACTGTGCACCTCTCTACACTGTGCCCGCACACTGCCCTTTCTCCTCATACACTGTGCACCTCTCTACACTGTGCCCCCACACTGCCCTTTCTCCTCATATACTGTGCACCTCTCTACACTCTGCCCCCCACACTGCCTTTTCTCCGCATACACTGTGCACCTCTCTACACTGTGCCCCCACACTGCCCTTTCTCCTCAAATACTGTCAACCCCTCTACACTCTGCCCCCCACACTACCTTTTCTCCTCATACACTGTGCACCTCTCTACACTGTGCACCCACACTGCCCTTTCTCCTCATACACTGTGCACCTCTCTACACTGTGCCCCCACACTGCCCTTTCTCCTCATACACTGTGCACCTCTCTACACTGTGCCCCCACACTGCCTTTTCTCTTCATACACTGTGCACCTCTCTACACTCTGCCCCCACACTTCCTTTTCTCCTCATACACTGTGCTCCTCTCTACACTGTGCACCCACACTGCGCTTTCTCCTCATACACTGTGCTCCTCTTTACACTGTGCCCCCACACTGCCTTTTCTCCTCATACACTGTGCTCCTCTCTACACTGTGCACCCACACTGCCCTTTCTCCTCATACACTGTGCACCTCTCTACACTGTGCCCCCACACTGCCTTTTCTCTTCATATACTGTCCACCTCTCTACACTCTGCCCCCCACACTGCCTTTTCTCCTCATACACTGTGCTCCTCTCTACACTCTGCCCCCACACTGCCCTTTCTCCTCATACACTGTGCAGCTCTCTACACTGCGCCCCACACTGCTCTTTCTCCTCATACACTGTGCTTCTCTCTACACTCTGCCCCCACACTGCCCTTTCTTCTCATACACTGTGCTCCTCTCTACACTGTGCACCCACACTGCCCTTTCTCCTCATACACTGTGCTCCTGTACACTGTGCACCCACACTGCCCTTTCTCCTCATACACTGTGCACCTCTCTACACTGTGCCCGCACACTGCCCTTTCTCCCCATACACTGTGCACCTCTCTACACTGTGCCCGCACACTGCCCTTTCTCCCCATACACTGTGCACCTCTCTACACTGTGCCCGCACACTGCCCTTTCTCCTCATACACTGTGCTAATCTCTACACTGCGCCCGCACACTGCCCTTTCTCCTCATACACTGTGCTCCTCTACACTGTGCCCCCACACTGCCCTTTCTCCTCATACACTGTGCAACTCTTTACACTGTGCCCCCACACTGCCTTTTCTCCTCATACACTGTGCTACTCTCTACACTGTGCCCGCACACTGCCCTTTCTCCTCATACGCTGTGCACCTCTCTACACTGCGCCCGCACACTGCCCTTTTTCCTCATACACTGTGCTCCTCTCTACACTCTGCCCCCACACTGCCCTTTCTCCTCATACACTGTGGTCCTCTCTACACTGTGCACCCACACGGCCCTTTCTCCTCATACACTGTGCTCCTCTCTACACTGTGCACCCACACTGCCCTTTCTCTTCATACACTGTGCACCTCTCTACACTGTGCCCGCACACTGCCCTTTCTCCTCATACATTGTGCACCTCTCTACACTGCGCCCGCACACTGCCCTTTCTCCTCATACACTGTGCACCCACACTGCCCTTTCTCCTCATACACTGTGCTCCTCTCTACACTGTGCACCCACACTGCCCTTTCTCCTCATACACTCTGCCCCCCACACTGCCCTTTCTCCTCATATACTGTCCACCTCTCTACACTCTGCCCCGCACACTGCCTTTTCTCCTCATACACTGTGCTGCTCTCTACACTGCCCTTTCTCCTCATACACTGTGCTCCTCTCTACACTGTGCACCCACACTGCCCTTTCTCCTCATACACTGTGCTCCTCTCTACACTCTGCCCCCACACTGCCCTTTCTCCTCATATACTGTCCACCTCTCTACACTCTGCCCCCCAGACTGCCTTTTCTCCTCATACACTGTGCACCTCTCTACACTGTGCCCGCACACTGCCCTTTCTCCTCATACACTGTGCACCTCTCTACACTGTGCCCCCACACTGCCCTTTCTCCTCATATACTGTCCACCTCTCTACACTCTGCCCCCCACACTGCCTTTTCTCCTCATACACTGTGCACCTCTCTACACTGTGCCCGCACACTGCCCTTTCTCCTCATACACTGTGCACCTCTCTACACTGTGCCCCCACACTGCCCTTTCTCCTCATATACTGTGCACCTCTCTACACTCTGCCCCCCACACTGCCTTTTCTCCGCATACACTGTGCACCTCTCTACACTGTGCCCGCACACTGCCCTTCTCCTCATACACTGTGCTCCTCTCTACACTCTGCCCCCACACTGCCCTTTCTCCTCATATACTGTCCACCTCTCTACACTCTGCCCCCCAGACTGCCTTTTCTCCTCATACACTGTGCACCTCTCTACACTGTGCCCGCACACTGCCCTTTCTCCTCATACACTGTGCACCTCTCTACACTGTGCCCCCACACTGCCCTTTCTCCTCATATACTGTGCACCTCTCTACACTCTGCCCCCCACACTGCCTTTTCTCCGCATACACTGCGCATCTCTCTACACTGTGCCCGCACACTGCCCTTCTCATACACTGTGCTCCTCTCTACACTCTGCCCCCACACTGCCCTTTCTCCTCATATACTGTCCACCTCTCTACACTCTGCCCCCCACACTGCCTTTTCTCCTCATACACTGTGCTCCTCTCTACACTCTGCCCCGCACACTGCCTTTTCTCCTCATACACTGTGCTGCTCTCTACACTGCCCTTTCTCCTCATACACTGTGCTCCTCTCTACACTGTGCACCCACACTGCCCTTCTCCTCATACACTGTGCCCGTCTCTACACTGTGCCCTCACACTGCCCTTTCTCCTCATAGACTGTGCTCCTCTCTACACTGTGCCCGCACACTGCCCTTCTCCTCATACACTGTGCTCCTCTCTACACTCTGCCCCCACACTGCCCTTTCTCCTCATATACTGTCCACCTCTCTACACTCTGCCCCCACACTGCCCTTTCTCCTCATATACTGTCCACCTCTCTACACTCTGCCCCCACACTGCCTTTTCTCCTCATACACTGTGCTTCTCTCTACACTCTGCCCCCACACTGCCCTTTCTCCTCATATACTGTCCACCTCTCTACACTGCGCCCCCACACTGCCCTTTCTCCTCATACACTGTGCTCCTCTCTACACTCTGCCCCCCACACTGCCTTTTCTCCTCATACACTGTGCTCCTCTCTACACTCTGCCCCCCACACTGCCCTTTCTCCTCATACACTGTGCTGCTCTCTACACTGCCCTTTCTCCTCATACACTGTGCTCCTCTCTACACTGTGCACCCACACTGCCCTTTCTCCTCATACACTGCGCACCTCTCTACACTGTGCCCGCACACTGCCCTTCTCCTCATACACTGTGCTCCTCTCTACACTCTGCCCCCACACTGCCCTTTCTCCTCATATACTGTCCACCTCTCTACACTCTGCCCCCCACACTGCCTTTTCTCCTCCTTCACTGTGCACCTCTCTACACTGCGCCCCCACACTGCCCTTTCTCCTCATACACTGTGCTCCTCTCTACACTCTGCCCCCCACACTGCCTTTTCTCCTCATACACTGTACTCCTCTCTACACTCTGCCCCCCACACTGCCTTTTCTTCTCATACACTGTGCTCCCACACTGCCCTTTCTCCTCATACACTGTGCTCCTCTCTACACTCTGCCCCCCAGACTGCCTTTTCTCCTCATACACTGTGCACCTCTCTACACTGTGCCCGCACACTGCCCTTTCTCCTCATACACTGTGCACCTCTCTACACTGTGCCCCCACACTGCCCTTTCTCCTCATATACTGTGCACCTCTCTACACTCTGCCCCCCACACTGCCTTTTCTCCGCATACACTGTGCACCTCTCTACACTGTGCCCCCACACTGCCCTTTCTCCTCATATACTGTCAACCTCTCTACACTCTGCCCCCCACACTGCCTTTTCTCCTCATACACTGTGCACCTCTCTTCACTCTGCCCCCACACTGCCTTTTCTCCTCCTACACTGTGCACCTCTCTACACTGTGCCCCCACACTGCCCTTTCTCCTCATACACTGTGCTCCTCTCTACACTGTACCCGCACACTGCCCTTTCTCCTCATACACTGTGCACCTCTCTACACTGTGCCCCCACACTGCCCTTTCTCCTCATACACTGTGCTCCTCTCTACACTGTGCCCCCACACTGCCCTTTCTCCTCATACACTGTGCTCCTCTCTACACTGTGCACCCACACTGCCCTTTTTCCTCATACACTGTGCTCCTCTCTACACTGTACCCGCACACTGCCCTTTCTCCTCATACACTGTGCTCCTCTCTACACTGTACCCGCACACTGCCCTTTCTCCTCATACACTGTGCACCTCTCTACACTGTGCCCCCACACTGCCCTTTCTCCTCATACACTGTGCTCCTCTCTACACTGTGCCCCCACACTGCCCTTTCTCCTCATACACTGTGCTCCTCTCTACACTGTGCACCCACACTGCCCTTTTTCCTCATACACTGTGCTCCTCTCTACACTGTGCACCCACACTGCCCTTTCTCCTCATAACCTGTGCTCCTCTCTACACTGTGCACCCACACTGCCCTTTCTCCTCATACACTGTGCTCCTCTCTACACTGTGCCCCCACACTGCCCTTTCTCCTCATACATTGTGCCCCCACACTGCCCTTTCTCCTCATACACTGTGCCCCTCTATACTGTGCCCTCACACTGCCCTTTCTCCTCATACACTGTGCTCCTCTCTACACTGCCCTTTCTCCTCATACACTGTGCTCCTCTCTACACTGTGCACCCACACTGCCCTTTTTCCTCATACACTGTGCTCCTCTCTACACTGTGCACCCACACTGCCCTTTCTCCTCATACACTGTGCTCCTCTCTACACTGTGCACCCACACTGCCCTTTTTCCTCATACACTGTGCTCCTCTCTACACTGTGCACCCACACTGCCCTTTCTCCTCATACACTGTGCCCCTCTATACTGTGCCCTCACACTGCCCTTTCTCCTCATACACTGTGCTCCTCTCTACACTGCCCTTTCTCCTCATACACTGTGCTCCTCTCTACACTGTGCACCCACACTGCCCTTTCTCCTCATACACTGTGCTCCTCTCTACCCTGTGCACCCACACTGCCCTTTTTCCTCATACACTGTGCTCCTCTCTACACTGTGCACCCACACTGCCCTTTCTCCTCATACACTGTGCTCCTCTCTACACTGTGCCCCCACACTGCCCTTTCTCCTCATACACTGTGCTCCTCTCTATACTGTGCCCCCACACTGCCCTTTTTCCTCATACACTGTGCTCCTCTCTACACTGTGCCCGCACACTGCCCTTTCTCCTCATACACTGTGCTCCTCTCTACACTGTGCCCCCACACTGCCCTTTCTCCTCATACACTGTGCTCCTCTCTACACTGTGCCCGCACACTGCCCTTTCTCCTCATACACTGTGCCCCTCTCTATACTGTGCCCCCACACTGCCCTTTGTCCTCATACACTGTGCTCCTCTCTACACTGGGCCCTCACACTGCCCTTTCTCCTCATACACTGTGCTCCTCTCTACACTGTGCCCCCACACTGCCCTTTCTCCTCATACACTGTGCACCTCTCTACACTGTGCCCCCACACTGCCCTTTCTCCTCATACACTGTGCCCCTCTATACTGTGCCCTCACACTGCCCTTTCTCCTCATACACTGTGCTCCTCTCTACACTGTGCACCCACACTGCTCTTTCTCCTCATACACTGTGCACCTCTCTACACTGTGCCCCCACACTGCCCTTTCTCCTCATACACTGTGCCCCTCTATACTGTGCCCTCACACTGCCCTTTCTCCTCATACACTGTGCTCCTCTCTACACTGTGCACCCACACTGCCCTTTCTCCTCATACACTGTGCTCCTCTCTACACTGTGCACCCACACTGCCCTTCCTCCTCATACTCTGTGCTCCTCTCTACACTGTGCCCCCACACTGCCTTTTCTCCTCATACACTGTGCTCCTCTCTACACTGTGCACCCACTCTGCCCTTTCTCCTCATACATTGTGCTCCTCTCTACACTGTGCACCCACACTGCCCTTTCTCTTCGTACACTGTGCAACTCTCTACACTGCCCTTTCTCCTCATACACTGTGCAGCTTTCTACACTGTGCCCCCATACTGCCCTTTCTCCTCATACACTGTGCCCCTCTCTACACTGTGCCCCCACACTGCCCTTTCTCCTCATACACTGTGCTCCTCTCTACACTGTGCACCCACACTGACCTTTCTCCTCATACACTGTGCTCCTCTCTACACTGTGCTCCCACACTGCCCTTTCTCCTCATACACTGTGCTCCTCTCTACACTGTGCCCCCACACTGCCCTTTCTCCTCATACACTGTGCTCCTCTCTACACTGTGCACCCACACTGCCCTTTCTCCTCATACACTGTGCTCCTCTCTACACTGTGCCCGCACACTGCCCTTTCTCCTCATACACTGTGCACCTCTCTACACTGTGCCCCCACACTGCCCTTTCTCCTCATACACTGTGCTCCTCTCTACACTGTGCCCCCACACTGCCCTTTCTCCTCATACACTGTGCTCCTCTCTACACTGTGCACCCACACTGCCCTTTCTCCTCATACACTGTGCTCCTCTCTTCACTGTGCACCCACACTGCCCTTTTTCCTCATACACTGTGCTCCTCTCTACACTGTGCACCCACACTGCCCTTTCTCCTCATACACTGTGCTCCTCTCTACACTGTGCACCCACACTGCCCTTTTTCCTCATACACTGTGCTCCTCTCTACACTGTGCACCCACACTGCCCTTTCTCCTCATACACTGTGCTCCTCTCTACACTGTGCACCCACACTGCCCTTTCTCCTCATACACTGTGCTCCTCTCTACACTGTGCACCCACACTGCCCTTTCTCCTCATACACTGTGCTCCTCTCTACACTGTGCACCCACACTGCCCTTTTTCCTCATACACTGTGCTCCTCTCTACACTGTGCACCCACACTGCCCTTTCTCCTCATACACTGTGCCCCTCTATACTGTGCCCTCACACTGCCCTTTCTCCTCATACACTGTGCTCCTCTCTACACTGTGCCCCCACACTGCCCTTTTTCCTCATACACTGTGCTCCTCTCTACACTGTGCCCGCACACTGCCCTTTCTCCTCATACACTGTGCTCCTCTCTACACTGTGCCCTCACACTGCCCTTTCTCCTCATACACTGTGCTCCTCTCTACACTGTGCCCCCACACTGCCCTTTCTCCTCATACATTGTGCCCCCACACTGCCCTTTCTCCTCATACACTGTGCCCCTCTATATTGTGCCCTCACACTGCCCTTTCTCCTCATACACTGTGCTCCTCTCTACACTGCCCTTTCTCCTCATACACTGTGCTCCTCTCTACACTGTGCACCCACACTGCCCTTTTTCCTCATACACTGTGCTCCTCTCTACACTGTGCACACACACTGCCCTTTCTCCTCATACACTGTGCTCCTCTCTACACTGTGCACCCACACTGCCCTTTTTCCTCATACACTGTGCTCCTCTCTACACTGTGCACTCACACTGCCCTTTCTCCTCATACACTGTGCCCCTCTATACTGTGCCCTCACACTGCCCTTTCTCCTCATACACTGTGCTCCTCTCTACACTGCCCTTTCTCCTCATACACTGTGCTCCTCTCTACACTGTGCACCCACACTGCCCTTTCTCCTCATACACTGTGCTCCTCTCTACACTGTGCACCCAAACTGCCCTTTTTCCTCATACACTGTGCTCCTCTCTACACTGTGCACCCACACTGCCCTTTCTCCTCATACACTGTGCTCCTCTCTACACTGTGCCCCCACACTGCCCTTTTTCCTCATACACTGTGCTCCTCTCTACACTGTGCCCGCACACTGCCCTTTCTCCTCATACACTGTGCTCCTCTCTACACTGTGCCCCCACACTGCCCTTTCTCCTCATACACTGTGCTCCTCTCTACACTGTGCCCGCACACTGCCCTTTCTCCTCATACACTGTGCCCCTCTCTATACTGTGCCCCCACACTGCCCTTTCTCCTCATACACTGTGCTCCTCTCTAAACTGTGCCCTCACACTGCCCTTTCTCCTCATACACTGTGCTCCTCTCTACACTGTGCCCCCACACTGCCCTTTCTCCTCATACACTGTGCCCCTCTATACTGTGCCCTCACACTGCCCTTTCTCCTCATACACTGTGCTCCTCTCTACACTGTGCACCCACACTGCTCTTTCTCCTCATACACTGTGCACCTCTCTACACTGTGCCCCCACACTGCCCTTTCTCCTCATACACTGTGCCCCTCTATACTGTGCCCTCACACTGCCCTTTCTCCTCATACACTGTGCACCTCTCTACACTGTGCCCCCACACTGCCCTTTCTCCTCATACACTGTGCCCCTCTATACTGTGCCCTCACACTGCCCTTTCTCCTCATACACTGTGCTCCTCTCTACACTGTGCACCCACACTGCTCTTTCTCCTCATACACTGTGCACCTCTCTACACTGTGCCCCCACACTGCCCTTTCTCCTCATACACTGTGCCCCTCTCTACACTGTGCACCCACACTGCCCTTTCTCCTCATACACTGTGCTCCTCTCTACACTGTGCACCCACACTGCTCTTTCTCCTCATACACTGTGCTCCTCTCTACACTGTGCCCCCACACTGCCCTTTCTCCTCATACATTGTGCCCCCACACTGCCCTTTCTCCTCATACACTGTGCCCCTCTATACTGTGCCCTCACACTGCCCTTTCTCCTCATACACTGTGCTCCTCTCTACACTGCCCTTTCTCCTCATACACTGTGCTCCTCTCTACACTGTGCACCCACACTGCCCTTTTTCCTCATACACTGTGCTCCTCTCTACACTGTGCACCCACACTGCCCTTTCTCCTCATACACTGTGCCCCTCTCTACCCTGTGCACCCACACTGCCCTTTTTCC
The DNA here is from genome assembly GCF_046119375.1 of Phyllobates terribilis. Taxonomy (NCBI): domain Eukaryota; kingdom Metazoa; phylum Chordata; class Amphibia; order Anura; family Dendrobatidae; genus Phyllobates; species Phyllobates terribilis. The sequence goes on along the minus strand of NW_027362767.1, from coordinate 155,960,532 downwards.
TCATACACTGTGCTCTTCTCTACACTGTGCACCCACACTGCCCTTTCTCCTCATACACTGTGCTCCTCTCTACACTGTGCCCCCACACTGCCCTTTCTCCTCATACACTGTGCTCCTCTCTATACTGTGCCCCCACACTGCCCTTTTTCCTCATACACTGTGCTCCTCTCTACACTGTGCCCGCACACTGCCCTTTCTCCTCATACACTGTGCTCCTCTCTACACTGTGCCCCCACACTGCCCTTTCTCCTCATACACTGTGCTCCTCTCTACACTGTGCCCGCACACTGCCCTTTCTCCTCATACACTGTGCCCCTCTCTATACTGTGCCCCCACACTGCCCTTTCTCCTCATACACTGTGCTCCTCTCTACACTGTGCCCTCACACTGCCCTTTCTCCTCATACACTGTGCTCCTCTCTACACTGTGCCCCCACACTGCCCTTTCTCCTCATACACTGTGCACCTCTCTACACTGTGCCCCCACACTGCCCTTTCTCCTCATACACTGTGCCCCTCTATACTGTGCCCTCACACTGCCCTTTCTCCTCATACACTGTGCTCCTCTCTACACTGTGCACCCACACTGCTCTTTCTCCTCATACACTGTGCACCTCTCTACACTGTGCCCCCACACTGCCCTTTCTCCTCATACACTGTGCCCCTCTATACTGTGCCCTCACACTGCCCTTTCTCCTCATACACTGTGCTCCTCTCTACACTGTGCACCCACACTGCCCTTTCTCCTCATACACTGTGCTCCTCTCTACACTGTGCACCCACACTGCCCTTTCTCCTCATACTCTGTGCTCCTCTCTACACTGTGCCCCCACACTGCCTTTTCTCCTCATACACTGTGCTCCTCTCTACACTGTGCACCCACACTGCCCTTTCTCTTCATACACTGTGCAACTCTCTACACTGCCCTTTCTCCTCATACACTGTGCAGCTCTCTACACTGTGCCCCCATACTGCCCTTTCTCCTCATACACTGTGCCCCTCTCTACACTGTGCCCCCACACTGCCCTTTCTCCTCATACACTGTGCTCCTCTCTACACTGTGCACCCACACTGACCTTTCTCCTCATACACTGTGCTCCTCTCTACACTGTGCTCCCACACTGCCCTTTCTCCTCATACACTGTGCTCCTCTCTACACTGTGCCCCCACACTGCCCTTTCTCCTCATACACTGTGCTCCTCTCTACACTGTGCACCCACACTGCCCTTTCTCCTCATACACTGTGCTCCTCTCTACACTGTGCCCGCACACTGCCCTTTCTCCTCATACACTGTGCACCTCTCTACACTGTGCCCCCACACTGCCCTTTCTCCTCATACACTGTGCTCCTCTCTACACTGTGCCCCCACACTGCCCTTTCTCCTCATACACTGTGCTCCTCTCTACACTGTGCACCCACACTGCCCTTTCTCCTCATACACTGTGCTCCTCTCTACACTGTGCACCCACACTGCCCTTTTTCTTCATACACTGTGCTCCTCTCTACACTGTGCACCCACACTGCCCTTTCTCCTCATACACTGTGCTCCTCTCTACACTGTGCACCCACACTGCCCTTTCTCCTCATACACTGTGCTCCTCTCTACACTGTGCACCCACACTGCCCTTTCTCCTCATACACTGTGCTCCTCTCTACACTGTGCACCCACAATGCCCTTTCTCCTCATACACTGTGCTCCTCTCTACACTGTGCACCCACACTGCCCTTTCTCCTCATACACTGTGCTCCTCTCTACACTGTGCACCCACACTGCCCTTTCTCCTCATACACTGTGCTCCTCTCTACACTGTGCACCCACACTGCCCTTTTGCCTCATACACTGTGCTCCTCTCTACACTGTGCACCCACACTGCCCTTTCTCCTCATACACTGTGCTCCTCTCTACACTGTGCACCCACACTGCCCTTTCTCCTCATACACTGTGCTCCTCTCTACACTGTGCACCCACACTGCCCTTTCTCCTCATACACTGTGCTCCTCTCTACACTGTGCACCCACACTGCCCTTTTTCCTCATACACTGTGCTCCTCTCTACACTGTGCACCCACACTGCCCTTTCTCCTCATACACTGTGCTCCTCTCTACACTGTGCACCCACACTGCCCTTTCTCCTCATACACTGTGCTCCTCTCTACACTGTGCCCCCACACTGCCCTTTTTCCTCATACACTGTGCTCCTCTCTACACTGTGCCCGCACACTGCCCTTTCTCCTCATACACTGTGCTCCTCTCCACACTGTGCCCTCACACTGCCCTTTCTTCTCATACACTGTGCTCCTCTCTACACTGTGCCCCCACACTGCCCTTTCTCCTCATACATTGTGCCCCCACACTGCCCTTTCTCCTCATACACTGTGCTCCTCTCTACACTGCCCTTTCTCCTCATACACTGTGCTCCTCTCTACACTGTGCACCCACACTGCCCTTTTTCCTCATACACTGTGCTCCTCTCTACACTGTGCACCCACACTGCCCTTTCTCCTCATACACTGTGCTCCTCTCTACACTGTGCACCCACACTGCCCTTTTTCCTCATACACTGTGCTCCTCTCTACACTGTGCACCCACACTGCCCTTTCTCCTCATACACTGTGCTCCTCTCTACACTGTGCCCCCACACTGCCCTTTTTCCTCATACACTGTGCTCCTCTCTACACTGTGCCCCCACACTGCCCTTTCTCCTCATACACTGTGCTCCTCTCTACACTGCCCTTTCTCCTCATACACTGTGCTCCTCTCTACACTGTGCACCCACACTGCCCTTTCTCCTCATACACTGTGCTCCTCTCTACACTGTGCCCCCACACTGCCCTTTTTCCTCATACACTGTGCTCCTCTCTACACTGTGCCCGCACACTGCCCTTTCTCCTCATACACTGTGCTTCTCTCTACACTGTGCCCCCACACTGCCCTTTCTCCTCATACACTGTGCTCCTCTCTACACTGTGCCCGCACACTGCCCTTTCTCCTCATACACTGTGCCCCTCTCTATACTGTGCCCCCACACTGCCCTTTCTCCTCATACACTGTGCTCCTCTCTACACTGTGCCCTCACACTGCCCTTTCTCCTCATACACTGTGCTCCTCTCTACACTGTGCCCCCACACTGCCCTTTCTCCTCATACACTGTGCACCTCTCTACACTGTGCCCCCACACTGCCCTTTCTCCTCATACACTGTGCCCCTCTATACTGTGCCCTCACACTGCCCTTTCTCCTCATACACTGTGCTCCTCTCTACACTGTGCACCCACACTGCCCTTTCTCCTCATACACTGTGCCCCTCTATACTGTGCCCTCACACTGCCCTTTCTCCTCATACACTGTGCTCCTCTCTACACTGTGCAACCACACTGCCCTTTCTCCTCATACACTGTGCCCCTCTATACTGTGCCCTCACACTGCCCTTTCTCCTCATACACTGTGCTCCTCTCTACACTGTGCCCCCACACTGCCCTTTCTCCTCATACACTGTGCTCCACTCTACACTGCCCTTTCTCCTCATACACTGTGCCCCTCTCTACACTGTGCCCCTCTCTACACTGTGCCCTCACACTGCCCTTTCTCCTCATACACTGTGCAGCTCTCTACACTGTGCCCCCACACTGCCCTTTCTCCTCATACACTGTGCTCCTCTCTACACTGCCCTTTCTCCTCATACACTGTGCCCCTCTCTACACTGTGCCCTCACACTGCCCTTTCTCCTCATACACTGTGCTCCTCTCTACACTGTGCACCCACACTGCCCTTTCTCCTCATACACTGTGCTCCTCTCTACACTGTGCACCCACACTGCCCTTTCTCCTCATACACTGTGCTCCTCTCTACACTGTGCCCCCACACTGCCCTTTCTCCTCATACACTGTGCTCCTCTCTACACTGTGCACCCACACTGCCCTTTTTCCTCATACACTGTGCTCCTCTCTACACTGTGCACCCACACTGCCCTTTCTCCTCATACACTGTGCTCCTCTCTACACTGTGCACCCACACTGCCCTTTCTCCTCATACACTGTGCTCCTCTCTACTCTGTGCACCCACACTGCCCTTTCTCCTCATACACTGTGCTCCTCTCTATACTGTGCCCCCACACTGCCCTTTTTCCTCATACACTGTGCTCCTCTCTACACTGTGCCCGCACACTGCCCTTTCTCCTCATACACTGTGCTCCTCTCTACACTGTGCCCTCACACTGCCCTTTCTCCTCATACACTGTGCTCCTCTCTACACTGTGCCCCCACACTGCCCTTTCTCCTCATACACTGTGCTCCTCTCTACACTGTGCACCCACACTGCCCTTCCTCCTCATACACTGTGCTCCTCTCTACACTGTGCACCCACACTGCCCTTTCTCCTCATACACTGTGCTCCTCTCTACACTGTGCCCGCACACTGCCCTTTCTCCTCATACACTGTGCACCTCTCTACACTGTGCCCCCACACTGCCCTTTCTCCTCCTCATACACTGTGCTCCTCTCTACACTGTGCCCCCACACTGCCCTTTCTCCTCATACACTGTGCTCCTCTCTACACTGTGCACCCACACTGCCCTTTCTCCTCATACACTGTGCTCCTCTCTACACTGTGCACCCACACTGCCCTTTTTCCTCATACACTGTGCTCCTCTCTACACTGTGCACCCACACTGCCCATTCTCCTCATACACTGTGCTCCTCTCTACACTGTGCAACCCACACTGCCCTTTCTCCTCATACACTGTGCTCCTCTCTACACTGTGCACCCACACTGCCCTTTTTCCTCATACACTGTGCTCCTCTCTACACTGTGCACCCACACTGCCCTTTCTCCTCATACACTGTGCTCCTCTCTACACTGTGCCCCCACACTGCCCTTTTTCCTCATACACTGTGCTCCTCTCAACACTGTGCCCGCACACTGCCCTTTCTCCTCATACACTGTGCTCCTCTCTACACTGTGCCCTCACACTGCCCTTTCTCCTCATACACTGTGCTCCTCTCTACACTGTGGCCCCACACTGCCCTTTCTCCTCATACATTGTGCCCCCACACTGCCCTTTCTCCTCATACACTGTGCTCCTCTCTACACTGCCCTTTCTCCTCATACACTGTGCTCCTCTCTACACTGTGCACCCACACTGCCCTTTTTCCTCATACACTGTGCTCCTCTCTACACTGTGCACCCACACTGCCCTTTCTCCTCATACACTGTGCTCCTCTCTACACTGTGCACCCACACTGCCCTTTTTCCTCATACACTGTGCTCCTCTCTACACTGTGCACCCACACTGCCCTTTCTCCTCATACACTGTGCCCCTCTATACTGTGCCCTCACACTGCCCTTTCTCCTCATACACTGTGCTCCTCTCTACACTGCCCTTTCTCCTCATACACTGTGCTCCTCTCTACACTGTGCCCCCACACTGCCCTTTTTCCTCATACACTGTGCTCCTCTCTACACTGTGCACCCACACTGCCCTTTCTCCTCATACACTGTGCTCCTCTCTACACTGTGCCCCCACACTGCCCTTTTTCCTCATACACTGTGCTCCTCTCTACACTGTGCCCGCACACTGCCCTTTCTCCTCATACACTGTGCTCCTCTCTACACTGTGCCCCCACACTGCCCTTTCTCCTCATACACTGTGCTCCTCTCTACACTGTGCCCGCACACTGCCCTTTCTCCTCATACACTGTGCCCCTCTCTATACTGTGCCCCCACACTGCCCTTTCTCCTCATACACTGTGCTCCTCTCTACACTGTGCCCCCACACTGCCCTTTCTCCTCATACACTGTGCACCTCTCTACACTGTGCCCCCACACTGCCCTTTCTCCTCATACACTGTGCCCCTCTATACTGTGCCCTCACACTGCCCTTTCTCCTCATACACTGTGCTCCTCTCTACACTGTGCCCCCACACTGCCCTTTCTCCTCATACACTGTGCCCCTCTATACTGTGCCCTCACACTGCCCTTTCTCCTCATACACTGTGCTCCTCTCTACACTGTGCCCCCACACTGCTCTTTCTCCTCATACACTGTGCACCTCTCTACACTGTGCCCCCACACTGCCCTTTCTCCTCATACACTGTGCCCCTCTATACTGTGCCCTCACACTGCCCTTTCTCCTCATACACTGTGCTCCTCTCTACACTGTGCACCCACACTGCTCTTTCTCCTCATACACTGTGCTCCTCTCTACACTGTGCACCCACACTGCCCTTTCTCCTCATACACTGTGCCCCTCTATACTGTGCCCTCACACTGCCCTTTCTCCTCATACACTGTGCTCCTCTCTACACTGTGCACCCACACTGCCCTTTCTCCTCATACACTGTGCCCCTCTATACTGTGCCCTCACACTGCCCTTTCTCCTCATACACTGTGCTCCTCTCTACACTGTGCAACCACACTGCCCTTTCTCCTCATACACTGTGCCCCTCTACACTGTGCCCTCACACTGCCCTTTCTCCTCATACACTGTGCTCCTCTCTACACTGTGCCCCCACACTGCCCTTTCTCCTCATACACTGTGCTCCTCTCTACACTGCCCTTTCTCCTCATACACTGTGCCCCTCTCTACACTGTGCCCCTCTCTACACTGTGCCCTCACACTGCCCTTTCTCCTCATACACTGTGCAGCTCTCTACACTGTGCCCCCACACTGCCCTTTCTCCTCATACACTGTGCTCCTCTCTACACTGCCCTTTCTCCTCATACACTGTGCCCCTCTCTACACTGTGCCCTCACACTGCCCTTTCTCCTCATACACTGTGCTCCTCTCTACACTGTGCACCCACACTGCCCTTTCTCCTCATACACTGTGCTCCTCTCTACACTGTGCACCCACACTGCCCTTTCTCCTCATACACTGTGCTCCTCTCTACACTGTGCCCCCACACTGCCCTTTCTCCTCATACACTGTGCTCCTCTCTACACTGTGCACCCACACTGCCCTTTTTCCTCATACACTGTGCTCCTCTCTACACTGTGCACCCACACTGCCCTTTCTCCTCATACACTGTGCTCCTCTCTACACTGTGCACCCACACTGCCCTTTCTCCTCATACACTGTGCTCCTCTCTACACTGTGCCCGCACACTGCCCTTTCTCCTCATACACTGTGCTCCTCTCTACACTGTGCCCTCACACTGCCCTTTCTCCTCATACACTGTGCTCCTCTCTACACTGTGCCCCCACACTGCCCTTTCTCCTCATACACTGTGCTCCTCTCTACACTGTGCACCCACACTGCCCTTCCTCCTCATACACTGTGCTCCTCTCTACACTGTGCCCCCACACTGCCCTTTCTCCTCATACACTGTGCTCCTCTCTACACTGTGCACCCACACTGCCCTTTCTCCTCATACACTGTGCACCTCTCTACACTGTGCCCCCACACTGCCCTTTCTCCTCATACACTGTGCTCCTCTCTACACTGTGCCCCCACACTGCCCTTTCTCCTCATACACTGTGCTCCTCTCTACACTGTGCACCCACACTGCCCTTTCTCCTCATACACTGTGCTCCTCTCTACACTGTGCACCCACACTGCCCTTTTTCCTCATACACTGTGCTCCTCTCTACACTGTGCACCCACACTGCCCTTTCTCCTCATACACTGTGCTCCTCTCTACACTGTGCACCCACACTGCCCTTTTTCCTCATACACTGTGCTCCTCTCTACACTGTGCACCGACACTGCCCTTTCTCCTCATACACTGTGCTCCTCTCTACACTGTGCCCTCACACTGCCCTTTCTCCTCATACACTGTGCTCCTCTCTACACTGTGCCCCCACACTGCCCTTTCTCCTCATACATTGTGCCCCCACACTGCCCTTTCTCCTCATACACTGTGCCCCTCTATATTGTGCCCTCACACTGCCCTTTTTCCTCATACACTGTGCTCCTCTCTACACTGCCCTTTCTCCTCATGCACTGTGCTCCTCTCTACACGGTGCACCCACACTGCCCTTTCTCCTCATACACTGTGCTCCTCTCTACACTGTGCACCCACACTGCCCTTTTTCCTCATACATTGTGCTCCTCTCTACACTGTGCACCCACACTGCCCTTTCTCCTCATACACTGTGCCCCTCTATACTGTGCCCTCACACTGCCCTTTCTCCTCATACACTGTGCTCCTCTCTACACTGCTCTTTCTCCTCATACACTGTGCTCCTCTCTACACTGTGCACCCACACTGCCCTTTCTCCTCATACACTGTGCTCCTCTCTACACTGTGCACCCACACTGCCCTTTTTCCTCATACACTGTGCTCCTCTCTACACTGTGCACCCACACTGCCCTTTTTCCTCATACACTGTGCTCCTCTCTACACTGTGCACCCACACTGCCCTTTCTCCTCATACACTGTGCTCCTCTCTACACTGTGCCCCCACACTGCCCTTTCTCCTCATACACTGTGCTCCTCTCTATACTGTGCCCCCACACTGCCCTTTTTCCTCATACACTGTGCTCCTCTCTACACTGTGCCCGTACACTGCCCTTTCTCCTCATACACTGTGCTCCTCTCTACACTGTGCCCCCACACTGCCCTTTCTCCTCATACACTGTGCTCCTCTCTACACTGTGCCCGCACACTGCCCTTTCTCCTGTTACACTGTGCCCCTCTCTATACTGTGCCCCCACACTGCCCTTTCTCCTCATACACTGTGCTCCTCTCTACACTGTGCCCTCACACTGCCCTTTCTCCTCATACACTGTGCTCCTCTCTACACTGTGCCCCCACACTGCCCTTTCTCCTCATACACTGTGCACCTCTCTACACTGTGCCCCCACACTGCCCTTTCTCGTCATACACTGTGCCCCTCTATACTGTGCCCTCACACTGCCCTTTCTCCTCATACACTGTGCTCCTCTCTACACTGTGCACCCACACTGCTCTTTCTCCTCATACACTGTGCACCTCTCTACACTGTGCCCCCACACTGCCCTTTCTCCTCATACACTGTGCCCCTCTATACTGTGCCCTCACACTGCCCTTTCTCCTCATACACTGTGCTCCTCTCTACACTGTGCACCCACACTGCTCTTTCTCCTCATACACTGTGCTCCTCTCTACACTGTGCACCCACACTGCCCTTTCTCCTCATACACTGTGCCCCTCTATACTGTGCCCTCACACTGCCCTTTCTCCTCATACACTGTGCTCCTCTCTACACTGTGCACCCACACTGCCCTTTCTCCTCATACACTGTGCCCCTCTATACTGTGCCCTCACACTGCCCTTTCTCCTCATACACTGTGCTCCTCTCTACACTGTGCACCCACACTGCCCTTTCTCCTCATACACTGTGCCCCTCTATACTGTGCCCTCACACTGCCCTTTCTCCTCATACACTGTGCTCCTCTCTACACTGTGCCCCCACACTGCCCTTTCTCCTCATACTCTGTGCTCCTCTCTACACTGCCCTTTCTCCTCATACACTGTGCCCCTCTCTACACTGTGCCCTCACACTGCCCTTCTCCTCATACACTGTGCAGCTCTCTACACTGTGCCCCCACACTGCCCTTTCTCCTCATACACTGTGCTCCTCTCTACACTGCCCTTTCTCCTCATACACTGTGCCCCTCTCTACACTGTGCCCTCACACTGCCCTTTCTCCTCATACACTGTGCTCCTCTCTACACTGTGCACCCACACTGCCCTTTCTCCTCATACACTGTGCTCCTCTCTACACTGCCCTTTCTCCTCATACACTGTGCCTCTCTCTACACTGCGCCCCTCTCTACACTGTGCCCTCACACTGCCTTTTCTCCTCATACACTGTGCTCCTCTCTACACTGCCCTTTTTCCTCATACACTGTGCTCCTCTCTACACTGTGCACCCACACTGCCCTTTCTCCTCATACACTGTGCTCCTCTCTACACTGTGCCCCCACACTGCCCTTTCTCCTCATACACTGTGCACCTCTCTACACTGTGCCCCCACACTGCCCTTTTTCCTCATACACTGTGCTCCTCTCTACACTGTGCCCGTACACTGCCCTTTCTCCTCATACACTGTGCTCCTCTCTACACTGTGCCCCCACACTGCCCTTTCTCCTCATACACTGTGCTCCTCTCTACACTGTGCCCGCACACTGCCCTTTCTCCTCATACACTGTGCCCCTCTCTATACTGTGCCCCCACACTGCCCTTTCTCCTCATACACTGTGCTCCTCTCTACACTGTGCCCTCACACTGCCCTTTCTCCTCATACACTGTGCTCCTCTCTACACTGTGCCCCCACACTGCCCTTTCTCCTCATACACTGTGCACCTGTCTACACTGTGCCCCCACACTGCCCTTTCTCCTCATACACTGTGCTCCTCTCTACACTGTGCCCCCACACTGCCCTTTCTCCTCATACACTGTGCTCCTCTCTACACTGCCCTTTCTCCTCATACACTGTGCTCCTCTCTACACTGTGCACCCACACTGCTCTTTCTCCTCATACACTGTGCACCTCTCTACACTGTGCCCCCACACTGCCCTTTCTCCTCATACACTGTGCCCCTCTATACTGTGCCCTCACACTGCCCTTTCTCCTCATACACTGTGCTCCTCTCTACACTGTGCACCCACACTGCTCTTTCTCCTCATACACTGTGCTCCTCTCTACACTGTGCACCCACACTGCCCTTTCTCCTCATACACTGTGCCCCTCTATACTGTGCCCTCACACTGCCCTTTCTCCTCATACACTGTGCTCCTCTCTACACTGTGCACCCACACTGCCCTTTCTCCTCATACACTGTGCCCCTCTATACTGTGCCCTCACACTGCCCTTTCTCCTCATACACTGTGCTCCTCTCTACACTGTGCAACCACACTGCCCTTTCTCCTCATACACTGTGCCCCTCTATACTGTGCCCTCACACTGCCCTTTCTCCTCATACACTGTGCTCCTCTCTACACTGTGCCCCCACACTGCCCTTTCTCCTCATACACTGTGCTCCTCTCTACACTGCCCTTTCTCCTCATACACTGTGCCCCTCTCTACACTGTGCCCCTCTCTACACTGTGCCCTCACACTGCCCTTTCTCCTCATACACTGTGCAGCTCTCTACACTGTGCCCCCACACTGCCCTTTCTCCTCATACACTGTGCTCCTCTCTACACTGCCCTTTCTCCTCATACACTGTGCCCCTCTCTACACTGTGCCCTCACACTGCCCTTTCTCCTCATACACTGTGCTCCTCTCTACACTGTGCACCCACACTGCCCTTTCTCCTCATACACTGTGCTCCTCTCTACACTGTGCACCCACACTGCCCTTTCTCCTCATACACTGTGCTCCTCTCTACACTGTGCCCCCACACTGCCCTTTCTCCTCATACACTGTGCTCCTCTCTACACTGTGCACCCACACTGCCCTTTTTCCTCATACACTGTGCTCCTCTCTACACTGTGCACCCACACTGCCCTTTCTCCTCATACACTGTGCTCCTCTCTACACTGTGCACCCACACTGCCCTTTCTCCTCATACACTGTGCTCCTCTCTACACTGTGCCCGCACACTGCCCTTTCTCCTCATACACTGTGCTCCTCTCTACACTGTGCCCTCACACTGCCCTTTCTCCTCATACACTGTGCTCCTCTCTACACTGTGCCCCCACACTGCCCTTTCTCCTCATACACTGTGCTCCTCTCTACACTGTGCACCCACACTGCCCTTCCTCCTCATACACTGTGCTCCTCTCTACACTGTGCCCCCACACTGCCCTTTCTCCTCATACACTGTGCTCCTCTCTACACTGTGCACCCACACTGCCCTTTCTCCTCATACACTGTGCACCTCTCTACACTGTGCCCCCACACTGCCCTTTCTCCTCATACACTGTGCTCCTCTCTACACTGTGCCCCCACACTGCCCTTTCTCCTCATACACTGTGCTCCTCTCTACACTGTGCACCCACACTGCCCTTTCTCCTCATACACTGTGCTCCTCTCTACACTGTGCACCCACACTGCCCTTTTTCCTCATACACTGTGCTCCTCTCTACACTGTGCACCCACACTGCCCTTTCTCCTCATACACTGTGCTCCTCTCTACACTGTGCACCCACACTGCCCTTTTTCCTCATACACTGTGCTCCTCTCTACACTGTGCACCCACACTGCCCTTTCTCCTCATACACTGTGCTCCTCTCTACACTGTGCCCTCACACTGCCCTTTCTCCTCATACACTGTGCTCCTCTCTACACTGTGCCCCCACACTGCCCTTTCTCCTCATACATTGTGCCCCCACACTGCCCTTTCTCCTCATACACTGTGCCCCTCTATATTGTGCCCTCACACTGCCCTTTTTCCTCATACACTGTGCTCCTCTCTACACTGCCCTTTCTCCTCATGCACTGTGCTCCTCTCTACACTGTGCACCCACACTGCCCTTTCTCCTCATACACTGTGCTCCTCTCTACACTGTGCACCCACACTGCCCTTTTTCCTCATACATTGTGCTCCTCTCTACACTGTGCACCCACACTGCCCTTTCTCCTCATACACTGTGCCCCTCTATACTGTGCCCTCACACTGCCCTTTCTCCTCACACACTGTGCTCCTCTCTACACTGCTCTTTCTCCTCATACACTGTGCTCCTCTCTACACTGTGCACCCACACTGCCCTTTCTCCTCATACACTGTGCTCCTCTCTACACTGTGCACCCACACTGCCCTTTTTCCTCATACACTGTGCTCCTCTCTACACTGTGCACCCACACTGCCCTTTTTCCTCATACACTGTGCTCCTCTCTACACTGTGCACCCACACTGCCCTTTCTCCTCATACACTGTGCTCCTCTCTACACTGTGCCCCCACACTGCCCTTTCTCCTCATACACTGTGCTCCTCTCTATACTGTGCCCCCACACTGCCCTTTTTCCTCATACACTGTGCTCCTCTCTACACTGTGCCCGTACACTGCCCTTTCTCCTCATACACTGTGCTCCTCTCTACACTGTGCCCCCACACTGCCCTTTCTCCTCATACACTGTGCTCCTCTCTACACTGTGCCCGCACACTGCCCTTTCTCCTCATACACTGTGCCCCTCTCTATACTGTGCCCCCACACTGCCCTTTCTCCTCATACACTGTGCTCCTCTCTACACTGTGCCCTCACACTGCCCTTTCTCCTCATACACTGTGCTCCTCTCTACACTGTGCCCCCACACTGCCCTTTCTCCTCATACACTGTGCACCTCTCTACACTGTGCCCCCACACTGCCCTTTCTCGTCATACACTGTGCCCCTCTATACTGTGCCCTCACACTGCCCTTTCTCCTCATACACTGTGCTCCTCTCTACACTGTGCACCCACACTGCTCTTTCTCCTCATACACTGTGCACCTCTCTACACTGTGCCCCCACACTGCCCTTTCTCCTCATACACTGTGCCCCTCTATACTGTGCCCTCACACTGCCCTTTCTCCTCATACACTGTGCTCCTCTCTACACTGTGCACCCACACTGCTCTTTCTCCTCATACACTGTGCTCCTCTCTACACTGTGCACCCACACTGCCCTTTCTCCTCATACACTGTGCCCCTCTATACTGTGCCCTCACACTGCCCTTTCTCCTCATACACTGTGCTCCTCTCTACACTGTGCACCCACACTGCCCTTTCTCCTCATACACTGTGCCCCTCTATACTGTGCCCTCACACTGCCCTTTCTCCTCATACACTGTGCTCCTCTCTACACTGTGCACCCACACTGCCCTTTCTCCTCATACACTGTGCCCCTCTATACTGTGCCCTCACACTGCCCTTTCTCCTCATACACTGTGCTCCTCTCTACACTGTGCCCCCACACTGCCCTTTCTCCTCATACACTGTGCTCCTCTCTACACTGCCCTTTCTCCTCATACACTGTGCCCCTCTCTACACTGTGCCCTCACACTGCCCTTTCTCCTCATACACTGTGCAGCTCTCTACACTGTGCCCCCACACTGCCCTTTCTCCTCATACACTGTGCTCCTCTCTACACTGCCCTTTCTCCTCATACACTGTGCCCCTCTCTACACTGTGCCCTCACACTGCCCTTTCTCCTCATACACTGTGCTCCTCTCTACACTGTGCACCCACACTGCCCTTTCTCCTCATACACTGTGCTCCTCTCTACACTGCCCTTTCTCCTCATACACTGTGCCTCTCTCTACACTGCGCCCCTCTCTACACTGTGCCCCCACACTGCCCTTTCTCCTCATACACTGTGCACCTCTCTACACTGTGCCCCCACACTGCCCTTTCTCGTCATACACTGTGCCCCTCTATACTGTGCCCTCACACTGCCCTTTCTCCTCATACACTGTGCTCCTCTCTACACTGTGCACCCACACTGCTCTTTCTCCTCATACACTGTGCACCTCTCTACACTGTGCCCCCACACTGCCCTTTCTCCTCATACACTGTGCCCCTCTATACTGTGCCCTCACACTGCCCTTTCTCCTCATACACTGTGCTCCTCTCTACACTGTGCACCCACACTGCTCTTTCTCCTCATACACTGTGCTCCTCTCTACACTGTGCACCCACACTGCCCTTTCTCCTCATACACTGTGCCCCTCTATACTGTGCCCTCACACTGCCCTTTCTCCTCATACACTGTGCTCCTCTCTACACTGTGCACCCACACTGCCCTTTCTCCTCATACACTGTGCCCCTCTATACTGTGCCCTCACACTGCCCTTTCTCCTCATACACTGTGCTCCTCTCTACACTGTGCACCCACACTGCCCTTTCTCCTCATACACTGTGCCCCTCTATACTGTGCCCTCACACTGCCCTTTCTCCTCATACACTGTGCTCCTCTCTACACTGTGCCCCCACACTGCCCTTTCTCCTCATACACTGTGCTCCTCTCTACACTGCCCTTTCTCCTCATACACTGTGCCCCTCTCTACACTGTGCCCTCACACTGCCCTTTCTCCTCATACACTGTGCAGCTCTCTACACTGTGCCCCCACACTGCCCTTTCTCCTCATACACTGTGCTCCTCTCTACACTGCCCTTTCTCCTCATACACTGTGCCCCTCTCTACACTGTGCCCTCACACTGCCCTTTCTCCTCATACACTGTGCTCCTCTCTACACTGTGCACCCACACTGCCCTTTCTCCTCATACACTGTGCTCCTCTCTACACTGCCCTTTCTCCTCATACACTGTGCCTCTCTCTACACTGCGCCCCTCTCTACACTGTGCCCTCACACTGCCCTTTCTCCTCATACACTGTGCTCCTCTCTACACTGCCCTTTTTCCTCATACACTGTGCTCCTCTCTACACTGTGCACCCACACTGCCCTTTCTCCTCATACACTGTGCTCCTCTCTACACTGTGCCCCCACACTGCCCTTTCTCCTCATACACTGTGCACCTCTCTACACTGTGCCCCCACACTGCCCTTTTTCCTCATACACTGTGCTCCTCTCTACACTGTGCCCGTACACTGCCCTTTCTCCTCATACACTGTGCTCCTCTCTACACTGTGCCCCCACACTGCCCTTTCTCCTCATACACTGTGCTCCTCTCTACACTGTGCCCGCACACTGCCCTTTCTCCTCATACACTGTGCCCCTCTCTATACTGTGCCCCCACACTGCCCTTTCTCCTCATACACTGTGCTCCTCTCTACACTGTGCCCTCACACTGCCCTTTCTCCTCATACACTGTGCTCCTCTCTACACTGTGCCCCCACACTGCCCTTTCTCCTCATACACTGTGCACCTGTCTACACTGTGCCCCCACACTGCCCTTTCTCCTCATACACTGTGCTCCTCTCTACACTGTGCCCCCACACTGCCCTTTCTCCTCATACACTGTGCTCCTCTCTACACTGCCCTTTCTCCTCATACACTGTGCTCCTCTCTACACTGTGCACCCACACTGCTCTTTCTCCTCATACACTGTGCACCTCTCTACACTGTGCCCCCACACTGCCCTTTCTCCTCATACACTGTGCCCCTCTATACTGTGCCCTCACACTGCCCTTTCTCCTCATACACTGTGCTCCTCTCTACACTGTGCACCCACACTGCTCTTTCTCCTCATACACTGTGCTCCTCTCTACACTGTGCCCCCACACTGCCCTTTCTCCTCATACACTGTGCTCCTCTCTACACTGTGCCCTCACACTGCCCTTTCTCCTCATACACTGTGCCCCTCTCTACACTGTGCCCTCACACTGCCCTTTCTCCTCATACACTGTGCCCGCACACTGCCCTTTCTCCTCATACACTGTGCTCCTCTCTACACTGTGCCCCCACACTGCCCTTTCTCCTCATACACTGTGCTCCTCTCTATACTGTGCCCTCACACTGCCCTTTCTCCTCATACACTGTGCTCCTCTCTACACTGTGCCCCCACACTGCCCTTTCTCCTCATACACTGTGCTCCTCTCTATACTGTGCCCTCACACTGCCCTTTCTCCTCATACACTGTGCTCCTCTCTACACTGTGCCCCCACACTGCCCTTTCTCCTCATACACTGTGCTCCTCTCTACACTGTGCCCCCACACTGCCCTTTCTCCTCATACACTGTGCTCCTCTCTATACTGTGCCCCCACACTGCCCTTTCTCCTCATACACTGTGCTCCTCTCTATACTGTGCCCTCACACTGCCCTTTCTCCTCATACACTGTGCTCCTCTGCCTACCATAAAAGAGGAATCTTCGACTGATTCGGCTCCATGGAGCGCCCACCCTCGCACTTTCTTTCCCGCCTCTGCGGCAGAGCAGTGACGTCAGCAGCGTGCTCGCACGTCCGGACTGGGCGTTGATTTGCGCTTCACTGCCCCGTACAGCGCATGCGCAGGGATCGGTGGCAGAGCCCTGTGGACTGACTTACTGACAGCGCCCCCGTGTGTGCGTCTACAGCAAAGACGTGTTCTAGGTTTATGGCTCATTTATTGGTGATTGTAACTGACACTGTAAATGGGGTTCTCATTTATAGGGTTCAGTCACTGTACATGGGGGTTCATGAGAATCTCACTATATACTGTATAGATTTCTCGTTTATAGGGTATGTTTCTTACACTTTATATTGGGGTACTTTATATCAGATTCTGTATATGGGGAATCAGGCTTAAACTATATACTGTATATATAGTTATATATATAAAATCACAATCTTTGAGTGGCTCATTTAAATTCATGTTATGTCAGACATTGTATATGAGGGTCATGTGTATGACACTGTATATGGGGGGGTCATGTGTATGACACTATATGGGGTCATGTTTATGACACTGTATATGGGTGTCATGTGTATGACTCTGTATATGGGGGCAGGGCTGGTTTTAGAAAAAAGTGGGGCCCTGGGCAAAAGTTTAAAGGGGGCCCCTAATGCTGACACATTGCCCCATCACACAGAAATATTTCGGTTGTATTTACATGTGCTGAGTTCAGGCCATTAAAAAAGCGGTCGACAATATTGAAGTCGTTCGGCGATTGTTTCCCGGCTTCTTTACACCAACTGAGGAAGAATGATGGCGACCGAACGATCAATAATAGATCAATCTGTCCCCATACACATCATGTTATCAGCAGTAAATCTGCAGATTACACTGGGCGATGTGCTGCCGAGAACAATGATTTTTGTTCCGGCATAAGCAATCCAATCACTCAATGAATAGGCAGTATTAATGCACCCCATAGTCCTCCATATAATATAATGCAGAAGCAATAGCCCTCCACATAGTATAATGCACCCCATAGTCCTCCATATAGTATAATGCACTCCCCATATTCATCCATATAGTATAATGCGCCCTAAAGTCCTCTATATAGTATAATGTACCCCCCATAGTGCTCCATATAGTACAATGCACTCTCCATAGTCCTCCATATAGTATAATGCGCCCTATAGTCCTCCATATAGTATAATGCATCCCCATAGTCCTCTATATAGTGTAATACACTCCACACAGTCCTCAATAAAGTATAATACACTCCCCATAGTCCTCCATATAGTACAATGCACAGTTTCATGTAGCCCCCATATAGTATAATGCAGCCCCATATAATGTAACCCCCATATAGTATAACGTAGGCCCTGGTATAATATAATTCAGGCCCCCATAGAGTATAATGCAGCCCCCATATAATATGATGCTGCCCCATACAGTTTAATGCAGTCCCATATAGTATAATGCAGCCCCCAAATAATATAATGTAGACCCATATAATAGAATGTATGCCCATATAACATAATTTAGCCCCCATATAGTATAATGCAGCCCCATACTGTATATTGCAACCCCTTATAATAAAATGCAGCCCCCATATAATATAATGTAGCCCCCATATAGTTTAATGCAGCCTCCATAAAGTATAATGAAGCCCCCCATAGAGTATAATGCAGCCCCATACAGTATAATGCAGCCCCCATAGAGTGTAATGCAGCCCCATAAAGTATAATGCAAGCCCATATAATATAATGCAGCTCCATACAATATAATGCAGCCCCCATATAGTATAATGCAGGCCCATATAATATTATGTAACCCCCATTATAGTATAATGCAGCCCCATACAATATAATGCAGCCCCATATAGTATAATGAAGCCATCATATAATATATTTTTGCCCCCTTATAGTATAATGCAGCCCCATATAGTGTAGTGCAGGCCCCCATAGAGTATAATACAGCCCTCATATAATATAATGTAGTCCCATATAGTATAATGTTGTCTACATATAGTATAATGCAGTCCATATAGTATAATGCAGCCCTCATATAATATATTTTAGCCCCGATATAATATATTTTAGCCCCCATATAGTATAATGCTGCTCCATATAGTACAGTCATGGCCAAAAGTATTGAGAATGAGACAAATAGTAATTTTTCCAAAGTTTACTGCTTCATTTTTTGTAATGGCAATTTGCATATACTCCTGAATGTCAAAGAGTGATCAGCTTAACAGCAATTACTGTTCTTGCAAAGTCAATATTTGCCCAGAAAATGAACTTTAACCCCCAAAACACATTTCAACATCATTGCAGTCCTGCCTTAAAAGGAGCAGCTAACATCGTTTTAGTGATTGATCCATTAACACAGGTGTGGGTGTTGATGAGGACAGGGCTGGCGATCAATCAGTCATGATTAAGTAAGAATGACATCACTGGACACTTTAAAAGGAGGCTGGTTCTTGGTATCATTGTTTCTCTTCAGTTAACCATGGTTATCTCTAAAGAAACACATGCAGCCATCATTGCACTGCACAAAAATGGCCTAACAGGGAAGAGTATCGCAGCTACAAAGATTGCACCTCAGTCAACAATCTATCGCATCATCAAGAACTTCAAGGAGAGAGCTTCCATTGTTGTCAAAAAGGCTCCAGGGCGCCCAAGAAAGACCAGCAAGCGCCAGGACCGTATCTTAAAATGGTTTCAGCTGCGGGATCGGATTACCAGCAGTGCCGAGCTTGCTCAGGAATGGCAGCAGGCTGGTGTGAGTGCTTCTGCACGCACTGTGAGGCGGAGACTCTTTGAGCAAGGGCTGGTTTCAAGGAGGGCAGCAAAGAAGCCACTTCTCTCCAGAAAAAACATCAGGGACCGACTGATATTCTGCAAAAGGTACAGGGAGTGGACTGCTGAGGACTGGGGCAAAGTCATTTTCTCTGATGAATCCCCTTTTCGATTGTATGGGACATCTGGAAAACAGCTTATTCAGAGAAGAAGAGGTGAGCGCTACCACCAGTCTTGTCTCATGCCAACTGTAAAGCATCCTGAAACCATTCATGTGTGGGGTTGCTTCTCAGCCAAGGGAATCGGCTCACTCACAGTCTTGCCTAAAAACACAGCCATGAATAAAGAATGGTACCAGAATGTCCTCCATGAGCAACTTCTCCCAACCGTCCAAGAGCAGTTTGGCGCCCAACAATGCCTTTTCCAGCATGATGGAGCACCTTGCCATAAAGCAAAGGTGATAACTAAATGGCTCATGGAACAAAACATAGAAATTTTGGGTCCATGGCCTGGAAACTCCCCAGATCTTAATCCCATTGAGAACTTGTGGTCAATCATCAAGAGACGGGTGGACAAACAAAAACCAACAAATTCTGGCAAAATGCAAGCATTGATTATGCAAGAATGGACTGCTATCAGTCAGGATTTGGTCCAAAAGTTGATTGAGAGCATGCCAGGGAGAATTACAGAGGTCTTGAAGAAGAAGGGGCAACACTGCAAATATTGACTTGCTGCATTAACTCATTCTAACTGTCAATATAACCTATTGGTCCTCATAATATGATTGCAATTATATTTCTGTATGTAATATAAACATCAGACAAACACTAATAAAAACCAGAGGCCAGCAGATCATGGGAAAATATAATTTTGGTGTCATTCTCAAAACTTTTGGCCATGACTGTATAATGCAGCCCCCATAGAGTATAATGCAGCCCCCATAGAGTATAATGTAGCCCCCATATAGTATAATACGACCCCGATTTAATATAATGTAGCCCCATATAGTATAATGTAGCCTCCATATAGTATAATGCAGCCCCATATAGTATAATGCATCCTCAATTTAATATAATGCAGCCCCCATATAGTATAATGCAGCTTCCCATTGAGTATAATGCAGCCCCATATAATATAATGCAGCTCCCACCCACCCCCACACCCCCACATACAGTATAATGCAGGCCCACAGTCCTCCAGTATTATGGCCACCATTTACTCACTGATGTAAAAAATAAATAAATACATACTTACCTCTCCTTGTTCCTCCAGTCTCTGCAGCGCGTCTCAGCAGCTCCACTGCCCGGGCGCATGATGAAATTACGTCGTCGGAGGCAGTGTCACGGGTGTATCAAGTGTGACAGACAGTCGCTCTGGATCCGGTTGTAGAAGGTCACTGCGCTTGGCATTGCAGATGCCTTCTTGATCCTCTCATCTCTGTAGTGTAGTGATATCCGTCTTCTTTTAGGACCCAGCAGCGACCTCCACCTTCTGCTACTAATTTACACACCCTTGTTTGGTAGTTAAAAACTCTGTGTCTCCAGAGAGTCGCCGGTGATAGTTCTTTGTTTCTCGTCCATGCCCGGAGTACTAGTAGTTGGCTAGTTTTTCTCGGTCTTCCCTTGGAGGACAGTTGGCGTTAGCTCTCTGGTGTTTTCTCAAGCTAAGTGTATCCCCTTTGTTTCTTTGCCTTATTGTCTTTAGTTACAGTGGGGCCTGACTAGTGTTCACCCCGCCCCCTCCCTACCTAGGGCCTAGCTCTAGGGACATTCAGGGATTAGGTTTCCTGCTCGGCGATAGGTGCAGAACCTATATAGGGATGATAGGGTAGTCAGGGTGATATTAGATCTGCCTAGGGATCTCCACTCCCCCTTCCCTAGTTGTTGGGCTCCCTTCCCCCACTTCCCGTTGTTGTAAACTTGTTCCTTCCTTCACCTTGCGTGACAGGCAAATGAGGAATGATAGGAGAGGAAGCTGCACATGACACTGTCTCTTCCATTATTGCTTTCAACTGTGATACAGTTGAATTCATGATGCGGGTGAGGGGGGCGGTGCCAGCACCACATACTCAGGGGCCCCATAGCAGCTATTAGCGTCATGCCACTGGCTGGGGGCCCCTGGGAGAGTGGGGGCTCTAGGCAGATGCCTAGTCTGCCTTCCCCTAACACCGGTGTATGACACTGTATATGGACAGTTATGTGGATGACACTGTATATGGGGGGATCAAGTGGATGACACTGTATATGGGGGGTCATGTGGATGACACTGTATATAAGAGGCCATTTTTCTGCACTTCTCTCCGCTGTCCTGATACTTTGTTACAATGTATCAGTGCAGCGCCTGAATCTCGCCGGTTTCTTTCTGGAGAAATGGATTTCGATCTGTAATAATGGGGCCGCTGTGACCCTTGTGAGCAAACACCCAGCCTCTCCTTACCAGTATCCTGAGGAGTGGAGCTCCGATAACCCCGACACACAGAGCGTGCAACGCTCTTTATAAATGAGACACAGTGAATAGAGGCAGCGGACAAGCGATGAAAAGGCTTATCAGGGTGGAGCGCGTCACCTATCTCCATCCCATCAACCCGGGGGGCCCCCACCCAAAGCCGAAACTGCAGACGTCACTCCGAAGAATCTGGAGCTGCAATATCAAGTAAATATACACTGACAATATAATATAGGACGAGAGGTCACCAGGGACATGACAAGGGGAATCATCCTGCACCCCAAGGGTCAGTGTCATTATCCTGCACCCCAAGGGTCAGTGTCATTATCCTGCACCCCAAGTGTCAGTGTCATTATCCTGCACCCAAAGTGTCAGTGTCATTATCCTGTACCCCGAGTGTCAGTGTCATTATCGTGGACCCTGAGTGTCAGTGTCATTGTCCTGGACCCCGAGTGTCAGTGTCATTGTCCTGGACCCCGAGTGTCAGTGTCATTGTCCTGGACCCCGAGTGTCAGTGTCATTATCCTGTACCCCGAGTGTCAGTGTCATTATCCTGTACCCCAAGTGTCAGTGTCATTATCCTCTACCCCGAAATGTCAGTGTCATTATCCTGTACCCTCAGTGTCAGTGTCATTATCCTGTACCCCGAGTGTTAGTGTCATTATCCTGTACCCTCAGTGTCAGTGTCATTATCCTGGACCCCGAGTGTCAGTGTCATTATCCTGTATCCTGAGTGTCAGCGTCATTATCCTGGACCCCGAGTGTCAGCGTCATTATCCTGGACCCCTAGTGTCAGTGTCATTATCCTGTACCCCCAGTGTCAGTGTCATTATCCTGTACCCCGAGTGTCAGCGTCATTATCCTGTACCCTCAGTGTCATTATCCTGGACCCCGAGTGTCAGTGTCATTATCCTGGACCCCGAGTGTCAGTGTCATTATCCTGGACCCCTAGTGTCAGTGTCATCATCCTGTACCCCAAGGGTCAGGGTCATCATCCTGCACCCCAAGGGTCAGTGTCATTGTCCTGTACCCCAAGTGTCAGTGTCATTATCCTGTACCCTCAGTGTCAGTGTCATTATCCTGTACCCCTAGTGTCAGTGTCATCATCCTGTACCCCTAGTGTCAGTGTCATCATCCTGTACCCCAAGGGTCAGGGTCATCATCCTGCACCCCAAGGGTCAGTGTCATTGTCCTGTACCCCAAGTGTCAGTGTCATTATCCTGTACCCTCAGTGTCAGTGTCATTATCCTGGACCCCGAGTGTCAGTGTCATTATCCTGTACCCCTAGTGTCAGTGTCATCATCCTGTACCCCAAGGGTCAGGGTCATCATCCTGCACCCCAAGGGTCAGTGTCATTGTCCTGTACCCCAAGTGTCAGTGTCATTATCCTGTACCCTCAGTGTCAGTGTCATTATCCTGGACCCCGAGTGTCAGTGTCATTATCCTGGACCCCGAGTGTCAGTGTCATTATCCTGGATCCCGAGTGTCAGTGTCATTATCCTGTACCCCTAGTGTCAGTGTCATTATCCTGTACCCCTAGTGTCAGTGTCATCATCCTGCACCCCAAGTGACAGTGTCATTATCCTGCACCCCAAGTGTCAGTGTCATTATCCTGTACCCTGAGTGTCAGTGTCATTATCCTGGACCCCGAGTGTCAGTGTCATTGTCCTGTACCCCGAGTGTCAGTGTCATTATCCTGTACCCCGAGTGTCAGTGTCATTATCCTGTACCCTCAGTGTCAATGTCATTATCCTGTACCCCGAAATGTCAGTGTCATTATCCTGTACCCCGAGTGTCAGTGTCATTATCCTGTACCCCGAGTGTCAGTGTCATTATCCTGTACCCTCAGTGTCAGTGTCATTATCCTGGACCCCGAGTGTCAGTGTCATTATCCTGGACCCCGAGTGTCAGCGTCATTATCCTGTACCCCTAGTGTCAGCGTCATTATCCTGGACCCCGAGTGTCAGCGTCATTATCCTGGACCCCGAGTGTCAGCGTCATTATCTTGTACCCTGAGTGTGAGCGTCATTATCCTGTACCCTCAGTGTCATTATCCTGGACCCCGAGTGTCAGTGTAATTATCCTGGACCCCGAGTGTCAGTGTCATTATCCTGTACCCCTAGTGTCAGTGTCATCATCCTGTACCCCAAGTGTCAGTGTCATTATCCTGTACCCCTAGTGTCAGTGTCATCATCCTGTACCCCAAGTGTCAGTGTCATTATCCTGCACTCCAAGTGTCAGTGTCATTATCGTGCACCCCGAGTGTCAGTGTCATTATCCTGTACCCCGAGTGTCAGCGTCATTGTCCTGTACCCCGAGTGTTAGTGTCATTATCCTGGACCCCGAGTGTCAGCGTCATTGTCCTGTACCCCGAGTGTCAGTGTCATTGTCCTGTACCCCGAGTGTCAGTGTCATTATCCTGTACCCCGAGTGTCAGTGTCATTATCCTGTATCCCGAGTGTCAGTGTCATTATCCTGTACCCCGAGTGTCAGCGTCATTATCCTCTACCCCGAGTGTCAGTGTCATTATCCTGTACCCCGAGTGTCAGTGTCATTATCCTGTACCTCGAGTGTCAATGTCATTATCCTGTACCCCGAAATGTCAGTGTCATTATCCTCTACCCCGAGTGTCAGTGTCATTATCCTGTACCCCGAGTGTCAGCGTCATTATCCTGGACCCCGAGTGTCAGTGTCATTATCCTGTACCCCGAGTGTCAGCGTCATTATCCTGTACCCCGAGTGTCAGCGTCATTATCCTGGACCCCAAGTGTCAGCGTCATTATCTTGTACCCCGAGTATGAGCGTCATTATCCTGTACCCTCAGTGTCATTATCCTGGACCCCGAGTGTCAGTGTAATTATCCTGGACCCCGAGTGTCAGTGTCATTATCCTGTACCCCAAGTGTCAGTGTCATTATCCTGCACCCCAAGTGTCAGCGTCATTATCCTGGACCCCGAGTGTCAGCGTCATTATCCTGGCCCCCGAGTGTCAGTGTTATTATCCTGGACCCCGAGTGTCAGTGTCATTATCCTGTACCTCCAGTGTCAGTGTCATTATCCTGTACCCCAAGTGTCAGTGTCATTATCCTGTACCCCGAGTGTCAGCGTCATTATCCTGGACCCAGAGTGTCAGTGTCATTATCCTGGACCCCGAGTGTCAGTGTCATTATCCTGGACCCCGAGTGTCAGTGTCATTATCCTGGACCCCGAGTGTCAATGTCATTATCCTGTACCCCGAGTGTCAGTGTCATTATCCTGGACCCCGAGTGTCAGTGTCATTATCCTGGACCCCGAGTGTCAGTGTCATTATCCTGGACCCCGAGTGTCCGTGTCATTATCCTGTACCCCGAGTGTCCGTGTCATTATCCTGGACCCCGAGTGTCAGCGTCATTATCCTGGACCCCGAGTGTCAGTGTCATTATCCTGTACCCCGAGTGTCAGCGTCATTATCCTGTACCCCAACTATCAGCGTCATTATCCTGTACCCCAAGTATCAGTGTCATTATCCTGTACCCCAAGTGTCAGTGCTATTATCCTGTACCCCAAGTGTCAGTGTCATTATCCTGCACCCCAAGTGTCAGTGTGACTGTATTTGCTGATAATCACAGTTTAGCGGTATAATGCTACGTAGTTGCTGCCTCGTTGATATTAGAGGGATCTCTGTAATAAGATGCCCCTTCTCACATCACGGGATGGATGATGTATTATGGGGCTGGCGATGTGATGTCTCAGCTGATTCAGGCATTGTGCCAGTGCAGGAAGTGGGTGAGGGGGTACAAGTAATGATGTTGGGGAAGTGGCGAGAAGAGCTCCCCATCTTGATTTTACCACGGTACATAACCACGCAAGTCACGAAAGCGGATGAGAGGAAACTGAGTGTGGGATTGGGAACAGAAGTCGTCCCTGTGGGCGCACGGTCATCAGAAGAGTCACTGAGCTGACGGTGATGCCACCAGTTTCAACACACTGGTTTCTATAGATAGGATTTTCTGTAGACTCTATATACAGCCTCATCAGATGCAGAACGCACATTCAAGGGGCTGAAATTGGTAGGTGGTCCTAAAAAGGGGGGTGTCAGGATCCTACCGCTCCAGTCACCGTCTATAGGAGAGGTGGTTGCACACGCTCACTACCGCTCCAGTCACCGTCTATAGGAGAGGTGGTCGCACACGCTCACTACCGCTCCAGTCACCATCTATAGGAGAGGTGGTCGCACACGCTCACTACCGCTCCAGTCACCGTCTATAGGAGGTCACACTCGCTCACTACCGCTCCAGTCACCGTCTATAGGAGGTCACACTCGCTCAGTACCTCTCCAGTCACCGTCTATAGGAGGTCACACACGCTCACTACCGCTCCAGTCACCGTCTATAGGAGGTCACACTCGCTCACTACCGCTCCAGTCACAGTCTATAGGAGGTCACACTCGCTCACTACCTCTCCAGTCACCGTCTATAGGAGGTCACACACGCTCACTACCGCTCCAGTCACCGTCTATAGGAGGTCACACTCGCTCACTACCGCTCCAGTCACCCTCTATAGGAGGTCACACTCGCTCAGTACCGCTCCAGTCACTGTCTATAGGAGGTCACACACGCTCACTACCTCTCCAGTCACCGTCTATAGGAGGTCACACATGCTCACTACCGCTCCAGTCACCGTCTATAGGAGGTCACACTCGCTCACTACCGCTCCAGTCACCGTCTATAGGAGGTCACACTCGCTCAGTACCGCTCCAGTCACTGTCTATAGGAGGTCACACACGCTCACTACCTCTCCAGTCACCGTCTATAGGAGGTCACACACGCTCACTACCGCTCCAGTCACCGTCTATAGGAGGTCACACTCGCTCACTACCGCTTCAGTCACCGTCTATAGAAGAGGTGGTCGCACACGCTCACTACCGCTCCAGTCACCGTCTATAGAAGAGGTGGTCGCACACGCTCACTACCGCTCCAGTCACCGTCTACAAAAGAGATGGTCACACATTCTCACTACCTCTCCAGTCACTGTCTATAGGAGAGGTGGTCATACATGCTCACTACCTTTCCATTCTTCGTCTATAGGAGAGGTGGTCGCACACGCTCACTACCGCTCCAGTCACTGTCTATAGGAGAGGTGGTCGCACACGTTCACTACCTCTCCAGTCACTGTCTATAGGAGAGGTGGTCATACATGCTTTTTACCTTTCCATTCTTCGTCTATAGGAGAGGTGGTCGCACACGCTCACTACCGCTCCAGTCACTCTCTATAGGAGAGGTGGTCGCACACGCTCAATACCTCTCCAGTCACTGTCTATAGGAGAGGTGGTCATACATGCTTTTTACCTTTCCATTCTTCGTCTATAGGAGAGGTGGTCGGACACGCTCACTACAGGTCTGTGGGTATGCAGGAATCACAGGAGTTTTACAAAGCTGACTGCACAATGTGAACAGATGGTGGAGCACTCCAAACAAGTACTAAAATCTAGAGTCTCAATACTAAGACACAAGTGTCCACCAACCTCCTTTAATCCCACAACAAATAGGGCTTTTTCCTCAGCTGCAACAACATTTTTGACCACAACCGTTTTTACCATACAGATCAATGCAACAGCGCCACCAATCTCCAGTTTAGATCCAAAAGATGTCGTATAACTCAATAATATATATTGGTTTGGAAACGGCAGATACGTTGTCATAAGCGCCAAGAAAATCTGAAGAACCTGTCCTTGGTAAGACAATTAATGTAAGTGCTCCTTTAAGTTTCCGCATATGTGATTTTGAGACCTGACTAGTCAATCCAAGATTTATTATTTTGGGATAGAAGCAGCGAAGTAAGAGGTCCAAAAATCTGATGAGTCATAATGTTTCCTTTTTGAGGACACATTGGACGGCTCACCCGTGGCTTTTCGTTGGGTTAACCTCTGTTTATGAACCACACAGGCTAAAGTGAAGATGGAAACAAGGATGACGAGCCGATCTGACACCAAGAATACAGGGATATTTATATCCAGCTAGCCGCATGTTCCCAACACCTCCAATACAAGCCTATAATCACCACCCCACGTCCCCAGTGATTACCAGTAATACAAGCGTCAGGATCCGGGCGACTCTGACTCTGCCAAACTGTGATGTGTAGAGGACTGGGCCAGGGCATCTCCAGAATATGGCGGATCTTGTGGGAAGTTTCCGGTATACAGTGGGTCCCGCTGTGTTTTTCCGGTATACGGCGGGTCCCGCGGGGTGTTTCTGCTACACGGCGGGTCCCGCGGGGTGTTTCTGCTACACGGCGGGTCCCGCGGGGTGTTTCTGCTACACGGCGAGTCCCGTGGGGTGTTTCCGGTATACGGCGAGTCCCGTGGGGTGTTTCTGCTACACAGCGGGTCCCCTTGGGTGTTTCCGGTATACGGCGGGTCCCGTGGGGTGTTTCCGGTATACGACGAGTCCCGTGGGGTGTTTCCAGTATATGGCAGGTCCCGTGGGGTGTTCCCGGCATATGGAGGTTTTTGGCTTTTTTTTTTTTTTTTAGTGCCTAGCGGTGCAACATCAAACCCTAACAGAAATAAAAACATTCATGGCCATCATTATGACCAGGGATAATCTGACCAACGATCTTCTGTAAAAAAAAAAAAGGGGGTGAAATCTGCAGCACCTACTGACACTACAGAGCCATGCAGCGCTCCAGAAAATCAGTGGGATCAGCAACTGCACACCATCATAAAAAATATCAGTTCCATCAACAGCAACTTGCTGATGGTTTCTCGGTACCAACATAACATTTTCTTCTGCCTCCCAAAAATACAAACGAACAATTTCTTACGTTTCTTGTGACCAAAGGTGTTTTCGGACCACCCTGAAGAATATGGAACAAAACCCCTACATTTTTTTCTGAAGCTTTTCCCTTTTGTCTCCGTAATTTCTGGAGTTTTTCTCCCCCATGTGGCGGATGAATTTCTTGCAGGCCGGGACATCATCCATAAAAAAAAAAAAGCTAGTAGGAAGTGGCCACCGGTGCCTCGTCTAGACCGCAGGCTATTTATAGGGCCGGGGTATTTTTAGCCTTTATGTGCACAGTAGGAGTTTTTGGAATGGAAAAAAAAATAGAAAAAAAAAAAGTTTGTTTCGTTCTGTGTCTTAAGACCAAAGGACATTTATAGAGCGGTGTGAAGGAAGTGACTGTGCACACACCGGGGTTATCAATAGGGCCACAGTCTCTGCCCGGGAAGAACAATGGCGCTATTTTAGAATCATGAATAGGCAAAATGTGTGTGAGGCCAAGTGCCAGGATACCGGTAACCAAAAGTCACCCAACACTGCGCCGCGCTCACTGCGTCTGCCCAGACCCTGCCAAGACCCCAGCCATAATCCTCAGGAGGAATCCGGGCTGAGCCGAAACAATGGGTCACTTCTCCCCTCTATAGAAAAATAAATACATAAAAATATTAAAAATAATTAAATAGTATTAACTTCAAAAAATAAAGACTTATAACAAAAAAAAAAAAAATTAAAACATTAAACAATTATTAATAGTATTAACTTAAAAATAAAGACTGCCCATAAAAAAAAGCTGTAAAGTAAAAAATATTAAAAAAAAAAAAAATGGTAAAAAAAAAATGGACTAATGATTGAAAGTATAAAAGTAAAAAAAAAATGAACTATTAAAAAAAAAAAACAGATTAAATAGGTTAATAGGTTAAAGAAATCTACTAAATAAAATAAAAGTTGTGAAACAGAAACTGAAAAATATTAATTAAAAAAAAAAATATATATATATATATAAAACTAAAAAGAGTAAATAAATTAAAAAAAATAACCTTGGAAATAAACAAATAACATAAATGAACCATTAAAAAATAATAGATGGCAATAAAAAAAAAAGCTGAAAAGTGTATAAAGTTAAGTGCACACGTAGCGTTTTTGAAAAACCGCAGTGAAAACGTATCGGTAATCAGCCTGCCAGCTATTGCAATGGCAATCCTGATGTGCTGTGCACATGATGCGTAAATTTCGGCTCAGGATTACCATTGCGGAAAAAAAACGCAGCATGTCCCTTCTATGAAGCGTTTCCCGCATATTTTTGTTGCTTCCAAAACATTCTATTGAACGCATGTAAATCTACATGTTCACTGACCCATGCAGATTTACCGCATTCAATACATTCTAGTGGTCAAATTTCTGTTGCGGAGACTAGCGACTCCGCAGGGGAATTTGACATGCTGTGGTCCTGAAAGACGCGCCACATGTCAGTGTCCACAGGTGATCCGCAGCCTCAGATGCACGTATAGTGGACATGGGATTTCTAGAGATCCCATCCACTATGCTGTAATATCTGGACGCTGCGGGTTTGACGCTGCACAAATACGCAGCGGCTCCTGACCGTGGCCACGTACCCAAACTCACCTGCAGCATGTCAATTTCTCTAGTGAACACGCTTGTCTCCGCTGCAGCTTTTGACAGATTTAAGTGTCATTACATGCAGTGGATTCACATGTACCGACAACAAAAGTACGGCATTAGAACACAGTGTTTTGGACGCAGCAAAAATCTGCAGCGTTCAAAGCGCTGCTGAGTGCTGATCGGGGGGACGTAGCGGCTGACAAAACAGCTGTGAGCTGTTAATAAAGGCCAGAGACCACGTTTGCCTTATGGCACCTTCCTAGGCTAAAAATAGCAACTCACAGCTACCCCAGAAATTACATGAATGGAAATGCTAATGAAAATTGGGTGAATGGGATTAGCTGACACCCAACTCTTTTGTTTGGTGATGACAAGGTGTCAATCAGACCCTTTTATCACCAAATCTAATTAAAGAGTTAGATAAAACACACACACACACACACAGTAAAACACTATTTGAAATACAACAGACACATTCTTTAATCATTTAAATTAACCAATATACTCACCCCAGTTCTGACGGTAAACCAAGGGTTAAGGCAATGTCCCACCAAATTGCTTTTTGGAGCTAAAGTTTTCATTGATGTACAAAAACGCTTAAAAAAAACTGCGGCAAAACTGTATGTTTATTCCGCAGTGTTTTTACTGCCAAGGAGATGCAGAAACGCTGCAGGAATTTCTGATTCAAATCCTGAACATGCGCACATAGCCTAAAACAAGTTTTAAAAAAAATAAATAAAAGAAAATAAAAATATAAAAAGTGTGTAAATTAAAAAAAAAAATTTTTTTTTATTTATTATGGAAGTAATATTCATTTCAAGACATTTGACCACTGATTTGCTTTATTTAAAGGAAATGTCCACGGACATTAAAAAGAAAAAAAAAAAGTTAGTTGCAAATGGGCATGGATTTCACAAAACTCCTGAGACGGAAGGGATTGGAGACTATAGCTCGTTTTTTCCAAAAACAGCTCCACCCCAGGTTGTATGTGGTATTGCAGCTTAGCTCCATTCATTGCAATGTAACTGAAGTGCAGTGCCAGACATGATCCCTGGACAGATGAGGACAATCCGCAAGTCCCAGACCAGCTATTGTTAACACTGCTTTATGTAAAGCCATTTATAAAAAAATTAGTAACGCAATACCCCTTTAAGAAATCATCTGTTTTACAGCCTTGATAAATTCTTTTTCTCAGTTCTAAATTTGCCATGTGGCAAAATCTTAAACCAGAGCAGCTGGGCGTGTGCGACCCAACATGTTTTCTTAGCAACTTTCTCTTTCACAGCTGCCCAGCAAATATTATTCTACAGCAGAAAGGAGGAAAATTACCCAGAATTATACAGCAAAGCCCAGAATTAAATACTGTGTCATTAAGACGCCATCATTTCATTTTAGTATCCATCTAGAATGAGAGAAACAAATGGTAATGTTATTTGTAATAGGCTTTCCACTGGTAAAGTTACTTATTCTGTTATATTCCAGAGCTGCACTCACTATTCTGCTGGTGCAGTCACTGTGTACCTACATTACATTACTGATCCTGTACTGATCCTGAGTTACATCCTGTATTATACTCCAGAGCTGCACTCACTATTCTGCTGGTGCAGTCACTGTGTGCATACATTACATTACTGATCCTGAGTTACATCCTGTATTATACTCCAGAGCTGCACTCACTATTCTGCTGGTGCAGTCACTGTGTACATACATTACATTACTGATCCTGTACTGATCCCGAGTTACATCCTGTATTATACTCCAGAGCTGCACTCAATATTCTGCTGGTGCAGTCACTGTGTACATACATTACATTACTGATCCTGTACTGATCCCGAGTTACATCCTGTATTATACTCCAGAGCTGCACTCACTATTCTGCTGGTGCAGTCACTGTGTACATACATTACATTACTGATCCTGTACTGATCCTGAGTTACATCCTGTATTATACTCCAGAGCTGCACTCACTATTCTGCTGGTGCAGTCACTGTGTACATACATTACATTACTGATCCTGAGTTACATCCTGTATTATACTCCAGAGCTGCACTCACTATTCTGCTGGTGCAGTCACTGTGTACATACATTACATTACTGATCATGTACTGATCCTGAGTTACATCATGTATTATACTCCAGAGCTGCACTCACTATTCTGCTGGTGCAGTCACTGTGTACATACATTACATTACTGATCCTGAGTTACATCCTGTATTATACTCCAGAGCTGCACTCACTATTCTGCTGGTGCAGTCACTGTGTACATACATTACATTACTGATCCTGAGTTACATCCTGCATTATACTCCAGAGCTGCACTCACTATTCTGCTGGTGTAGTCACTGTGTACATACATTACATTACTGATCCTGTACTGATCCCGAGTTACATCCTGTATTATACTCCAGAGCTGCACTCAATATTCTGCTGGTGCAGTCACTGTGTACATACATTACATTACTGATCCTGTACTGATCCCGAGTTACATCCTGTATTATACTCCAGAGCTGCACTCACTATTCTGCTGGTGCAGTCACTGTGTACATACATTACATTACTGATCCTGAGTTACATCCTGTATTATACTCCAGAGCTGCACTCAATATTCTGCTGGTGCAGTCACTGTGTACATACATTACATTACTGATCCTGTACTGATCCTGAGTTACCTCCTGTATTATACTCCAGAGCTGCACTCACTATTCTGCTGGTGCAGTCACTGTGTACATACATTACATTACTGATCCTGAGTTACAGCCTGTATTATACTCCAGAGCTGCACTCACTATTCTGCTGGTGCAGTCACTGTGTACATACATTACATTACTGATCCTGTACTGATCCCGAGTTACATCCTGTATTATATTGCAGAGCTGCACTCACTATTCTGATGGTGCAGTCACTGTGTACATACATTACATTACTGATCCTATACTGATCCCGAGTTACATCCTGTATTATACTCCAGAGCTGCACTCAATATTCTGCTGGTGCAGTCACTGTGTACATACATTACATTACTGATCCTGTACTGATCCTGAGTTACCTCCTGTATTATACTCCAGAGCTGCACTCACTATTCTGCTGGTGCAGTCACTGTGTACATACATTACATTACTGATCCTGTACTGATCCTGAGTTACATTCTGTATTATACTCCAGAGCTGCACTCACTATTCTGCTGGTGGAGTCACTGTGTACATACATTACATTACTGATCATGTACTGATCCTGAGTTACATCATGTATTATACTCCAGAGCTGCACTCACTATTCTGCTGGTGCAGTCACTGTGTACATACATTACATTACTGATCCTGAGTCACATCCTGTATTATACTCTAGAGCTGCACTCACTATTCTGCTGGTGCAGTCACTGTGTACATACATTACATTACTGATCCTGAGTTATGTCCTGTATTATACTCCAGAGCTGCACTCACTATTCTGCTGGTGCAGTCACTGTGTACATACATTACATTACTGATCCTGAGTTACATCCTGCATTATACTCTAGAGCTGCACTCACTATTCTGCTGGTGTAGTCACTGTGTACATACATTACATTACTGATCCTGTACTGATCCTGAGTTACATCCTGTATTATACTCCAGAGCTGCACTCACTATTCTGCTGGTGCAGTCACTGTGTACATACATTACATTACTGATCCTGAGTTACATCCTGCATTATACTCTAGAGCTGCACTCACTATTCTGCTGGTGTAGTCACTGTGTACATACATTACATTACTGATCCTGAGTTATATCCTGTATTATACTCCAGAGCTGCCCTCACTATTCTGCTGGTGCAGTCACTGTGTACATCCATTACATTACTGATCCTGTACTGATCCTGAGTTACCTCCTGTATTATACTCCAGAGCTGCACTCACTATTCTGCTGGTGCAGTCACTGTGTACATACATTACATTACTGATCCTGAGTTACATCCTGTATTATACTCCAGAGCTGCACTCACTATTCTGCTGGTGCAGTCACTGTGTACATCCATTACATTACTGATCCTGTACTGATCCTGAGTTACCTCCTGTATTATACTCCAGAGCTGCACTCACTATTCTGCTGGTGCAGTCACTGTGTACATACATTACATTACTGATCCTGAGTTACATCCTGTATTATACCCCAGAGCTGCACTCACTATTCTGCTGGTGCAGTCACTGTGTACATACATTACATTACTGATCCTGAGTTACATCCTGTATTATACTCCAGAGCTGCACTCACTATTCTGCTGGTGCAGTCACTGTGTACATCCATTACATTACTGATCCTGTACTGATCCTGAGTTACCTCCTGTATTATACTCCAGAGCTGCACTCACTATTCTGCTGGTGCAGTCACTGTGTACATACATTACATTACTGATCCTGAGTTACCTCCTGTATTATACTCCAGAGCTGCACTCACTATTCTGCTGGTACAGTCACTGTGTACATACATTACATTACTGATCCTGTACTGATCCTGAGTTACATCCTGTATTATACTCCAGAGCTGCACTCACTATTCTGCTGGTGGAGTCACTGTGTACATACATTACATTACTGATCCTGAGTTACATTCTGTATTATACTCCAGAGCTGCACTCACTATTCTGCTGGTGCAGTCACTGTGTACATACATTACATTACTGATCCTGAGTTACATCCTGTAGATCTTTTATTATAAAAATGAAAAACATAATAATAATAATAACAGAAACATAACAAAATTAATAACCAGAAAATAAACAATGTAATGAACTGGTCCAGCCGCTCCCTCTCTCCTCACACACATATTATACATATATACACAATAATAACTACCTACACCATGACATCTGGTCCGGTTACCAAACAAATGATAACAATATAATAAACAATAACCGACAAATTATATACATACTAATATATACATTTTTATTTTTTTTTTTAAATAAATAAAATAAATACTAACTATACAAATATATACAAGACAAAACAAAACCCCCCACACTCGAGCCCACCAGTCCCTCCCCGGCACTGACCTGAGAGCTGGTCCTGCGCCTCATGCCTCAGTCCAACGTCCATAGGCCAGATCAGGCAGTGCCAGTTTTTCACCCAAATAACCAGTGTCCCACAAGATGAACCCACCTCCCCCCTTTTCCCTCCACCCAACCTAACACCTCCACCCAAACCCATATATACAATATATACAGAAACAAACAATACAATAATCACAACTGACAAAGCCCAAGTTCGGCGCCTGCAGCCCTACATCACTGTCTACTGATCAATAAAACAAAAATCTATGGTGTCAGCAGCAGCCCACCACCAGGAGAGGAGATGACCAGACTAGGGCACACTAAAAGAAAAGCCCCTCCAGAGGAGAGCGGCCCTCCGTGTACCCAGTCTCTCATACTCCAGAGAACGCACCTTCACCAGGTCACCGAGTATGGTCCTAAACACATCGTCCACTGGGAGGATTTTCCGCTGCGTCGATACTAAGCACCGTGCGTTCCACGTGTGATACCTAACCACTGCGCTAACTAGAAATAAGGTGCAGCGGTCCCGACCACCCAGGTCCCCGAATGCTCCATAGGCCCATTCCGCATAAGAGAGACCGGCCAGCCGGGGCCAGCCAATGGAGGCGCCCACCCTGTTGTACACCTCTGTGTTAAAGGGACAACGAAGCAGGAAGTGGTCCATGCTTTCAAGCATGGTACCACAATGCTCCCGAGGACAGTTCCTGTCCTCAGAGCTCCTACACTTCAGATTGTCCCTCACACACAGTTTCCCATGGAAGCAGCGCCAAGCTAAGTCCCAAACCTTCGAGGGGATCCTGATAGAATTCAAAAGATGCAGACCCACCCCAAGATCCCGACTTGGGCAATCCCTGAGCGCCAGAGGCCTCTGAAAATGGGTCAACAGAACCCTTTTGTCAAGGAGCTTCCTTGGCAGAGTCCTGACCTCCCACATTCCCAGACCCCACCGGCGAATTACCTTCAGAACCACGGTAGCGTAAGCCGGGAGATGTCCATGCGGTGTGCGGAGATCCTTCACTTGCCCTCCTGTCTCCCATTCCTGGAAGAAAGGCTGAAACCATCCCTTACAGGAGAATACCCACGGAGGAGGTTTGCAATATTGATCTTAATGAAGGTATTCACAAGGAATACCACAGGGTTGACCATACCCAACCCTCCTAGTCTCCTCGTACGGTAAGTAACCTCCCTCTTGACCAGGTTCAGTCTATTCGCCCATAACAGTTGAAAGAACAAACTGTAGACCCGAGTCCAGAGAGGCTCTGGCAAGATGCACACACTGCCCAGATAGATCAGCAAAGGGAGCAGGTAAGTTTTGATCAGGTTTACCCTTTCCCTTAGGGTCAAAGACCAACCGTTCCATTGGTTCACCTTCTGAGTGGCGATCTCTAGCCTGCTGTCCCAATTTTGTTTGGGGTAATCCCCCTGGCCAAATTCAATGCCAAGAACTTTTGCAGAGACTTTGGGTTCTGGAAGGGTGTCCGGGAGATCAAAACCAGCATCTCCTCCTCCCAGCCAGAGACTCTCACACTTATCCCGGTTGATCTTAGACCCGGATGCCTCCGAGTAGCGATTTACTTCTGACATCAGCCATTCTGCCTCCCCATCAGAGGAAACAAAAACGGTGACGTCATCGGCATATGCCACCACTCTCAGAGTGGCTTCCGGTGCTGCCCGGTCCATCCCGATCCCAGCTAACGGTCCACGCTCCACCCTCCTAAGAAGTGGGTCAATCGAAAACGCGTACAGTAGCGGGCTCAAGGGACAACCCTGGGGAACACCACACCCAACCTCAAAAGAGCTGCCAATCCAACCGTTCACAAGCGGGAAACTCTCTGCCCCAGCGTACAAGGTCTTAAGCCAATCAACGAACCCCCCCGGCAGGCCATACCTCAGAAGGACAGACCAGAGGTACTCATGATTAACCCGATCAAACGCTTTTGCCTGGTCCAATGACAGCATGTACCCCTTCCAGTGGCCAGCCCTACCCTGCTCCACCGCCTCTCGGACACAGAGTACAGCACTAATTGTACTGCGGCCCGGAACAGAGCAATGCTGGGCCCCCGAAAGGAGCTGGGGTGCAAATTTCACCAGCCGATTAAACAGCACCTTTGCCAAAACCTTCCTGTCTGCATTGAGAAGCGCTATGGGACGCCAATTCTCAATGCAAGATGGGTCCTTACCCTTTGACAAGATGATCAGGGCAGACCTCCTCATTGACTTTGGCAGAGTGCCCGAGGAAAGACACTCATTGAATACCTCAGTCAAGAGGGGAACCAAGGCGTCCTTAAAGGTCTTATAGAATTCAGATGTTAAGCCATCCGGACCGGGAGATTTCTTCAGGGCAAGCCCTTCAATCGCCAACTTAACTTCCTCTTCCCTGATCATCTCTGTCAAAATTCCAAGAGAGGGGTCTACCCCTGGTTCGGGGACGGCTTCAGCCAGAAAAGCCGACATCTCATCCCAATCCAGATCCCTCTTCCCCAAGAGGTGCGAGTAGAAGGATCTGACGACCTCCAGGATCCCCGATCTGGATCTTTTCAGGGACCCCGCAGTGTCAACCAGTCCTGTAACAACTTTACTATTCACTGACATCTTGCACTTTCTGTAAGGGTCGGGCGAGCGGTACTTCCCGTAATCCCTCTCAAAAACCAAAGATGCGTGTCTATCATACTGACACCTCATTAGCAAAGATTTCACTCTGGAGATCTCCTCGCGGCTACCTCCAGTTGAGACAAGATGCTCGAGTTTCCTCCTCAGGCCCTGATACAGGCGATACCTGTCCAGGCTCCTGAGGCTCGAGAGCTGGCGGAAGAATCTCGCCACCCTTTTCTTGAACATCTCCCACCACTCTGACTTACTACTACAAAGATCCAGTAAGGGTACCTGGCTCTGAAGAAAATCCTCAAAGGACTGTCTTATCTCCGCTTCTTCCAAGAGAGACGAATTGAGCCTCCAAAAGCCTCTTCACATCCGAGGGGTCTCTGTAACATTCAGGGAAAACAAAATCAAACAGTGATCGGAGAACTCCACCTCAACAACAGATACTGCTGAAGAGACGGCTTCCTCCTTTAAATAAAACCTGTCTATCCTGGACCTACAGTTACCTCTATGATAGGTGAACCCCTCGTGGCCTGCGGTGTGCCGGATGTGGACATCCACCAGGCGAGCCTCATTAGCTATACTATTAAGGGCGACGCTATCATAAGTCAGCTTGTCTCTGGAACCTCCTCTATCCTGGGGCCTCGTGACAGTGTTGAAGTCCCCTCCAAAGACGACCTGCCGACTCGTAAAAAGGTAGGGCTTGATCCTCGTAAAGAGACACTTCCGGTCCCACTTAGATTGGGGACCATAAATGTTAATGAGCCGAAGCTCCTGTCCCTTCATGAGGACATCTAATATCAGGCGCCTCCCCATTTCTAACTCAATAACCCGTCGGCATTCTACTGGTGCTGTAAAAAGGACCGCCACTCCGCTATACGGCTCGGCCGCAAGAGACCAATAGGAGGGCCCGAGTCTCCACTCCCTCTTAGCTATAAACACCTCTGCCATATTTGGCAGCCTGGTCTCTTGCAAAAAGAAAATGTCAGCTTCAACCCGGCTGAGAAAATCAAAGGCCGCAAATCTAGCCATATTTGACTTAATGCTGGCGACATTAATGGAAGCCAGCGTCAACGGAGTGGGTACCGCCATCATTGATGATTGAGTTAGATGGCTTTCTTCTTCCCACTCCCTTTACCCTCTGCCTCAGAGGAGGAATCCTTCCCCCTCTTTAATGACACAGAGGTGTCCATTCCCACATTTTTCCTTCTTTTCTCGTCCTCGTCTCCGGACTCTGGGCCAGTCCCTCCCCCCAAGGACCCTGCATCCCCAGGAGAAGGAGACTCGGCACCCCCTGTAAGCTCCGCTGAAGCCGGAACCTCATCCTCGGCCTCCTCCTCAGAGGAAGAGATGTTATCAAGGGCTTGGAACCGGTTAGAAAGACCAACCAGAGGGGAGTCAGTTTTACCTTCCTTAGGTACCTTGGTCAGAGCGGGAGAAGATGTTTTATCTCCCTTCTTTTTCTTCTTTTTGGTGCCGAGCTTACGCTTGTTCTCTAGCCACCGCTTATTATCCTCATCCATACTTTCATAATTGGAGGATTCTGAGGCAGAGGCGGTTTCCTCCCTGTGGATCCTCATGACCTCCTCATCCAACTCATCATCCCTCGGGGCCTCAGCAGCAAGACTGGCATCCAGGACAGGGGCTGCCCCGGTAGTCTGGGGCTCGCCCCGCTCCCTCTCCTGTCTGTGCTTGTCTAGACGCCTCAGCTGGGCAGGCGTCTTTTTATTGCTTTTCTTCCCTGGCCCCTCAGCTCCCCCACCCCTGCTAGTCCCCTCCCCAGCAGAATCGGCCTCACGGCTTACTCCCACCGGGGTCTCGACTGCATTAGCGAAGGAGCGAGGACAACGGCTGAATGGGTGACCCAACTCACCACACAGGTGGCACCTAATCTCCACACAAGAGGCGGCAAGATGGCCGACAACCCCACACAACGCCCATTTCTGCATGGTGCAGTTTGTACTGAAGTGTGTGGGGTCGCCGCACCTGTGACAGAGCTTCGGTTGCCCCTTATAGAAGACCAGGATACGATCCCTACCCAGGAAGGCAGACGATGGAATGTGGGCAACCATACCACCTGAACGCTTAAGTTTTACCATAAACGTCCAGGCCCCTGACCAGATACCAAACTCGTCACGGTTTTTCTTTGGCATCTCCACCACCTCTCCATACCGACCAAGCCACGTCATGATGTCATAGCAAGAAAGCGACTCGTTACGAGTCATCACGGTCACTTTCTTGATCTGGTTTTGGCGAGACACTGCCTGAACGGCAAAGTCTCGCCAGCCGGGCTCATTTTT
Source organism: Phyllobates terribilis (assembly GCF_046119375.1). Taxonomy (NCBI): domain Eukaryota; kingdom Metazoa; phylum Chordata; class Amphibia; order Anura; family Dendrobatidae; genus Phyllobates; species Phyllobates terribilis. Next base: position 155,920,309 of record NW_027362767.1, on the reverse strand, counting down.
TGCCAGCTCATAATTCGCCCAGAAGAGCTCAAGCCCCTCCGGCCGAACAAAGCTGACATCAAACTCAGGCGTGGAATAGGGATGTATCAAGGCGTAGATGTCAATCGCCTTGAAGCCCATCCTCAGCAGGAGCTCCACAACTTTAGACCTTGGAGGACATGCATCACTGCCCCTCCACCGAAGACGGACCACATTCCTACGCACACTGCCTGGCCCGGCTGTTGGGAGGGACCACACTGTATCCCCACCTTTTTGCTCTCGGAAGGCCCCGAGGCCATGCCTCTCTATCCAGAAGGATAGATCAACCTCTCGACCCTCTACCATTAGTGATCTCTCCCCCTTCTTTAGAGCCTCCAGAAGGCGCCGTTGCAACATGCCGTCCCCAAAGCCCGGAGACAAGGAGGATGCCCTATTTGCCCCGGAGGTGACACTGGCATAACTCTGGACAGGTGTTGCCACCCCCGGGGGGGCAACCGGACCAGTGACCACATCAGCCCGAACAGCAACACCATTACCCACCTCCATCTCACCCTCCACCAAACCAGCAACCACACCACTAGACAATGAATTATCCTCATTCACCTCCACCACCACATTCATTCCTGCTGGACCAGTAACAATGGCGGATGACATTTTGACCTCTGCATCAGGCACAAGGGGCTCAGTCACCTCCATAGAACTGGAAGCGACCTCACCCCCGGTCTTATGTGTGCCCTCCACATCATTGGTCGGTAATTTCCGCTGTTTGGCATTCGGAATAATGTGCCGCTGATCTTTAGATGCTGTTAGGCGCCGCTGATCTTTAGCATCAGGATCTTCCGGACCAGCGACGCCAACACAAAATAGCACTTTCGTGGGAGGACTGGAACGCTCAGCCCCGACAGCCCCCTCACACTGCCGTCGCTTCTCAACTAAGTGATCAGCGGCAACAGCATTCAGAGTCGCCGAGGCTACCGGAGCTGCCCCCGACACCGGGCCGCTCCCCCCTCCCGCTGAGGAGCGCACCACAGCATCGTGGCCTGATGGAACGCCCGCCGCCGGGCCGCCCTCACTGTCCAGCCTCTCGGCTGATGCACCTCCTGCTGCGTCCCCGCTACTACAAGCAGAGACGGAGCTCTGCGCCTCACTACCGCGCTCTGTAATCTCCCCGCGCCTTTGCACCGGATCCACAGCAGAACCCGGGCTGGGCTGGGCAACGGGGCTTATACAGCGAGCTGAGCCTGCCGCCGACTCAGGGGGTACAGGGAGGGGGGCATATACGTATCTTACCGCTTCCTGCAGCCTTGGCTTGGTCTTCTTTGCCTTTTTGTGGTCCCCAGGTGCCTCTTCTGGTAGATCGTCACCAAGATGGAAGTTTTGGAGGCACACTGGGGACTCCAGGAGCTTAATCTCCGCCATTAGCGCCCCTCCCTGGCCGCTGCTGTCACTGTCCTCCCCAGAGCCAGCAGAACTGCGACCGGATGTCACTGTCGCCTGTCCTGCAGGGAGCTCGCTGCACGTGGCCTGCGGGTGACTTTTCAGGCTGCCAGGTGGGGCTTGCTGCTGGTCATCATCACTCTCATCATCCACCTGGCTCTCAGGCTGCAGCCCCATCTCCCTTTGCTCTCTGGTATCAGCCATTTCTCTGTAGCGGTCTTCATTTATAAGTTTTTCTTTGAAATGACCACTTTGCTCCCTGATTTCAGCTTTCCTAAGTTCCAGGCGTTGAATTTCACTGCTCAGTCTTTTTACCTCGGCTTGGAGCTTGGCCTTCCTTGGTTTGGAGGCCCCCGCAGCTTTGGCGCTTGTGCAGCACAGCTCCTCCCGGAGCCTCCTGATGAGCTTACTGGCATCTTCGTACTCACGGAGGTGGATCATGACCCGGGAGGCATAGGTGGACACAGACTCCCGGGGTCCCTGCAGCGCCCATTCCCCCTCAGGGAGGTCGGCTTCACCTCCGTGAGCACTCAGCTTTCCTCCGGAAGGAGCGCGATCTTGCACGCCGCTGTCAGGCTTTTCCTCCATGCTGGAAGCCTTGCGGCTTCTGGGGGTCTCCACAATCCCGGGGGGAGTAGGAGCCACATTGCTGCGACTCCTGGTGCAGCGTCTCACCCCCGAGTCCTCTGATGTGCAGGCCGGTTGCTGGTTTCTTCTGCCCCCCGCCGGCCTGGTTCGGGAAGCAGAAGCCTGGGACTTGGCTCCATCACTCATCCCAGAAACCCGCTCCCTCCCTGGGAAAGAGAGAAAGCAGGTCCCCAGGTGGAGAGGTGTTGGTTCTCAGAGATCAGGAGCTCACAGCAGGATCTGCAGCCACCACACCCGTAATCAGCACACTGACTAGCAGCTGATCAGAGCTGCACCCAGTATGATGCTGGTGCAGTCACTGTGTACATACATTACATTACTGATCCTGAGTTACATCATGTATTATACTCCAGAGCTGCACTCACTATTCTGCTGGTGCAGTCACTGTGTACATACATTACTGATCCTGAGTTACATCCTGTATTATACTCCAGAGCTGCACTCACTATTCTGCTGGTGCAGTCACTGTGTACATACATTACATTACTGATCCTGAGTTACCTCCTGTATTATACTCCAGAGCTGCACTCACTATTCTGCTGGTGCAGTCACTGTGTACATACAGGATGTAACTCGGGATCAGTAATGTAATGTATGTACACAGTGACTGCACCAGCAGAATAGTGAGTGCAGCTCTGGAGTATAATACAGGAGGTAACTCAGGATCAGTACAGGATCAGTAATGTAATGTATGTACACAGTGACTGCACCAGCAGAATAGTGAGTGCAGCTCTGGAGTATAATACAGGATGTAACTCAGGATCAGTAATGTATGTACACAGTGACTGCACCAGCAGAATAGTGAGTGCAGCTCTGGAGTATAATACAGGATGTAACTCAGGATCAGTAATGTATGTACACAGTGACTGCACCAGCAGAATAGTGAGTGCAGCTCTGGAGTATAATACAGGAGGTAACTCAGGATCAGTAATGTAATGTATGTACACAGTGACTGCACCAGCAGAATAGTGAGTGCAGCTCTGGAGTATAATACAGGATGTAACTCAGGATCAGTAATGTATGTACACAGTGACTGCACCAGCAGAATAGTGAATGCAGCTCTGGAGTATAATACAGGATGTAACTCAGGATCAGTACAGGATCAGTAATGTAATGTATATATACAGTGATTGCACCAGCAGAATAGGGAGTGCAGCTCTGGAGTAGAATACAGGATGTAACTCAGGATCAGTAATGTATGTACACAGTGACTGCACCAGCAGAATAGTGAGTGCAGCTCTGGAGTATAATACAGGATGTAACTCAGGATCAGTAATGTAATGTATGTACACAGTGACTGCACCAGCAGAATAGTGAGTGCAGCTCTGGAGTATAATATAGGATGTAACTCAGGATCAGTAATGTAATGTATGTACACAGTGACTGCACCAGCAGAATAGTGAGTGCAGCTCTAGAGTATAATACAGGATGTAACACAGGATCAGTAATGTAATGTATCTACACAGTGACTGCACCAGCAGAATAGCGAGTGCAGCTCTGGAGTATAATACAGGATGTAACTCAGGATCAGTAATGTAATGTATGTACACAGTGACTGCACCAGCAGAATAGTGAGTGCAGCTCTGGCGTATAATACAGGATGTAACTCAGGATCAGTAATGTAATGTATATATACAGTGATTGCACCAGCAGAATAGTGAGTGCAGCTCTGGAGTATAATACCGGGTAGGTAATATAACGCCTTATTATGCAGACGTGAGGTGACCGATTTCCATGAATTAACCAAACATCAGCAGTTACAGAATAATTGAGCTTTATTAAAATGAATGACAGAAAAATCAAGACAAACCAGCAATTCTGTTATTTTAAAAGAAAGCCGCCATTCGCCCGCACACAGAGGAGCGGCAGCAGTTTTGCGACTACAGATCTGTCGAAGAAATAGGGGCCAAACACTGCAACAAAGTGGAGTTACATGAGGGAGATTATTATGAAGGGGGGGGGGGGGGGTGTATAAATATTTTGGGGGTGGGAGCAGGTGATTGACGCATACACACAGATAAAAGTAGACTTGGACAATGAAGGCTTCTGCAGACCTGATGAGAAGGTCGGTTTACCGAGAGTGCAGAATGTCTGCTCGCCAGATGCGATCGGTAACCATCATAGTGGGGGAGGGGCTGACAACTACTACAGAGACTTGGTAGTTAGGTTCCCATGGTTTGTCAGGTAGATTGTAACCATTATGTATTCTGCTGAGTGCAAGAGTTCAGGCCTTGAGTGTCTAAGTTAACACTGTACATTAGGAAATGCTGGAAGTTATAGTGCTTTAGCAACTTGCATAGGTTTCTTTTCTCCAGTTTACAGATATGAAAGCTTAGGATAAGATACAGAATGTCAAAATTCCCCACACACAGCTTAAATAACGTTTTGCCTGATGCAACCACTAGGGGGAGCTCCCAGCATATTGTTTATACATTGAATTCAATAGTAAAACAGTATACTGTGAGCTCCCCCTAGTGGTTGTAGGCAGCAAAAGATGCAGAGGCTTAGGAGCTGTAAGAGCAAAGACAACCAATAAATAGATACTGTATATTAGGAATACCTGGTACACAAAGGAGCTTCTTTAGTCAGCAAATCAGCAAGGGTGCTGGGAATCAGATCCTTACAATAGGTCCCTTTAAGGAGGACATGTTACGAGTGGCCAGCTCTTGCCACTAATTTATTCCCGCTGCTCTCCAGAGTAATCCGTTTTTTGTTTTGTTTATATCGGTCATACGGTTCCAGAGATATAGGCCTTTTTATTTATCGCTGATTTATGGTCTGTATAAAAGGGGCGTGGCTCACAGGGTGATCGCGCAGAGCGGCCAAAGACACGCCCCCGAGGATCCCGCTGCAGACTAAAAGGCCCATACCTCTGGAACTATATGTCGGATTAAAAAAAAACAAAAAACGTGTTACTCAGGGAAGCAAAAGGAATAAAATAAAAACAAAAACTGACTAATTTTAATCTGGTGACAATTCCCCTTAAAATAAAGCCCAACAATGTTACTGGTGCTCTTCTCTATGTTGTTCAGAAGTCAACCATTGGCTCTCAAAGTTCCAGTCTTTGGAGAAAGTATAAACTGGTAAAAGACGAGAGTGAATGTGTTAAATAAAAATAAGTGCAGAAAATCGCTATAAGGCAAGATCAGAGGCGGATCCAAGGTGGCTCATTATGGAGGCCTCTTCCTTCATCAATAAAGACCTCTGACTTTAAATCAGCATGGTGTGTAGTAAAAGTGACATTATTGCACAAATCACTGAAATAATCAGCTTGGAAGATCAGGAAAATGACGATTTGTTCTTTCTGGCACTAGCACAAGGCTGGAAGTAAAGTTTAAAGCCTGAGGAAGGCGTGGGGCCAATAACAATCAGTTCACAGAACCATAAAGCAGCATTCAGGTTAGATTAATACATCTGCAGTACAGATATTAACTAGCAAGGAAACAGGATTCATGGAGGCACTGTGGTTACATTAGCTGCAGTTTCCCTTTCGGCCATTAGAGGGCGGTAGTCTCCCATCGCAGCAGCATGCAGTGGTGTAGTGCTCATTGGAGGCGGACAGCAGAGTTCCCGCAGATCGCTCAGGTCTTGCGGAAGAACTTCTTGTTTAGCAGGAAGATGAGTAGGTTCACGTTAATTTTGGCTTTATCGAACATCTTCATGACGGCCACTCCCTCGTACTGCAGCTGGAGGAGATCCTGGTGTGAAACGGACATAGGAGGATAAGAGGGTTAAAGGAAAGATTTCAACCTGTCTTCTGAAACAAGTAGAACTACTGAAAAAGGATAAAAGACTTTATTGCTAACTTAAAGGGGTCATGACACTTTACATAAACAAGTAATTTTTTTTTACCTGATGTAAATGCCGCTGTTGTCCTGAATCCGGCGATGTTTTTCTTTTGTTCCTGCGCCTCTCTGTTCCTGAGATATGGCCTCCTCTTCTGTCTATAAATCTAGTCTTGTAAGAAAAGTGGGCGTGGTCTCAGGAAGATGACCACAGACAAGAGTTAAGGCACACGCCCACTCAGCTAAAATGCCTGGGATTTACATACAAAGAAGAGGAGGCCATATCTCAGGGAAGGAGAGTCGCAAGAACAAAAGAAAAACATCACCAGATTCAGGAGAACAGCGACATTTACACCGGGTAAAAAAAATTACAAGTGACACGTCACCTTTAAGTTTGGGGTACTCTATTTTTAAGGCCTCTGCTTCCTGGCAGGGAATAGTAAACAGAGGTTAAAATCCCGTATAGAGCTAATATTTTCGCTTGCCTTTCTTACAATTCCAGACAGATGCAGTGATGGTGTCTCCAGAAGGCACCAAAGCAGAACCTGCATCAGTGCCCCTCCCCCGCCCATCATGTGCCGGACAGAATACTGGCATCTTCTTATGCAGCAGACGGGCCTCGATGGGTACTGAAGTCAAGGTGCAAGGTCCAGTTTGATGCCAGTTAGCTCTGATTACATGATCATAGATATATACTCAAATTTCAGTGCTCTAGTGACTTTATATTTGACAATTAACCCCTCAATCCCCATAACCTGCTCACTGACCTGATAATTAAGCTGAAACTTTTCCATATCAACTCCCAAAAATTTAGTCTTCACTTGAAACTTCCCGGGCTCCTCACAGGGGGTGATGTCAAAAATGACGTTACGAAACCTGGAAGAGATAACATAATTTGGGGTTTTGCTCTTGTAGGACTGCGACAACGTCTGCGATCTGGGGATAAGTACTGACTGGCTGAATGGGAGGTCTTCTATCTCCAGTAAGACGCCCTTCTCGTGCAGTCGGGTCGCCGTGTAGTTCAGAGCGTTCTGCTTCTTATTTTTCCCTGTCGGTCTAGGGAGGAAACAAAGGAAATCAATAAGGAGTGCAGGAGAGATTCCCTGTGCGACGATACCAGTACTAGAGAGCAGCATACTTCTGGTTGGCAGGGAGGTTGTCCAGGCAGGTCTTGATGTACTGGTTGTAGAAGTCGATCTGCTCCTCGTGGAAGGCCGTCTTGCAGTGTAGTCTCTGCATGGTTTGACGGAGCTTCACCAACTCCGCTTTTCTGTGCTGACGATATCTCCTCTGGTTACGGATATCCTAGAAGTGGTGAAAGAAAAAAACTAAGCTTCCAAATATAAAACTATTTAGCCTACACCCTGAAAAAGCTTGAAGACTTTAGACCCAAAGAATTGTGAATGCAGCTCTGGAGCATAATAATTGGAGACAGTCAACAAGTTGACAAACAATTTAGCTGAGCTAATAAAGTATTATATATTATTATACAGCGCGTGCTGTAAATATTTTCTGGAATACAAGGAGGAAATGATGAGAGATGTAAGAATTGTGAATGCTGCTCTGGAGCACAATACATAACTAAAATGCCATACAACTCCAGCCATAAAGCAATGGCCTCCAAGTCTCGGGGCATGATCGGAGTTGCTGTTTTAGAACAGCCAAATGGCCTGTGGCTGTCGAGGAATGCTGGGAATTGTAGTGCCGCTGAAATTCAGTGCAGCCAAGAGTTGAGATATAGAGTAGAGACCACCACTCTAAAGTTTAGGGTACACAGCCTATTCATTAGGTGTTATACTCCAGAGCTGCAATCACAGTTCTACTGTTACTGGACACAGCAGAATTGTGAATGCTGCTCTGGAGTACAATGTGCTGATTACAAGTTACACTGACATCGTGTGTGATGGCAGATACCTTAGCGATCGTGTTGATCATTTCCTGGTAATGGTTGTGAGAGGACACCAGGCCCAGGCTCTCCAGTTTGCGCAGATTCCGGATGACCTTGCGCTTCTTATCCTCGATTGATAGTTTACTGTTGCCCAGCAAGGATCGGTGGCGTTTCATCTTCTCCGGGGTCTGGGCATCTCTGAGGGCTCGTTGGTGCATTAAGTGGTAGTGAGACGCTTCCTGACCAGATAAAAAGTTAAATATTACGCCCTCCATTGGAGGAGATGAGCCGCCATCCAGAGGATAGCGTTCCTGTACTTGCCTGCTGAGCCGAGGCGGAGGTGTTCAGGACTTCTGCCAGGGAATCTCCGGGCTGGGACTGGATGATGTCCACCAACATGTGCTTGGTACTAGATACATGAAGAGCAGGAGTAGGAGCGTGAAAACACATGGCCTACTTTTCCCACCAACACATCAAGACATAGGGATCTCCCTGGGATGGTCCCACCCAAGCCCTCACCTTAGCAGTAGGCTGTGAGAGTCCATGTCTTCTGCACTGGCCCCGAGCAGGTCAAACTTATTTGTAAGAGTAAGAGACATCTCCAGCTTCCGGAGCTGGGCCAGAGCTGGCTCTGAAGCTGCGTCGTGCAGGTTGGAGCTGCTTTCTCCTGGAGTATAGAAGAGGTTCACAAATATTACAGTCCCCTAAAGAGGTCCTCAGCAGCTCCAGAGCACATGCAGTGTATACTGAGTTCTATCCAGTAAAAAGGTGCAGACGCTGCAGAGTCAAGATAAGCAGACCACATTTACTCCCCCTTCTATATTGCTTGATTGAGGTCCATCAAACAGGACTTATGATGACCTTCCATGCCTACAAGGACATCAGTCAAGACATATAGTGCGGAAATACAATGAGGCCAGCTTATCTGGACTCAGCAGCATCCGCACCTCCTTGACTGAATATCAGGTCATGCCTTAGCTGAAGGAAAACAATTATATTTATGCATTGTGTCAGGATGTCATGTTCAAGCGTACCACACTTTACAAGACTCAACGTTTCGATGCACCTCTCCACAAAGCTTCCCCTACACTGTTCCTGACAGGGCATGACCAAGGCAAGGGTTAACCGAATCGTTGGTCCATCTTGTGACGTCTGGTGCCCCTGAACATGACATGCCAACATCAATAAATTTAGTTTTCTTCACTGCAACTAAGGACCACTGTGGTCTTTCCTACATTATCCAGACAAGCAAGTGGAGTCGCTGCCGAGTCAAGATAAGCTGGTCACGACCTATTTCTGCACTATAAGGCCCAGTTGGCGTCCCTATAGACAAAGATCATCATCACAAGCAACAATTTTTAGGGAATTAAAGCAAGCCACATAGAGCAGGAGCAACAATAGCATCTTCACTCTGCAGCGTCTCTACCATACAAACCTCATTAGTATACAGTGCAAGTGGGCGTTGAACTTTATTCTTAGCAAAATGACCCATGGTTAACTTTGGACACCTTGGCTGCCCAAGTTCATGTGACTTTTTGCTAAAAATGAAGTTTAATGCCTGCTTGCACTGAATTCAGTCAAGGTGGAGATGCTGCAGAGTCAAGATAAGCTGACCATGCTTTGTCTCGCTGTATATAGCTTGATTATTAATGTCCCGAAAGATATGGCTTATTTTTAAGCTTTTTTCACTGTTTTCAGAACATTAACAATAAGAACATGGAAGAGTCCAGGAGCCATTTGGTGAGCTGCATATCCTGCTCCATGTTCACAGACTTGCCAGTGGAAAAGCCAGACTTCACATGCCAGAAATGCAAGCTTGTGTCCCTGTTGGAGGAAAAGTTGCGAAATCTAGAAGAGAGGTTAACTACCTTGAAAATCATTAAGGAAGGTGAAGAGTTCTTAGACAGAGCAGAATTATCTCTTCATGATTCAGAAAGAGAAGAAATTCGAACTGCACCTGACGAAACAGAGGAATGGAAGCCTGTGACCCAGAGAAGCAGGAGGATCGAGAGGCAGTCAGCACCCATACTGCTCAGGAACCAGTACCAGGCGCTCACGCAGGAGAACCATGAAGAAATACAGCAAAATAAGACTTTGCCAGCAATGAATAACCTTGTAAGCCCTCAGAATCCTCCTGGATGGAGAAAGAAGAATGTTGTGAAGAAAAAACGGAGAGTGATGGTCATGGGGGATTCCCTGTTAAGAGGAACAGAGGCCGCTATCTGCAGACCAGACATAACCTCAAGAGAAATGTGCTGTCTTCCAGGAGCAAAAATTAAAGATGTGTCTGACAGGATATCAAGACTCTTCAGACCTACAGATCACTACCCATTCCTGCTAATACATGTGGGGACAAATGACACCGCAAGAAAGGACCTGGAAACCATCTGCAGTGACTTTGAAGACTTTAGGCAAGAAAGTGAAAGAATTGTGAGCGCAGGTGGTCTTCTCATCCATCCTCCCAGTGGATGGCCATGGAACAATGAGGTGGAATAAGATTCTACAGGTGAACAACTGGCTACGTCGATGGTGCCATCAACAAGGATTTGGATTTCTGGATCACGGAATGAATTATCTATACGATGGACTACTTGCTAGAGATGGGGTGCACCTTACGAAGACTGGAAAACATGTATTTGGAAGTCGCCTTGCTACACTCATCAGAAGAGCTTTAAACTAGAACAATGTGGGAAGGGAAGCAAAAGGCCAGAAAAAGCCATACAACTGACAAATACTATTGAGATCTCTGCTACTGGAAGTGGAAAAGAAGAACAAAGACCAAAAAATCTAAATAATAAAAATATGGGAGGAAGAGAAACCAATCACAAACTAAAATGTTTTTATACAAATGCACAAAGCATGGGCAACAAACAAGGAGAATTGGAACTACTAATGCAGGAAAAGAAATATGATGTCATTGGAATCACTGAAACTTGGTGGGACGATACACATGATTGGAATAAAAGGCTAAAAGGATACAACTTATTTGCAAGAAACAGACTTGATAAACGAGGAGGAGGTGTTGCATTGTATGTTAGAAAAGCGTATATCTGCACAGAGATTGAAGCTTCAGAGACTGGGAGTTCTGTGGAAACTGTTTGGGTAAGAATACAAGGAGAGAACAACGGAAAGGACACCATTGTAGGCATTTACTACAGGCCACCTGGGCAAGCTGAAGATATGGATGAACTCTTTATGTATCAAATGACCAAGTTCTCCAAAAAATATGACGTAGTGGTCATGGGAGATTTCAACTATCCAGACATTTGTTGGGAATCTCTCTCAAGTAAAACTAACAGGTCAAGCAAATTCTTATCCTCTCTTGCTGACAACTTTATCTTCCAAAAGGTAGGGGAGAAAACAAGGGGATCTGCTACTTTGGATCTAATTCTTATAAACAGGGAGGAAATGGTTGAGGAGGTAAAGGTGGCTGGGACCCTAGGAGGCAGCGATCATGCTATTATAGAATTTTGGATAACTAGAGGAGGAAGACATGTGAAGACTCAAACTTCAAGGTTAGATTTTAGAAAGGCAGATTTTAAGAGACTCAGAAAGAGAATAGGAGGGATCCAATGGCTGGATGTCCTTAAGGACAAAAATGTCCAGGAAGGATGGGAAATTTTTAAAAATGAGATTCTCAAAGCACAATCGTTAACAATCCCGAAAAGTAGGAAGAATGGGAAGCATTTAAGGAAACCAGGATGGATGAACACAGAACTTAAACACATGCTAAAAAGAAAGAAAGAAATGTTTATTAAATGGAAAGAGGGAGGCATATCTAAAGAAGATTATAATGCAGTCTGCAGATCCTGCAGGGCACGTATCAGGTTAGCTAAAGCTGACAATGAATTAAGGCTTGCAAGAGATGTCAAAAGCAATAAAAAAGGATTTTGGGGTTATGTCAAAAGTAAAAGAAAAGTCAAAGATGCTATAGGATTTTTACAGGATGAAAATGGAGAAATGGTAAGAGAGGATGTTGAGAAGGCCGAACTTTTTAATTCCTATTTTGCATCTGTTTTCTCTCAGAAAGAAAATGTAACATCAACTGATGTTCACTGTCCTTTTAAAGGAATAGAGGAATCCAAGTTATCAGTAAACAGAAAGATTGTGAGGGAATATTTAGCTAACATAAATGAGTTCAAGTCTCCAGGTCCAGATGAATTACACCCCAGAGTACTGAAGGAGATTGTAGAAGAAATTTTAGAACGACTCTCCATAATCTTTGAAAATTCTTGGAGAACAGGAGAAGTCCCAGAAGACTGGAGAAGAGCAAATGTTGTTCCTATCTTCAAAAAGGGGAAGAAGGTGGACCCAGGGAACTATAGGCCGGTGAGTCTGACTTCTATACCAGGAAAGATCTTTGAACAAATTATTAAACAACATGTATGTAAGTACATGGATAAGAATGAAGTGATTAACCAGAGTCAGCATGGGTTTGTAACTAACAAGTCATGTCAGACTAACTTAATTTCCTTCTATGACAGAATCACTGACTGGGTGGATCAGGGAAATGCTGTAGATATAGTATATCTTGACTTCAGCAAAGCATTTGACAAAGTATCTCACATCATCCTTATTGAAAAAATGACCAAGTATGCAATGGACCAGGCAACTGTTAGGTGGATTCATAACTGGCTTAGTGATCGGACTCAAAGGGTGGTTGTAAATGGCTTCACATCCAGCTGGATGAATGTCTCAAGTGGGGTACCACAGGGCTCCGTCCTGGGACCTGTATTGTTCAACATCTTTATCAATGATTTAGATGAAGGAATTGAGGGTAAACTGATTAAATTTGCTGATGACACAAAGCTAGGAAGGATAGCTAATACTAGAGAAGAGAGAGAGAGGATTCAAAAAGACCTAAATAAACTGGAGCAGTGGGCAGCAACCAACAGAATGGTTTTTAACAGGGAAAAATGCAAAGTACTACATCTGGGCAATAAAAATGAAAAAAGCATATACAGAATGGGAGGAATAGAGCTAAGCAACAGTACATGTGAAAAAGACTTAGGTATACTAATAGATCATAGACTGAACATGAGTCAACAGTGTGATGCAGCAGCAAAAAAGGCAAATACAATTCTGGGATGTATTAACAGAAGCATACAGTCTAGATACGTGAAGTCATTATCGGTCTTTACTCCTCTTTGGTCAGACCTCATCTGGAATACTGTGTACAGTTTTGGGCACCACATTTTAAAAAAGACATAGACAAACTGGAGCAAGTTCAGAGAAGAGCGACCAGAATGGTGACTGGTCTGCAAACCATGTCCTATGAGGAACGGTTGCAGGATTTGGGAATGTTTAGCTTGCAAAAAAGACGACTGAGAGGAGACTTAATAGCTGTCTACAAATATGTCAAGGGCTGTCACATTGTAGAAGGATCATCTTTATTCTCATTTGCACAAGGAAAGACTAGAAGCAATGGGATGAAACTAAATGGGAGGAGACACAGATTAGATATTAGAAAAAACTTTTTGACAGTTAGGGTGATTAATGAGTGGAACAGGCTGCCACGAGAGGTGGTGAGTTCCCCTTCAATGGACGTCTTCAAACAGAGGCTGGACAGACATCTGTCTGAGATGATCTAGTGAATCCTGCTTTGAGCAGGGGGTTGGACCAGATGACCCAGGAGGTCCCTTCCAACTCTACCATTCTATGATTCTATGATTCTATGATATTCCTTGTTCTTAGGGACATCAATCAGGCCATATAGTGTGGCAGTAAGGCTTGGCCTGCTTATCTTGACTCTGCAGCGTCTCCATCTTCTTTACTGGATAGACCTAAACAGTATGTAGTATAAGAAGGCTGACGTTTATTGGGGGCTAATAAAGACACCTTTGAAAAGCTATCAGGCATTGATGGCACTTTGGGGGGAGGCATCAACCCAAATCAAACCATTCTTGAATATATGTGGGCATTGTTGAGGATGGTGACTCGGATCAAACTTTCTAGATTATGTACCATACCGATCAAGGACTGGACTGTAGGAAGTTCTCCGAGGTCCTCAAGGAGTTCATGTATTGGATCTTTGTGGTCCGGGGCAATGGCATCTTGGTGCTCTAACAACAACTGAAAATGCAAGAAGCAAGGCAGTAATCTCATCACCGCAGTTGAGGGTGGCCACCAAGCCCATGTGCTGGCCATCCAAACCCGTACCTTGTGTGTGTCTATCAGCTCCCCAACCGTTATGTATATGACGGGTTTAATGGTGTTGACCATCTCAGAGTACTCGTCTACATTGAATCGTTCCTCCGGTTCGGGGACATTACAAGCGGTCAAGATAAACTTCCTATTGACAAAGAACGGAGACTTGTAAGTCCGAGCACAAGCCTCGAGGATATCAAGAGGTGGTTGACACTCACCTGAACTTCCAGTGCATCTCCGCCAGATACTGGTTGACCAGTCCCAGGTGGGAATCATCTAACATCTTGTTGGCAGCCGCATGCTGAAGCAGCTTGGCGATGGAGCCCAATGTCCGTCTTTGATCTGGGTGTATGGTGCCGCCCGCTGACATGTCCACTATGTCAAAAGAATCAGGAGCCACCACGGCCGGGTTCATAAAGCGGTAGTAGAGCAAGTTCCCCACAATCTGCCGATTAGAAATATAGAGAGATAAGTGCAGGAGCATAAACCTATGTAGAGCGCTGTAGTAGATGTGAATGAGTACCGCACAGGAGAGGCTGGAGGCTGCGCTCGAGGCAGCAGCTCGCATCTCGCAGGCTCACCTTGTGGATCTCCTCTTCTCTGGCCTTTGGGAATTTTTGACCCAGTGAATTTTTCAGCACTTTCCCGACATAACGCATGCCGTAACTTAAAGAAAAGAAGCAACGAACCTTCACATACATATAAATTATGAACCTTAAGACTTTAGGGTCTCGACCGTTGGGCTCATGGCCATCTTTGTACTTACGGTATCTGGTCAACGTTGGCAAAGATGGTGGAGAAAAATCTGTCGGTCACAGCAATGAGGTTCCGGACAGAGATATCGAGACGCCTCAGTACCTCCGAGTGGGTGAGCGCCTGCTCCGGAGTGACATCGTATGGGAGCGTGCTGAAAAACCCAATGATACAGCGCAATTAAATTATTGAAGGCTTCAAGAGCCAGATCTTTTCTTCATCCATAGATATAGGAAGACATTAGTGGAAACTAGCAGACCTGTATAGAGCAGTGATGGTGAGGGCTCAGGAGCAAGTACCTTGTAACTGCAGCTTTAGCCCTAATCCCAATAATCTAACCCCCTTACATGCTGTTGTCAATATCCACAGCAGCATCTAAGCTTCTGATCTAATATGGCTAACCTATAGCAAAGTCCTGGAGAATCCCCTTAAATATCAAATATGCGTCGACCCTTTAAGAGCTGACCAGCCATCCACACTACCTCTTCTTTCCGGTCTGAGACTCCACTTGGTTCACCCAGCTCTTATAGATTTCGACTGGGTTGATGCGGATATTTATTGTTTTGTCCTGCAAAACCTCCTTCACCACGTTCCCCAGGATCTGGCGCAGGGCGTTCTGGCCACGGGCGCTGCGGTAAAAGCTGACCAGCAAGCGGATGACCGTAGGGTTCCCAGTGATGATGTCTTGTATTCTGTCCACTTTGAAGCTGCAAGGAAGGAGACAGATACATATAAATTAATGCCTGTGGTATATGGAGTTGGCGCATGTGTCCTTAAAGGGGTACTCACGTTATTTCCTCCTGGAGAGCCGTGCGGAAGAGTCTGAGGAGCAGGTAGGCTTCCCGCCGATTAGAGGCGTAGTTGTAGAGGGTGAACGTTACTGACTCCATGAATTTGGTGGATTTGTTCTGAGGCATCTGGAAGATCAGCCTAGCCATGTACTCCGGGTTTGTCTGAAAACCACAGGTTATAAGATATTAATATAACCAATAACTGTCAGTGAATGGAATGCCGTGCAGGCACACAGGCGAGGGCGGCGACGTGCAGGCACACAGGCGAGGGCGGCGACGTGCAGGCACACAGGCGAGGGCGGCGACGTGCAGGCACACAGGCGAGGGCGGCGACGTGCAGGCACACAGGCGAGGGCGGCGACGTGCAGGCACACAGGCGAGGGCGGCGACGTGCAGGCACACAGGCGAGGGCGGCGACGTGCAGGCACACAGGCGAGGGCGGCGACGTGCAGGCACACAGGCGAGGGCGGCGACGTGCAGGCACACAGGCGAGGGCGGCGACGTGCAGGCACACAGGCGAGGGCGGCGACGTGCAGGCACACAGGCGAGGGCGGCGACGTGCAGGCACACAGGCGAGGGCGGCGACGTGCAGGCACACAGGCGAGGGCGGCGACGTGCAGGCACACAGGCGAGGGCGGCGACGTGCAGGCACACCTGTAACAGGTAGCAGAGGTGCTGATAAGCCTCCAGCTTCTGCCGCTTCTCCTTGCTCAGAGACTTTAACCCTTTCTCCTTATCGATGGCCATCAGGTCCGACAGCTGCTCCTTGTTTTTCTTGGTGAGTTTCTTACAGTGAGATACGACTTCCTGCACAACAGATAAAGGGTAGTGGTCACTGTAAGTCTACCGGGGATGGATAAGCGGAGCAGGGGGGTGGCCGCGCTCTACCTGCAGGGTGATCCTGTTCTTCACCAGCAGGCCGATCTTTATATCCATCGCATTGAGGTCGTTCTCCAGCCGTTGATTTGATCGGATTTTCTTCACCACCTCCTCACGCAACTTCATCACCTCCTGCTCCTCCCAAAAATCCCGCTCACTCTGCTCCAGCAAGTGGGCAAACTTCCGCAGGGTGCTGAGAGGGGGGTTCCTGGTGTGGACTGGGACAAGGAAAGAGAAGCAACGCCGTGACATACAGCCCAGATTGGAGCTAATTCTGATCCGGGCCAAGATAAACCCTTACAAACCGCGGTGATTACCACTGCAGCGTCTAAGCAGTTGATGGGGCGAGAACTGCTCCCCCTTACACAATCATGGGATTGTGCCCGCTGGGATTGGTCTGACCGTTGTTATTGATGCCGATCACTAGACCTATGGAAGGGACTGCCAGGGGCAGAGGGACCATGGCCTCGCAGTGACCCTTACCCAGCATCCTGTAGTCCCCTCGGGCCTTGCTTGCTCGGAAGAAAGCCTGGATCTTGATCACGCTACCGACCTGCAAATGCAATAGATCAAAACAGGATTCGGACATGGCGGCTCTGATCATACAAGGTCTCAGTGTATACTACGTACATTCCTCCGTAAATATCGGAGCCTCTCCCGGTATTTCTTGCGGGCGAGCCACATCCTCACAAGGGACTGGATCTATAGAGAAAAGAAAGATTTGTCATGATCCGTTACAGCCGCACCGAAACATCCAATAGTAGTACCTTAATCACGGCGTCCACGTTCCCATGTAAATGTCTGGTCCTCTGTAGATACTCCTGTCGCTGCCTGTAGCCCCGCCAGTGCGCCTGTCAACAGCCCACATCAAATCCTATCAAAACCAGTGTCCGGCATGCTGGGAGTTGTAGTCTTACAACAGCTGGAGCGTCGGAGGTTTGTACCTGGATTAGGGTTACGGCGGGCACTTGCTTGTGCAGTAGATGGACCCTCTCGGAGAACTTCTGGCGGATCAGGAAGCCCCTCATCCGCGCTTGCAGTCTCACCAGCATGTCCGTGTTGGCCTCCCACTGCTTCTCACGCTTGAAACCACTGGTCACTTTATTAATGGTGGACTGTGCAACAGGCAGGAGTCAATACATCCCGTACCGCAGCGAAGGCCAAAACCTTCCTACAGAATCTTTCCCCTTACCTGGACTTCCTCCCGGGACAGGTGCGTCGTGCAGGGACTGAAGCCTGGCGGCTGTTCCCACGTCCCCTCGAATGAGCGCAGATGAAAGAAATAGTCACCCCTCTCCTTCACCTTGTGTCTCACCCAGTAATTGGCTGCATCCCCTGCAGTAAGCAAAGACAGTCACAAGAGGGCAGCAGAGCTCAGAAAAGTCGCATACTCAGGCCCATGATGCTTTGCGGCACTATGTAGTTTACCCCACCTCTTTTTCGTTTTGCGGTCATGACCGAGCAGAGTTCGGATTGATATCCCTGGGCGCAGTCTGACACCACCCCGCACAGCAAGGCATCCGGGTTACGGAGCACCCGCAGGGTCTGTGATGCCTTCCCTTCCTTTATGGCCTGGTTGATGGCCGCTATGCCCAGCGCCACTGAGGAGCAGAGGTGAAGAGTAGGAGAATGTAAAAATAATTACAGCCTTCAAAAAGAGGTTTAATTTTTTGGGGTACAATATAGCTAAGAAAAAAAATATAGAAGATTTTTTTTTTTTTATTAATAAACATAAAAATATATATTATTATTATTATTAACAGTAAAAAAATAATAAATAAAAATCCAGAAAAAAAAAAAAACAAACAGTTCTGTGTATAAAAAAAAACAACAAGTAAACACAAAATAGGACTGAAACACTCCAGTTTACAGGGGTTAATGACACGTCCCATTAGACATTTTGACTCACTTTTCCGGGCTCTTGCATTTTCCTGATTTGCCTGGGACACTCCTTGCTGTATTTCCTCCAACCAGAGCACTGCGGAGTCATCCCGGGTCACCTGTCACAATCACCGAAATATGGAGTCATTCCAGCCATAGCCTTGTCCCCTGCACCCACCACCAGGGGGAGCTCAGCACATGTGCATTTATATAGTGAAGATTTCATTGTCTGCAGTGAGCTCCCCCTGGTGGCAGCTACAGTAAAACACAATTCTGTCATTTTAGGAGAACAAAAGGCTGCAGCATCACCTTCTTCTTGTGCCGCAGGTCACCGGTGAGGATCTGGTGATAGAGGCAGGCTACTGGGAGGGTGAGGTCACTGAGGGCAGCCGCTGGTAGCAGCAGTGCAGCAAATGTTTTTTGGGGATCGTTCTGTTCAAGTGCTTCATTAATGAGGCTGACGGCCAGAATTTCTAGGAGATAAAAAAATAAGTATAAAATACATTTACATATATACACCATCAAATACATGCATACATACATTGGGCTGGAGTAGCTATGCAATCTCTGGAGGATGTAACGATGTAATGGGTGGCAGGGGACCAGTCTGATCCCTGATCGGTGGAGGTCTCCTCACTAGCCTTCAGGGGTCCTGCTGATCGAGGACCTGCCATGACGGGGCCGGACTCGTGCACTTACTGTCATGTTCTTCTTGTGTGGAGTGGTTGGTGTGATTGACGCAGGACTGCAGATCGTTCCAGCTGAGGTATCCGCAGACCCCCTGGGAGCGCCGCCGCCGCTTGCACAGCTTGTTGAAATACCTGAAAGAACAGGGGTCGGTGTACCTGGTGTAAGTGGAGCGGTACTGCACATAGGGGGGCACTGCAGCATCACCCCTGTGTGTGATCCCCAGGAGACCCCTCCTCACCTCTGCATGTTCTCCTCATCCACATCAGCCAGGCCCAGAGCGGAGCTGGCCATGGCGGCCCAGAAAGCATTCAGATCCCCGGCCTCCGCGGCTCGGTTCACCAGGGCTACGGCGGACAGCATCTCCACGGCCACGAACAGCTCCTCCTGCAGCAGCGAGCCCTGGAGGGAGAAGAGCGGTCACATCCAATCCTCCGGAGATGGCGGACCTGTATCATAGGCCTGTGGCAGCCATATTGCTTGTCCTCACCCGAGGACTCTGGCCCTGGAGGACGGAGAGCTCCTGCTGGTAGAGGTCAGCGGCGAAGGGGTACACGTCCGGCAGCTGTGCGTCCGGGCTGGTCAGCTCCTTTACAGTCAGCGCTGCCACTCCTTCACAAATGGCGGTATTAATCCGGGAGACGGCCTGCTCCACTACAGGAGAGAGCACAAGAGAGTCACACTTCACACCGCAGGACTGGCGCCCCCTGAGGCCAGGGCCAATAGCAGACAAGGACAACTTCCCCAAGCAGCAATGAGTTCTGCTTGCCAAAGTGGTCGCAGACCTGAGGGTACTGGCCCTCAAGCCACCCCCCAAAATATCCAAATCGGATATGATTAAGGCAATGCAAAATGGTTAAATCACATTCTGTTAATATGGACTTCCCCTTTAAGGTCTGACACATACTGGCGTGCTCTCTGACCGCGTTGTGATTGGCTGCATCCACTCCAGTTTGCAGCTCCTCCTTTTCCAGCAGATCCATGTATCCCAGCTCCTGGAACACAAAACATAGGACATGACCCAGAGAGCAGGGGAGAACTCGGAGAAATGATCAGCGGCGCCCCCCTGCTCATCAGGTCATAGGACTCACCAGCGCCTTCTGCTCCCGGTCGCTGGTCAGATGCCCCAGGTAGCAGTCAGCGTTCTCCCTCCGCAGCCTGCGCAGGAGGAGCGCCGAGTCCTGCAACGCCGCATACAGGCTCCCCACATCCCCCCTCTCCAGGGCAGCGTGCACTGAGGAGGAGAGGAGGTCAGAGCGGCACACAGCGTTTGCTACGTACGACAGTGACATCGCGGGGGAACCTCACCGTTCACTTTGTTGACGTTCCCCTGTATTTCTGCTTGTGTAAGGCAGAGATCGTAGATATCCTCACTGTCCAGGGAATCCTGCAGAATCTACAGAGAAGGTAGGAGGGCAATACAAAGCCAGCAGAATAGTGAGTGCAGCTCTGGAGGATAATACAGGAGGTAACTCAGGATCAGTAATGTATGTACACAGTGACTGCACCAGCAGAATAGTGAGTGCAGCTCTGGAGTATAATACAGGATGTAACTCAGGATCAGTAATGTATGTACACAGTGAGTGCACCAGCAGAATAGTGAGTGCAGCTCTGGAGGATAATACAGGATGTGACTCAGGATCAGTAATGTATGTACACAGTGACTGCACCAGCAGAATAGTGAGTGCAGCTCTGGAGTATAATACAGGAGGTAACTCAGGATCAGCACAGGATCAGTAATGTAATGTATGTACACAGTGACTGCACCAGCAGAATAGTGAGTGCAGCTCTGGAGTATAATACAGGAGGTAACTCAGGATCAGTACAGGATTAGTAATGTATGTACACAGTGACTGCACCAGCAGAATAGGGAGTGCAGCTCTGGGGTATAATACAGGAGGTAACTCAGGATCAGTAATGTAATGTATGTACACAGTGACTCCACCAGCAGAATAGTGAGTGCAGCTCTGGGGCATAATACAGGAGGTAACTCAGGATCAGTAATGTATGTACACAGTGACACCACCAGCAGAATAGTGAGTGCAGCTCTGGAGTATAATATAGGATGTAACTCAGGATCAGTAATGTAATGTATGTACACAGTGACTGCACCAGCAGAATAGTGAGTGCAGCTCTGGGGTATAATATAGGATGTAACTCAGGACCAGTAATGTATGTACACAGTGAGTGCACCAGCAGAATAGTGAGTGCAGCTCCGAAGTATAATACAAGATGTAACTCAGGATCAGTAATGTAATGTATGTACACAGTGACTGCACAAGCAGAATAGTGAGTGCAGCTCCGAAGTATAATACAGGATGAAACTCAGGATCAATACTGTAATGTATGTACACAGTGAGTGCACCAGCAGAATAGTGAGTGCAGCTCCGAAGTATAATACAGGAGGTAACTCAGGATCAGTACAGGATCAGTAATGTAATGTATGTACACAGTGACTGCACCAGCAGAATAGTGAGTGCTGCTCTGGAGTATAATACAGGCTGTAACTCAGGATCAGTACAGGATCAGTAATGTAATGTATGAACACAGTGACTGCACCAGAATAGTGAGTGCAGCTCTGGAGTATAATACAGGATGTAACTCAGGATCAGTACAGGATAAGTAATGTAATGTATGTACACAGTGAGTGCACCAGCAGAATAGTGAGTGCAGCTCCGAAGTATAATACAGGATAAGCAGTGGGAGTAGGGTCGGGTCAGTCAGCACATCTTGCCTTGTTGTGGGCATTTGCCATCTTGGCTTCCTTGGCCTGGTGGAGGAGCTCTTGGTACACTGCGGCCAGCTTCTCCTGGAGGTTCACCAGCATGGCATTAGGATTGCGTAGGGCGACCATGGTGTCCTGCACCACTCCTCTCTCCACAGCTTCATTAATGGCAATGACAGCTGCATGTACTGCAACAGACCGACACTTTGGGTTACTTGTTTCTATAGCGGAGGGTTTGCTACAGTGTGTCCAGTGCAGGAAATCCTTCGGATTCCAGATGGAAACAATTTGCCAGCGCTGACACATTGTAACAATCTCCGTGAGAGATTAGAGCTGCGGCACATTCAGCTTCTGAATGTAAATGTTCCCATTCAATGACAGCAATCAGAGAAGTGGAGACAGAAGGGACAGAGTCGCTGACCTGCAGCTTCGTCCACAGATAGCTCGTTGGCCAGGATCCCCCCGATTTTGCTGAACGCCGGCATCTGTAACCCGTACTTGTCCAGCTCACATTTCATGTGGTTGATTTCCTCCTCTGGATGGAGAATGGTATAATAAGAGACCCCATTAGACCCCCGACACCATGCCCAGGTCAGGGGGGCACAGGTAAGAAATACCATATTTACCTGTAAAATTCACTTTCCCGTATAAATCCTGAATCTGAGAAGCCAGACCGAGCTTAAAGAGGTACAGACTGCAAAAAGATAAAAACAAATGCTGGAATAATAGATCCGGCAACTTAAAGGGCAATTCCACTTATATTCAAACATCCGTCTGAAGGGTTTGTTAACCCCTAAGAAAAAAACATTTGACATTGACATCCCCTTTATATCTAACAAAATGTCCGGTCTCACCTGAGGGCATGCACACAGTACACCACGCGGGGCATGTTCT
Organism: Phyllobates terribilis; assembly: GCF_046119375.1. NCBI lineage: Eukaryota > Metazoa > Chordata > Amphibia > Anura > Dendrobatidae > Phyllobates > Phyllobates terribilis. Next base: position 155,897,815 of record NW_027362767.1, on the reverse strand, counting down.
TCTTGTCGTATATGTCCGTGGTCTCAGGCTGAAAAAGCTGCAACAAAATGGCGGCTTATGTACGGATGGACTACAAGTCCCAGCATAGTAGTGACAGCTCGTACACACAGACACACGGGGGGGCGCTGTATTTCTTTTGCAGTCTGTGGACACATTAGTTCGCGCAGATGACTCATGACTTACTGTCGGCAGGCCAATGTGACTCATAGCGTGGCGCCAGTGGTTGATGTTATCCGTGTGTCGGAATTGAAGGCCCGCTGCCTGCAACACAGTTATTCGGGGGGTTAATCGACAGCCGCAATCACCCATTTACTTGCTGCAATACTGGAATAATATCGGGCCGGTGTCAGATCGCTGCCATTTAACAGTTTAGATGTCAAGGAGCGCCGACAACCCGCCGGCAGCAAACAACGGTGGAGCACCGATGGCGGCAAACAACCGCGGAGCGACAATGGGCCGCCGGAGGCAAATGTGGCAACTGGTTTGATATGGGGTTAAAAAAAAATAATAAAAAAATTATTAAACAAAAGTTAAGTAAAAAAAAAAAAAAAGGAAGGAGGCTTCATCTCTTCTTGCTCACCCTGTAACGCAGCTGGTCACCGTCATAGATTTTCTTCAGCGGCACAATCTCCGGAGCAAAGAAATTCCCCAACTTGGCGAGGACGACGCCATTGCGCAGACTCTCCTCCAGCTCAGTAGGGGGCGGCAGCTCCTCATTCAGACAGGACTCCATCCAACTGCAGAGAAAACCAGGAGACGCCGTGAGGACACGAGAACAGAAGCCGCCGGCGATCACGAGCGGTCACGTGCTGCTCACCGCTTCGCCTCCTCCAGGTGGCACAGGTACTGATAGGCGACATTCTGACGCCGCTGCTCGTCCATCTCATCCGCCGTCAGACGCTCGTCTGGGAGAGATGGAGATAGAACATTATATTATATGTGGTGAGGAGCGGGAGCCGGTCTAATAACACTAATAAACACATTTAAAAAAAAATTACTTTTGCATCTTAGTAGATAATATTGGCCCCTTCACAAAAAAATATTTGGGGGCACTTTATAGAATTCAGGTGCCTCATTGTATAACCGGCACCAATTATATTATAATGAGGTTTCTCATCAGGGAAAAAAAATTTATATATAAAAATAAATAAATATATTTTATTCTGTCATTTTCTGGTGAGAACCCTTAGGGTATGTGCCCATGATCAGGATATAGCAGCGTTTTGGAAGCAACGTATTTTCGCTACATCCGATCACGCAGGTGATCACTGAACCATGCAGCATTACCGCACCCTATACATTCTATTGGGGAAATTTCTCTAGCGGACACCAACGTCTCCACAACAGAAATAGACATGCTGCGGCTCATAAAGCCGCACCGCCGGTGAGTTTACGCAGCGTCTCATAGAAGCACAGCGGGCATGGGATTTCTATAAATCCATCCAATGTGCAACACAGCGGTTTGGACGCAGCACAGGTGAGCTGCGCCCAAAACGCTGCTAAAGAAATTTTACATAAAAATATTACAATGATCAAAAAACATTACAAATAATGAAAACAAGTGTAAAAATATTTGTTTAAATAAAAAAAAAAAGGAGATTTAAAAATAAATAAGTAGGTGAACAGATATCACAAAAGACAGCCCGACCAAGAAATCCATTGTGGAGGGTTGGTACGTGGTAAAGAATAAAAGAAATTTGACAAATGTTGCAATGAAACTCGATGCTGAAGTTGGTTTCTAATTTGGCAATTTCTTTTTTTCTGTTTTTTTACAGGTTTAACAACAAAAGTACAAAAATCACAATAATAAAATACAATACAGCGAGGTGCCCTGATGTGCATACGCTTTAAAGGAGGGCTGTGAAGTCGGTATAAAATGGAGCGACCCCTAAAATATATAATAAATTGGGTGCAGTAGTTCAATGCAGTTTGTGGGGAATATTTTTTCATATGAATTTGGGAAAGTTATGAAATGTCCTATAAATGTCTGATCTAAGGGTCTGGACTTTTATCTGAGATGAATCTGTGCTGCTGTAAATTTATCACTTAAACATGAGCCGTGTATGAGGGAGTCGGAGGTTTGGCTTATCGACCCCACAGCCCTGCTTTAAAGCAGCTACAAGAGTTATAAAACTGGTACAAAAATGGGCATCAAAGTTGGCACGGAAGGGCGTTATTTGGGCCACTAATCTCACACCAGAATTACACAGATAGTGATGGCCCACATCATATTCAGGGCACTCCAGCCGGGCCCAGAGGGGTTCTGGGAATGAGAACTAGCATCAAAACAGGCAAGTAACCAATTTTCACAGATTTAAAAAGGGAACCTGTCACCAGTTTTGTCCTATATGAACTATAACTTTATTCAACGCCTGTGCTGTGTTCCATAAATGCCCATACAACCCCCTGACTCCCCCTGTATACCCCCCCAAAAAACTTTTTAAGTTCTCCTGCACTGCCAATGGGCAAAGTTTCGGGCCTCTCCATCCCCCGCTCCAGGTGCCGACCCTGGAGAATCCTCACAGTGAGCGTGATGTAAGGATTCACAAGTCTGCAGTCACATAGAGAAACTGCAGACTTTTTAGATAAAACAGGACAACCGCTTTATCCCTTACAACAAATAAGTAACTTATTCAAATCAGTACAAAGTTGTAATTTGCCCACTTTGATGCCAGTTCTCATGCACAGAAAGCATTTGGGCCAGGCTGGAGTGACCTGAATTTGTTGCAGGCCATCACTATGTATGTATTGGTGGTGTGAGATCAGTGGCCCAAAGTCATTTAACCCTATCAATAACACCCTTCTGTGCCCACTTTGACACCCATTTATGTGTCAGTTTTATCATTTTTTGTAGCGGCTTTTAAGTGTATTCACATCAGGGCACCTCGCTGCATTGTATTTTATTATTGTGATTTTTTACTTTTGTTGTTAAACCTGTAAAAAAAAATATATATATATAACCAAATAGGAAATCAAAGTCAGCATCGAATAAGAAACTGGACAAATAAGAAACCAACTTCAGGCCCATTAATTCAACATTTTAAATAACAGTAAAATATACAAAAATATTTGTGGTTAATTAAAAAAAAAAAAAAAGTGAAAAAATATATAAAAAAGGTAATATACAGTATATAGAGTATGAAGAGAACATTATTAATAGAAATAAACAAAATATTAATGACCCCTATAAGTGACAGGTGACGAATAAAATCACGCTTATATAGAAATGTTAAGAGACAGAAATATTAAAAATTAATAAAGTAAAATATTATATTTTTTTAAGGGAAATAAAGTGAAAAAAATAATAAAAGTATCACATAAAAAACAATGCTACACGTTTAATTAAAAACATATACAATAAATAACAAAAAACGTATAAAATAGATGTTAAAAGAAAAAAAAAACTATTAATACTAATAATGCGATAATGTGAGTTTAGACGTCACGTGACTAAATGAGAAACATGACGGTTTTGTCTACGGGACAGCACATGTGGGAGGCTCGCTGGGACTGCTCCGGAGGCCTCCCCTGCAGGTACCGCACTCACAGCCGTTGGTGGGCGGCCCGGGCCCGGCTCTGGTCCCCATGTCTGCCCGCTGCGCTCCGTCCTCTCCTCTGCTCTCCTCTGGATTTGAATGTCCCGCCGCCAGTCACTTCCGGACCAACTGTCAGCCTGTGAGCGCTCGCCGATGACGTCACCAGAGTCACAGGCATGCCGGGAACTGTAGTCCCTGTCTCCCAGTCGCTGCTGTCGCTTGTCGATGACGTCGTGTGAGGTGCAGGGCTGCCGGGAACTGTAGTCTTTGTCATCAATAAACTGCTGTTGAACAGTGAGAGTATACGGGGCATAGTCTTCACACTCGGGATAGTAATTACATCATGTTCTATCACATCAGGGGCTAGTGGAGCATTTCCTAGTCATGCACGCTCACTAGTTGCATAATTCATTCTGGGCCATCTATTTCATGAATAAAATACTAGCAGTGAAGACTGACACGGATGCAACAAATGCATATATAGAGCTGGCGGATATAAACATTCGTTTATAAGTTGTGCAGGATCTGATCTGTGGAAAACCGGCCCCAGCCATTTTAATATCATTTTATGGGGCTTCTCAAGGGGTCTTGCATGCAGAATTGCAGGTATTCTCCTCAGTCCCCCCCCCCCATGTGCAGTGCTGTTCACCCCTGTGTGGTGCTGATATGTTGCTCATTTTAACCCTGAGGGTCCTAAACCGGGAATGGAATGCCAGAAGTGCAGTGTGGACTGACATACACTTAATTTCTTGTATTTACATATTTATTTATTTTTTATTTACTAATTATTATTTTTATTGTTGTTTATTTTCTGTAATTTATTTGTTGTATTTATTTTATTGTTGTTTTCATTTTATTCTTATTCATTTTTATCTATTTTTGTTTATTTTGTACTTTATTTTTTATCTGTGTTTATTTAGTTTTCATTTATGTATTTTTGTTTATTTACATATCTAATTTTTATTCATTTTTAATTATTTATTTTGTATTTTTTATTGTATTTACTTATTTATTTTATTCTTGTTTTATTTTTATCCATCTATTTTTGTTTATTTTGTTCTTTGTATTTTTTCGTTGTTTTTTTTTCCATTTATTTTTGCTTATTTATTGTATTTACATCTTTAATTTTTATTTATTTTTAATTTGTTTATTTTGGTATTTTTATTTATTTAATTTGTCATTTATTTGTTTATTGTTTTTTTAAATGTATTGTACTTACATATTTAGTTTATTTTTGTTTTTATTTTATTTTCATTTATTTTTCATAATTTTTTAAACAATTTATTCATTTTATGTTTTTTTTTATTTTAGGAAACAGAAGACAGTGTAGAAAGGAAAGCGTTAAAGGGGTATCCCCCAGGTAGGGTATGACTGGCATCAGGAGGAGGAGGAGGAAAGCGGCTCCGCCATTGTTGATCCCGGTTACCATGGGAGGCAGAGACAAAGCAAGATGATCTCCTCCAGGAAACTCAATAGGGCTCAGCCATAGAGGCCACGAGTCTGCGAGGCGGCGAGCGGGGACCACGGCTGCTCCTCCTGCCAGGACACTGGTATGTGGTGCCCAGACCCCTGATAATGCTCACTGTGCCAGGGGGGTCAACGCCTCACCCTGCCACCTGGTGTATAGGTGGTGTCTGAGTTGGGGACTCCACAATTTTGGGGTCTCCATTTCTTCCTTCTATGACATGTTGCCCACTGTCACCCAGTGGCATTTCTTGGCATTTCTCTGGGCACTGTATGTGGGTGTGATTATATTTGGGCACCGTATGTCAGTATTATTCTTTTAGAGCTATGACAGTTTTATTCTATGGGTGCTATTATAATTGGGCATTACATGTTTTGTAGCTATTACAACTGGGTGCTGAATGACGGTATTATTTTTTTAGGTGCTATTATAATGAGGCACTGTATGGCAGTATTATCCTTTTGGTGCTTTTTTAATTGGGTACTGTATGGCAGTTTTATTCTTTGGGCGCTATTATAATTGGGAACTATGGCTGTATCATTCCATTGGAGCTACCACAATTGAGCACTGTATGGCAGTAATATTTTTAAATCCTGCTATAATTGGGCACAGTGTTATTCTTTTGGTACTATTTTAATTGGGCACTGTATGGCGATATTATTGAAGGTGCTTTTTAATTGGGCACTGCGTGTACTGTATGGCGCTGTTGTTTGTTTGGTTTTATTATTTAGGTGCTTTCATATTTGTGCTCTATATGGCAGTATTATGATGCTCAGTAAATTGGCCCTGAATTGTAACATTATTAAGGCACTAATATTTGGGCACTATTATGTCCACAATGGCACGGTATCCTAAGATTTTATGTGACCTTTGTTGTATTTTTATTTGGTACTATATGGTGGTATTCTTATTCAGGGCCAATTATTTGGACATTTTTGTGTTGTATCACATACCAATGTTATGAGGGTTTTATACTCAGCACTATGTAGTGGTAATATTTATTGAATATGTTTTGGGCACTGTATAGCACTATTATTTGGACACTTGTGTTGGCACTATAGACTAATGTTATTAGGCTTTTTATTCACTATATGGAGGTAATATTTATTACATGTATTTTGGGCACAGTATAGCACTATTATTTGGACATTTGTATGTTGGTAAGATATACTAATATTCTGGAGGTGTTATATTTAGCACTATATGGCGGTAATATTTATTAAATGTATTTTGGTCACCATATAGCACTATTATTTGGGCACTTTTATGGGGGTACCATATACTAATGTTAATGGGCTTTATATTCAGCATTATATGATGGTAATATTTATTAAACTTATTTTGGGCACTGTATAGCACTATTATTTGGTTACTTATGTTAGTAACATATACTAATGTTATTGGGCTTTATATTCAGCAGTATATGGCAGTAATATTTATTAAATGTATTTGGGGCACTGTATAGCACTATTATTTGGTCACTTATGTTAGTACCATATACTAATGTTATTGGGCTTTATATTCAGCACTATATAGCGGTAATATTTATTAAATGTATTTGGGGCACTGTATAGCACTATTATTTGGACACTTATGTTAGTACCATATACTAATGTTATTAGGCTTTATATTCAACAGTATATGGCAGTAATATTTATTAAATGTATTTGGGGCACTGTATAGCACTATTATTTGGTCACTTATGTTAGTAACGTATCCTAATGTTATTAGGCTTTATATTCAGCACTATATGGCGGTAATATTTATTGAATGCATTTTGAACACTGTATAGCACTATTATTTGGACACTTATGTTAGTACCATATGCTAATGTTATTAGGCTTTATATTCAGCACTATATGGCGGTAATATTTATTGAATGCATTTTGAACACTGTATAGCACTATTATTTGGACACTTATGTTAGTACCATATGCTAATGTTATTAGGCTTTATATTCAGCACTATATGGCGGTAATATTTATTGAATGCATTTTGAACACTGTATAGCACTATTATTTGGACACTTTTATGGTGGTTCCATGTACTAATGTTATGATGGCTATATGTTTCCGATATCAGACATGGCTTCTGAGGACTTGCAGACCGAGCCACCAAACCCTGAAGACTCTGGGCCACCACCGCAGCCTCGGCCCATCAAGAAGAAGAAGAAGGTAAAGGAGGAGATGAAACCGTCTGGAGAGGATGGTGGAAGGAAAGATGAGGGCTCCTGCAAATCTCAGGCCGAGATAGAAGGTTTAACCAAGGTTGGACACAAGGCTCTGATGGCCGGGGACCTCCCGGTGGCTATGTCCCATTTCAAGAAGGCTTTCCTACTGTCTCTCAGCACCAAACAGAAGATCGTCCAGCGGGCCTGTGCCTTTAACCTAGGGGCCGTGTATGTAGAGATCGGGAAACCAGAGAAGGGGCTGGAGTTCCTCCTAAAGTCCCAACCAAGGGACGGAGAAGAAGAACCTAGTGGAGACCTCTTCTTCAACCTCGGCTTGGCCTATGAATCCTTACAAGACTTCCCCAGGGCACTTGAACATTTTAGGAAAGCGGTGCTCCTCTACGAGCCCTCACAGCGTGGCCACGAGGCGGACGCCCACATGAAGATGGGCTACTGCTACCTGAGCATGAAGGACAAGGCTCGGGCTGCTCAGTGCTTCCAAGAAGCCGCAGATTTCTACATGGAAGCCCAGAAGCTGGATATGGCCGCCGTAGCGCTCAACGAGGCCGCCAACTACATGCTGCAGAGTCACTGCTATGACTCAGGACACGTCCTACAGATCCTTAACGAGGCCCGAATGGTGTGTGAGCAGCTAACGAGGAAAGACCTGCTAGGTAGGATTAGTATATGTGGTAGAGAATACAGTGTCATGGTGGCCAGCTGGAATAACATAAGCATCTTCTATGTAGTGATATGGACCATGCTGGTATAACCTGGGCATCTTCTGTATATAATTATATATGTACAACTGGTATAACCTGGGCATCTTCTGTATATAATTATATATGTACAGCTGGTATAACCTGGGCATCTCCTGTATATAATTATATATGTACAGCTGGTATAATCTGGGTATCTCCTGTATATAATTATATATGTACAGCTGGTATAACCTGGGCATCTCCTGTATATAATTATATATGTACAACTGGTATAACCTGGGAATCCTATGTATATAATTATACATGTACAGCTGGTATAACCTGGGCATCTCTTGTATATAATTGTATATATACAGCTGGTATAACATGGGCATCTCCTGTATATAATTATATATGTCCAGCTGGTGTAACCCGGGCATCTCCTGTATATAATATATAATATATATGTACAGCTGGTATAACTTGGGTGTCTCCTGTATATAATTATATATGTACAGCTGGTATAACCTGGGTATCTTCTGTATATAATTAGGTATGTACAGCTGGTATAACCTGGGCTACTCCTGTATATAATATACACTGCTCAAAAAATAAAGGGAACACTTAAACAACACAACGTAACTCCAAGTGAATCAAACTTCTGTGAAATCAAACTATCCACTTAGGAAGCAGCACTGATTGACAATCAATTTCACATGCTGTTGTGCAAATGGAATAGACAATAGATGGAAATTATTGGCAATTATCAAGACACCCTCAATAAAGGAGTGGTTCTGCAGGTGGGGACCACAGACCACATCTCAGTACCAATGCTTTCTGGCTGATGTTTTGGTCACTTTTGAATGTTGGTTGTGCTTTCACACTCGTGGTAGCATGAGACGGACTCTACAACCCACAGAAGTTGCTCAGGTAGTGCAGCTCATCCAGAAAGGCACATCAATGCGAGCTGTGGCAAGAAGGTTTGCTGTGTCTGCCAGCGTAGTGTCCAGACTCTGGAGGCGCTACCAGGAGACAGGCCAGTACACCAGGAGACGTGGAGGGGGCCATAGGAGGGCAACAACCCAGCAGCAGAACCGCTACCTCCGCCTTTGTGCAAGGAGGAACAGGAGGAGCACTGCCAGAGCCCTGCAAAATGACCTCCAGCAGGCCAAAAATGTGCATGTGTCTGCACAAAATGTTAGAAACCGACTCCATGAGGGTGGTATGAGGGCCCGACGTCCACAGATGGGGGTTGTGCTCACAGCCCAACACCGTGCAGGATGCTTGGCATTTGCCACAGAACACCAGGATTGGCAAAGTCGCCACTGGCGCCCTGTGCTCTTCACAGATGAAAGCAGGTTCACACTGAGCACATGTGACAGACATGACAGAGTCTGGAGACGCCATGGAGAGCGATCTGCTGCCTGCAGCATCCTTCAGCATGACCGGTTTGGGAGTGGGTCAGTAATGGTGTAGGGTGGCATTTCTTTGGAGGGCCGCACAGCCCTCCATGTGCTCGCCAGAGGTAGCCTGACTGCCATTAGGTACCGAGATGAGATCCTCAGACCCTTATGAGACCATATGCTGGTGCAGTTGGCCCTGGGTTCCTCCTAATGCAGGACAATGCCAGACCTCATGTGGCTGGAGTGTGTCAGCCGTTCCTGCAAGATGAAGGCATTGAAGCTATGGACTGGTCCGCCCGTTCCCCAGACCTGAATCCGATTGAGCACATCTGGGACATCATGTCTCGCTCCATCCACCAACGTCATGTTGCACCACAGACTGTCCAGGAGTTGGCGGATCCTTTAGTCCAGGTCTGGGAGGAGATCCCACAGGAGACCATCCGCAACCTCATCAGGAGCATGCCCAGGCGTTGTAGGGAGGTCATACAGGCACGTGGAGGCCACACACAATACTCAGCCTCATCAGGAGCATGGCCAGGTGTTGTAGGGAGGTCATACAGGCACGTGGAGGCCACACACAATACTCAGCCTCATCAGGAGCATGCCCAGGCGTTGTAGGGAGGTCATACCGGCACGTGGAGGCCACACACAATACTCAGCCTCATCAGGAGCATGCCCAGGCGTTGTAGGGAGGTCATACAGACACGTGGAGGCCACACACAATACTCAGCCTCATCAGGAGCATGCCCAGGCATTGGAGGGAGGTCATACAGGCACGTGGAGGCCACACACAATACTCAGCCTCATCAGGAGCATGCCCAGGCGTTGTAGGGAGGTCATACAGACACGTGGAGGCCACACACAATACTCAGCCTCATCAGGAGCATGCCCAGGCGTTGTAGGGAGGTCATACAGACACGTGGAGGCCACACACAATACTCAGCCTCATCAGGAGTATGCCCAGGCATTGTAGGGAGGTCATACAGGCACGTGGAGGCCACACACAATACTCAGCCTCATCAGGAGCATGCCCAGGCGTTGTAGGGAGGTCATACAGGCACATGGAGGCCACACACAATACTCAGCCTCATCAGGACCATGCCCAGGCGTTGTAGGGAGGTCATACAGGCACGTGGAGGCCACACACAATACTGAGCCTCATCAGGAGCATGCCCAGGCGTTGTAGGGAGGTCATACAGGCACGTGGAGGCCACACACAATACTGAGCCTCATTTTGACTTGTTTTAAGGACATTACATCAAAGTTGGATCAGCCTGTAGTGTGTTTTTCCACTTTAATTTTGGGGGTGACCCCAAATCCAGGCCTCCATTGGTTAATAAATTTGATTTCCATTGATGATTTTTGGGTGATTTTGTTGTCAGCACATTCAGCTTTGTACAGAACAAAGTATTCAATGAGAATATTTCATTCATTCAGATCTAGGATGTGTAATGCGAGTGTTCCCTTTATTTTTTTGAGCAGTGTATATAGCTGGTATAACCTGGGCATCTCCTGTATATACTGTAGCTATATACCGCACCCATTGTATATCCTGATCCCGCCCTCTCTTATTACCCTACAGCGAAGCTTTACAATGATATCGGGCTGAGTTATGCCCAGCTGAAGGTTTTCGCCCTGGCGGTGGAGTGTTTCCAGATGGCGCTGCCGCTGTGCCAGGAAGATGCTTCAGAGCGACACAAGGAGGCGGTGGTCCTACAGAACCTGGGGGCCGCGTACAACACGTTGGAGCAGTATGACGAGGGGCTGGAGCACCATAGGAAGGCAGCAGCGTTACACAGTATGGCTGATTCTTCGTGTGGGGAGATCACGTATTGGGTGGGACTACGGTGTGAATATTACACAGTATATGGGGCTTATAGACTGGGATGTAATGATGTGACCTGACCACCAGGGGGTGCAGTATGACCAGTGTATAGAGGAGATGGCAGAGTGTGGTCACAGTCACACCCTGCAGTGTATATAGTATATACACTATATGTTACCTGGTGACAGTGGGTGAGCGTCATGCCTCCTCTTGTGTGTTGCAGGCTTGCTCGGTAACCGCCGGGCGCAGGGCCAGTGTTTTGGAAACTTGGCCTATGCTCTGAGTCAGCTCAGCGACCACGAGGCGGCCGGAGAGTATTATCTGCACTCACTACAGGCGTTCAGAGACTCAGGTACGAAGCGCGTCTGCTATACACCGCCGGCCTTTGCGGGAGGGACAAGTCATAGTGACAGCGCCCCCATAACAGAGACATACACAGCGCCCCCATAACAGCGACATCCACAGCGCCCCCATAACAGGGACATGCACAGCGCCCCCATAACAGCGACATACACAGCGCCCCCATAACAGCGACATGCACAGCGCCCCATAACAGCGACATACACAGCGCCCCCATAACAGAGACATCCACAGTGCCCCCATAACAGCGACACCCACAGCGCCCCCATAACAGCGACATACACAGCGCCCCCATAACAGCGACATGCACAGCGCCCCATAACAGCGACATCCACAGCGCCCCCATAACAGCGACATGCACAGCGCCCCCATAACAGCGACATACACAACGCTGCATAACAGCGACATCCACAGCACCCCCATAACAGCGACATGCACAGCGCCCCCATAACAGCGACATCCACAGCGCCCCCATAACAGGGACATCCACAGTGCCTCCATAACAGCGACATCCACAGCGCCCCCATAACAGCGACATCCACAGTGCCCCCATAACAGCGACATCCACAGCACCCCCATAACAGCGACATCCACAGCTCCCCCATAACAGCGACATACACAGCGCCCCCATAACAGCGACAAACACAACGCTGCATAACAGCGACATCCCCAGCACCCCCATAACAGCGACATGCACAGCGCCCCCATAACAGCGACATGCACAGTGCCTCCATAACAGAGACATCCACAGCGCCCCATAACAGCGACATCCACAGCGCCCCCATAACAGCGACATCCACAGTGCCCTATAACAGCAACATCCACAGCGCCCCATAACAGCGACATCCACAGCGCCCCCATAACAGCGACATCCACAGTGCCCTATAACAGCAACATCCACAGCGCCCCATAACAGCGACATCCACAGCGCCCCCTTAATAACAGTGATATCCACAGCGCCCTATAACAGCGACATCCACAGCGCCCCCATAACAGCAACATCCACAGTGCCCCCATAACAGCGACATACACAGCACCCCATAACAACGACATACACAGCGCCCCCATAACAGCGACATACACAGCGCCCCCATAACAGCGACATACACAGCGCCCCCATAACAGCGACATCCACAGCGCCCCCATAACAGGGACATGCACAGCGCCCCCATAACAGCGACATACACAGCGCCCCCATAACAGCGACATGCACAGCGCCCCATAACAGCGACATACACAGCGCCCCCATAACAGAGACATCCACAGTGCCCCCATAACAGCGACACCCACAGCGCCCCCATAACAGCGACATACACAGCGCCCCCATAACAGCGACATGCACAGCGCCCCATAACAGCGACATCCACAGCGCCCCATAACAGCGACATCCACAGCGCCCCCATAACAGCGACATGCACAGTGCCCCCATAACAGCGACATACACAACGCTGCATAACAGCGACATCCACAGCACCCCCATAACAGCGACATGCACAGCGCCCCCATAACAGCGACATGCACAGCGCCCCCATAACAGGGACATCCACAGCGCCCCCATAACAGCGACATCCACAGTGCCCCCATAACAGCGACATCCACAGCACCCCCATAACAGCGACATCCACAGCTCCCCCATAACAGCGACATACACAGCGCCCCCATAACAGCGACATACACAACGCTGCATAACAGCGACATCCCCAGCACCCCCATAACAGCGACATGCACAGCGCCCCCATAACAGCAACATCCACAGCGCCCCCATAACAGGGACATGCACAGCGCCCCCATAACAGCGACATACACAGCGCCCCCATAACAGCGACATGCACAGCGCCCCATAACAGCGACATACACAGCGCCCCCATAACAGAGACATCCACAGTGCCCCCATAACAGCGACACCCACAGCGCCCCCATAACAGCGACATACACAGCGCCCCCATAACAGCGACATGCACAGCGCCCCATAACAGCGACATCCACAGCGCCCCATAACAGCGACATCCACAGCGCCCCCATAACAGCGACATGCACAGTGCCCCCATAACAGCGACATACACAACGCTGCATAACAGCGACATCCACAGCACCCCCATAACAGCGACATGCACAGCGCCCCCATAACAGCGACATGCACAGCGCCCCCATAACAGGGACATCCACAGCGCCCCCATAACAGCGACATCCACAGTGCCCCCATAACAGCGACATCCACAGCACCCCCATAACAGCGACATCCACAGCTCCCCCATAACAGCGACATACACAGCGCCCCCATAACAGCGACATACACAACGCTGCATAACAGCGACATCCCCAGCACCCCCATAACAGCGACATGCACAGCGCCCCCATAACAGCGACATCCACAGCGCCCCCATAACAGGGACATGCACAGCGCCCCCATAACAGCGACATACACAGCGCCCCCATAACAGCGACATGCACAGCGCCCCATAACAGCGACATACACAGCGCCCCCATAACAGAGACATCCACAGTGCCCCCATAACAGCGACACCCACAGCGCCCCCATAACAGCGACATACACAGCGCCCCCATAACAGCGACATGCACAGTGCCCCATAACAGCGACATCCACAGCGCCCCATAACAGCGACATCCACAGCGCCCCCATAACAGCGACATGCACAGTGCCCCCATAACAGCGACATACACAACGCTGCATAACAGCGACATCCACAGCACCCCCATAACAGCGACATGCACAGCGCCCCCATAACAGCGACATGCACAGCGCCCCCATAACAGGGACATCCACAGCGCCCCCATAACAGCGACATCCACAGTGCCCCCATAACAGCGACATCCACAGCTCCCCCATAACAGCGACATACACAGCGCCCCCATAACAGCGACATCCACAGCTCCCCCATAACAGCGACATACACAGCGCCCCCATAACAGCGACATACACAACGCTGCATAACAGCGACATCCCCAGCACCCCCATAACAGCGACATGCACAGCGCCCCCATAACAGCGACATGCACAGTGCCCCCATAACAGCGACATCCACAGTGCCTCCATAACAGAGACATCCACAGCGCCCCATAACAGCGACATCCACAGCGCCCCCATAACAGCGACATCCACAGTGCCCTATAACAGCAACATCCACAGCGCCCCATAACAGCGACATCCACAGCGCCCCCATAACAGCGACATCCACAGTGCCCTATAACAGCAACATCCACAGCGCCCCATAACAGCGACATCCACAGCGCCCCCTTAATAACAGTGATATCCACAGCGCCCTATAACAGCGACATCCACAGCGCCCCCATAACAGCAACATCCACAGTGCCCCCATAACAGCGACATACACAGCACCCCATAACAACGACATACACAGCGCCCCCATAACAGCGACATACACAGCGCCCCCATAACAGCGACATACACAGCGCCCCCATAACAGCGACATACACAGCGCCCCCAAAACAGCGACATCCACAGCGCCCCCATAACAGCGACATCCACAGCGCCCCATAACAGGGACATCCACAGCGCCCCCACAACAGCGACATCCACAGCGCCCCCATAACAGCGACATCCACAGCGCCCCATAACAGCGACATCCACAGCGCCCCCATAACAGCAACATCCACAGCGCCCCATAACAGCGACATCCACAGCGCCCCCATAATAACAGTGATATCCACAGCGCCCTATAACAGCGACATCCACAGCGCCCCCATAACAGCAATATCCACAGTGCCCCCATAACAGCGACATACACAGCACCCCATAACAACGACATCCACAGCGCCCCCATAACAGCGACATCCACAGCGCCCCATAACAGCGACATACACAGCGCCCCCATAACAGCGACATACCCAGCGCCCCATAACAGCGACATCCACAGCGCCCCCATAACAGCGACATCCACAGCGCCCCATAACAGCGACATACACAGCGCCCCCATAACAGCGACATACCCAGCGCCCCATAACAGCGACATACACAGCGCCCCCATAACAGCGACATACCCAGCGCCCCCATAATAACAGTGATATCCATAGCACCCCATAACGGTGACATCCACAGTGCCACCATAACAGCGACATCCACAGCGCCCCCACAACAGCGACATCCACAGCGCCCCCATAACAGCGACATACACAGCACCCCATAACAGCGACATACCCAGCGCCCCCATAATAACAGTGATATCCATAGCACCCCATAACGGTGGCATCCATAGTGCCACCATAACAGCGACATCCACAGCGCCCCCATAACAGCGACATCCACAGCGCCCCCATAATGGCAACATACACAGCGCCCCCATAAGTTACAGTGCTGTCTATACTGGTAGCAGCAGCAGTGCCCCCTATAACAGTGACAGGAGCCTTCCTTGTGTAATGGTGACAGCCATAGTGCCGCCACCCTAATGTCAGTGCCATGCAGTGCTGTACACCACGCTGCCCCCGTCCAGCCCCTAATGTCACACACCGGTGTTTTGTGCCGTACCCTACATGGCCCCCTCCTGCTCCTGGGCCGGGATGTGGACATTTCATGGAATATTCGGCTGACATCCGCCATGTCCTTCTTGTCCGCTAGATGATGTCCATGGCCAGTGGCAGGCGTGTGAAGGACTCGGAGCTGCCAGATTCCGTCTGGGGGATGCGGAGAAGGCCGTTCTGTATTACAAGCAGGCGCTGGCCTTACTCTCCAAAGCCAAGGTCAGATCTCCCTGCAGACCCCGCGCTGCACATCAGGAGCCAGGCAGCGACAATGATTGTACATCTGAGCTTGGGACGGGAATCCCACTGTCGGATAAAGGGATTTTCCCTTTATATATGCTAGCTGGGGGTCCGATCGCTGTGATCCCCACCAATCCCAAACTCCTTGTCCCAATGGAGCGGTCGCACCCTACATTCACTTCTAAGGAACAACTACAGACGTGGCCAAAAGTGTTGGCAGCCTTGAAATTGCTCCAGAAAAGGAAGTATTTCTCCCACACAATTACTACAATTACCCACGTTTTGTTACACACATCTTTATTTACTTGGTGTGTATTGGAACAACACAAAAAAAAATTAGAAAAAAAGGCAAATTGGACATAATTTCACACAAAACCCCAAAAATGGGCAGGACAAAATTGTCACCTTCAACTTTGGAATAAATAACTGCAATCAATCGCTTCCTATAACCATCAGCTTCTTACATCTCTCAGCTGGAATCTTGGACTCTTCTTTTACAAACTGCTCCAGGTCTCATATTTGAAGGCGTCTTCTCCCAACAGCAATTAAGATGGGATTTAGATCCGGACTCATTGCTGGTCACTTAAACTCTCCAGCGCTTTGTTTCCATCCATTTCTGGGGGCTTCTTAAAGTATGTTTGGGGTCATTGTCCTACTGGAAGTCCCATGACCTAGGACATAAACCCAGCTTTCTGACACTGGGCACTACATTGTGACCTAAAATCTGTTAGTAATCTTCAGATGTCATGATACCTTGCACACAGTCAAGACCCCCAGTGCCAGAGGCAGCAAAACAACCCCAAAACATCTTTGAACCTCCACCATATTTGACTGTAGGTACTGTGTTCTTGTCTTTGTAGGCAAAGACAAGAACATGTGCCCACGATGCAGAAATGCTCCAGATTTTTCCTGAGCATTTCTGCATCTCCCTGGCAGAAAAAACGTGGAATTTACATGCGTTTTTCCTGCCAGGTAGAAGCGTTTGTCAAGTGTTCTTCACATGCATTTCTACATGCGGGTTGTCAAGCGTTTTTCCAAGGTATTTTAGCATCACTTGGAAAGTGCTTGACACCTTGGTCACACTATATAAATCCATGCAACCGGCATGGATTTATATAGTGTGACCAAGTTACGATGCTGCAAATGCAGCTTCAATAGTAAAAAAAAATAATAAAATGGTGAAAAATAAAAAAAAAACATTATACTCACCTTCCGATGGCCCCCGGTCTCCTTCTCCTGTGTCCTCGGCATCCAGCAGTGGTGTAAAAAGACCTTCCATGACGTCATTTAGTCATGTGACAGGTCACGCGACCACCGTGAGCAGCCAAAGAGCCAGCAGTGCCGCCGGGAGCAGACAGGGGGCCATCAGAAGGTAAGTATATGTTTATTTTTATTCCTTTTTAACTACAGGTACTATGGTACCCATGTACCATCCGCACATTAATTGCATAAGATCCGCATGACTACATATACTCATGCAGATATTAAGCGATTCAATGCAAGTCAATGGCGGCGATTATACCACGTATCCGCAAAATAAATGGTAGTGCTGCGGATTTTTCCGCAATGATAATCCGCAGCGGAAATTTCCGCAGCATATGCACAGCACATGCGGATTATCATTGGGGAACATGGCAGACCTTCTGCCAAGCGTTTTTTAAGCGTTTCCGCGGCAGAATTGCCGCTGCAGAAATGCTTAAAAAACGCATAGTGGGCACACAGCCTAACAGTAAATAGTAGAATGATGTGCTTTACCAAAAAGCTCTATCTTGGTCTCATCTGTCCATGAGACTCTGTCCCAGAAGGATTTTGGCTTACTCACGTATATTTGTTAAACTGCAGTCTAGCTTTTTTATGTCACTGTGTCAACAGTGGGGTCCTCCTGGGTCTTCTGCCATAGCATTAATATGTGGACGGATAGATCGCTCTGACACTGATGCACCCTGAGCCTGCAGGACAGCTTGAATTTCTTTGAAACTAGATTGGGGCTGCTTATCCACCATCAGTACTATCCTGTGTTGCAACCTTTCACCAATTTTTCTCTGCCGTCCACGTCCAGGGGGATTAGCTACAGTGCCATGGGTTGTAAACTTCTTGATTATTTTGCACACTATGGACAAAGAACATGAAGATCTCTGGAGATGGACTTGTAACCTTGAGATTGTTGATATTTTTCAACAAGTTTGGTTCTCCAGTCCTCAGACAGTTCTCTTCTCCTCTTTCTGTTCTCCATGCTTAGTGCGGCACACACAGACACACAATGCAAAGATTAAGTCAACTTCTCCCCTTTGTATCTGGTTTCAGGTGTGATTTCCATAATGCCCACACCTGTTACTTGCCACAGGTGAGTTTGAACAGCCATCACATGCTTGAAACAAAGTTGTTTACCTACAATTTTGGAAAGGTGCCAACAATTTTGTCCGGCCTATTTTTGGGGTTTTGTGTGAAATTATGTCCAATTTGCCTTTTTTCTGTTTTTTTTTGTTGTTCCAATACACACAAAGGAAATAAACATGTGTGTAACAAAACATGTGTGACTGAAATCATTTTTCTGAAACAATTTCAAGGGTGCCAACACTTTCGGCTATGACTGTATGTCTGCCAGTCCCATAGAAGGGAAGTGGTGGTCACGTCTGCACACTGCCGCTCCTTTCACATCGGGCACCCCTAGATCTATAGGGGTCTTTGCTGCCAGACGCCCCCATGATCATATATTTATCTCCTACCCTCACCGGGGTTGTCAAAGGAGTAAAAAAATTGTCATATTGGCCTTTGCCCATTACAGACCCTTTGAGTCGCTTTAACCCTTAAAGTGTAGAATATCATGTCTCTGTTCTCAGATAAGGGAGACTAGAAATGAGAAGGGTGGAGGTGCCCAAATCAGCAGCCTCCACTTACTCTCTGTCTTCCTCTTGTTCTCTGTCTCCCACTTGCTCTCATCTTCCTGCTTGCTCCCTGGTTTTCCCTTCCTCTCATTTTCCACTTGCTCTCATCTTACCGCTTGCTCAAAGCCTCCTGCTTGCTCTCTTCCTTTTGCTTGCTCTCATCTTACCGCTAGCCCTCAGCCTCCCGCCTGCTCTTTGCCTCCTTTCTTTTTCACTTCCGCTTTACTCTCTGCCTTCTGGCTTACTCTCTGCCTCCTGCTTGCTCTCAGTCTCCTGGTTGCTCTTCTCCTTTTGCTTGCTCTCAGTCTGCCTCTTACTCTTTGCCTCCCTCTTGCTTTTTGACTCCCACTTACTCTCTGCCTTCTGGCTTATTCTCAGCCTCCTGCTTGCTCTCTGCCTTCTGGCCTATTCTCAGCCTCCTGCTTGCTCTCTGCCTTCTGGCTTATTCTCTGCCTCCTGCTTGCTCTCTGCCTTCTGGCTTATTCTCAGCCTCCTGCTTGCTCTCTGCCTTCTGGCTTATTCTCAGCCTTCTGCTTGCTCTCTGCCTTCTGGCTTATTCTCGGCCTCCTGCTTGCTCTCTGCCTTCTGGCTTACTCTCTGCCTCCTGCTTGCTCTCTGCCTTCTGGCTTACTCTCTGCCTCCTGCTTGCTCTCTGCCTTCTGGCTTATTCTCAGCCTCCTGCTTGCTCTCTGCCTTCTGGCTTACTCTCTGCCTCCTGCTTGCTCTCTGACTTCTGGCTTATTCTCAGCCTCCTGCTTGCTCTCTGCCTTCTGGCTTATTCTCTGCCTCCCACTTGCTCTCATCTTCCTGCTTGCTCCCTGGTTTTCCCTTCCTCTCATCTTCCCACTTGCTCTCATCTTACCGCTTGTCTTCTGCCTCCCGCCTGCTCTTTGCCTCCTTCTTTCTTTTTCACTTCCGCTTTGCTCTCTGCCTTCTGGCTTACTCTCTGCCTCCTGCTTGCTCTCTGCCTTCTGGCTTATTCTCAGCCTCCTGCTTGCTCTCTGGCTTCTGGCTTATTCTCAGCCTCCTGCTTGCTCTCAGCCTCCTGGTTGCTCTCCTCCTTTTGCTTGCTCTCAGTCTCCTGCTTACTCTTTGCCTCCCTCTTGCTCTCTGACTCCTGCTTGATCTCTGCCTAATGCTCTCAATTGAATCCCCTATCTACAGTAAAACAGCATGCTTTATATGCAGTATCGTTCTTGACTCTTACAGGAGGACTCGTCCAATGCTCAGGAACGCTTAGTGAACAAGCTGACTGACGCCCTCCAGTACAAGCTGTCCTTAAACCGTCACCTCAACTACGGGGGAAGGCTACCCCTGACTGCACCTCTGGTAAGTGCATCCCTATCTGCACCGTGTGCGGTTTTCAGAGAAACCTTCCCGATTATCTATCACATTCCTGCGGCCGACCCTGATGAATGCACAGTACGACCTTGAAACCACAATCTGTGAGAACAGCAGCTGATTAACATTAATTACTGCACATAACTGCAGGGTCCTGGTCCTGATAAACCCCCCAAATAGGTCTAAAATGTAGGAAGAGGGGTGTTAAAGGGGACCTGTCCAGGTCAATAGTGGCCAGTTTTTGCTCTTTACTTTATTCCCACTGCTACCCTGAGTTTTCCAGTTTTTCTTTTTTTTTTTTCTTTTTTTTTACTCCGCCATACAGTTCCAGAGATATGGGCCTTTTAATTTAATGCTGATTTTTATGCTCTTCACACAGGGGCGTGGCTCACAGGCTTCTTTGTGGGGGTGTCTACATAACTACTCTGTGACCACCGCCCCCACGATAAAGACAATGAAATGTAGCACTAAACAAAAAGGCCCATATCACTGAAAACATGACAGATTTAAAAAAAAAAGAAAAAAAAAGTGGAACACTCAGGGGTGCAGCAGGAATAAAAGAAGACCAAAACTGTTCTCTTTTGACCTAGCAATAGATTCTCCTTAAAGGGGTGTTCCACCTTTTTATCTTGTTGTAAGGATGAAACCTAAGAAAAGAAGACAGCTTGTCACGCCACTGTTGCAGGATATCCCGGGGCTAGGGGCTCCTTAGCTATTCCTGCTCCCCTCCAAATGCCTCCTCAAACAACCAACACCTCCAACTCCAGAACCAAGCAGCATGAAACTAACACTAGTAGCATCCCTGATTGCCAGAGGCCAGTATAAATAGCTGAGGGGGGAGGCCAACACTGAACAGCTGGGACCATCAAAGCAGGAAAGCTCCAGGATCTCTAGACTGAACAGATTAACCCCTGCACTGCTAGCAGAAACCTGCACTATTTAAAATGATGGTGAAGTGCTTCTAATCAGTGCACGAGTACATGAAATCAGACATCGCAGTCTTCTGGCCCCTTTCTGTCACGGTAAACCCGTGACACAGCTACTTCCTTCTTTTATAAAAAAAAACAACCTGCTTCACCCCAAATCTCTTGATTGAGTCCTACCTTCGTGCCCCTCATCATCCTATATCGGTGCCCTATATACCATACCGTGCTAAGGATATAATTTTCAGGGAAAGGAGAAAGTGAATACTGTTTTACCATTTAACAATTTTTCTAGAGAGGATTCGGCGGAAAAATCCCCGGAGCAAAGCTTGCAAGACATCCTTCAAGCATGAACGCGGGGTATGCCACATTGATGCACATGTCTCCTCCAGATGCCCAAGAGTGAGTACAAATCTGCACTTTCTCCTACCTGTCAGTGCCAAAGAGGAGAGCCTGTACTCCAAAAGTATACAACCAGTGGCGAAACCACAAACTCCATCATGCCTGGACAGCCGTTGATTGTCTTGACACGCTGAAGTTGTAGTTTTGCCACAGATTGGACACCACTGATGATAGTTATTCCTCCAATCCAGCTACTTTGAAACTACAACCATATATCAGGGCATTTCCAGTTGTAGTTTCACAACAGCTGGAGGTCTTCAGGTTGCCGATACCGGCAGTAGGTCAACAAGGATCTTACCTAGTGCAGTCATATTGATGCCAACAGTACTGGAAAAAGAGAAGGTCGTACTCATGAGGATTTTCTGAAACACCAGCCCAGATGTATTGGCCCAAAAGTGTGAATGAGGGTTTCCAAGTTCAGGGGCCAGGACCCTTCTCTTCATTTACAATCTTATCCATTCCTCAGATCCCGAAGAACTTCCCAAAGACTAAGCCGCCCACCCCCACCTGAAGAGATGTACGCAACTATAAAGACCAGGATGACAACCACAACCAATGGGCAACCGGGCAAAGAAAACAGTGGTAGGTCGACTGTATCATATCTAATATGGAAAAACCTGATTACTGGTACGATCGATCCTACAACACTACTAATACGTCTTTCCTTTTATGCTTTTTCGAGTCCTCGTAATGATAAATCTCCGAAAAGATTGGGTACTGTTGATAATTATGGAAATAATGCAATACCTAATTTCTCCTGTGGGGGCACTGCAGAAAAATAAAGCACCTGTTGCCAGATTCAAACCCTTACTGATAAATCTCACTCTATTATGTTTTTTTTTTGAGCCATCATAATGAAATACCTCCAAAAAAGAGGAAATTAATGACAGATTACTGCAATACCTCATTTTTCCTGCAGGGGCTCTGCAGAATAATCAAACATATGATACGACAAATAAATGTCCCCTATTATTTTTTTTTCTTAAGACATCTGATGATATAACTCCAAAAAGATTGGGTAGGATCAATCAGATCTGTCAAGAAATTATGGATCATTTCTTGCAATACCTCATTTTCCCTGTGGGAATGCTGCAGAAAAATGAAGCACCTGCTGCCAGATTCCATCCTATACTGATAAATCTCCCGTTATGTTCTCCTTACGTCTTCAGAATGAAATATCTCCAACAAGATCATGTTAAGAAATAATAGGCAGATTGATGTAATACCTCATTTTCCCTGTGGGGGCACTGCAGAAAAATGAACAGAAAAAAATGCCCAGCTGATTGCCATGGATCCTACTGTACTAGTAATAAATCTCCACCATTATGTTTCTCTTGAGACCTCATAATGAAACATCCTCAAACAGAACAGGTATAATTGATCAGGATCACTAAGAAATTATTTACAGTTTCTTGCAATCCCTCATTTTCCCTGTGGGGGCACTGCAGATTCCAGCTGATTGCCATAGATTTTACGATACTAGTAATAAATCTTTCCAATTATGTTTTTGTCGAGCAATAATAATGAAACATCCCAAAACAGATCGGGTACAATCAGAGTCTTATTCTTGGGTTGGTTGTTCTTCCACGGCAATCAGCTGGAATCTAGCAGCAGGTGTTTCATTTTATTTGCAGCTCCCCCACAGGAAAAATTAGGTATTACAACCAACTGTCAATAATTTCTTAAAGGGATCCACAACTGGACAACCCCTACTTAATAAATTCAGGGCTCTATTTAAAATAAAAGCTATGGATACTCCCCTCCCACAGCGGTGATGCTATAGCTGGTGGGTGCCAATCAGTGATCAGCCGCAGGAGCTCAATATTCCATCAGAGCAGATGCTGATTGGATGCTGCATTGGGTGCGGAAAATCCAGAAGTGATTAAGCAGGGGTTGTCCAGTAATGGACCAATATAAGAATTTATTGACAGTTTGTTGCATTTGTTGCAGTACCTCCCTATAACTGCGGGGGAGCTGTAGAAAAATGAGACACTTGTCAGATTCCAGCTGATTGCTGTAGATCTTAAAAGTGGGATACCTCATGATCTCCTTATCATCGGGAGACCTTTTTAATAAAAAGGGGGTGTGCCAAAAACAGACAGATAATCTAGTTCCTCGACCTAGGCATCGACCATTTCTAGATCTTAGATAGTTTTACCAAAGTTCCCAAACGACCTGAGGTGTTCGCAGGTGTAAAAGAGTAGAGAAAAACGCAGGAAGTGACAGTCTTCTTGCAAATTACTTTAAGTGCCTGTACTGTTGCGTCCCACGAAGCACCAGTTTCTGCTCCACCTGCGGCAGATTTGTGTTTGCACCTGCAGATCTGTGTGATTTTACTGTCGCCTTTGGTAAGAGCAATCATCCCTCCTCCACACAAAGAGCGCAGCTGTAGGACCCGCTGCTTTATTTTTCAGATGTACTTGGGGAGGAGGATGACTCCGACACTCTCACGGTGGTAACTAATGCATACTCCGAGGACTGCGAGGAGACCGCCACCACCGCCGCCGATTGTTCTAGAAATTATCCTCAAGCCAACAGGTAATATATCTTCAGATCAGCCAAGATGATTCATTTAAAGAGATCCTTTAGGGCAGGGTTCCCCAACTCCAGTCCTCAAGGCCCACCAACAGGTCATGTTTTCAGGATTTCCTTAGTATTACACAGGTGATAATTGCATCACCTGCACAGGCAATAATTCCATCACCTGTGCAATACTAAGGAAATCCTGAAAACATGACCTGTTGGTGGGCCTTGAGGACTGGAGTTGGGGAACCCTGCTTTAGGGTAAGAAAAAAAACATTTTCTATTCCAAAAATAGCGCCACCCCTATCTGCAGGTTGTATGTGGTATTGCAAGCTTTGCACTATTCATTTCAATGGAGCTGAGCTAGAATGCCCAACACAATCTGTAGATAGGGGTGGCGCTGTTTTTGGAAAAAAGACAGCCCTGATAGCTTACTTTATCGCAGTGGACCCATGTGGGCACCAGGTGCCGGGTGCATCTACGCTATAGGGGATGTTCCATGATCTTCTGGGCATCGTTACTTATCTGCAGCTCTTTCTTTCAGCAATCTGAATAACACGTATCTGCATCCAGAACCGTTCTACCAGAACTGCGCCCTGCAGAATACACAGAAAAGTAAGTGGCGGGATTGTAAGAGTTAAAAAATGGTTTACAAAGGATTACGCTAGACTGGGGTCTCCACAGCTGCTAAACTACAACTCCCAGCATTAATCTTGGTGAAAATATGTAACACTGATGACATGGTAGGAGGTGGCATTATAAGAGAAAGTTTCTAATATATTCTTCTATATGTGTCAGGCAACCACGACTACGAAACACTAAAGCTGAAGACATTAGAGGCGGCGAGGTAAGACTGTAACTCCTATACTTTTCCCACAATTTCATACTCCAGAGCTGCACTCACTATTCTGCTGGTGCAGTCACTGTGTACATACATTACATTACTGATCCTGAGTTACATCCTGTATTATACCCAGAGCTGCACTCACTATTCTGCTGGTGCAGTCACTGTGTACATACATTACATTACTGATCCTGAGTTACCTCCTGTATTATACTCCAGAGCTGCACTCACTATTCTGCTGGTGCAGTCACTGTGTACATACATTACATTACTGATCCTGAGTTACCTCCTGTATTATACTCCAGAGCTGCACTCACTATTCTGCTGGTGCAGTCACTGTGTACATACATTACATTACTGATCCTGAGTTACATCCTGTATTATACTCCAGAGCTGCACTCACTATTCTGCTGGTGCAGTCACTGTGTACATACATTACATTACTGATCCTGTACTGATCCTGAGTTACATCCTGTATTATACTCCAGAGCTGCACTCACTATTCTGCTGGTGCAGTCACTGTGTACATACATTACATTACTGATCCTGAGTTACATCCTGTATTATACTCCAGAGCTGCACTCACTATTCTGCTGGTGCCGTCACTGTGTACATACATTACATTACTGATCCTGAGTTATATCCTGTATTATACTCCAGAGCTGCACTCACTATTCTGCTGGTGCAGTTGCTGTGTACATACATTACATTACTGATCCTGAGTTACATCCTGTATTATACCCCAGAGCTGCACTCACTATTCTGCAGGTGCAGTCACCGTGTACATACATTACATTACTGATCCTGTACTGATCCTGAGTTACATACTGTATTATACTCCAGAGCTGCACTCACTATTCTGCTGGTGCAGTCACTGTGTACATACATTACATTACTGATCCTGAGTTACATCCTGTATTATACTCCAGAGCTGCACTCACTATTCTGCTGGTGCAGTCACTGTGTACATACATTACATTACTGATCCTGTACTGATCCTGAGTTACATCCTGTATTATACTCCAGAGCTGCACTCACTATTCTGCTGGTGGAGTCACTGTGTACATACATTACATTACTGATCCTGTACTTATCCTGAGTTACCTCTTGTATTATACTCCAGAACTGCACTCACTATTCTGCTGGTGCAGTCACTGTGTACATACATTACATTACTGATCCTGAGTTACATCCTGTATTATACTCAAGAGCTGCAATCACTATTCTACTGGTGCATTCACTGTGTACATACATTACATTACTGATCCTGTACGATCCTGAGTTACATCCTATATTATACTCCAGAGCTGCAATCACTATTCTGCTGGTGCAGTCACTGTGTACATACATTACATTACTGATCCTGTACTGATTCTGAGTTACATCCTGTATTATACTCCAGAGCTGCACTCACTATTCTGCTGGTGCAGTCACTGTGTACATACATTACATTACTGATCCTGTACTGATCCTGAGTTACCTCCTGTATTATACTCCAGAGCTGCAGTCACTATTCTGCTGGTGCAGTCACTGTGTACATACATTACATTACTGATCCTGAGTTACCTCCTGTATTATACTCCAGAGCTGCACTCACTATTCTGCTGGTGCAGTCACTGTGTACATACATTACATTACTAATCCTGAGTTACATCCTGTAATATACTCCAGAGCTGCACTCACTATTCTGCTGGTGCAGTCACTGTGTACATACATTACATTACTGATCCTGAGTTACATCCTGTATTATACCCCAGAGCTGCACTCACTATTCTGCTGGTGCAGTCACTGTGTACATACATTACATTACTAATCCTGAGTTACATCCTGTAATATACTCCAGAGCTGCACTCACTATTCTGCTGGTGCAGTCACTGTGTACATACATTACATTACTGATCCTGAGTTACATCCTGTATTATACCCCAGAGCTGCACTCACTATTCTGCTGGTGCAGTCACTGTGTACATACATTACATTACTGATCCTGAGTTACATCCTTTATTATACCCCAGAGCTGCACTCACTATTCTGCTGGTGCAGTTACTGTGTACATACTGTACATTACATTGCTGATCCTGAGTTACATCCTGTATTATACTCGAGAGCTGCACTCACTATTCTGCTGGTGCAGTCACTGTGTACATACATTACATTACTGATCCGGAGTTACATCCTGTATTATACTCCAGAGCTGCACTCACTATTCTGCTGGTGCCGTCACTGTGTACATACATTACATTACTGATTCTGAGTTATATCCTGTATTATACTCCAGAGCTGCACTCACTATTCTGCTGGTGCAGTTGCTGTGTACATACATTACATTACTGATCCTGAGTTATATCCTGTATTATACTCCAGAGCTGCACTCACTATTCTGCTGGTGCAGTTGCTGTGTACATACATTACATTACTGATCCTGAGTTACATCCTTTATTATACCCCAGAGCTGCACTCACTATTCTGCTGGTGCAGTCACTGTGTACATACATTACATTACTGATCCTGAGTTACATCCTTTATTATACCCCAGAGCTGCACTCACTATTCTGCTGGTGCAGTTACTGTGTACATACTGTACATTACATTGCTGATCCTGAGTTACATCCTGTATTATACTCCAGAGCTGCACTCACTATTCTGCTGGTGCAGTCACTGTGTACATACATTACATTACTGATCCTGTACTGATCCTGAGTTACATCCTGTATTATACTCCAGAGCTGCACTCACTATTCTGCTGGTGCAGTCACTGTGTACATACATTACATTACTGATCCTGAGTTACATCCTGTATTATACTCCAGAGCTGCACTCACTATTCTGCTGGTGCCGTCACTGTGTACATACATTACATTACTGATCCTGAGTTATATCCTGTATTATACTCCAGAGCTGCACTCACTATTCTGCTGGTGCAGTTGCTGTGTACATACATTACATTACTGATCCTGAGTTACATCCTGTATTATACCCCAGAGCTGCACTCACTATTCTGCAGGTGCAGTCACCGTGTACATACATTACATTACTGATCCTGTACTGATCCTGAGTTACATACTGTATTATACTCCAGAGCTGCACTCACTATTCTGCTGGTGCAGTCACTGTGTACATACATTACATTACTGATCCTGAGTTACATCCTGTATTATACTCCAGAGCTGCACTCACTATTCTGCTGGTGCAGTCACTGTGTACATACATTACATTACTGATCCTGTACTGATCCTGAGTTACATCCTGTATTATACTCCAGAGCTGCACTCACTATTCTGCTGGTGGAGTCACTGTGTACATACATTACATTACTGATCCTGTACTTATCCTGAGTTACCTCTTGTATTATACTCCAGAGCTGCACTCACTATTCTGCTGGTGCAGTCACTGTGTACATACATTACATTACTGATCCTGAGTTACATCCTGTATTATACTCAAGAGCTGCAATCACTATTCTACTGGTGCATTCACTGTGTACATACATTACATTACTGATCCTGTACGATCCTGAGTTACATCCTATATTATACTCCAGAGCTGCAATCACTATTCTGCTGGTGCAGTCACTGTGTACATACATTACATTACTGATCCTGTACTGATTCTGAGTTACATCCTGTATTATACTCCAGAGCTGCACTCACTATTCTGTTGGTGCAGTCACTGTGTACATACATTACATTACTGATCCTGAGTTACATCCTGTATTATACTCCAGAGCTGCAATCACTATTCTGCTGGTGCATTCACTGTGTACATACATTACATTACTGATCCTGTACTGATTCTGAGTTACATCCTGTATTATACACCAGAGCTGCAATCACTATTCTGCTGGTGCATTCACTGTGTACATACATTACATTACTGATCCTGAGTTACATCCTGTATTATACTCCAGAGCTGCACTCACTATTCTGCTGGTGCAGTCACTGTGTACATACATTATATTACTGATCCTGTACTGATCCTGAGTTACATCCTGTATTATACTCCAGAGCAGCACTCACTATTCTGCTGGTGCAGTCACTGTGTACATACATTACATTACTGATCCTGTACTGATTCTGGAGTTGCATCCTGTATTATACTCCAGAGCTGCACTCACTATTCTGCTGGTGCAGTCACTGTGTACATACATTACATTACTGATCCTGTACTGATCCTGAGTTACATCCTGTATTATACTCCAGAGCTGCACTCACTATTCTGCTGGTGCAGTCACTGTGTACATACATTACCTTACTGATCCTGTACTGATTCTGAGTTACATCCTGTATTATACTCCAGAGCTGCACTCACTATTCTGCTGGTGCAGTCACTGTGTACATTACATTACTGATCCTGTACTGATCCTGAGTTACATCCTGTATTATACTCCAGAGCTGCACTCACTATTCTGCTGGTGCAGTCACTGTGTACATACATTACATTACTGATCCTGTACTGATCCTGAGTTACATCCTGTATTATACTCCAGAGCTGCACTCACTATTCTGCTGGTGCATTCACTGTGTACATACATTACAATACTGATCCTGAGTTACATCCCGTATTATACCCCAGAGCTGCACTCACTATTGTGCTGGTGCAGTCACTGTGTACATACATTACATTACTGATCCTGAGTTACATCCTGTATTATACTCCAGAACTGCACTCACTATTCTGCTGGTGCAGTCACTGTGTACATACATTACAGTACTGATCCTGAGTTACATCCCGTATTATACCCCAGAGCTGCAATCACTATTCTTCTGGTGCAGTCACTGTGTACATACATTACATTACTGATCCTGTACTGATCCTGAATTACATCCTGTATTATACTCCAGAGCAACACTCACTATTCTGCTGGTGCAGTCACTGTGTACATACATTACATTACTGATCCTGTACTGATTCTGAGTTGCATCCTGTATTATACTCCAGAGCTGCACTCACTATTCTGCTGGTGCAGTCACTGTGTACATACATTGCATTACTGATCCTGTACTGATCCTGAGTTACATCCTGTATTATACTCCAGAGCTGCACTCACTATTCTGCTGGTGCAGTCACTGTGTACATACATTACATTACTGATCCTGAGTTACATCCTGTATTATACTCCAGAGCTGCACTCACTATTCTGCTGGTGCAGTCACTGTGTACATACATTACATTACTGATCCTGTACTGATTCTGAGTTGCATCCTGTATTATACTCCAGAGCTGCACTCACTATTCTGCTGGTGCAGTCACTGTGTACATACATTACATTACTGATCCTGTACTGATCCTGAGTTACATCCTGTATTATACTCCAGAGCTGCATTCACTATTCTGCTGGTGCAGTAACTGTGTACATGCATTACATTACTAATCCTGTACTGATCCTGAGTTACATCCTGTATTATACTCCAGAGCTGCACTCACTATTCTGCTGGTGCAGTCACTGTGTACATACATTACATTACTGATCCTGTACTGCTCCTGAGTTACATCCTGTATTATACTCCAGAGCTGCACTCACTATTCTGCTGGTGCAGTCACTGTGTACATACATTACATTACTGATCCTGTACTGATCCTGAGTTACATCCTGTATTATACTCCAGAGCTGCACTCACTATTCTGCTGGTGTAGTCACTGTGTACATACATTACAGTACTGATCCTGAGTTACATCCCGTATTATACTCCAGAGCTGCACTCACTATTCTGCTGGTGCAGTCACCATGTAAGGTGCCCAGGGAGGTAGCTGTGGGCGAGCTGCTGCTTCTCCACACCCTGGCACCCCAGAAACACACAGTGTCCCAGTCGATAAGTGTCGTGCTGTGTACATTGCATTGTACTCCCTTGCAGGCCGGAGGCCTCTGCTCCATCCGCGTCCTTAGCTCCTCGATCAGCCGCACACTCATCAGGGCACACCCGTTTCGTTATAAGAAGTTCAACTTTACTGGACAATTCAAGTACATCAGTCTATAACATGCAGTATCGTGCACAGCACCCTCCAGTTTCATTGACACAGCACATTTCAAGCTCCTGCTCACGTTCAGCTCGGTCTATCCCTATGCCTGATCCTCCTGTCAGACTCAGGGATTTCACGTCCGGCACCACAGCACTCCCGAGATCCGTTACATTTCCCTCACGCGTTTTCCCTGTCCGGCTCCCTCTGTATGGAATGGATTAAAGCACACTTCCCAGTGCCAAGTTTGGGCCATAGGCCCTGGACGTTACAGGAATATCTGCAGGTAATTTTGTACGACCTCATGCTGCCAGAGTGCTATATGCTCCAGCCCACTGCCACTTAAACTCAAACTTGACACGAACCTCACATACTAACTCAGATTGACTAAATCAGGAAATGCATCTCCTTTTTGCTTGACCTTAACCTCCCCTACTATGCTGGGCTAGTCCCAAACATTTAACTGTATCTTATACTGTAATAAGACCCACGACTCCTATCTGCCCTAATGTTCCTATCTATCATTAACTAAGCCCTAAACTATGTTGTATACTGTCCCTACCCCTGAGCTGAGTGTACCAGGTTACCTTAGGCCTTACCAATACAGCACCCACACAGCAGCATCAGTACTTTTACACATTTCACATCATACAATAAAACGCACAAAAACCCAAGTCAATATTCACACTACAATTGTTATCTTCAGGGGCAGGAGTCTGACAGTCTCTGTCACACCCTTACAACCATGTCATATCTATTTCAGGAGTGATTGCAAGTCCTCGAATTGTCTTCATGTTCCCAGACCAGAACCTCTCGAGAAGCCAAGGAGATCCAAACTACAGTCCCGGATGTGTACCGTCATGTGATTCCCACCATTACCAGGACTGTAACATCAGCACAACAAAATTATTTTAATCTTGCCGCCAAAAAATACACCAACATCTAAGAAGGCCTAGAAATGGCCGCCATGTCCGCGTCAGCCGTGGAACATAAACGTCTACCTCTTTTTCTGGGAACTTGTGTAAATAGGAGGTTTCAAAATGGTGGTTGATAAAAGGATAAGCAGGGAAGATGACCAGGGCCCATGGTTGTGAATACCACTTTTATGGGGGCATTGTGGATGCTATTATTATGGGGCACTGTGGATGTTATTGTTATGGGGCACTGTGGATGCTATTGTTATGGGGCACTGTGGATGCTATTGTTATGGGGGCATTGTGGATGTTATTGTTATGGGGCACTGTGGATGTTATTGTTATGGGGGCATTGTGGATGCTATTGTTATGGGGGCATTGTGGATGTTATTGTTATGGGGCGCTGTGGATGTTATTGTTATGGGGCACTGTGGATGCTATTATTATGGGGCACTGTGGATGTTATTGTTATGGGGCACTGTGGATGCTATTGTTATGGGGCACTGTGGATGCTATTGTTATGGGGCATTGTGGATGCTATTGTTATGGGGCATTGTGGATGTTATTGTTATGGGGGCATTGTGGATGCTATTATTATGGGGCACTGTGGATGTTATTGTTATGGGGCACTGTGGATGCTATTGTTATGGGGCATTGTGGATGTTATTGTTATGGGGGCATTGTGGATGCTATTGTTATGGGGCACTGTGGATGTTATTGTTATGGGGCACTGTGGATGCTATTGTTATGGGGGCATTGTGGATGCTATTGTTATGGGGCATTGTGGATGTTATTGTTATGGGGGCATTGTGGATGCTATTGTTATGGGGCACTGTGGATGTTATTGTTATGGGGCACTGTGGATGCTATTGTTATGGGGCATTGTGGATGTTATTGTTATGGGGCACTGTGGATGCTATTGTTATGGGGCACTGTGGATGCTATTGTTATGGGGCATTGTGGATGCTATTGTTATGGGGCACTGTGGATGCTATTGTTATGGGGCATTGTGGATGCTATTGTTATGGGGCACTGTGGATGCTATTGTTATGGGGGCATTGTGGATGCTATTGTTATGGGGCATTGTGGATGCTATTGTTATGGGGGCATTGTGGATGCTATTGTTATGGGGGCATTGTGGATGCTATTGTTATGGGGCACTGTGGATGCTATTGTTATGGGGCACTGTGGATGCTATTATTATGGGGCACTGTGGATGTTATTGTTATGGGGCACTGTGGATGCTATTGTTATGGGGCACTGTGGATGTTATTGTTATGGGGGCATTGTGGATGTTATTGTTATGGGGCACTGTGGATGCTATTGTTATGGGGGCATTGTGGATGTTATTGTTATGGGGCACTGTGGATGCTATTGTTATGGGGCACTGTGGATGTTATTGTTATGGGGCAGTGTGGATGCTATTGTTATGGGGCACTGTGGATGCTATTGTTATGGGGCACTGTGGATGTTATTGTTATGGGGGCATTGTGGAAGTTATTGTTATGGGGGCGCTGTGGATGTTATTGTTATGGGGCACTGTGGATGTTATTGTTATGGGGCAGTGTGGATGCTATTGTTATGGGGCACTGTGGATGTTATTGTTATGGGGGCATTGTGGATGTTATTGTTATGGGGGCGCTGTGGATGCTATTGTTATGGGTGCACTGTGGATGCTATTGTTATGGGGCACTGTGGATGTTATTGTTATGGGGGCGCTGTGGATGCTATTGTTATGGGGCACTGTGGATGCTATTGTTATGGGGGCATTGTGGATGCTATTGTTATGGGGCACTGCGTTTGCCACTTTTATAGAGGCCATAGTGATGTTACTAAGCCATTAATTGTTGTGTTTTCCAAAATGGTTGCCACCATATAAGGTATAGGAGAGGCCTGTCAGCCATGGGTGCCTGACCACAGCAATGACAATAGAAAATGACAGCAGGATCAAAGTCTTTGTGGATCCACCTCCACCCCCAGAAATCTGAGGTCTCGGGG
Source organism: Phyllobates terribilis (assembly GCF_046119375.1). Lineage (NCBI taxonomy): Eukaryota > Metazoa > Chordata > Amphibia > Anura > Dendrobatidae > Phyllobates > Phyllobates terribilis. The sequence continues at coordinate 155,863,833 of NW_027362767.1, read as the reverse complement.
GCCATCGCCTCTTCAGTGCCCTCTATTTCTGGGATAAATATATAATGTCCTAGTCCAGCTGAGGAAGCTTTCAGCCATCTTATTATTGCACGCCGTGACTGAAGGACGGCCGCCTTGTCCCCTGGCTGATCAGTCTGCTTAGAAAATAAGAGTGATTTCCAGAGCATTCATTTTCTAAACCAAGTAGAAGATTGCTGTGGTATTAATGCGGGCAGAGAATAGACAAGATGGCCGCTGCCGGTGAGGTGATTTCTGAGGAGAGCTCTTATTGATGATTGCAGGTTCTTATTTCAATCAGAGCTCCTGTGTAATGTTCTCCAAAGAAATCACCCATCATGGCGGCGACCTGTTCTATTTATTCCCTTCATGACTTTTCACCAAGTAAAGGGCCCGGTCGAGTGATGTCTATTGCAGTGACTACATATAGCGGCAATTATGGGGCACATTTACACAGAAATCTGTGTGTCACCCTCTGATCAATACATCCTGGACGCAAGTGATTTCTTTCCCTACAGCACCTCCAGAGGACAGATGAGGTATTACACCGTTGTCATAGAAAACAATGGGCTCTCAGTGTGACGTACGGACATGTCGGGTCCTCCGAAGCCGTTTTTCAGTGAATTTAGGACGCCTTCTTCCTCTTTTATCTCAGAATTTCCTAAGTGGATTACAAATTTTATAAAAAAAAAAAAAAAAAAATGTGAAGGAAAAAAAAAAATCTCAGTTTTCTCCCCGGAGCCATGGACGAGACAGAGAAGATGAAAAATATATAAATGAAAAATGGCAGTGTCCTGAAGGCGAATCACTAGTGGGTTAACCCTGACCTAGTCAATTACGTAATAATACGGCGTAGGGAGGATGCGAGTGTCTGAAGCATCCAGGGCAGGTGCCGGCCATGTTATACAGCTGGCACCTGCTTCAAACAACAACAATGGCCGCCGTTTAACCACCTAAACGCTGCTATCAATCTCCGACAAAGGCATTTTAGTGGTGGGATCCCAGTGGGGTGTCCATTCCAGCTCCATCACCATCTCCCTCCCCGCTTTACCGCTGTGCGATCATGAGTGGCCATGGCAACCAGGTTATCCTGAAGAAGGTCACCATTGCCGCCATTTTGGTTCTCCCGTGAACACAGTCACAGAATTTTTATATATTAAACAAATCATACAAGTTTGGTATCGCCGTATTCGTACCGATCCTAGAGAGTTACGTTACCGGGTCACTTTTACAGCACGCTGGACAGTGTAAAACAAGACCCCCAAAATAATGGCAGAAATGAGGGGTTTTTTTTTCACTTTTTCGTGCAACTTGGATTTTTTTTTTCCCCATTTTTTCAGCACATTATGAGGTAAAATAAATGGAGTCATTCAAAACTACAACTCATCCCTAGAAAAATCCTATACGACTATGGGGAAGGAAAAAGAAAAAAAAAAAAAGAGGAAAAAACAAAAGCGCAAAAATGAAAATTGACTGCAATAAATTCAGTCATGTGACCAGGACAGACTACTTTATCCCATCTCGTCATGTGACTGCATACGGAGATTTTATCATCACTTTGTATTATTCGCAGGAGCCTTATAGTGTATAAAGTGTTTACATTGTATTTAAATGTGATGTCCATTAAAAAAAAATCTACTTTTTGAATGTATAGTAAATAAAATTATATTTTGTGATATTGATTCTTACTGTTTTTATCGCTTTTGGTCACAAAGTTCACAGCGCGCATGCGCGGAACTTATGTATTGCGCCTGCGCTCTAGACAAACCCGGAAAAAGCTATCGCTGGAGCTGAAGGGGCGTGGTTAGTGTCGGATGTACGGAATCCGGGCACTGTTCGGCCTCGGCCTCCTGGTTGGGGGTACTGCTCGCCTGGCAGTGAGGGCGGATACCTGTCTGCGGACAGTGGGAGACGGGAGAGTTCAGTGCAGGCAGTACCGAGCCAGTGCTGTAATGGAGGGGGGGCTCAAATACCTCAGGTGAGGGCGGAAAGGCTTTTTTATTTGTTCTATGCTCCCCCTAATGACGGCTCCTAGTGGTACAATCTCGATGCTGGAAGGGTTGCACTTAGCAACCAATCACGTTTCAGCTTTCAATTCCCTCTATCAGGTTAGAGGATAATACGCGTGATCTGATTGGCTGTTGTGGGAAACACCTCCTGCTAATTGCCTGCGCTAAATTTTAGACTGGTGTCAGACTGGTTTCCCCTAAATAAGCAAATCAGACTCATTTCTATCAATAAAAAGCAATGTTTTCTGATTATTTTCATGGCGGCTGGATTCAGAGACACATTATAGATGAAGACAGTGTTATTTATATATAGCGGATGTGACCCTCGAAGTAGGACCCCCAATTTTCTGTGCCATTGAAATGAATAGGAATTGCAGTTATTCCAGACGCTCTTACCCATAGGTTTCCGTTACCCCATTGATGCTTGTTTTCCCATCTCTTAGTCAGGCGGAGGCGCAGGCGGTGGACGAGGAGCTCTTTAACGAGTACAAGTTCAGTGTGGATCAGCTGATGGAGCTGGCCGGACTCAGCTGTGCCACCGCCATTGCCAAGGTGGGGGAGACGTCTGTGCCGGGGTCATACAGCGACAATAGACTTGTCTCTATGGTTACCAACTACAAATACACCCATTTTAGGTCTGTATTAATTGGTTAAGGCCACACCGGTCTGAACAGGAGCTGTGTACACAAAACGGGAACCGATATGTAACGAGGAACCTGCAGCGCGGCTGTTCCTGTGATATGTAGTTTATGATGTCACCGGGTGTTTCGTATGGATGGGGCTTGGCCACTTTCAGGACCTCCGCTTGCTGTCAGGCTGTTATGCGATGCATTTGTTTGGTATTGCAGGCTTACCCAGTGAGCACCTTCACGTCCGGTCTGCCCACCGTGCTGGTTATCTGTGGCCCCGGGAACAATGGAGGTGACGGACTGGTGTGCGCCCGGCACCTGAAGCTCTTTGTAAGTTTTAGACTATACTTCTCCTTTAAGGATCTCAGCAGGCAGATCAGTCCTGTAATGATTGATGGTCCCTCAGACAAAAAAAAACAAGTTACCCCCGTGACCCTGTTCTCTCAAGTAAGATGATAATCCATCACTCCCACCATCCGCGCTCGCAGCGAATGTAAGACGTTGTGGTAAAAGTTTGCTGCTTTTCAAGGACACATCACATTAAGAGCAGCCGCCCCCGAGAAAATAACAGCGAGCGAGAAGCGGCACCGCGTCGTGGAGAAAGATAGACTAGGGTGAATATTACAGTGTGCCGACTAGTTAAAAGGCCACTGCAACAGAAGAAATGTTCTGTGAGACCGCAAGAGAGAAATCAGTACAGAAAATACCGCCATATGTCAGAATAATCCTACTGTCAGGCTTCATTATCCAGTATGATCCTCCAGAGCTGCACTCACTATTCTGCTGGTGCACTCACTGTGTACATACATTACTGATCCTGAGTTACATCCTGTATTATACTCCAGAGCTGCACTCACTATTCTGCTGGTGGAGTCACTGTGTACATACATTACTGATCCTGTACTGATCCTGCGTTACATCCTGTATTATGCTCCAGAGCTGCACTCACTATTCTGTTTGTGCAGTCACTGTATACATACATTACATTACTGATCCTGAGTTACAACCTATATTATTTATTATTATAGCGCCATTTATTCCATGGCGCTTTACATGTGATAGGGATATACATAGTAAAAACATTTACATAATCTTAACAAAACGAGTCAGCGACTGGTACAGGAGAGGTGAGAACCCTGCCCGTGAGGGCTCACAGTCTACAAGGGATGGGTGAGGATACATTAGGTGGGGGTAGAGGAGGTCATGCAGTAATGTGGTGGAGCGGTGGTTACTGCAGGTTGTAGGCTTGTCGAAAGAGGTAGGTCTTCAGGTTTCTTTTGAAGGTTTCCATGGTAGGCGAGAGTCTGATGTGTTGGGGTAGAGAGTTCCAGAGTAGGGGGAAGCGCGGGAGAAATCTTGTATGCGATTGTGGGAAGAGGAGATGAGAGGGGAGTAGAGAAGGAGATCTTGTGAGGATCGGAGGTTGCGTGCAGGTATGTACCGGGAGACTAGGTCACAGATATATGGAGGAGACAGGTTGTGGATGGCTTTGTATGCCATGGTTAGGGTTTTGAACTGGAGTCTCTGGGCAATGGGGAGCCAGTGAAGGGATTGACAGAGAGGAGAGGCCGGGGAATAGCGGGGGGACAGGTTAGTCGAGCAGCAGAGTTTAGGATAGATTGGAGGGGTGCGAGAGTGTTGGAAGGGAGGCCACAGAGCAGGAGGTTGCAGTAGTCGAGGTGGGAGATGATGAGGGCGTGCACTAGTGTTTTTGCAGATTCATGGCTGAGGAATGTGCGGATCTGGGAGATATTTTTGAGTTGGAGTCGGCAGGAAGTGGAAAGGGCTTGGATATGTGGTTTAAAGGACAGATCAAGACTCCAGGGTTACCCCGAAGCAGCGAGCTTGTGAGACTGGGGAGAGTGAACAGCCATTGACGTTGATGGATAGGTCAGATGGGGAATACGAGTGAGATGGTGGAAAGATGATGAACTCTGTTCTATCCATGTTAAGTTTAAGAAATCTAGCAGAGAAGAAGGATGAGATGGCGGACAGACATTGTGGGATTTTGGTTAGTAGGGAGGAGATATCGGGTCCAGAGAGGTAGATCTGTGTGTCCTCAGCATAGAGGTGATACTGAAAGCCGTGAGACTCTATGAGCTGTCCCAGGCCTAAGGTGTAGATGGAGAGGAGTAGAGGTCCTAGAACTGAACCTTGGGGGACACTGACAGATAGGGGGCGAGATGAGGAGGTGGTGCGTGAGTGGGAGATGCTGAATGTCCTGTCTGTTAGGTATGAGGAGATCCAGGATAGGGCCAAGTCTGTGATGCCGATAGATGAGAGAGTCTGTAGTAAGAGGGAATGGTCTAGGAGGAGGAGGACAGAGTAGTGTCGCTTGGATTTGGCGGTTAGTAGGTCGTTGGTGACTTTAGTCAGGGCAGTTTCAGTGGAGTGGTGCGGTCGGAAGCCAGATTGTAGGCGGTCGAAGAGAGAGCAGGAGGAGAGGTGGGAGGACAGTTCAAGGTGGACATGTTGTTCTAGTAGATTTGAGGCATAGGGGAGTGTAACGGGTCTGGGAGGCGGAACCTCTGAGCAACTATACAAGGGGGCGGCCCTTGTAAGGAAGCGGGTGGCGCCCAGGGAAAACGGGCAGGTAGTCACAGCAAGTGACAGGGACAGTCTCTGGGTAAACGGGCAGGTGGTCACGGCAAGTGACCGGGACAGTCTCTGGGTAAACGGGTAGGTGGTCACGGCAAGTGACCGGGACAGTCTCTGGGTAAACGGGCAGGTGGTCACGGCAAATGACCGGGACAGTCTCTTGACAGGCGGGTGATCACGGCAAGTGACGGCAGAGCCTCCAGGGAGGCAAGCAGGCTGGTAGCAGGTGGACGATCCCAGGTGAGCGGGCAAGAGTCTCTGGACAGGCTGGTGGTCACAGTACGTAACGGCGGAGCCTCCAGGTAGGCTAGCAGGCAGGCAGCAGATGTGCGCTCCCAGGTGAGCGGGCAGACGGATCCATAGACAGACTGGCAGGGCTGGTAGGCAGACTGTCGGACCGCAGGAATAGAAGCAGGTTGACACGAGACAGGCAGGTATCAGACAGGAAACTGGCAGGTAACTGGAAACGGGACCTGAGGGCTGAAGCAGAGTGATGAACTGTGCTACAACATTGCTCGGGCACCTCCATTTTGGAGGAGGTGCCTTATATATGGTGAAGTCCTCCGGCCATTGGCCGGGGACTCCTTAGGACGGCGCGCGCGGCCCCTTTAAGAGAGGGGGAGCACGCGCGCCCTAAGCACTGTGGCCGGGAAGGAGCGCGCGCTGCTAGCAGAGCGGGAGGAAGACGCCGGGCACGGAGCGGAGAGGTGAGGGGAACAGCGTCCCTGCCTAGCAGGAGGCAGGGACGCCGACGCTACAGTACCCCCCCCCTTTAGGCCCCCCTTTTTTAGGCCAGACAAGAATTTAGCAAGGATGAGAGGGGCATGGATGTTCTCCCGGGGCTCCCACGTTCTCTCCTCAGGACCAAACCCCTTCCAATCTACCAGAAAAAAAGTCTTTCCTCTTACCCTTTTGGTGGCCAGAATGTTCTCTACCTCAAACTCGTCTTCAGCAGAAACCGGAGCAGGAGGCGTACCTGTAGACTTGGAAAAAGAGTTAAGTACCACGGGTTTGAGGAGAGATACATGGAAGGAGTTAGGGATCCGCAGGTTGGCCGGGAGTTTCAATTTATAGGCCACCGGGTTGATCTGTTTGATAACCTCCAGTGGGCCGATGAACCGAGGCCCTAACTTGTAGGAAGGAACCTTGAGCCGGACATACTTGGACGAGAGCCAGACTTTATCTCCAGGACGGAATTGTGGAGGATCCAGGCGTTTTTTGTCAGCGTGTTTTTTCATCCGCTCGGACGACTGAAGGAGTGCGGATCGGGTACTCTCCCAAATGGAGGAAAATTCGCTAACGAGAGATTCCGCAGCCGGATTATCCACCGAGGTGGAGACGGGAAATGGGATCCGAGGATGCTGACCGAAGACTACAAAAAACGGGGATTTGGAGGAAGATTCGCTCTCGTGATTGTTGTAAGAGAATTCGGCCCATGGCAGGAGATCCACCCAGTCTGAATGGTGGGCATTAACGAAGTGCCGGAGGTAACTAGTCAGGTTCTGATTGATCCGCTCCACTTGACCATTGGACTGTGGATGGTAAGCGGAGAAGTCCAGGGTGACGTCTAGCAGTTTACATGTGGCTCTCCAGAAGCGAGAGGTGAACTGAACCCCACGATCCGACACGATGTGGAGAGGCAGGCCATGAAGACGGAAGATGTGGCGGATAAAGTCTTTAGCCAGCTCGGGTGCAGACGGGAGGCCTGGCAGGGGAATGAAATGGGCCATTTTGGAAAAGCGGTCAGCGACCACCCAAATGACTGTACAGCCGGCAGAGACAGGGAGATCCGTTATAAAGTCCATAGCTATATGCTGCCACGGGGCAGCAGGTACTGGAAGAGGAAGGAGGCGACCGGCTGGCAGGTGTCTCGGAACCTTGTTGCGGGCGCAGGACACACAGGCAGAAACAAAGTCTATTACGTCCTTGTGCAGGGTAGGCCACCAGTAGTGCCGGGTAATAAGCTGGAGGGTCTTTTTCTGACCGGCGTGGCCAGCTAGTTTAGACGAGTGACCCCAGTGTAGGATCCTCTCCCGATCAGGTACAGTGACGAACGTCTTACCGGGAGGGAGACGATTTAGACTCACGGGAGCCACCTGCATTACTCTGGCGGGATTGATGATATGTTTAGGTTCCTCCTCTAGATCAGACACCAGGAAGGATCGGGACAAGGCGTCCGCTTTGATGTTTTTGTCAGCCGGGCGAAAATGAAGAACAAAATCAAAGCGAGCAAAAAACAAGGACCACCGGGCTTGGCGCGGGTTGCGTCTCTGGGCACTCTGGAGGTAAGCCCAGTTCTTGTGGTCAGTGTAAATTATTACCGGGTGAAGAGCCCCCTCGAGCAGGTAACGCCACTCCTCCAAAGCCAGCTTAATGGCCAATAACTCTCGGTCTCCAATGGAATTGTTGCGCTCAGAAGAGGAGAAGAGTTTGGAGAAGAAGCCGCAAGTTACCATTCTCCCGGAAGACGATTTTTGGGTAAGTACCGCTCCGGCTCCAGAGGAGGAGGCGTCAACTTCCAGGAAGAACTGCTTGTTGCCGTCCGGGCGATGCAGCACCGGGGCGGAAGAGAAAGCCTGTTTTAAGGAAAGGAAGGCCTCCTCTGCTGCGGGCGGCCATTCTCTGGGATTAGTGCCCTTACGGGTGAGCGCGGAAATTGGGGCAGTCCGGGAAGAGAAGTGCGGTATAAAGAGGCGGTAATAGTTGGCAAAGCCCAGGAACCGCTGAATAGCCTTCAACCCCTCTGGTCGAGGCCACTTCTCGATGGCAGACAGTTTCCCAGGATCCATTCGTAGGCCGCTCTGAGAAATTATGTAGCCCAAAAACAGAAGCGAGGTCTGCTCAAAGAGGCACTTCTCATATTTAGCGTAGAGGTGGTTCTGCCTGAGCCTGAGCAGGACCTGACGAACATCCCTCCGGTGAGTCTGGAGATCCGGAGAGAAGACCAAGATGTCGTCCAGGTACACCACTACGCAGGAGTAGAGAAGGTCCCGGAAGATGTCATTGACCAACTCTTGAAAGACGGCGGGAGCGTTACAGAGACCAAAGGGCATTACCAGATATTCATAGTGGCCGTCCCGGGTGTTGAATGCCGTCTTCCATTCATCCCCCTGACGGATACGAACCAGATTATACGCCCCACGGAGGTCCAGTTTGGTGAAGATTCTAGCCCCCCTCAGGCGGTCAAATAATTCAGGAATGAGCGGGAGGGGGTATTTATTCTTCACTGTAATCTGGTTAAGGCCTCTATAATCTATACATGGACGGAGTGAGCCGTCCTTCTTTTTGACGAAGAAGAAGCCTGCTCCCGCCGGGAAGGTAGATTTCCGGATAAATCCCCGGGCCAGATTCTTCTCAATATATTCAGACATGGACCGGGTCTCTGCTGCAGACAGAGGGTAGATACGCCCACGGGGAGGAGTAGAGCCGGGTATCAGGTCGATTGGACAGTCATATGGTCTATGAGGGGGTAATGTCTCTGCTTCTTTTTTATTGAAGACATCCGCATAAGACCAATAGGGAACCGGTAGACCGGGTAGATTGACTGGGGTAGGAGAAGGACGAGCAGGATGAACGGGAACTAGACAAGTCTTATGGCAGTCCTGTCCCCAGCGAAGGACCTCTCCGGTCTGCCAGTCTAGCACGGGTGCATGTTTCTGGAGCCAAGGTAGACCCAGCAAGAGTGCGTGAGAGAGTCCAGGTAGAACATGAAAGGAGATGCTCTCAGAATGCAGCATTCCCACCTGCAGAGTTATGGATTCTGTGATGAGTTGGATGGGATGTGGTAAGAGGTCCCCATCCACGGCGGCGACAGATAAAGGTACGGCCAGAGGTTTGGTAGGAATGCGGTACCTCTCTACCAGGGATTGAGAGATGAGATTACTAGCAGCTCCTGAGTCAAGTTGAGCCAGTTCGAAATAGCGGTTCTCTCCGCAGGTGATAGAGACTGACAGCATCAGGGATGGAGAGGGTTTACTTTTGTCTAGGGCGACCTCTCTGAGCGACCCTAGACACAGGCGTTTCCCGATCTCTCAGGGCAGGAACGGATCCGGTGCTCCTTACTGCCACAGTAGAAGCAGCTCCCCTCGGCACGGCGTGAGTCTTGACGGGTTTTGACCATCTTGGTCTGGTCGACCTTCATAGGCTCAGGTGAGTGTGCCTGGGGAGTAACGGAGGGAGTGACTGGTTTCTGGAAAGTAGGGGCTAGACGTGGAAACCTCCTCTCACGGGTGATCTCTTTGGCGCGCTCCTGGAACCGGATGTCAATCCGGGTGGCAAGTGTTATCAAGTCGTCGAGAGTGGTAGGAATGTCCCGACCGGCGAGTTCATCTTTAATACGGCCGGACAGACCCTCCCAGAAGACAGACACCAGAGCATCGTTATCCCAGGCCAGCTCCGAAGCAAGGGTACGGAACCGTATGGCATATTGGCCCACGGTGAGATCTCCTTGACGGAGGCGTAGCAGAGACGATGCGGATGAGGTCTTCCGTCCGGGTTCGTCGAAGACTTTCCGGAAAGCCGTGAGAAAGGCTGGCAGGTCGGACACCAGGAGGTCTCCTCTCTCCCATAGAGGATTTAGCCAAGCCAGTGCCTCCCCCGTGAGATGAGACATGATGAAGGCAACTTTGGCCCGGTCGGAGATAAACTGGTGGGACAGGAGTTCAAAGTGCAGGGTGCACTGGTTTATGAAGCCCCGAGCTTGAGCGGGGTCGCCTCCGAAGCGAGGAGGTGCAGAAAGCCGGGGTCCGGGGCAGGATACCATGGTATTGGTGGGCAGCGGCGCTGCCGGGTTGCGAGTCATGACGCTAGCGGTGGTTGCTGGTGGAGCAGTCAGAGTGTCCAGGCGAGAATTGTCATTCCGCAGGTGACCCAGGATGGACTCCTGTTGGGACCTCTGACGGGACAGTTCATGACATGGGTCCGAGAGCGAGGGAGCTTGGGTGCCACCGGGTTCCATGGCCCGAGCAAACTGTAACGGGTCTGGGAGGTGGAACCTCTGAGCAACTATACAAGGGGGCGGCCCTTGTAAGGAAGTGGGTGGCGCCCAGGGAAGACGGGCAGGTAGTCACAGCAAGTGACAGGGACAGTCTCTGGGTAAACGGGCAGGTGGTCACGGCAAGTGACCGGGACAGTCTCTGGGTAAACAGGTAGGTGGTCACGGCAAGTGACCGGGACAGTCTCTGGGTAAACGGGCAGGTGGTCACGGCAAATGACCGGGACAGTCTCTGGGTAAACGGGCAGGTGGTCACGGCAAATGACCGGGACAGTCTCTTGACAGGCGGGTGATCACGGCAAGTGACGGCAGAGCCTCCAGGGAGGCAAGCAGGCTGGTAGCAGGTGGATGCTCCCAGGTGAGCGGGCAAGAGTCTCTGGCCAGGCAGGTGGTCACAGCACGTGACGGCAGGGCCTCCAGGTAGGCTAACAGGCAGGTAGCAGATGAGCGCTCCCAGGTGAGCGGGCAAGAGTCACTGGACAGGCAGGTGGTCACAGCACGTGACGGTGGGGCCTCCAGGTAGGCTAGCAGACAGGTAGCAGGTGAGCGCTCCCAGGTGAGCGGGCAAGAGTCTCTGGACAGGCTGGTGGTCACAGCACGTGACGGCGGAGCCTGCAGGTAGCAGATGAGCGCTCCCAGGTGAGCGGGCAAGAGTCTCTGGACAGGCTGGTGGTCACAGCACGTGACGGCGGAGCCTCCAGGTAGGCTAGCAGACAGGTAGCAGATGTGCGCTCCCAGATGAGCGGGCAAGAGTCTCTGGACAGGCTGGTGGTCACAGCACGTGACGGCGGAGCCTCCAGGTAGGCTAGCCGACAGGTAGCAGATGTGCGCTCCCAGGTGAGCGGGCAAGAGTCTCTGGACAGGCTGGTGGTCACAGCACGTGACGGCGGAGCCTCCAGGTAGGCTAGCAGGCAGGCAGCAGATGTGCGCTCCCAGGTGAGCGGGCAGACGGATCCATAGACAGACTGGCAGGGCTGGTAGGCAGACTGTCGGACTGCAGGAATAGAAGCAGGTTGACACGAGACAGGCAGGTATCAGACAGGAAACTGGCAGGTAACTGGAAACGGGACCTGAGGGCTGAAGCAGAGTGATGAACTGTGCTACAACATTGCTCGGGCACCTCCATTTTGGAGGAGGTGCCTTATATATGGTGAAGTCCTCCGGCCATTGGCCGGGGACTCCTTAGGACGGCGCGCGCGGCCCCTTTAAGAGAGGGGGAGCGCGCGCGCGCCCTAAGCACTGTGGCCGGGAAGGAGCGATAGCTGCTAGCAGAGTGGGAGGAAGACGCCGGGCACGGAGCGGAGAGGTGAGAGGAACAGTGTCCCTGCCTAGCAGGAGGCAGGGACGCCGACGCTACAGGGAGAAGTGAAATGGGGCAATTGCTAGTCAGAGAGGATGGGTCAAAGGAGGGATTTTTGAGGATGGGTGTGATTGAGGCATGTTTGAAACATGAGGGGAAGACATCGGTTGTTAGTGACAGGTTGAAGAGGTGGGTTACTCTGGTAAGGTTAGGTATGAGGTGGGATGGGATTGGGTCAAGTTCGCAGGTGGTGAGATGTGATTTGGAGAGTAAAGAGGAGACTTGACCTTCTGTAATGGTGGAGAAGTGGGGTTTGGAGGAGGAAGGTGGAGTAGATAGGAGGGGCTGTGGGGACTATAGGCAAAAGCTTTGTCTGATGGTGTCAATCTTGTGCTTGAAGAATGAGGCAAAGTCTTCGGCTGAGATGAGAGGGAGGAGGCGCTGGGGGACGAAGGAGAGAATTGAAAGTGTTGAATAGCTGTTTAGGGTTGTGAGACAGGGAGGATATGAGAGGTGAGAAGTAGGTTTGTTTTGCTGCAGTAAGTGTGGACTTGTAAATAGTGAGGGATTGTTTGAATGCGATGAAGTGCTCGATGGAGTGGGACCTTTTCCATCTTCGCTCGGCAACTCTGAAGGCCCGTCGCAGTTCTTTACTAAGGTTGGTGTGCCAGGGTTGCCTGTTGATTGTGCAAGCTTTGGTATGTGTGAGAGCTGCGACTGTTGTGGTATTATATAAAGCGGCAGCAACATCTGCATCGTGTAAGGAATTTATGTTTGTAAGAGGGAGGGGGGATCCAGAGAGTGAGTGGAGGTCGAGGTGTTTGAGGTTTCTGCGAGGGTAAGTTTGTGGAATAGGGATTGTGGACCTGGAAAGGAGAGGGCAGAGAATATAAGTAGGTTGTGGTCAGAGAGAGGGAGAGGAGAGTTAGAGAGGTTAGATAGGTAACAGAGGTGGGTGAAGATTAGGTCCAGTCTGTGGCCATCTTCGCAAGTCTCTGCAGAAGACCATTGAGCAAGGCCGAAGGAGGAAGTGAGGGATAGGAGCTTAGAGAGAGATGAGTGGGAAGTGTCATTGGGGATGTTGAAGTCACCCATTATGATAGTGGGGATGTCAGCGGAAAGGAAGTGAAGCAGCCTGGTGGTGAAGTGGTCGAAGAAAGTGGTGGCTGGCCCTGGGGGTCAGAAAATGACGGCCAGTTGGAGGGGGAGTAGATGCGCACACAGTGCACCTCAAAAGAGGGGAGTGTAACGGAGGGTGGCAGTGGGATTTGGGTGAAGGCGCAGGTATCTGACAGGAGAAAACCTATTCCTCCACCATGTTTGCCATTGGGGCGGGGGGTGTGGGAAAGGTGGAATCAGCCATACAAAAGTGCGGCTGGGGAGGCTGTGTCAGAGGGGGTGAGCAAGATTTCAGTAATGGCGAGGAAGGAAAGTTAGTAATGAAAAGGTCGTGGATGTAGGAAAGTTTGTTGCAGACGGAGAGAGCGTTCCATAGAGCTCCTGTTAGTGCAACTGAGGAAGTGGGGATTAGGTGGATGGGTATGAGGTTAGAAGGGTTGCGACAGTTTGTGGAAGGTCGTGGATAGGAGGTAGAAGTAACTGTGGGGATGTGGCGAGGAGGACCAGGATTTGGAGAGATATCTCCAGCAGTGAGGAGGAGCAGAGAAAGTGTTAGCAGGTGGGAGCAGGAGAGAGCATGAGGTGGCTGTCTGCGTTTGGAGATCCAGGATTGAATGTTGAGGAATAATTCTGAGGAGGAGGTCAGATGAATGGGGAGGATGGAGGGAGAGATTAACAGTTCCTTACTAGGTGTAGAGATTAAGGGGGTTAGTAGAAAGTGGAGGACTATAGGGGAAAAGGTGAACGCAAACAAAAACATAGTTAGAGAGTAAGCGGTTAAAGTGTTGGTTACCTGACTCCTGCCCTGACTAACGGCTTCTGAAATAACTGCCACTTATCTCTGAAGCCACTTTGCACAAGTAGACGCGTGCACAACCTCACACGCATACACCCCTTAAGGAGCTTCTAAATATATAGTGCACACTAAACCATCAGGTGAGGGGCATTGTGGGAGCTGCTTGTGGCTAAATTAGCAGCTGCTCATCTCACCAGGAGATGGCTGGGTGATCAAAGACAGAGCTAGGACTCTAGGCTCTGCAGTTCAGCACCTCTACACATCAGATAAACTCTAAAGTGGGGAAAGGACAGACATATGTGAGTATTGAATGGAATGGGACAGATAAAGCAGAAATATCAAGCGGAGAATTGTACCAGTAAGTTGAATCAGGGAAGCAGAGCATATCAGAGAAGTATATTACACTCCAGAGCTGCGCTCACTATTCTGCTGGTGCTGTCACTGTGTACATACATTACATTACTGATCCTGAGTTACCTCCTGTATTATACTCCAGAGCTGCACTCACTATTCTGCTGGTGTAGTCAATGTGTACATACATTACATTACTGATCCTGAGTTACATCCTGTATTATACTCCAGAGCTGCACTCACTATTCTGCTGGTGCAGTCACTGTGTACATACATTACATTACTGATCCTGAGTTACATCCTGTATTATACTCCAAAGCTGCACTCACTATTCTGCTGGTGCAGTCACTGTGTACATACATTACATTACTGATCCTGTACTGATCCCGAGTTACATCCTGTATTATACCCCAGAGCTGCACTCACTATTCTGCTGGTGCAGTCACTGTGTACATACATTACATTACTGATCCTGTACTGATCCTGAGTTACATCCCGTATTATACTACAGAGCTGCACTCACTATTCTGCTGGTGCAGTCACTGTGTACATACATTACATTACTGATCCTGTACTGATCCCGAGTTACATCCTGTATTATACCCCAGAGCTGCACTCACTATTCTGCTGGTGCACAATGTGTACATGTATTGAATTACTACTCCAGAGCTGCACTCACTATTGTACATACAGAGCTCACATATTCCTCCTCTCTCTCTGCAGGGCTATTTACCGGCCGTATATTACCCAAAGCGTCCAAACAAGGCCCTGTTTGAGAATTTAACCACACAATGTCAAAAAATGGACATCCCCTTTCTGTCGGAGTTTCCAGAAGAGGTAACGTTTTTTTAATAGCCATATAATAGATCGCCATCTGGGAGGAGCGTCTCCCCGTACTTTTGCTCCTCCCTCCCTCCCAATGCACATGGGGGAGGGGATGATATTTTCTTTGGGGCCATTGTATTTATTGTGGGATTTTTTGTGCTGGAAATTCTCTCGTGTTATTTTCCTCCAGGCCGAAGTCATCGATGTAGCCTATAACTTGGTCATTGATGCCATTTTTGGATTCAGCTTTAAGGGCGCAGTGCGGGAACCCTTTGGCAGCATCCTGAATACCCTGAGGCGAATCACTATCCCCATCGCCAGTGTCGACATCCCATCAGGTAAGGCCACCACACCCTCGTGCATTATACTAAATCCACACCAAACCTCTGTAAAATGGACTATATTCCAGAGCTGTATTCACAGTTCTACCAGCTGCAGAGCTGGAATATTCAAGGTGCCTCTGCTTATTCAGTGTCTGAACAGGACTCATTCTGCTAATTTACATTAAGGTAAAGTGCTGTCTATAAATGCAGCGCTGAAAACCAGCATCCTCTGAAGATGTTTTTTGCGCGACCTGCAGAATAGTGAGTGCAGCTCTGGAGTATAATACAGGATGTAATCAGGATCAGTAATGTGTATATATAATTTTTGATGTTCATTTTTAGGGTGGGACGTGGAGAAAGGAAATCCCGACGGCTTGCAGCCAGACATGCTCATCTCCTTGACGGCCCCCAAGCAGTCGGCCGTTCACTTCTCCGGGCGCTACCACTACCTGGGCGGGCGCTTTGTCCCCGTGGCCTTACAGAAGAAGTACAACCTCAGCCTCCCGGACTACCCCGATACAGACTGTGTCCGCAGACTGCTCTGAAGACGCAGCAGAACGACAGCTCTACCCCAGAGACACCTGGAGCCTCACAGAGAGCAGCGGACCATCACGGAGCTTCACTTCCATCAGGACTTTCATTAGAATTGAACCTGAGCACTTTGTAGAGAAACAATAAATACTTAAATAAATTAGTTTATGAAGATGTGTATTTATTAAAAAAAGCGTTCCTAATTGTGCAGTACGCCCACCAACGACTTTCTGATCCTCCTGCTGACATGTAGCCGCTTATCCTTTGCTCATCAGATAGTAGAAGGCACGTACAAGACAAACGCATCCCAAAGTTCTGTACCCATGAGACGCTCCCACTACATGATGGAGGTCACTCCCGATTTTACTGCATGATTTTATTTTTTTTTCCTCACTTGTTAAAAATATCCCTCAGGACGTAATTATGTCCCGCTCTAACACGTCTTTTGTAGCAGAACACCTTCTGGCCTCTACAGCTTCAATCAAAGATTTTACTTCTCAAACACTAGAAATCAAGATTTGAGGCTCCGGTGGTGGACAACAAAGATCCGACCACTTGAGGACCGATAAAAAATTAATTCCCAATAATACCACAAAAACGTGGCACATCGTCATCTCCAGCTCCCGGACACTGCTCAGTCCTTGTGTTTTGACTTCTTCTTCTTCTTGGCTCTGGTGTGTTCTTCATGGTCTTCCTTATCTACCAGTTTCTTCTTTTCCAGCCTTGATCTTCTTTCTCCCGCATTCAGATCATGTTCTTCCCTGCCCTCATCATCCACTTTCCATTTCTTATTTTTTGATTTTCTTGATGGCTTCTCTTTAGCCTTGACCAACTCTTCGTGGTCTTCTGTTCTCTTCTTTTTCTTGGACTTTCTTGCCTTATCTTCTATAAATTTATGTCCCATTTCTTCGTCATATGAGTGACCATTGCTTATGGACTCTTCACTCTTGGCTGTTTTCTTTTTCTTCTTCAGTCTTTGATGATCATTTTTGTTGTCACTGATGACCTCTGCTTCTTCGACCAGCCCTACTCTCTTCTTCGAGGTCCTTGTATCGTCCTCCATACAAGGAACATGAGCATGACTGTTGGGCGCCTCTTCACAGGTTTCCTTACTTTGCTTCTTTTTCTTCTTCTTACTAAATATTTCAGAGAGATTGTCCTGTTCTCCGTCATCGAACTTTCCTTCCCTCCATTTGTCCTTCTTCTCGTCCTCACAGTCCATCGACTTTACTCCAGACTTGGACAGTTGCACCTTAGTTTCCTTCTTCCCATACTTTTCCATAAACTCTTTTTCCTGCTCTTCAATTCTAAAGAGTTTGGCGCTCATGGTCAGTCCGTGTCTCGCCCCTCTGTGGAGACATGAAGCAAAACTTTACTAAAGTGGGCAAAGAAAACGCCGCAAACTTAACCACCAAGACTCAACCATCTATCATGTCTACTGCCATCACTAGAAATGCCACCTAAACTTTACAGGTCCCCTTCTCGCTGATACAAGAACTTCACTGGACCTACTTGTGCGCCGTCCGACCACCGCAGATCTTCACGAGGTCCTCATCAGACAACCTACGTGAACAAACATATACTGGTGAACACAGTGTAGGATTTGGTGGAAATCACATTATCTGGAGCCCCATCGATACGATCCACTTTATTGATCCCGAGGGAAATGTGATCCTCTTGTGGGCAGAAGATGGGTGCAGTCATTGTACAGGAGGAGGAGGAGCGCTGTGATATCACCTATTGTGAATGGTGGATCCTTTATCTACAATATATAGAGGTGTTATCAGTCATTGTACAGGAGGGGGAGGAGGTGAGCTGTGACCGCCTATTGTGAATGGTGGATCCTGTGTTATCTACTGTGTGTGTATAATTGGCGCATTCTAATGCAAGTCAATGGCGGCAAAAACGCAGCACTTCCGCAAAATAATTGGTAGTGCTGCATTTTTGCCGCCATTGACTTGCAGTAGAACGCGCCAATTCGGCAAGACTGCATCTGTACTTGCATAATTGGCGCGTTCTAATGTGCGGATGTTACCCGGGTGTGGAGGACAGGAGACTCTCCTCCGGACCCAGGTACCATTAAAAGCTGTAAAAAAAGAATAAAATAAAGATTATATTCACCTTCCGACGGCCCCCGGACTCCTTCTCTTCGCTTGCTGACAGATCGCGCAGGACTGAAGGACCTGTGCAACATCACAGTCATGTGACGGCAGGTCTTTTCAGTACCGCGATCTGCCGGCAGCCAGCACAGGAGTGCAGCAAGTCTCGGGGGCCATCGGAAGGTAAGTATCAGTTTATTTTTAACCATTCTCTCGGGTCACACTATATAAATCCATGCCGGTTGCATGGATTTATATAGTGTGACCTAGTTGTCACAAGCACTTTCCAAGTGATGCTAATCGCTTGGAAAGCACTTGTCAACCCGCATGCGGAAATGTCAGTGAATAACGCTTCACTTCCACATGTCCCTGGCAGGAAAACGCATGTACAATCCGCATGCACAATCCGCATGTACAATCCGCATGCGTTTTTTCTGCCAGGGAGATGCAGAAACGCTCAGGAAAAAATCCTGAGCATTTCTGCAGCATGGGCACATAGCCTAAATCAGGACTAGTAAAGGTCACAACTTACTTAGTCGCAGATGACAAATCAAGTTTTGAATCCTCATCTTCACTTCCTTCTGATGATGAAGATGACGACGACGACTCTTCCACCGGCTTCTCCCCCCCTGACATCAGCGTGGCTGACTGCGAATGCAATCGGACAGAAAACAGACTCAGCCCATTAAAGGGTAACTCCACCATTGTATATTCATATAGATCATCTCTGCAGAGACTTCGTTCAGTTTAGAATATACATACTCCATTCACATCCAAAGCTGCCTTCTTAAAGGGGTTGGGTTTTTTCTTACTTAAAAGCATGTATTTGGGGCTAAAAAATTATTTTTGCTATTGGGTTTCATTAAAAATGTTTCCTCGTTTGCCTTCTGTAGCCTCCATGTTACTCTGTCTATTGCTAGCTGCAGAATGAGTGAACTGAGAATCTATCAGTGAGCTGGTTCGGACAGTGTGTAGAAGTTTGTTACTCTTTTACTGAGCTCCTCGTTATATTTGGGGCGCTGAGATGTGGCAACGAACCTTAATGAAGCGTCCGTAGAGCATGTTATTGTTGAGCATGGCCTTCCGAGGCTTCTTACTGGACACGGCGCCATCATTTCCTGAGACCTTCTTCACCTTAACACCGTCCTGAAGACAGAACGAAAGCGAGGAGGTGACGTAGCCCTTGCTGTTACCCCTTGCATGTTCCCCTCCCCCAAACATGGCCGTTGAGGAAAGTGTGAGCAGAAGATCCTGCGCTCACCTCATCCGTCTCCACCGAGATGCTGGACGCCGTCTTATTGAACACATGATCCCACCAGTGGAAGGTGAACTGCTCGGCGGAGTTATGTCCCACCTACAGGGCGAGATGTCATGTTACAAGAGGGTCCGCATACAACACGTCAGGCAGTGTGGGGTATCAGGGTCTCAATTTTCTAGGAAGCATAACAGGGCACAAAGATTGGGCTCCCCCTGACGTCAGAGAAGAAAGTTTATGGGGACCTTCTAACAGAAAGGTCCAAAGCTTATGTGGAATGGTTGTCAGGGTCCTTGTGGAGACCCCCAGAACCAGGAATATGAGCCCCTTACCCCGGCGGTGTCACACTTCACTTTCACTTTAATGGCTTTGGAAATTCCGTCCTCGCGTTTCCCAAGTCCTTTTCCTGAAGAGAAGCAGAAGACTGCAGGTAAAACACATAGACCTCTACATGGAAAGGGCGAGACCCCCAGGAGCCCCCACATTACACTGCACCAATTTATGATGCAGAAATGACACTGCCCTCTACTGACTGTGGTAGAAATACCAAGCAAGGAGGACACACAGACCAGTGCTCCACTGCATGGCCCGGCTCTGCTACATCGCTCACCTTCCGTCCAGCCGTGCCGCTGCATCTGTCGCTCTGCGAAGTTCAGGCCCGCACTCCTCATATTGGACGGGGCGTCCATGTTATATACGGACCGGCAGCTCCTCTGAGGACAGAAGTACAAGCCCGGGTTATATAATGAGGAACCGACTACAAGAAGAGAGAACCTGGGGCTCCCGCTATAGGGACACTACAACTCCCAGCATGTACAGGACACATCAGCCTCTCTACCTGCAGAGGTCTATGGGGAGGCTTCAAAGGAGGAGAACAAGTCATATGATGAGTACATAGAAGCAGTCTGCAGGCAGTAGCAGAAATAATATATGCATGGAAAGAGTCAGCAGGCAGGAGCAGAAATAATATATGCATGGAAAGAGTCAGCAGGCAGGAGCAGAAATAATATATGCATGGAAAGAGTCAGCAGGCAGGAGCAATACTAACATGCATGGAAAGAGTCAGCAGGCAGGAGCAATACTAACATGCATGGAAAGAGTCAGCAGGCAGGAGCAGAAATAATATATGCATGGAAAGAGTCAGCAGGCAGGAGCAGAAATAATATATGCATGGAAAGAGTCAGCAGGCAGGAGCAATACTAACATGCATGGAAAGAGTCAGCAGGCAGTAGCAGAAATAATATATGCATGGAAAGAGTCAGCAGGCAGGAGCAATAATAACATAGATGGAGAGTGTCAGCAGGCAGGAGGAATAATAACATACATGGAGAGTGTCAGCAGGCAGGAGGAATAATAACATACATGGAGAGTGTCAGCAGGCAGGAGCAATAATAACATACATGGAGAGTGTCAGCAGGCAGGAGCAATAATAACATACATGGAGAGTGTCAGCAGGCAGGAGCAATAATAACATACATGGAGAGTGTCAGCAGGCAGGAGGAATAATAACATACATGGAGAGTGTCAGCAGGCAGGAGGAATAATAACATACATGGAGAGTGTCAGCAGGCAGGAGCAATAATAACATACATGGAGAGTGTCAGCAGGCAGGAGCAATAATAACATACATGGAGAGTGTCAGCAGGCAGGAGCAATAATAACATACATGGAGAGTGTCAGCAGGCAGGAGCAATAATAACATACATGGAGAGTGTCAGCAGGCAGGAGGAATAATAACATACATGGAGAGTGTCAGCAGGCAGGAGCAATAATAACATACATGGAGAGTGTCAGCAGGCAGGAGGAATAATAACATACATGGAGAGTGTCAGCAGGCAGGAGGAATAATAACATACATGGAGAGTGTCAGCAGGCAGGAGGAATAATAACATACATGGAGAGTGTCAGCAGGCAGGAGGAATAATAACATACATGGAGAGTGTCAGCAGGCAGGAGCAATAATAACATACATGGAGAGTGTCAGCAGGCAGGAGCAATAATAACATACATGGAGAGTGTCAGCAGGCAGGAGCAATAATAACATACATGGAGAGTGTCAGCAGGCAGGAGCAATAATAACATACATGGAGAGTGTCAGCAGGCAGGAGGAATAATAACATACATGGAGAGTGTCAGCAGGCAGGAGGAATAATAACATACATGGAGAGTGTCAGCAGGCAGGAGGAATAATAACATACATGGAGAGTGTCAGCAGGCAGGAGCAATAATAACATACATGGAGAGTGTCAGCAGGCAGGAGGAATAATAACATACATGGAGAGTGTCAGCAGGCAGGAGCAATAATAACATACATGGAGAGTGTCAGCAGGCAGGAGCAATAATAACATACATGGAGAGTGTCAGCAGGCAGGAGGAATAATAACATACATGGAGAGTGTCAGCAGGCAGGAGCAATAATAACATACATGGAGAGTGTCAGCAGGCAGGAGCAATAATAACATACATGGAGAGTGTCAGCAGGCAGGAGGAATAATAACATACATGGAGAGTGTCAGCAGGCAGGAGCAATAATAACATACATGGAGAGTGTCAGCAGGCAGGAGGAATAATAACATACATGGAGAGTGTCAGCAGGCAGGAGCAATAATAACATACATGGAGAGTATCAGCAGGCAGGAGGAATAATAACATACATGGAGAGTGTCAGCAGGCAGGAGTAGCCATAATAATAATGTAATTTGTAAATGGAAAGTGTCAGCTGCCAGAAGCAATGACAATGTATACAGAGAAGGGGTCAGCAGCAGACCAATACTAATTTGGTCATGGAAGACGTCAGCAGGCAGTATGACGTCATGCCCCGGGCACTTACCTCACAGCTCGGGGTTCTGGGATAATTCGCGCATTCACCAGCAGAGCGACGCCGGCGTGGAGCGTAGCATGGGCGCCGCCATCTTCCCGGAAGTGACGTCACTCACGCACAGCTCCGCCTCTAGTTACTGCGGGGAGGCCGCAGCTCTGAGTATACAGTGTATACTGCTCATTGTGACGTCAGCACACCAGCTATACACTGCAACTACAAAAAAGAAACTAGGGGGCGGCAGAGCTTCCTGTCTGATAGGACAATGTGCTGTGTAGGGATTCCTGTCAGACCCAGCTACACCTGTATGGTTGAGGGCGGATTCCTCATCTCCCATAGTGACGGACGCTGTTATGGGGGATCTGTGGATGACGCGCTGTTATGGGGGATCTGTGGATGACACACTGTTATGGGGGATCTGTGGATGACGCACTGTTACGGGGGATCTGTAGATGACGCTGTTATGGGGGATCTGTGGATGACGCGCTGTTATGGGGGATCTGTGGATGACGCACTGTTATGAGGGATGTGTGGATGACGCGCTGTTATGGGGGATCTGTGGATGACGCTGTTATGGGGGATCCGTGGATGACGCGCTGTTATGGGGGATGTGTGGATGACGCTGTTATGGGGGATCCGTGGATGACGCGCTGTTATGGGGGATCTGTGGGTGACACACTGTTATGGGGGATCTGTGGATGACGCACTGTTACGGGGGATCTGTAGATGACGCTGTTATGGGGGATCTGTGGATGACGCGCTGTTATGGGGGATCTGTGGATGACGCACTGTTATGAGGGATGTGTGGATGACGCGCTGTTATGGGGGATCCGTGGATGACGCGCTGTTATGGGGGATGTGTGGATGACGCTGTTATGGGGGATCCGTGGATGACGCGCTGTTATGGGGGATGTGTGGATGACGCGCTGTTATGGGGGATGTGTGGATGACGCGCTGTTATGGGGGATCTGTGGATGACGC
Source organism: Phyllobates terribilis (assembly GCF_046119375.1). NCBI lineage: Eukaryota > Metazoa > Chordata > Amphibia > Anura > Dendrobatidae > Phyllobates > Phyllobates terribilis. The sequence continues at coordinate 155,841,209 of NW_027362767.1, read as the reverse complement.
GCTGTTATGGGGGATCTGTGGATGACGCGCTGTTATGGGGGATCTGTGGATGATGCGCTGTTATGGGGGATCTGTAGATGACGCTGTTATGGGGGATGTGCGGATGATGCGCTGTTATGCGGGATCTGTGGATGACGCTGTTATGGGGGATCCGTGGATGACGCGCTGTTATGGGGGATGTGTGGATGACGCTGTTATGAGGGATCTGTGGATGACGCGCTGTTATGGGGGATCCGTGGATGACGCGCTGCTATGGGGGATGTGTGGATGACGCGCTGTTATGGGGGATGTGTGGATGACGCGCTGTTATGGTGGATCTGTGGATGACGCGCTGTTATAGGGGATCTGGATGACGCGCTGTTATGGGGGATCTGTGGATGACGCGCTGCTATGGGGGATCTGTGGATGATGCGCTGTTATGGGGGATCTGTGGATGACGCGCTGTTATGGGGGATCTGTGGATGACGCGCTGTTATAGGGGATCTGTGGATGACGCGCTGTTATGGGGGATCTGTGGATGACGCGCTGTTATGGGGGATCTGTGGATGACACGCTGTTATGGGGGATCTGTGGATGAAGCATTATTATGGGGGATCTGTGGATGACGCGGTTATGGGGGATCTGTAGATGACGCTGTTATGGGGGATCTGTGGATGATGCGCTGTTATGGGGGATCTGTGGATGATGCGCTGTTATGGGGGATCTGTGGATGACGTCCTGTTATGGGGGATCTGTGGATGACGCGCTGTTATGGGGGATCTGTTGATGATGCGCTGTTATGGGGGATCTGTGGATGATGTGCTGTTATGGGGGACCTGTGGATGACGCATTATTACGGGGGACCTGTGGATAACGCACTGTTATGGGGGACCTGTGGATGACGCACTGTTGTGGGGGATCTGTGGATGACGCGCTGTTATGAGGGATCTGTGGATGACGCATTGTTATGGGGGATCTGTGGATGACGCGCTGTTATGGGGGATGTGTGGATGACGCGCTGTTATGGGGGATCTGTGGATGACGCGCTGTTATGGGGGATCTGTGGATGACGCGCTGTTATGAGGGATCTGTGGATGACGCACTGTTATGAGGGATCTGTGGATGACGCACTGTTATGAGGGATCTGTGGATGACGCACTGTTATGGGGGATCTGTGGATGACGCGCTGTTATGGGGGATCTGTGGATGACGCGCTGTTATGGGGGATCTGTGGATGATGCGCTGTTATGGGGGATCTGTAGATGACGCTGTTATGGGGGATGTGCGGATGATGCGCTGTTATGCGGGATCTGTGGATGACGCTGTTATGGGGGATCCGTGGATGACGCGCTGTTATGGGGGATGTGTGGATGACGCTGTTATGAGGGATCTGTGGATGACGCGCTGTTATGGGGGATCCGTGGATGACGCGCTGCTATGGGGGATGTGTGGATGACGCGCTGTTATGGGGGATGTGTGGATGACGCGCTGTTATGGGGGATCTGTGGATGACGCGCTGTTATAGGGGATCTGGATGACGCGCTGTTATGGGGGATCTGTGGATGACGCGCTGTTATGGGGGATCTGTGGATGATGCGCTGTTATGGGGGATCTGTGGATGACGCGCTGTTATGGGGGATCTGTGGATGACGCGCTGTTATAGGGGATCTGTGGATGACGCGCTGTTATGGGGGATCTGTGGATGACGCGCTGTTATGGGGGATCTGTGGATGACACGCTGTTATGGGGGATCTGTGGATGAAGCATTATTATGGGGGATCTGTGGATGACGCGGTTATGGGGGATCTGTAGATGACGCTGTTATGGGGGATCTGTGGATGATGCGCTGTTATGGGGGATCTGTGGATGATGCGCTGTTATGGGGGATCTGTGGATGACGTCCTGTTATGGGGGATCTGTGGATGACGCGCTGTTATGGGGGATCTGTTGATGATGCGCTGTTATGGGGGATCTGTGGATGATGTGCTGTTATGGGGGACCTGTGGATGACGCATTATTACGGGGGACCTGTGGATAACGCACTGTTATGGGGGACCTGTGGATGACGCACTGTTGTGGGGGATCTGTGGATGACGCGCTGTTATGAGGGATCTGTGGATGACGCATTGTTATGGGGGATCTGTGGATGACGCGCTGTTATGGGGGATGTGTGGATGACGCGCTGTTATGGGGGATCTGTGGATGACGCGCTGTTATGGGGGATCTGTGGATGACGCGCTGTTATGAGGGATCTGTGGATGACGCACTGTTATGAGGGATCTGTGGATGACGCACTGTTATGAGGGATCTGTGGATGACGCACTGTTATGGGGGATCTGTGGATGACGCGCTGTTATGGGGGATCTGTGGATGATGCATTATTAAGGGGGCTCTTTGGATGACGCACTGTTATGGGGGATCTGTGGATGACGCACTGTTATGGGGGATCTGTGGATGATGCACTGTTATGCTGATCTGTGGATGACGCATTATTATGGGGATCTGGGAATGATGTGCTGTTATGGGGGGTCTGTAGATAACGCTGTTATGGGGGATCTGTAGATGACGCGCTGTTATGGGGATCTGTAGATGACGCGCTGTTATGGGGGATCTGTGGATGACGCACTGTTATGGGGGATCTGTGGATGACGCCCTGTTATGGGGGATGTGTGGATGACGCCCTGTTATGGGGGATCTGTGGATGATGCACTGTTATGGGGGATCTGTGGATGACGCCCTGTTATAGGGGATGTGTGGATGACGCGCTGTTATGGGGGATCTGTGGATGACGCGCTGTTATGGGGGATCTGTGGATGACGCGCTGTTATGGGGGATCTGTGGATGACGCGCTGTTATGGGGGATCTGTCATCTGCCTCAGATACAGCTCTGCAGACCTCAGGAGATCAGCGCTTCCCCTGCTTGTCGTCCACCTCCCCTCTGCGCTCATGGCTCCCTTACCGGCTATTATGGGAGGACGCTGGTGGTCGATTCTGAAGAAATGGACTTGACATTCAGCGCGGGTGTAATCACAGCGTACTCCCGCCTCGTTCTGCAGCTTTGATGTCTTTTATAAAAGGAATATTTATAGGGAGTTGTAATTTCTCCTTTGATGTCGAGTCCAGTGATTGATAACGTGTAATACAGCAACGATACATTACACCGAGCGAGCGGGACGGGAACACGCTGTGAAATTAGTGACCACTTACCATGCATTGACCCTAATTGTTCAGAAACTGAACTGTATGTAAAGTCGATGTAACATGATGTCAGATTATCATAAGATGTACGAGGTACAGACAGAACACACCATTATACCCCAGAGCTGCACTCACTATTCTGCTGGTGCAGTCACTGTGTACATACATTACTGATCCTGAGTTACATCCTGTATTATACCCCAGAGCTGCACTCACTATTCTGCTGGTGCAGTCACTGTGTACATACATTACATTACTGATCCTGAGTTACATCCTGTATTATACTCCAGAGCTGCACTCACTATTCTGCTGGTGCAGTCACTGTGTACATACATTACATTACTGATTCTGAGTTACATCCTGTATTATACCCCAGAGCTGGACTCACTATTCTGCTGGTGCAGTCACTGTGTACATACATTACATTACTGATCATGTACTGATCCTGAGTTACATCATGTATTATACTCCAGAGCTGCACTCACTATTCTGCTGGTACAGTCACTGTGTACATATATTACATTACTGATCCTGAGTTACATCATGTATTATACTCCAGAGCTGCACTCACTATTTTGCCGGTGCAGTCACTGTGTACATACATTACATTACTGATCCTGAGTTACATCCTGTATTACACTCCAGAGCTGCACTCGCTATTCTGCTGGTGCAGTCACTGTGTACATACATTACATTACTGATCCTGAGTTACATCCTGTATTATACTCCAGAGCTGCACTCACTATTCTGCTGGTGCAGTCACTGTGAACATACATTACTGATCCTAAGTTACATCCTGTATTATACCCCAGAGCTGGACTCACTATTCTGTTGGTGCAGTCACTGTGTACATACATTACATTACTGATCCTGAGTTACATCCTGTATTATACTCCAGAGCTGCGCTCACTATTCTGCTGGTGCAGTCACTGTGTACATACATTACTGATCCTGAGTTACATCCTGTATTATACTCCAGAGCTGTGCTCACTATTCTGCTGGAGCAGTCACTGTGTACATACATTACATTGCTGATCCTGAGTTACATCCTGTATTAAACTCCAGACCTGAACTCACTATTCTGCTGGTGCAGTCACTGAGTACATACATTATTTATCCTGAGTTACATCCTGTATTATACTCCAGAGCTGCACTCACTATTCTGCTGGTGCAGTCACTGTGTACATACATTACATTACTGATCCTGAGTTACATCCTGTATTATACTCCAGAGCTGCACTCACTATTCTGCTGGTGCAGTCACTGTGTACATACATTACATTACTGATCCTGAGTTACATCCTGTATTATACTCCAAAGCTGCGCTCACTATTCTGCTGGTGCAGTCACTGTGTACATACATTACTGATCCTGAGTTACATCCTGTATTATACTCCAGAGCTGCGCTCACTATTCTGCTGGTTCAGTCACTGTGTACATACATTACATTACTGATCCTGAGTTACATCCTGTATTATACTCCAGAGCTGTGCTCACTATTCTGCTGGTGCAGTCACTGTGTACATACATTACATTACTGATCCTGAGTTACATCCTTTATTATACTCCAGAGCTGCGCTCACTATTCTGCTGGTGCAGTCACTGTGTACATACATTACATTACTGATACTGAGTTACATCCTGTATTATACTCCAGAGCTGCACTCACTATTCTGCTGGTGCAGTCACTGTGTACATACATTGCATTACTGATCCTGAGTTACATCCTGTATTATACTCCAGAGCTGCGCTCACTATTCTGCTGGTGCAGTCACTGTGTACATACATTACTGATCCTGAGTTACATCCTGTATTATACTCCAGAGCTGCGCTCACTATTCTGCTGGTGCAGTCACTGTGTACATACATTACTGATCCTGAGTTACATCCTGTATTATACTCCAGAGCTGCGCTCACTATTCTGCTGGTGCAGTCACTGTGTACATACATTACATTACTGATCCTGAGTTACATCCTGTATTATACTCCAGAGCTGCGCTCACTATTCTGCTGGTGCAGTCACTGTGTACATACATTACATTACTGATCCTGAGTTACATCCTGTATTATACTCCAGAGCTGCGCTCACTATTCTGCTGGTGCAGTCACTGTGTACATACATTACATTGCTGATCCTGAGTTACATCCTGTATTATACTCCAGAGCTGAACTCACTATTCTGCTGGTGCAGTCACTGAGTACATACATTACTGATCCTGAGTTACATCCTTTATTATACTCCAGAGCTGCATTCACTATTCTGCTGGTGCAGTCACTGTGTACATACATTACATTACTGATCCTGTACTTATCATGAGTTACATCCTGTATTATACTCCAGAGCTGCACTCACTATTCTGCTGGTGCAGTCACTGTGTACATACATTACATTACTGATCCTGTACTTATCCTGAGTTACATCCTGTATTATACTCCAGAGCTGCACTCACTATTCTGCTGGTGCAGTCGCTGTGTACATACATTACATTACTGATCTTGTGCTGATCCTGAGTTACATCCTGTATTATACTCCAGAGCTGCACTCACTATTCTGCTAGTGCAGTCACTGTGTACATACATTATTTTGCTGATCCTGAGTTACATCCTGTATTATACTCCAGAGCTGAACTCTCTATTCTACTGGTGCAGTCACTGAGTACATACATTACTGATCCTGAGTTACATCCTGTATTATACTCCAGAGCTGCACTCACGATTCTCCTGGTGCAGTCACTGTGTACATACATTACATTACTGATCCTGTACTTATCCTGAGTTACATCCTGTATTATACTCCAGAGCTGCACTCACGATTCTGCTGGTGCAGTCACTGTGTACATACATTAAATTACTGATCCTGTACTTATCCTGAGTTACATCCTGTATTATACTCCAGAGCTGCGCTCACTATTCTGCTGGTGCAGTCACTGTGTACATACATTACTGATCCTGAGTTACATCCTGTATTATACTCCAGAGCTGCGCTCACTATTCTGCTGGTGCAGTCACTGTGTACATACATTACATTACTGATCCTGAGTTACATCCTGTATTATACTCCAGAGCTGTGCTCACTATTCTGCTGGTGCAGTCACTGTGTACATACATTACATTACTGATCCTGAGTTACATCCTGTATTATACTCCAGAGCTGCGCTCACTATTCTGCTGGTGCAGTCACTGTGTACATACATTACATTACTGATCCTGAGTTACATCCTGTATTATACTCCAGAGCTGCACTCACTATTCTGCTGGTGCAGTCACTGTGTACATACATTACATTACTGATCCTGTACTGATCCTGAGTTACATCCTGTATTATACTCCAGAGCTGCACTCACTATTCTGCTGGTGCAGTCACTGTGTACATACATTACATTACTGATCCTGAGTTACATCCTGTATTATACTCCAGAGCTGCACTCACTATTCTGCTGGTGCAGTCACTGTGTACATACATTGCATTACTGATCCTGAGTTACATCCTGTATTATACTCCAGAGCTGCGCTCACTATTCTGCTGGTGCAGTCACTGTGTACATACATTACTGATCCTGAGTTACATCCTGTATTATACTCCAGAGCTGCGCTCACTATTCTGCTGGTGCAGTCACAGTGTACATACATTACATTACTGATCCTGAGTTACATCCTGTATTATACTCCAGAGCTGTGCTCACTATTCTGCTGGTGCAGTCACTGTGTACATACATTACATTGCTGATCCTGAGTTACATCCTGTATTAAACTCCAGAGCTGAACTCACTATTCTGCTGGTGCAGTCACTGAGTACATACATTACTGATCCTGAGTTACATCCTTTATTATACTCCAGAGCTGCACTAACTATTCTGCTGGTGCAGTCACTGTGTACATACATTACATTACTGATCCTGAGTTACATCCTGTATTATACTCCTGAGCTGCACTCACTATTCTGCTGGTGCAGTCACTGAGTACATACATTACATTACTGATCCTGAGTTACATACTGTATTATACTCCAGAGCTGCGCTCACTATTCTGCCGGTGCAGTCACTGTGTACATACATTACATTGCTGATCCTGAGTTACATCCTGTATTATACTCCAGAGCTGCGCTCACTATTCTGCTGGTGCAGTCACTGTGTACATACATTACATTACTGATCCTGAGTTACATCCTGTATTATACTCCAGAGCTGCACTCACTATTCTGCTGGTGCAGTCACTGTGTACATACATTACATTACTGATTCTGAGTTACATCCTGTATTATACCCCAGAGCTGGACTCACTATTCTGCTGGTGCAGTCACTGTGTACATACATTACATTACTGATCATGTACTGATCCTGAGTTACATCATGTATTATACTCCAGAGCTGCACTCACTATTCTGCTGGTACAGTCACTGTGTACATATATTACATTACTGATCCTGAGTTACATCATGTATTATACTCCAGAGCTGCACTCACTATTTTGCCGGTGCAGTCACTGTGTACATACATTACATTACTGATCCTGAGTTACATCCTGTATTACACTCCAGAGCTGCACTCGCTATTCTGCTGGTGCAGTCACTGTGTACATACATTACATTACTGATCCTGAGTTACATCCTGTATTATACTCCAGAGCTGCACTCACTATTCTGCTGGTGCAGTCACTGTGAACATACATTACTGATCCTAAGTTACATCCTGTATTATACCCCAGAGCTGGACTCACTATTCTGTTGGTGCAGTCACTGTGTACATACATTACATTACTGATCCTGAGTTACATCCTGTATTATACTCCAGAGCTGCGCTCACTATTCTGCTGGTGCAGTCACTGTGTACATACATTACTGATCCTGAGTTACATCCTGTATTATACTCCAGAGCTGTGCTCACTATTCTGCTGGAGCAGTCACTGTGTACATACATTACATTGCTGATCCTGAGTTACATCCTGTATTAAACTCCAGACCTGAACTCACTATTCTGCTGGTGCAGTCACTGAGTACATACATTATTTATCCTGAGTTACATCCTGTATTATACTCCAGAGCTGCACTCACTATTCTGCTGGTGCAGTCACTGTGTACATACATTACATTACTGATCCTGAGTTACATCCTGTATTATACTCCAGAGCTGCACTCACTATTCTGCTGGTGCAGTCACTGTGTACATACATTACATTACTGATCCTGAGTTACATCCTGTATTATACTCCAAAGCTGCGCTCACTATTCTGCTGGTGCAGTCACTGTGTACATACATTACTGATCCTGAGTTACATCCTGTATTATACTCCAGAGCTGCGCTCACTATTCTGCTGGTTCAGTCACTGTGTACATACATTACATTACTGATCCTGAGTTACATCCTGTATTATACTCCAGAGCTGTGCTCACTATTCTGCTGGTGCAGTCACTGTGTACATACATTACATTACTGATCCTGAGTTACATCCTTTATTATACTCCAGAGCTGCGCTCACTATTCTGCTGGTGCAGTCACTGTGTACATACATTACATTACTGATCCTGAGTTACATCCTGTATTATACTCCAGAGCTGCACTCACTATTCTGCTGGTGCAGTCACTGTGTACATACATTACATTACTGATCCTGTACTAATCCTGAGTTACATCCTGTATTATACTCCAGAGCTGCACTCACTATTCTGCTGGTGCAGTCACTGTGTACATACATTACATTACTGATCCTGAGTTACATCCTGTATTATACTCCAGAGCTGCACTCACTATTCTGCTGGTGCAGTCACTGTGTACATACATTGCATTACTGATCCTGAGTTACATCCTGTATTATACTCCAGAGCTGCGCTCACTATTCTGCTGGTGCAGTCACTGTGTACATACATTACTGATCCTGAGTTACATCCTGTATTATACTCCAGAGCTGCGCTCACTATTCTGCTGGTGCAGTCACTGTGTACATACATTACATTACTGATCCTGAGTTACATCCTGTATTATACTCCAGAGCTGTGCTCACTATTCTGCTGGTGCAGTCACTGTGTACATACATTACATTGCTGATCCTGAGTTACATCCTGTATTAAACTCCAGAGCTGAACTCACTATTCTGCTGGTGCAGTCACTGTGTACATACATTACATTACTGATCCTGAGTTACATACTGTATTATACTCCAGAGCTGCGCTCACTATTCTGCCGGTGCAGTCACTGTGTACATACATTACATTGCTGATCCTGAGTTACATCCTGTATTATACTCCAGAGCTGCGCTCACTATTCTGCTGGTGCAGTCACTGTGTACATACATTACTGATCCTGAGTTACATCCTGTATTATACTCCAGAGCTGCGCTCACTATTCTGCTGGTGCAGTCACTGTGTACATACATTACATTACTGATCCTGAGTTACATCCTGTATTATACTCCAGAGCTGCGCTCACTATTCTGCTGGTGCAGTCACTGTGTACATACATTACATTACTGATCCTGAGTTACATCCTGTATTATACTCCAGAGCTGCGCTCACTATTCTGCTGGTGCAGTCACTGTGTACATACATTACATTGCTGATCCTGAGTTACATCCTGTATTATACTCCAGAGCTGAACTCACTATTCTGCTGGTGCAGTCACTGAGTACATACATTACTGATCCTGAGTTACATCCTTTATTATACTCCAGAGCTGCATTCACTATTCTGCTGGTGCAGTCACTGTGTACATACATTACATTACTGATCCTGTACTTATCATGAGTTACATCCTGTATTATACTCCAGAGCTGCACTCACTATTCTGCTGGTGCAGTCACTGTGTACATACATTACATTACTGATCCTGTACTTATCCTGAGTTACATCCTGTATTATACTCCAGAGCTGCACTCACTATTCTGCTGGTGCAGTCGCTGTGTACATACATTACATTACTGATCTTGTGCTGATCCTGAGTTACATCCTGTATTATACTCCAGAGCTGCACTCACTATTCTGCTAGTGCAGTCACTGTGTACATACATTATTTTGCTGATCCTGAGTTACATCCTGTATTATACTCCAGAGCTGAACTCTCTATTCTACTGGTGCAGTCACTGAGTACATACATTACTGATCCTGAGTTACATCCTGTATTATACTCCAGAGCTGCACTCACGATTCTCCTGGTGCAGTCACTGTGTACATACATTACATTACTGATCCTGTACTTATCCTGAGTTACATCCTGTATTATACTCCAGAGCTGCACTCACAATTCTGCTGGTGCAGTCACTGTGTACATACATTAAATTACTGATCCTGTACTTATCCTGAGTTACATCCTGTATTATACTCCAGAGCTGCGCTCACTATTCTGCTGGTGCAGTCACTGTGTACATACATTACTGATCCTGAGTTACATCCTGTATTATACTCCAGAGCTGCGCTCACTATTCTGCTGGTGCAGTCACTGTGTACATACATTACATTACTGATCCTGAGTTACATCCTGTATTATACTCCAGAGCTGTGCTCACTATTCTGCTGGTGCAGTCACTGTGTACATACATTACATTACTGATCCTGAGTTACATCCTGTATTATACTCCAGAGCTGCGCTCACTATTCTGCTGGTGCAGTCACTGTGTACATACATTACATTACTGATCCTGAGTTACATCCTGTATTATACTCCAGAGCTGCACTCACTATTCTGCTGGTGCAGTCACTGTGTACATACATTACATTACTGATCCTGTACTGATCCTGAGTTACATCCTGTATTATACTCCAGAGCTGCACTCACTATTCTGCTGGTGCAGTCACTGTGTACATACATTACATTACTGATCCTGAGTTACATCCTGTATTATACTCCAGAGCTGCACTCACTATTCTGCTGGTGCAGTCACTGTGTACATACATTGCATTACTGATCCTGAGTTACATCCTGTATTATACTCCAGAGCTGCGCTCACTATTCTGCTGGTGCAGTCACTGTGTACATACATTACTGATCCTGAGTTACATCCTGTATTATACTCCAGAGCTGCGCTCACTATTCTGCTGGTGCAGTCACAGTGTACATACATTACATTACTGATCCTGAGTTACATCCTGTATTATACTCCAGAGCTGTGCTCACTATTCTGCTGGTGCAGTCACTGTGTACATACATTACATTGCTGATCCTGAGTTACATCCTGTATTAAACTCCAGAGCTGAACTCACTATTCTGCTGGTGCAGTCACTGAGTACATACATTACTGATCCTGAGTTACATCCTTTATTATACTCCAGAGCTGCACTAACTATTCTGCTGGTGCAGTCACTGTGTACATACATTACATTACTGATCCTGAGTTACATCCTGTATTATACTCCTGAGCTGCACTCACTATTCTGCTGGTGCAGTCACTGAGTACATACATTACATTACTGATCCTGAGTTACATACTGTATTATACTCCAGAGCTGCGCTCACTATTCTGCCGGTGCAGTCACTGTGTACATACATTACATTGCTGATCCTGAGTTACATCCTGTATTATACTCCAGAGCTGCGCTCACTATTCTGCTGGTGCAGTCACTGTGTACATACATTACTGATCATGAGTTACATCCTGTATTATACTCCAGAGCTGCGCTCACTATTCTGCTGGTGCAGTCACTGTGTACATACATTACATTACTGATCCTGAGTTACATCCTGTATTATACTCCAGAGCTGCGCTCACTATTCTGCTGGTGCAGTCACTGTGTACATACATTACATTACTGATCCTGAGTTACATCCTGTATTATACTCCAGAGCTGCGCTCACTATTCTGCTGGTGCAGTCACTGTGTACATACATTACATTGCTGATCCTGAGTTACATCCTGTATTATACTCCAGAGCTGAACTCACTATTCTGCTGGTGCAGTCACTGAGTACATACATTACTGATCCTGAGTTACATCCTTTATTATACTCCAGAGCTGCACTCACTATTCTGCTGGTGCAGTCACTGTGTACATACATTACATTACTGATCCTGTACTTATCATGAGTTACATCCTGTATTATACTCCAGAGCTGCACTCACTATTCTGCTGGTGCAGTCACTGTGTACATACATTACATTACTGATCCTGTACTTATCCTGAGTTACATCCTGTATTATACTCCAGAGCTGCACTCACTATTCTGCTGGTGCAGTCGCTGTGTACATACATTACATTACTGATCTTGTGCTGATCCTGAGTTACATCCTGTATTATACTTCAGAGCTGCACTCACTATTCTGCTGGTGCAGTCACTGTGTACATACATTATTTTGCTGATCCTGAGTTACATCCTGTATTATACTCCAGAGCTGAACTCTCTATTCTGCTGGTGCAGTCACTGAGTACATACATTACTGATCCTGAGTTACATCCTGTATTATACTCCAGAGCTGCACTCACGATTCTGCTGGTGCAGTCACTGTGTACATACATTACATTACTGATCCTGTACTGATCCTGAGTTACATCCTGTATTATACTCCAGAGCTGCACTCACTATTCTGCTGGTGGAGTCACTGTGTACATACATTACATTACTGATCCTGAGTTACATCCTGTATTATACTCCAGAGCTGCGCTGACTATTCTGCTGGTGCAGTCACTGTGTACATACATTACATTTCTGATCCTGTGCTGATCCTGAGTTACATCCTGTATTATACTCCACAGCTGCACTCACTATTCTGCTGGTGGAGTCACTGTGTACATACATTACATTACTGATCCTGTACTGCTCCTGAGTTATATCCTGTATTATACCCCAGAGCTGCACTCACTATTCTGCTGGTGCAGTCGCTGTGTACATACATTACATTACTGATCCTGAGTTACATCCTGTATTATACTCCAGAGCTGCACTCACTATTCTGCTAGTGGAGTCACTGTGTACTTACATTACATTACTGATCCTGTATTATACTCCAGAGCTGCACTCACTATTCTGCTGGTGCAGTCACTGTGTACATATATTACATTACTGATCCTGTGCTGATCCTGAGTTACATCCTGTATTATATTTCAGAGCTGCACTCACTATTCTGCTGGTGCAGTCACTGTGTACATACATTACTTTACTGATCCTGAGTTACATCCTGTATTATACTCCAGAGCTGCACTCACTATTCTGCTGGTGCTGTCACTGTGTACATACATTACATTACTGATCTTGAGTTACATCCTGTATTATACTCCAGAGCTGCACTCACTATTCTGCTGGTGCTGTCACTGTGCACATACATTACATTACTGATCTTGAGTTACATCCTGCATTATACTCCAGAGCTGCACTCACTATTCTGCTGGTGCAGTCACTGTGTACATACATTACATTACTGATCCTGTACTGATCCTGAGTTACCTCCTGTATTATACTCCAGAGCTGCACTCACTATTCTGCTGGTGCAGTCACTGTGTACATACATTACATTACTGATCCTGTACTGATCCTGAGTTACATCCTGTATTATACTCCAGAGCTGCACTCACTATTCTGCTGGTGCAGTCACTGTGTACATACATTACATTACTGATCATGAGTTACCTCCTGTATTATACTCCAGAGCTGCACTCACTATTCTGCTAGTGGAGTCACTGTGTACTTATATTACATTACTGATCCTGTATTATACGCCAGAGCTGCACTCACTATTCTGCTGGTGCAGTCACTGTGTACATATATTACATTACTGATCCTGTGCTGATCCTGAGTTACATCCTGTATTATATTTCAGAGCTGCACTCACTATTCTGCTGGTGCAGTCACTGTTTACATACATTACTTTACTGATCCTGAGTTACATCCTGTATTATACTCCAGAGCTGCACTCACTATTCTGCTGGTGCTGTCACTGTGTACATACATTACATTACTGATCTTGAGTTACATCCTGTATTATACTCCAGAGCTGCACTCACTATTCTGCTGGTGCTGTCACTGTGTACATACATTACATTACTGATCTTGAGTTACATCCTGCATTATACTCCAGAGCTGCACTCACTATTCTGCTGGTGCAGTCACTGTGTACATACATTACATTACTGATCCTGTACTGATCCTGAGTTACCTCCTGTATTATACTCCAGAGCTGCACTCACTATTCTGCTGGTGCAGTCACTGTGTACATACATTACATTACTGATCCTGTACTGATCCTGAGTTACATCCTGTATTATACTCCAGAGCTGCACTCACTATTCTGCTGGTGCAGTCACTGTGTACATACATTACATTACTGATCATGAGTTACCTCCTGTATTATACTCCAGAGCTGCACTCACTATTCTACTGGTGCAGTCACTGTACATACATTACATTACTGATCCTGTACTGCTCCTGAGTTACCTCCTGTATTATACTCCAGAGCTGCACTCACTATTCTGCTGGTGGAGTCACTGTGTACATACATTACATTACTGATCCTGTACTGATCCTGAGTTACCTCCTGTATTACACTCCAGAGCTGCACTCACTATTCTGCTGGTGCTGTCAGTTTGTACATACATTACATTCCTGATCCTGAGTTACCTCTTGTATTATACTCCAGAGCTGCACTCACTATTCTGCTGGTGCTGTCACTGTGTATGTGGCACCCCAGGGGTCTGGTTTCCACAGTAATGTAATGTTATGTCTGAGAGCAGGTGGGAGGTCTCTTGGTCAGGAATCCTATGCATGCCACACCTCCTGCCCAGTCCTGGGAGGGGAAGGACTTCCCCTATATAAACCTGGGGCTGAGGCAGGGTTAGAGAGTTGAGAGGGAGAGTTCAGCCAGGAGGGCTGACAGGGAGCTGTGGCTCCGGCTGGGCCCAGCTCCTGGGCCATGCCAGAAGTAGAGAAGAGAAGCAGCATAGGAAGAAACAACAGGAGCTCTGTGGGAGCAGTGTTACAAAGAGTCAGGGGCTGGCAGCTGCAGAGCTCGCCCTCACTGAGAAGATTTCTTACCGGACCCGGAGTCCGAGGCTGTGGGGACTAACTCCTACCCAGCAGCAGAATCCGTCAGGCAGGGGATTTCAGGTCCTCTGGCCAAGAAACCCGAAGGCACGGTCACACGCATGGGACCAGCACCGCCGTCGTGGAGCGGAAGCTACTAGAAGGCCCCGAGTCACCGGCCATACGGGTGAGCACCACACGGTACACTCAGGGACGTGGGCTACTTATACCCGCTTCTAGCAAGGTAGCCAGAAGAGTACAGTTAGTTTGGGAGGCCTACAACTCCGCCTGGCCAGGGGAGATCCCATCTGCTCAAGGACTGACCAGGCCCCAATCGCTAGCCAGTACTCCGGGAGGGTCTATCGTTGTCACCAGTAAAGACCCTGAACTACACCGTACCGTCTCTGAGTGGTTCCTGCTACCCCCATCATCCACGTCGGCTGCCCTGAGGCCATACCCCTCCCGTTGGGGGTTATACTATCACGCTGCACAATCCTACCACCGGCCTCAGCGGTCTGCCCTGCAGCAGCAGCTCCTTAGCTGTACTCAACGGGTGGCGTAGTCGTCCAACATCTATCGCTAATACAGCGCCACTTAGTCTGACTCCCTGGGCACGGACCGGATCACCGCCACGAGACTACAACCCTCAAGAGATCCGGCTCCGGGTAAGCTCCCGCGTGCGCAACGCAGCGCGACACAGGCCCAGGGGCGCGTCAACTTTTGGCGTAGTCGGCAGGATTTCGTGCCCGCAACCACCGGGTACTGCGTGCCTGAAAAAGACTGTTCAAACTTACCAGTGGTGAAGATTCCCGCCATCCGGCGCCATCTTCTGTCTTCTTCCCGCCATCCGCGAAGTTTTCCCGCCATCCGGCGCCATCTTCTGCCTTCTTCCCGCCATACGTGGAGTTTTCCCGCCATTGGACGCCATCTTGAGGACGCCGCGCGGGAAGAAGAGGGGCGTGGACTCCGAAAGCGCGCGAGAACTGAAGCCCCGCCTCACGTCCGGACGTTGCGTAAGGTCCTGGAAGGAGCCCAGCAGACGCCGACGTCACAGGAGCGCGACGGAAGGTCCTCAACCCTGACGATCCACTGCGGAGCCGCGGCCTACGGAAGAGGATCATCGCAAGGTAGGCCACGGTCCACTAGGGGGGAGAAGGATGTCGGATACGGAGGAGAGCTTCACCGCTTCAACCCCCGCCAGCGCCACCGCTGTTGCGGTCATGCCTTTCACCATGCCCTATATCCCGGGGGCAGCCTGGCTACCCCAGTACTCAGGGGAGTCACATACCCTGCATGACTTTAGAGAAAAGCTGGATAGCCTCTTCCAGGTGTACCCCCTCACAGAGGAGCAAAAAGTGGGCATCCTGGTGGCCCAATTTACCTGGACAGCCCAAAGGGAGGTAAAGTCCTGGCCACCTGGGAGGAGGACTGTCGCAGAGATACTAACCCAGCTAACCGAGGAGGAGCTGCAGTACTACCAATACGAGGAAAGCCAAGAGGACCCGGACGGGTCTGAGGACTACCCTCAGGAGGGAACACAAAGAGGACATAGCTACTGAAGGGAAGTAGCGTGAATAAAGAGCTGTACATAGTTACCCGTTAGGGTACAAGGACTGCTGCTAATTAAAATATGGTCCCCGTTGGGATTAGTGAATTGTTCCCCATGTGCCCCTATCTTAAACCAGGCTGAGGACTGTGAGCAGCCATTCCTTATCCCCACTGGCCGAGGACTGAGAGCGGCCATATCCTGTAAATAATTATGTGTTTCTAGTAATTTTTAGGAGTCCTTGGTGGATTTACCGGGAATCCTTGTACAATTAGTTGGAGCGTAACCCAGGATGGACTAAAAGACTGATAAGGACTCGGGGCAGGACAGACCCCTACCTGGTTACGTCTCCCTGTTTTGGTGAAATGGACACCTTTGTTTCCTTCAAAGACTGCACCCGGTTGCGGACATGCCGTGACCACCTTTATGTGTTTTTCTTATTGTATTATTATTGTTTATACCTTGTTATGTTTTTCTAAAAATATGTTTAGTCCCGGAGTACTAAATTTCACTAGGGGGGAATGTGGCACCCCAGGGGTCTGGTTTCCACAGTAATGTAATGTTATGTCTGAGAGCAGGTGGGAGGTCTCTTGGTCAGGAATCCTATGCATGCCACACCTCCTGCCCAGTCCTGGGAGGGGAAGGACTTCCCCTATATAAACCTGGGGCTGAGGCAGGGTTAGAGAGTTGAGAGGGAGAGTTCAGCCAGGAGGGCTGACAGGGAGCTGTGGCTCCGGCTGGGCCCAGCTCCTGGGCCATGCCAGAAGTAGAGAAGAGAAGCAGCATAGGAAGAAACAACAGGAGCTCTGTGGGAGCAGTGTTACAAAGAGTCAGGGGCTGGCAGTGTTAGAACCTTGCTGTTAGTTTTTTTTTCCTTTGCTGGTCACATGACCTTGTTGGCCTATTTAATCCTGCTCCGCCCTTCTGGCTTGGCTGGACTTCATTGTATATCTACTTTCTAGCTAGCCTGTGCTCTGTATCTTGCTCTGTTAGTTTGCTTGGTCTACGGACCTCTATGTTCTATCTATTTTGTTTGTTCGTCTGTCTGCTACTATTTCTGTTAGGAGGTGTCCCATATTCCTCCCAGTCCTTAGTACTTGTAGGGATTCCCTCCCCACATCTATAGGTCTCCGTACAGACTAGATTAGGACTTTAGCAGGTCTGATCGCAGGATCAGGTTCCCTGTTACATCGTAGGGATTCAGCTGAGTCCTATAGTAGGGACAGATCTCCTCTCTTTCCTTAGCTTTGGTAGCAGAACATAACAGTAAGTCCAGCCTGCAAATTCTCTAAGGAAAGATTTTTTTTTTTTTTTGTTCCATCATGGTGTCGGTTCAGGATTTGGCTAAACACGTGCAGGGACTCTCTCTGGAAGTGGCCGAGCTCCGTCAGCACGTGAGTAACTGTCCTGGAGCATATTTCTTGGAGCCTAAGGTATGTTTGCCGGATTTATTTTTTGGTGAACATCAAGAATTTTTTTCATTTAAAAATGCTTGCTTATTGTATTTTCGTTTGAGACCCAAGTCCTCTGGGGATGAATCCCAGCGCGTAGGGTTCATAATGTCACTTTTGCGCAAAGAGCCTCAGGAGTGGGCCTTTTCTTTGCAACCTAGTGATACATGCTTCAGATCAGTGGATAGTTTTTTTTCTGCTTTAGGATTATTATATGATGATCCTGACCGTGTGGCATCAGCTGAGACTGAGTTGAGACGTTTAAAACAAGGATCAGGTAATGTGGAAAAATATTGTACTCATTTTCGTCGTTGGTCCACTCAAACAGGGTGGAACGATTCTGCTCTGAAAAGTCTATTTCTTGCTGGGCTCAGTGAAAGGGTTAAAGACCTGCTAATTGCTTATCCTACACCTGAGGATTTGCAACAGGCTATGCAATTAGCTATACGGGTGGATAGAAGACTGCGTGCTAGGGTTAATGAGAGCAAATCCTCTGTCATGTCAGTTTCTGGTTATGATAATGTGTGTACTAACAGTGGTGAACCGATGGAGATTGGATCGGTGGCACCTCGCTCTCAAGAAAAAGACCGTCGTTTTTCGGAAGGCTTGTGTTTCTATTGCGGAAAATCTGGTCATTTGATTAAAGGCTGTGAGCTTCGTATGAAGAAAGAAAAAAAAATGGTCAGTCACGCCCGTATTGCCTGTTTAAATTCCAAGGGTATATTTTTAGCTGCTTCCACGATTGCTCAGGAAAAATTAATGGAATTTCGGGTGTTTGTTGATTGCGGGTCTACACTGAATGTAATTGATGGGGGATTCGTGGAAAAACTCAATTTAAAACCTGAACCTTTATCATCCCCCATTGCTGTGGTTTCTGTGGATGGCTCCCCTTTGAAGAATATTACTCTCAAGGTCAGTGAATTTCCTCTCACTATTAATGGTGTTCACCATGAGAAATTGGATTTGGTAGTGTTGAATAACTTGCCTTCTCCAGTAATATTGGGTTTGCCCTGGTTAAAATTTCACAATCCTGTACTGGATTGGTCTACCAATGAAATTAAATCCTGGAGCCATAAATGTTATGACAAGTGTTGTAACGGGCGTATTGCAGCTTTGGATAGGGGAGAATTGCCTGTTCCTATTCAGGATTTTTGGAGAGTTTTTTCTGAGAAGGAATCGCAGGTTTTGCCTCCCCATAGAGACTATGATTGTTCTATTGAATTTGTCCCTGGAGCGACTCTTCCTAAGAGTCGTTTATTTAACCTTACTATTCCTGAGAGGAAGGCTTTGGAGGAATACATACAGACAAGTTTGGCCGCCGGTCACATTAGGCCCTCTAAGTCTCCTGTGGCGGTTGGATTTTTTTTTGTAAAAAAAAAGGACGGCGGTTTACGTCCTTGTCTGGATTTTCGTGAGATTAACAAAATTACGGTACGCAATCCTTACCCACTGCCATTGATTCCTGATCTGTTTAACCAGTTATTGGGGGCCAAGTGGTTCTCTAAAATTGACCTTAAGGGGGCATACAATCTGTTGCGCATGAAGGAGGGTGATGAATGGAAGACTGCTTTTAACACTCCTGTGGGTCATTTTGAGAATCTGGTTATGCCTTTTGGTCTTACTAATGCTCCAGCATTTTTTCAGAATCTGATTAATGACATCCTTAGACCTTTGATCGGTAAAAATGTGGTTGTGTATTTGGATGACATTTTGATTTATTCGCCAGATCTGGAGTCTCATTGGCGGAGCGTGCGTGAGGTATTACAGTTATTAATGGACAATTTGCTTTTTGCTAAGCTGGAGAAATGTGAGTTCGCTGTACAGAGAATTAGTTTTTTGGGCTACATTATCTCCAGCAAAGGTTTTGAGATGGATCCGGTTAAGGTTCAGGCTGTGCAGGAATGGCCTAGGCCTATTGGTTTGAAATCGATACAGAGGTTTTTGGGTTTCGCCAATTACTATAGAAAATTCATAAAAAATTTTTCTAGTATTGTCAAACCTCTGACTGATCTCACCAGGAAAGGTGCTGATGCGGTTCAATGGTCTTCTGAGGCCATTGAAGCTTTTGTGTATCTCAAGGAGAGGTTCACCTCTGCTCCCATCCTTATGCAGCCTGATGTTACTAGGCCGTTTTTGGTTGAGGTTGATGCTTCCTCTGTGGGGGTTGGCGCAGTATTGTCTCAGGATAACGGGGATGGATTACATCCCTGTGCCTTTTTTTCAAAAAAATTTTCGGAGACTGAATTGAATTACGATATTGGTAATCGGGAATTATTGGCTATTAAACTCGCATTTGAACACTGGCGCCACTTCTTGGAAGGTGCGGAATTTCCCGTTCAGGTTCTTACGGATCATAAAAATCTGATATATCTTGATGCTGCCAAGCGCCTGAATGCCCGTCAGGCTAGGTGGGCACTGTTTTTCTCGCGGTTTAATTTCTCCGTTACTTACATCCCTGGTACTAAGAATGTTAAGGCGGATGCCTTGTCTCGCAGTTTTTCTCCCATAGTCGGTGCTGAGAAAGAGGAAAACATTTTACAAGAAGGTGTTGTGATAGCTGCTTTAGACTCCGTTTTGGAAGATGAGATTCTTAAAGCACAGGAGAATGCCCCATCTAACACTCCTCATGGGAGGTTGTTTGTGCCTGGGACCTTTAGGAGAGATTTGTTTGTTGAGTGTCACGAATCTCGGTTGGCAGGTCGTCCCGGAATCTCTGAGACCAAGAGACTGGTGGGTCGCAGTTTTTGGTTGCCTGGATGGCAGAAGAAAGTCATTAAGTGGGTGCGCCAATGTACTATATGTGCTAGATCTAAGTCCTCACATACTCCTGCTGCGGGGTTACTTTGTCCTTTGGAGGTCCCCAGTGCTCCTTGGACACATTTGGCTATGGACTTTATAACTGACCTTCCCCCCTCTGAGGGTTTTACTGTCATCTGGGTGGTCGTAGACCGTTTTAGCAAGATGTGTCACTTGGTTCCCTTCGTCAAACTGCCCTGCGCTAAAACTCTCGCTAAGGCCTTTGTCAAGGAAATTGTCAGACTTCATGGCGTTCCTACTGACATTGTTTCTGATAGGGGTCCTCAGTTCATGGCTCGTTTTTGGCGTGCCTTTTGTGACAGGTTGGGAATTCATTTGTCGTTTTCGTCCGGATATCATCCTGAATCTAATGGCCAGACAGAAAGGAAAAACCAGGATGTTGAGCAGTTCTTGCGTTGTTTTGTGGCAGACAATCAAGAGGGGTGGTCTGAGTTTCTGCCACTTGCCGAATTTGCTCTGAACAATCATACATCTTCTTCTGCTGGTTGTTCGCCTTTTTTTTGTTGTTCTGGGAGACATCCGTCGTTTCGGTCGTTCTCCAAGTTGGGATCTGCCGTGCCTGAGGAGGAGAATTTTTCCGGTGATTTGGAAAGAGTTTGGACGGATGTGCGTGGTAATCTTCAGGAGGCCAACAGAAAATCTAAAGACTACTTTGATAGGAAACGACAGGAGGTTTTGTTCGCTGTTGGTGACATGGTTTGGTTGTCCTCTAGGAATCTGCGGTTGAGGATTCCTTCTAAGAAATTGGGTCCCAAGTTTGTAGGGCCCTTTAAGGTGCTTCAGGTTGTCAACCAATCTGCTGTTAGGTTGGAGGTTCCTACCTCCTGGAGAATTAATCCGGTCTTTCATGTCTCTCTGTTAAAAAAAGCTGTTGTGTCGGATGGTGACGCCTCTGCCTCTGTTCCTCCGGTGGTGGAGGACGGGGAATATGAAATTTCTCGCATCCTTGACTCTAGACGGTATAGAGGTAGTTTGCAGTATCTTGTGGCCTGGAAAGGTTTCGGACCCGAGGATAACTCTTGGGTGAGGTCAGATGATGTTTCCGCGTCCAGACTTATCAGAGCGTTTCACAGGAGATTTCCTGATAAGCCTGGTCCTAGGGGATCCGGAGGATCCTCTTAGAAGGGGGGGTACTGTTAGAACCTTGCTGTTAGGTTTTTTTTCCTTTGCTGGTCACATGACCTTGTTGGCCTATTTAATCCTGCTCCGCCCTTCTGGCTTGGCTGGACTTCATTGTATATCTACTTTCTAGCTAGCCTGTGCTCTGTATCTTGCTCTGTTAGTTTGCTTGGTCTACGGACCTCTATGTTCTATCTATTTTGTTTGTTCGTCTGTCTGCTACTATTTCTGTTAGGAGGTGTCCCATATTCCTCCCAGTCCTTAGTACTTGTAGGGATTCCCTCCCCACATCTATAGGTCTCCGTACAGACTAGATTAGGACTTTAGCAGGTCTGATCGCAGGATCAGGTTCCCTGTTACATCGTAGGGATTCAGCTGAGTCCTATAGTAGGGACAGATCTCCTCTCTTTCCTTAGCTTTGGTAGCAGAACATAACAGGCAGCTGCAGAGCTCGCCCTGACTGAGAAGATTTCTTACCGGACCCGGAGTCCGAGGCTGTGGGGACTAACTCCTACCCAGCAGCAGAATCCGTCAGGCAGGGGATTTCAGGTCCTCTGGCCAAGAAACCCGAAGGCACGGTCACACGCATGGGACCAGCACCGCCGTCGTGGAGCGGAAGCTACTAGAAGGCCCCGAGTCACCGGCCATACGGGTGAGCACCACACGGCACACTCAGGGACGTGGGCTACTTATACCCGCTTCTAGCAAGGTAGCCAGAAGAGTATCGTTAGTTTGGGAGGCCTACAACTCCGCCTGGCCAGGGGAGATCCCATCTGCTCAAGGACTGACCAGGCCCCAATCGCTAGCCAGTACTCCGGGAGGGTCTATCGTTGTCACCAGTAAAGACCCTGAACTACACCGTACCGTCTCTGAGTGGTTCCTGCTACCCCCATCATCCACGTCGGCTGCCCTGAGGCCATACCCCTCCCGTTGGGGGTTATACTATCACGCTGCACAATCCTACCACCGGCCTCAGCGGTCTGCCCTGCAGCAGCAGCTCCTTAGCTGTACTCAACGGGTGGCGTAGTCGTCCAACATCTATCGCTAATACAGCGCCACTTAGTCTGACTCCCTGGGCACGGACCGGATCACCGCCACGAGACTACAACCCTCAAGAGATCCGGCTCCGGGTAAGCTCCCGCGTGCGCAACGCAGCGCGACACAGGCCCAGGGGCGCGTCATGTACATACATTACATTCCTGATCCTGAGTTACCTCCTGTATTATACTCCAGAGCTGCACCCACTATTCTGCTGGTGCTGTCACTGTGTACATACATTACATTACTGATCCTGAGTTACATCCTGTATTATACTCCAGAGCTGCACCCACTATTCTGCTGGTGCAGTCACTGTGTACATACATTACATTCCTGATCCTGCGTTACCTCCTGTATTATACTCCAGAGCTGCACTCACTATTCTGATGGTGCAGTCATTGTGTACATACATTACATTACTGATCGTGTATTGATCCTGAGTTACATCCTGTATTATACTCCAGAGCTGCACTCACTATTCTGCTGGTGCAGTCACTGTGTACATACATTACATTACTGATCCTGTACTGATCCTGAGTTACATCCTGTATTATACTCCAGAGCTGCACTCACTAGTCTGCTGGTGCTGTCACTGTGTACATACATTACATTACTGATCTTGAGTTACATCCTGTATTATACTCCAGAGCTGCACTCACTATTCTGCTGGTGGAGTCACTGTGTACATACATTACATTACTGATCCTGTACTGATCCTGAGTTACATCCTGTATTATACTCCAGAGCTGCACTCACTATTCTGCTGGTGCAGTCACTGTGTACATACATTACATTACTGATCCTGTACTGATCCTGAGTTACATCCTGTATTATACTCCAGAGCTGCACTCACTAGTCTGGTGGTGCTGTCACTGTGTACATACATTACATTACTGATCTTGAGTTACATCCTGTATTATACTCCAGAGCTGCACTCACTATTCTGCTGGTGGAGTCACTGTGTACATACATTACATTCCTGATCCTGAGTTACCTCTTGTATTATACTCCAGAGCTGCACTCACTATTCTGCTGGTGCTGTCACTGTGTACATACATTACATTCCTGATCCTGAGTTACCTCCTGTATTATACTCCAGAGCTGCACCCACTATTCTGCTGGTGCTGTCACTGTGTACATACATTACATTACTGATCATGAGTTACCTCCTGTATTATACTCCAGAGCTGCACTCACTATTCTGCTGGTGCAGTCACTGTACATACATTACATTACTGATCCTGTACTGATCCTGAGTTACATCCTGTATTATACTCCAGAGCTGCACTCACTATTCTGCTGGTGCAGTCACTGTGTACATACATTACATTACTGATCATGAGTTACCTCCTATATTATACTCCAGAGCTGCACTCACTATTCTGCTGGTGCAGTCACTGTACATACATTACATTACTGATCCTGTACTGCTCCTGAGTTACCTCCTGTATTATACTCCAGAGCTGCACTCACTATTCTGCTGGTGGAGTCACTTTGTACATACATTACATTACTGATCCTGTACTGATCCTGAGTTACCTCCTGTATTACACTCCAGAGCTGCACCCACTATTCTGCTGGTGCTGTCACTGTGTACATACATTACATTCCTGATCCTGAGTTACCTCTTGTATTATACTCCAGAGCTGCACTCACTATTCTGCTGGTGCTGTCACTGTGTACATACATTACATTCCTGATCCTGCGTTACCTCCTGTATTATACTCCAGAGCTGCACTCACTATTCTGCTGGTGCAGTCACTGTGTACATACATTACATTACTGATCCTGAGTTACATCCTGTATTATACTCCAGAGCTGCACTCACTATTCTGCTGGTGCTGTCACTGTGTACATACATTACATTCCTGATCCTGAGTTACCTCCTGTATTATACTCCAGAGCTGCACGCACTATTCTGCTGGTGCTGTCACTGTGTACATACATTACATTCCTGATCCTGCGTTACCTCCTGTATTATACTCCAGAGCTGCACTCACTATTCTGCTTGTGCAGTCACTGTGTACATACATTACATTACTCATCCTGTACTGCTCCTGAGTTACCTCCTGTATTATACTCCAGAGCTGCTCTCACTATTCTGCTGGTGGAGTCACTGTGTACATACATTACATTACTGATCCTGTACTGATCCTGAGTTACCTCCTGTATTATACTCCAGAGCTGCTCTCACTATTCTGCTGGTGGAGTCACTGTGTACATACATTACATTACTGATCCTGTACTGATCCTGAGTTACATCCTGTATTATACTCCAGAGCTGCACTCACTATTCTGCTGGTGTAGTCACTGTGTACATACATTACATTACTGATCCTGAGTTACCTCATGTATTATACCCCAGAGCTGCACTCACTATTCTGCTGGTACAGTCACTGTGTTCATACATTACATTACTGATCCAGTACTGATCCTGAGTTACATCCTGTATTATACTTCAGAGCTACATTCACTATTCTGCTGGTGGAGTCACTGTGTACATACATTACATTACTGATCCTGTACTGATCCTGAGTTACATCCTGTATTATACTCCAGAGCTGCACCCACTATTCTGCTGGTGCTGTCACTGTGTACATACATTACATTACTGATCATGAGTTACCTCCTGTATTATACTCCAGAGCTGCACTCACTATTCTGCTGGTGCAGTCACTGTACATACATTACATTACTTATCCTGTACTGATCCTGAGTTACATCCTGTATTATACTCCAGAGCTGCACTCACTATTCTGCTGGTGCAGTCACTGTGTACATACATTACATTACTGATCATGAGTTACCTCCTATATTATACTCCAGAGCTGCACTCACTATTCTGCTGGTGCAGTCACTGTACATACATTACATTACTGATCCTGTACTGATCCTGAGTTACATCCTGTATTATACTCCAGAGCTGCACTCACTATTCTGCTGGTGCAGTCACTGTGTACATACATTACATTACTGATCATGAGTTACCTCCTGTATTATACTCCAGAGCTGCACTCACTATTCTGCTGGTGGAGTCACTGTGTACATACATTACATTACTGATCCTGTACTGATCCTGAGTTACCTCCTGTATTACACTCCAGAGCTGCACCCACTATTCTGCTGGTGCTGTCACTGTGTACATACATTACATTCCTGATCCTGAGTTACCTCTTGTATTATACTCCAGAGCTGCACTCACTATTCTGCTGGTGCTGTCACTGTGTACATACATTACATTCCTGATCCTGAGTTACCTCCTGTATTATACTCCAGAGCTGCACCCACTATTCTGCTGGTGCTGTCACTGTGTACATACATTACATTCCTGATCCTGCTTTACCTCCTGTATTATACTCCAGAGCTGCACTCACTATTCTGCTGGTGCAGTCACTGTGTACATACATTACATTACTGATCCTGAGTTACATCCTGTATTATACTCCAGAGCTGCACTCACTATTCTGCTGGTGCTGTCACTGTGTACATACATTACATTCCTGATCCTGAGTTACCTCCTGTATTATACTCCAGAGCTGCACTCACTATTCTGCTGGTGCTGTCACTGTGTACATACATTACATTCCTGATCCTGAGTTACATCCTGTATTATACTCCAGAGCTGCACTCACTATTCTGCTTGTGCAGTCACTGTGTACATACATTACATTACTCATCCTGTACTGCTCCTGAGTTACCTCCTGTATTATACTCCAGAGCTGCACTCACTATTCTGCTGGTGCAGTCACTGTGTACATACATTACATTACTGATCCTGTACTGATCCTGAGTTACATCCTGTATTATACTCCAGAGCTGCACTCACTATTCTGCTGGTGCAGTCACTGTGTACATACATTACATTGCTGATCCTGAGTTACCTCCTGTATTATACTCCAGAGCTGCACTCACTATTCTGCTGGTACAGTCACTGTGTTCATACATTACATTACTGATCCAGTACTGATCCTGAGTTACATCCTGTATTATACTTCAGAGCTGCACTCACTATTCTGCTGGTGGAGTCACTGTGTACATACATTACATTACTGATCCTGTACTGATCCTGAGTTACATCCTGTATTATACTCCAGAGCTGCACTCACTATTCTGCTAGTGCAGTCACAGTGTACATACAGTTAGGTCCATATATATTTGGACAGAGACAACATTTTTCTAATTTTTGTTCTAGACATTACCACAATGAATTTTAAACAAAACAATTCAGATGCAGTTGAAGTTCAGACTTTCAGCTTTCATTTGAGGGTATCCACATTAAAATTGGATGAAGGGTTTAGGAGTTTCAGCTCCTTAACATGTGCCACCCTGTTTTTAAAGGGACCAAAAGTAATTGGACAATTGACTCCAAGGCAATTTCATGGACAGGTGTGGGCTATCCTTTCGTTATGTCATTCTCAATTAAGCAGATAAAAGCCCTAGAGTTGATTTGAGGTGTGGTGCTTGCATTTGGAAGGTTTTGCTGTGAAGTAAACATGCGGTCAAAGGAGCTCTCCATGCAGGTGAAACAAGCCATCCTTAAGCTGCAAAAACAGAAAAAAACCATCCGAGAAATTGCTACAATATTAGGAGTGGTAAAATCTACAGTTTGGTACATCCTGAGAAAGAAAGAAAGCACTGGTGAACTCATCAATGCAAAAAGACCTGGGCGCCCACGGAAGACAACAGTGGTGGATGATCGTAGAATAATCTCCATGGTGAAGAGAAACCCCTTCACAACAGCCAACCAAGTGAACAACACTCTCCAGGAGGTAGGCGTATCAATATCCAAATCTACCATAAGACTGTGTGCCCACGTAGCGTTTTTCAAGCGTTTATGCTGCGGAATTTCCGCAGCATAAACGCTTGTGAAACGCTAGGTAATCCGCACCCCATGGTCCCCAAGGGGATTCCGCATGTTCTATGCACATGCTGCAGATTTTTCCGCAGCGTTTATGCTACGTACAAAAATCCGCAGCATGTCATTTAATTTTGCGGAAGCGCAGCGGAACTCCCGCCATTGACTTATCATAGAATCATAGAATCATAGAATGGTAGAGTTGGAAGGGACCTCCTGGGTCATCTGGTCCAACCCCCTGCTCAAAGCAGGATTCACTAGATCATCTCAGACAGATGTCTGTCCAGCCTCTGTTTGAAGACGTCCATTGAAGGGGAACTCACCACCTCTCGTGGCAGCCTGTTCCACTCATTAATCACCCTAACTGTCAAAAAGTTTTTTCTAATATCTAATCTGTGTCTCCTCCCATTTAGTTTCATCCCATTGCTTCTAGTCTTTCCTTGTGCAAATGAGAATAAAGATGATCCTTCTACAATGTGACAGCCCTTGACATATTTGTAGACAGCTATTAAGTCTCCTCTCAGTCTTCTTTTTTGCAAGCTAAACATTCCCAAATCCTGCAACCGTTCCTCATAGGACATGGTTTGCAGACCAGTCACCATTCTGGTCGCTCTTCTCTGAACTTGCTCCAGTTTGTCTATGTCTTTTTTAAAATGTGGTGCCCAAAACTGTACACAGTATTCCAGATGAGGTCTGACCAAAGAGGAGTAAAGACCGATAATGACTTCACGTGATCTAGACTGTATGCTTCTGTTAATACATCCCAGAATTGTATTTGCCTTTTTTGCTGCTGCATCACACTGTTGACTCATGTTCAGTCTATGATCTATTAGTATACCTAAGTCTTTTTCACATGTACTGTTGCTTAGCTCTATTCCTCCCATTCTGTATATGCTTTTTTCATTTTTATTGCCCAGATGTAGTACTTTGCATTTTTCCCTGTTAAAAACCATTCTGTTGGTTGCTGCCCACTGCTCCAGTTTATTTAGGTCTTTTTGAATCCTCTCTCTCTCTTCTCTAGTATTAGCTATCCCTCCTAGCTTTGTGTCATCAGCAAATTTAATCAGTTTACCCTCAATTCCTTCATCTAAATCATTGATAAAGATGTTGAACAATACAGGTCCCAGGACGGAGCCCTGTGGTACCCCACTTGAGACATTCATCCAGCTGGATGTGAAGCCATTTACAACCACCCTTTGAGTCCGATCACTAAGCCAGTTATGAATCCACCTAACAGTTGCCTGGTCCATTGCATACTTGGTCATTTTTTCAATAAGGATGGTGTGAGATACTTTGTCAAATGCTTTGCTGAAGTCAAGATATACTATATCTACAGCATTTCCCTGATCCACCCAGTCAGTGATTCTGTCATAGAAGGAAATTAAGTTAGTCTGACATGACTTGTTAGTTACAAACCCATGCTGACTCTGGTTAATCACTTCATTCTTATCCATGTACTTACATACATGTTGTTTAATAATTTGTTCAAAGATCTTTCCTGGTATAGAAGTCAGACTCACCGGCCTATAGTTCCCTGGGTCCACCTTCTTCCCCTTTTTGAAGATAGGAACAACATTTGCTCTTCTCCAGTCTTCTGGGACTTCTCCTGTTCTCCAAGAATTTTCAAAGATTATGGAGAGTGGTTCTAAAATTTCTTCTACGATCTCCTTCAGTACTCTGGGGTGTAATTCATCTGGACCTGGAGACTTGAACTCATTTATGTTAGCTAAATATTCCCTCACAATCTTTCTGTTTACAGATAACTTGGATTCCTCTATTCCTCTAAAAGGACAGTGAAGATCAGTTGATGTTACATTTTCTTTCTGAGAGAAAACAGATGCAAAATAGGAATTAAAAAGTTCGGCCTTCTCAACATCCTCTCTTACCATTTCTCCATTTTCATCCTGTAAAAATCCTATAGCATCTTTGACTTTTCTTTTACTTTTGACATACCCCCAAAATCCTTTTTTATTGCTTTTGACATCTCTTGCAAGCCTTAATTCATTGTCAGCTTTAGCTAACCTGATACGTGCCCTACAGGATCTGCAGACTGCATTATAATCTTCTTTAGATATGCCTCCCTCTTTCCATTTAATAAACATTTCTTTCTTTCTTTTTAGCATGTGTTTAAGTTCTGTGTTCATCCATCCTGGTTTCCTTAAATGCTTCCCATTCTTCCTACTTTTCGGGATTGTTAACGATTGTGCTTTGAGAATCTCATTTTTAAAAATTTCCCATCCTTCCTGGACATTTTTGTCCTTAAGGACATCCAGCCATTGGATCCCTCCTATTCTCTTTCTGAGTCTCTTAAAATCTGCCTTTCTAAAATCTAACCTTGAAGTTTGAGTCTTCACATGTCTTCCTCCTCTAGTTATCCAAAATTCTATAATAGCATGATCGCTGCCTCCTAGGGTCCCAGCCACCTTTACCTCCTCAACCATTTCCTCCCTGTTTATAAGGATTAGATCCAAAGTAGCAGATCCCCTTGTTTTCTCCCCTACCTTTTGGAAGATAAAGTTGTCAGCAAGAGAGGATAAGAATTTGCTTGACCTGTTAGTTTTACTTGAGAGAGATTCCCAACAAATGTCTGGATAGTTGAAATCTCCCATGACCACTACGTCATATTTTTTGGAGAACTTGGTCATTTGATACATAAAGAGTTCATCCATATCTTCAGCTTGCCCAGGTGGCCTGTAGTAAATGCCTACAATGGTGTCCTTTCCGTTGTTCTCTCCTTGTATTCTTACCCAAACAGTTTCCACAGAACTCCCAGTCTCTGAAGCTTCAATCTCTGTGCAGATATACGCTTTTCTAACATACAATGCAACACCTCCTCCTCGTTTATCAATTCTGTTTCTTGCAAATAAGTTGTATCCTTTTAGCCTTTTATTCCAATCATGTGTATCGTCCCACCAAGTTTCAGTGATTCCAATGACATCATATTTCTTTTCCTGCATTAGTAGTTCCAATTCTCCTTGTTTGTTGCCCATGCTTTGTGCATTTGTATAAAAACATTTTAGTTTGTGATTGGTTTCTCTTCCTCCCATATTTTTATTATTTAAATTGTTTTGTCTTTGTTCTTCCTTTCCACTTCCAGTAGCAGAGATCTCAATAGTATTTGTCAGCTGTATGGCTTTTTCTGGCCTTTTGCTTCCCTTCCCACATTGTTCTAGTTTAAAGCTCTCCTGATGAGTGTAGCAAGGCGACTTCCAAATACATGTTTTCCAGTCTTCGTAAGGTGCACCCCATCTCTAGCAAGTAGTCCATCGTATAGGTAATTCATTCCGTGATCCAGAAATCCAAATCCTTGTTGACGGCACCATCGACGTAGCCAGTTGTTCACCTGTAGAATCTTATTCCACCTCATTGTTCCATGGCCATCCACTGGGAGGATGGATGAGAAGACCACCTGCGCTCCCAATTCTTTCACTTTCTTGCCTAAGTCTTCAAAGTCACTGCAGATGGTTTCCAGGTCCTTTCTTGCGGTGTCATTTGTCCCCACATGTATTAGCAGGAATGGGTAGTGATCTGTAGGTCTGAAGAGTCTTGATATCCTGTCAGACACATCTTTAACTTTTGCTCCTGGAAGACAGCACATTTCTCTTGAGGTTATGTCTGGTCTGCAGATAGCGGCCTCTGTTCCTCTTAACGGGAATCCCCCATGACCACCACTCTCCGTTTTTTCTTCACAACATTCTTCTTTCTCCATCCAGGAGGATTCTGAGGGCTTACAAGGTTATTCATTGCTGGCAAAGTCTTATCTTGCTGTATTTCTTCATGGTTCTCCTGCGTGAGAGCCTGGTACTGGTTCCTGAGCAGTATGGGTGCTGACTGCCTCTCGATCCTCCTGCTTCTGTGGGTCACATGCTTCCATTCCTCTGTTTCGTCAGGTGCAGTTCGAATTTCTTCTCTTTCTGAATCATGAAGAGATAATTCTGCTCTGTCTAAGAACTCTTCACCTTCCTTAATGATTTTCAAGGTAGTTAACCTCTCTTCTAGATTTCGCAACTTTTCCTCCAACAGGGACACAAGCTTGCATTTCTGGCATGTGAAGTTTGGCTTTTCCACTGGCAAGTCTGTGAACATGTAGCAGGATATGCAGCTCACCAAATGGCTCCTGGACTCTTCCATGTTCTTACTGTTAATGTTCTGAAAACAGTGAAAAAAGCTTAAAAAAAAAAAGCTTCAAAATGCACGCGCCGGTTTACCGATGTCCTCTTTTCAGCTCCAACAGCCAAAATCCAGTGTTCTTTGAGCTCGCGGAGATTCTTCACTTACCCCAAAATGCAGTGGGAATATGCAAATTATCTCCTCAGGACTCCTCCCCTGGTTGCATTGAGACGCATAGAAACCGCGACTGTACATTTTTACAAGCGGCTTCTATGCGTCTCTATGTGCGGATGGTACCCAGTTCTGGAGGAGAGAAGACTCTCATCCAGACCTGGGTACCATTGTACCTGTAAAAAAAGAATAAAATAACAAATAAAGTTTATACTCACCTGTCCGGCGTCTTCTCTCTGAATGCCAGCAGCGCTGAAGGACCTTCGGTGACGTCACAGTCATGTGACCGCAGGCCCTTCACCGCTCTGTCTCGCGATATGCCGGCAGCCGGGAACCAGACAGGAACGAGCGCTGCTGCACACACCGGGGCCTCGGGGGTGAGTATAGCTTTATTTGTTTTCATTTTTACGGTTCACACTGTATAAATCCATGCTGTTTGCATGGATTTATACAGTGTGACCTAGTTGTCAAGCACTTTCCAAGTGATGCTATCGCCTGGAAAGTGCTTGTCAATCTGCATGCGGAAAAGCATGTGAATCCGCATGTGGATCCGCATGTATTCTGCAGGAAAAACGCATGTACAATCCACATGCGTTTTTTTCTGCCAGGGAGATGCAGAAATGCTGCAGAAATTTTCTGCTTCATTTCTGCATCGTGGGCACATAGCCTAAAGAGAAGACTGCATGAAAGTAACTACAGAGGGTTCACTGCACAGTGCAAGCCACTCATAAGCATCAAGAATAAAAAGGCTAGACTGGACTTTGCTAAAAAACATCTAAGAAAGCCAGCACAGTTCTGGAAGAACATTCTTTGGACAGATGAAACCAAGATCAACCTCTACCAGAATGATGGAAAGAGAAAAGTATGGCAAAGGCGTGGTACAGCTCATGATCCAAAGCATACCACATCATCTGTAAAACACGGCGGAGGCAGTGTGATGGCGCGGGCATGCATGGCTGCCAGTGGCACTGGGTCACTAGTGTTTATTGATGATGTGACACAGGACAGAAGCAGCCGAATGAATTCTGATGTATTCAGAGCCATACTGTGTGCACAGATCCAGTCAAAAGCCGCCAAACTGATTGCTCGTCGTTTCCTACTACAGATGGACAATGACTCAAAACATAGAGCCAAAGAAACCCAGGAGTTTATTAAAGCAAAGAAGTGGAATATTATTGAATGGCCAAGTCAGTCACCTGATCTCAACCCAATTGAGCAGCATTTCACTTGTTAAAGACTAAACTTCAGACAGAAAGGCCCACAAACAAACAGCAACTGAAAACCACCGCAGTGAAGGCCTGGGAGAGCATCAAAAAGGAGGAAACACAGCGTCTGGTGACGTCGATGAGTTCAAGACTTCAGAAAGTCATTGCAAACAAAGGGTTTTCAACCAAGTACTAGAAATGAACATTTTATTTACAATTATTTAATCTGTCCAATTACTTTTGGTCCCTTTAAAAACAGGGTGGCACATGTTAAGGAGCTGAAACTCCTAAACCCTTCATCCAATTTTAATGTGGATACCCTCAAATGAAAGCTGAAAGTCTGAACTTCAACTGCATCAGAATTATTTTGTTTAAAATTCATTGTGGTAATGTCTAGAGCCAAAATTAGAAAAATGTTGTCTCTGTCCAAATATATATGGACCTAACTGTACATTACATTACTGATCCTGAGTTACATCCTGTATTATAGCCCAGAGCTGCACTCACTATTCTGCTGGTCCAGTCACTGTGTACATACATTACATTACTGATCCTGAGTTACATCCTGTATTATAGCCCAGAGCTGCACTCACTATTCTGCTGGTGCAGTCACTGTGTACATACATTACATTACTGATCCTGTACTGATCCTGAGTTACATCCTGAATTATACTCCAGAGCTGCACTCACTATTCTGCTGGTGGAGTCACTGTGTACATACATTATATTACTGATCCTGTACTGATCCTGAGTTACATCCTGTATTATACTCCACAGCTGCACTCACTATTCTGCTGGTGCAGTCACTGCAGCTTATCTCTATTCTCTTGTATAAGGATGAGCTGCACTACCAGACCCAGCCTTCGCATAAGAGTGGCGCTGTTCCTTGATTTTTTTTTTTGTATCTTCACGTAGAATAAAAAATGAATATGATATAAATACATCAATAATCCAGCTTATAATAGTAAAAATTCTAATAAAAAATATGTAACTTGTAAACAACGTGGAATGAGGAGGGTTTTTGTCGTTATTATTTTTTTCCTAACATTCTGATTCTAAACAGCTAGATAAATAAACTATGTCGGGAATAAGAGAGACGGGCGGCCGACCAATTAGACCGGGCAGTGGGGGTAGGGGGACATAAAGCAGAAAGCCTCCTTTTGTATATCCAGTGGAGCGCTCTGTTATCACAACAGCCAAAAAAATGATGTTGTTTTTATGTATATGATTATACTGAGTACATCTCCCACCGAGGGGAGCGAAAGCTTTCTGTTTCCATGGTAACAGGTGCCCCGCTGTACGCCGATCCTGTTTGCTTCATGTCAGGCAATATCAACATAATTATACATATATATTAACCCTTTTAACGTCGACTTAGCCTCGGCCCCGCTTCATTTTCTTGCTGTTTTTTATATATTTTTTTAACATTTTGGAACATTTTTACTGGATATAAATTGGTCAGGAGCTACTAAAACTCTGATGATCCACTCGGGGCCTTAGGGGGTACATGTGGCCCATCAAGGTAGGGGGCTACGTATATGGCAATTCTTGGCGATAGGTTTAGAGAAAACTCATCAGACAGGTTCGGACATCCTGAAATGAGTTTCTCGATTCCTTAAACTATTTTCAGTATTTTTAGGGTTGGAGGGGGTAGAAGATTGGGGATGGCCCAAGAATGGAATCAGGTGGAGTCTGAAAGACCGGTGGCTACAGACATAAATTCCTCCTGGGGTGTGTGGCTCAAAAACAACATTTTTGCCCTTTTATGACTCCCCCACGCGTCTCCTTAAAGGGAATTTATCACCAGGACCAAACTTGTCAATTTCTACTTAGTTTATTCCCGCTGTTCTCCTGAGTATTACGCTTTTTACGTTTTTTAAATCCGCCATATGGTTCCAGAGATAGGGGCCTTTTTTTATTTAGAACTTCTTATATAGCCTTTACTATGGGGGGTGTGGCTCATCTGGTATTTATGCAAAGCAGGCTAAAGACACGCCCCAGAGGAGCCTGTATTCCGCCATAAAAAGTAGTACTAAATAAAAAGGCCCATATCTCTGGAACCGTATGGTGGATTTAGGAAAAACAAAAACCAGAATACTCTGGTTAACTGCAGGAATAAAGTAATAGCAAAAACTGGACACTTTTTGCTGGCTTGATGCTCCCCTTTAAGTGTGCATATAGATGCCAGAAATCCTTCCCGAAGCATTGGCTTCTGGAGACCTTAGTGGAGTCCAGAAGGTCTAGCCTTTTTCCAGGAGCCTCCTGGACATTCTGCAAAGGTTGACATATGATTGTACACATCAATGGACGTCCTCTTCAGAAGTTTTTTCGGGGTGTCGATGATTTCATGTGACAATAGAAATACTGTCTTTTTCCATTCTCTTCCCCAACGGAATATTATCATTGAGGATTCCGTTCATCCGTCTCGCAAAGAACAAACTTGGACTCTGATAGAAATTTCTACTTGCAAACACATCTCGTGTGGGTGACTTCTCCCCCGCGTCGTGTTATGTCTGTCGTTCTCTCAATACTCTTGTTTTCTTCATA
Source organism: Phyllobates terribilis (assembly GCF_046119375.1). Lineage (NCBI taxonomy): Eukaryota > Metazoa > Chordata > Amphibia > Anura > Dendrobatidae > Phyllobates > Phyllobates terribilis. Next base: position 155,805,238 of record NW_027362767.1, on the reverse strand, counting down.
TCCGCTAATATCTCAAGGGTATAAGGAGCTCTGTGTCTACAAACAGCTCCAGTGAGAAAGAACTCTTAGGATGATCATAGAAATTCTCAAACGTCAACTCCCGTCATCACATAAGGAAATCACAGTCAGTGATAAGCCTCAGGTATACAGCTTCCTGTATATCATAACGACCATGGTGGTATAACCCGGGCATCTCCTGTATATAATTATATATGTACAGCTGGTATAACCTGGACATCTCCTGTATATAATTATATATGTACAGCTGGTATAACCTGGACATCTCCTGTATATAATTATATATGTACAGCTGGTATAACCTGGACATCTTCAGTATATAATTATATATGTACAGCTGGTATAACCTGGACATCTCCTGTATATAATTATATATGTACAGCTGGTATAACCTGGGCATCTCCTGTATATAATTATATATGTACAGCTGGTATAACCTGGGCATCTCCTGTATATAATTATATATGTACAGCTGGTATAACCTGGGCATCTCCTGTATATAATTATATATGTGCAGCTGGTATAACCTGGGCATCTCCTGTATATAATTATATATCTACAGCTGGTATAACCTGGGCATCTTCTGTATATAGTTATATATGTACAGCTGGTATAACCTGGGCATCTTCTGTATATAATTATATATGTACAGCTGGTATAACCTGGGCATCTCCTGTATACATAATTATATATGTACAGCTGGTATAACCTGGGCATCTCCTATATATAATTATATAGATACAGCTGGTATAACCTGGACATCTCCTGTATATAATTATATATGTACAGCTGGTATAACCTGGGCATCTTCTGTATATAATTATATATGTACAGCTGGTATAACCTGGACATCTCCTGTATATAATTATATATGTGCAGCTGGTATAACCTGGGCATCTCCTGTATATAATTATATATGTACAGCTGGTATAACCTGGGCATCTTCTGTATATAGTTATATATGTACAGCTGGTATAACCTGGGCATCTCCTGTATACATAATTATATATGTACAGCTGGCATAACCTGGGCTTCTCCTGTATACATAATTATATATGTACAGCTGGTATAACCTGGGCTTCTCCTGTGTATAATCACCTAGTCACCCGAGCATTCTTCCCCTTTCTTTCCCTCATCGAACTCAGCGGTGTATGATCTGACACTAGCCTGAATTTTCGGTTCAATAGGTAGTACCTCAGGGTGTCAATTGCCCACTTGATGGCCAGGCACTCCTTTTTCACAATGTTATAGTTTTTCTCACAGTTAGAGAGCTTTCTACTCAAGTACAGGATGGGATGTTTCTCCCCATTCACTTCTTGGGACATCAAGAAAGGCCGTACTCAGCCCCTGGCTTCAGAGGGAGGCCGGCATGACAGGGTTAATGCGGGATAAAAGGGGGGGAGGGCTTATTGAAGTGGGGTGTGAATAGGGTTCGGGCAAGGTACTTATGTTGGATTTGGTTGGTGAGGATTGTAGGGGAGGGTATTTTAAGGGGCAGGGGCACTTGTAGGGGAGGAGTAGGGTATATAAGGGACGACCATTTGGGATTTGGCAGCCATTTTAGGTTGCCATCATCCCATACATATCATCTGTGCCAGGATGGAGGCCATTGATGTCATGCTGCAGCAGCTGCTGGTCGCTGCTGGTCTGAATGGGGCGAATTTGTTGCAGGCATCGGTCCAAAGCCTGCTTGGGGGTACTGGAGCTAGTAATGCTTCACCAGCTCCTGAGCCACGTCGGCCGCGGAGGACTAGGCCTCCGGTGCGCCTTAGTCCCGAGGAAACCCCCAGGGTCCGGCGGCGAGTTATGAGCCCCTCTAGGGAACCTCCGGTCAGGAGTAGGGCCCGCACTGCTGCGGCCCGTACTTCCCTCTCCGGGAGGAATCCACCTTCACGCCGGGACCTGCATCAGGAGGAGGTGTCGGCCTCCTCCTCTACAGCACGGAGTGGCAAAACAGCTGGACCTGGTGCGGCAGACCCCAGGCCGTAGCAGGGGCCTGCTCGGCGCAGCGAGGTGAGGAGGGCGCGAGGACGGGGGCCTAACCTGGGGGCCCCTCAGCGCGGGAGCGGCGCCGATCGCACGGCCGGCTCCGCCCATCCTCCTGCGGTCCGGGCTGCAGGGAGAGTGGAATCAGCAGCGGGTGGTCAGGATCCGGCCGGCTCCACCGACAATGCAGGCTCCGCCCACAGCGCGGCGACTGTCAATCTGGCTCTTAGTTGCCGGCAGCAGGCGTCTGGCTCTGCGGATGGGGGGGTAGGCAGCAGCACACATGAAGACGTGGGATCGACACACGGGCAGCACAGTGCTGGCCCAGCCCCCTTATCAGATATATCAGCAGTGCATGACATTAGCCAGGCTGGCTGCAGTCATTGGTCGGCTCACTCCCCACAAGATGTGGGGTCGGGATCAGGGCGCTTAATGGGGCAGCAGGCTGCTGGCCCTTCAGGTCTCCCTTTTACAACATATGGTGGTATAACCTGGGCTTCTCCTGTATATAATTCTATATGTACAGCTGATAGAACCTGTGTATCTTCTGTATATAATTCTGTATGTCCTGCTGGTATAACCTGGGTATCTTCTGTATATAATTCTGTATGTACAGCTGGTATAACCGGGGCCTTCTGTATATAATTATATATGTACAGCTGATATAACCTTGGCATCTTCTATATATAATTCTATATATACAGCTGGTATAACCTGGGCATATTCTGTATATAATTAGGTATGTACAGCTGGTATAACCTGGATATCTCCTTTGTATAATTATATATGTACAGTTGGTATAACCTGGACATCTTCTATATATAATTATATATGTAGAGATGGTATAGCCTGGATATTTTCTATATACACTGAATACACTTATGTATGTACAGCTGGTATAACCTGGTATCTTCTGTATATGATTATATATGTACAGCTGGTATAACCTGGGATTCTCTAGTATATAATTATATATGTACAGCTAATATATCCTGGGCATCATCTTTATATAATTATATATGTACAGCTGGTATAATCTGGGTATGTCCTGTATATAATTATATGTGTCCAGCTGGTATAACCTGGGCATCTTCTGTATATAATTATGTATGTACAGCTGGTATAACCTGGGTATCTTCTGTATATAATTATATATGTACAGCTGGTATAACCTGGACATCTCCTGTATATAATTATATATGTACAGCTAGTATAACCTGGACATCTCCTGTATATAATTATATATGTACAGCTAGTATAACCTGGGCATCTCCTGTATATAATTATATATGTACAGCTGGTATAACCTGGACATCTCCTGTATACACTTATGTATGTACAGCTGGTATAACCTGGTTATCTTCTGTATATAATATATATTGTGGTAAATCTGCTGCACACGGAGGTAGATTCAGGAACACTGTCTCTTTAAATATTTTGTTGGTTTAGTAAAAAATTACATAAACCAACATAAAGTTCATTAAATCAAACACGGCACTTCTGGCAGAATGGCAAAACAAAAATAACGGTACAGCATAGTCCATATGTCCGCTGGAATCCGGACGCTCAGGGTTTAGCACAACACACGGTTCAGCTTATACAAACACAAGCTCCTCTCCCTGGAGCTTCCCTCTCCAGATACACTAAACAACCCATGATTCCAAAGAGTGGCTTTTTATATACCAGACCACACCCCGGGTGGAGATATGGTGAAAAGCCTCCCACTCGCTCTACAACTGTTTACATAAAACCTAGCTCATTGAAAATGGCTGATTAACCCCTGTCGGCACATAGTGTGCTGGAGAAAAACATCTAGGTTTCACATCACTGAAACTAATAGCGTCAGTGAAACATATCTCCCCTGCAGTATTTTGCCAGTGACTTTGTCACATATCCCCCCCCTCTGCCCAAAGCACCTTCAGTTACCAAATAGGGAAGTCTGGACAGGCCATCTGCATTACCATGTAGCTTCCCTGGCCTGTGCTCCACATGAAAACGAAAGCCCTGGAGGGCTAGAAACCACCTAGTCACCCGAGCATTCTTCCCCTTTCCCTCATCGAACTCAGCGGTGTATGATCTGACACTAGCCTGAATTTTCGGTTCAATAGGTAGTACCTCAGGGTGTCAATTGCCCACTTGATGGCCAGGCACTCCTTTTTCACAATGTTATAGTTTTTCTCACAGTTAGAGAGCTTTCTACTCAAGTACAGGATGGGATGTTTCTCCCCATTCACTTCTTGGGACATCAAGAAAGGCCGTACTCAGCCCCTGGCTTCAGAGGGAGGCCGGCATGACAGGGTTAATGCGGGATAAAAGGGGGGGGGGCTTATTGAAGTGGGGTGTGAATAGGGTTCGGGCAAGGTACTTATGTTGGATTTGGTTGGTGAGGATTGTAGGGGAGGGTATTTTAAGGGGCAGGGGCACTTGTAGGGGAGGAGTGGGGTATATAAGGGATGACCATTTGGGATTTGGCAGCCATTTTAGGTTGCCATCATCCCATACATATCATCTGTGCCAGGATGGAGGCCATTGATGTCATGCTGCAGCAGCTGCTGGTCGCTGCTGGTCTGAATGGGGCGAATTTGTTGCAGGCATCGGTCCAAAGCCTGCTTGGGGGTACTGGAGCTAGTAATGCTTCACCAGCTCCTGAGCCACGTCGGCCGCGGAGGACTAGGCCTCCGGTGCGCCTTAGTCCCGAGGAAACCCCCAGGGTCCGGCGGCGAGTTAGGAGCCCCTCTAGGGAACCTCCGGTCAGGAGTAGGGCCCGCACTGCTGCGGCCCGTACTTCCCTCTCCGGGAGGAATCCACCTTCACGCCGGGACCTGCATCAGGAGGAGGTGTCGGCCTCCTCCTCTACAGCACGGAGTGGCAAAACAGCTGGACCTGGTGCGGCAGACCCCAGGCCGTAGCGGGGGCCTGCTCGGCGCAGCGAGGTGAGGAGGGCGCGAGGACGGGGGCCTAACCTGGGGGCCCCTCAGCGCGGGAGCGGCGCCGATCGCACGGCCGGCTCCGCCCATCCTCCTGCGGTCCGGGCTGCAGGGAGAGTGGAATCAGCAGCGGGTGGTCAGGATCCGGCCGGCTCCACCGACAATGCAGGCTCCGCCCACAGCGCGGCCGCGGCGACTGTCAATCTGGCTCTTAGTTGCCGGCAGCAGGCGGCTGGCTCTGCGGATGGGGGGGTAGGCAGCAGCACACATGAAGACGTGGGATCGACACACGGGCAGCACAGTGCTGGCCCAGCCCCCTTATCAGATATATCAGCAGTGCATGACATTAGCCAGGCTGGCTGCAGTCATTGGTCGGCTCACTCCCCACAAGATGTGGGGTCGGGATCAGGGCGCTTAATGGGGCAGCAGGCTGCTGGCCCTTCAGGTCTCCCTTTTACAACATATGGTGGTCAGCAAGGATCGGATGGAGGTCGTCAGCAACAGGATTCAGGATCAGCGTCTGCTGGGTTAACAGCACCTAGGCAGCCAGGTGAGTCGTCGCTAATTTTTCCTTTCAGGCCCCCGTTACCTTCTTTGGCGTTTAACGGTCAGGACATTTCTGGGGAGGTTAGCGGGGGTATTGGTATGCTGATGGAGGCTTTAAGGGATTTAGCTTCACTATTGGGGATGGGGACGAATACGCCACAAGGCATAGCGTCGCCTACTCCTGCGTGGCTGGGTAATTTTCAATCGGCCCAGTCGGGACATAGCGGGATGGGTTGGAATAACGCTGAGTTTTTGAGGGGTTCTAATACAGCGGGCGCAGGGGGAGGAAATCCATCAATGTGTGAAGCTAGCTCGGGGGTACCAGGATCAACACAGGCTGTGGGGGGCGAAGGCGAGAAGGACAAAGATGACAATGTAAGGCTAGACGATATGGAAAGAGGGGAAGTATATGTTTGTTTTGAAGGGCCTTTGGGGGCACATTTGAAGACCGAGGTGAGGAAAAAAATATGGAAAGGAGAATATGTAGAAATATCCTCTTTACTCCCATTGGAACGTTTTAACCTAGACAGGGTTATAAAGGATGATTCCAAAAAAGAGGATGAAGAGAAACAAAGGTACCGGCTGATACCACGGACCTTTACGAACTGGTTACAGGCCGTTGCAATACTAGCCAGTGTGATAGGCGAGAAAGCTCCAGAAAATTGTTCGGGGCTTTTTTGTTACATGGATGCAATTGGGGAGGCATATAGGGTGTATGGGGGACAGGGGTGGTTATGACTCGCCCCCTGGGCCGTTGGGGCACGCGGATCCGGGCGATAGGGGAACGATGGGGGTAGTAGTGGCGGCCCGGTCCCGCGGCTCAGGGTGGTCAGGCCAATGGTAGTCTGCTACGTGCTTCAGATAATGTCCGACTACGCCACCCGTGGATTGCGGTTATTAGGAACCGCCGCTGCAAGGCAGTCCGCTGGGGCTGATGATGGGTGCAGCTGAGGTGATGTGACTCCCCACGGGAAGAGTGCAGCCCCAGGGCAGTGTAGTGGATGTTGGGAGTGATGGTAGTGCGAGTCCCGGTGCTGATAGTGCTGGAGGCGCGAAGGAGCACACAGACAACAAGTTACAGTCCAGGGTCTTTACTCACAGTTCGTTTGTTCCAGGTCACTTCGGCCAGCAGTGACCGCCCGAGCCGTGCTGCGTCCACCAGGTGAGGGGCTCGGTCAACTCCCAGGCAGTTCAGGAGCATGGCACAGGACCCCCTTTTATCCTTTCTCTGGCCTGCCTCACCAGTGACCCACTTTTGTCCAGCTGCCGCGGACCTGTGCGGTTAAACGTGGGCCCCGTCCTCCGCTGTCCTATATGGTGCCTTCCCAGCAGGTTTGATGAGGTGTCGCACCAATATATGATCACGACGACCGGTCTTTGGCTGAGGGTTGTTTCTCCTCCACCAACTTGGGATCCGGTACCCTTAATCTGCCTGACCCTTCACCCTGGATTCTCGTGGGTTCTTAGGGTCCCTTCCACCTTCTTGTTCCTGAGCCCTTCTGTTTCTCTGTCTCTCCTTCTTTGCAGTTCCTTTCTGTTTCTGTTCCTTTCTCTTAGAGCTGAGATGAGCCAGAATCTCAGCTCCCCTTCACCTCCTCCTCGGCCTCTTCTCCAGGCCCACTTCTCCTTCTCCTCTCAGGCCCTGGCCTCTTCCCTAGGCCTGCCTCTGGAGCAGCACTCAGCCTGAGCTGCTGCTCCCTGTCTTCTCCTCTCCACAGAACGAACCTAGATCTAAGATGGTGCCCACCTTTTATACCTCCCTCCGACCATGAGCCCAGGTGACCAGCAACCAGTGGGCTCCTATCTACTCTCAGGAACCGCCCCCTATCTGCCCCTACAGCACTGGGTGTTCCACCCCCCCTCCCCACTCCAGTCAGGGACATGGTCGGTCGTGCCTGCACTTCTGTCTAGTGGGAGCACCGTTGAGCTGTCCCTCGGAAATGGGGTGTGTGTGCTGCATGCAGCTAACTGAGCCCTGGTCCACACTCCATCCTTACCTGGGAGTGGAATATCACACCTCCGGTCTGAGGTGCAATACCCCTGTAGCGGCCGAACCCTCGGGGCGCTACAGTTACATTATGACGAACAATTTAGTCAGAGGAAAGCGGTACGATCTAGTATCCGTTGGGATCATAAGGATATTGCCTTATGGCTGAGGGTAACAGCGCCGAGCAGGAGTGGGCAAACTAACCAGTCCTTTCCTGGGAACAGCAGCGATCTCGACCAGACGGGACACTCGGCAGCTGTGCAAAAAGGGTTATGTTTCCTCTTCAATGAAGGATCTTGTAAATTCGGAAATAAATGTAAATTTAAACACGACTGCTCCTCATGCGGTGGCAGCCATAGCGCATCCAAATGTTTTAGAGGGGGAAAGTTCAGAAGCAACGAGGGTAGTGAAAAGAGGGGTGACACCGGTGCGTCTGGCAGAGATGTAGCTATTCCTAAGTAGATACCCGGACAGGGCGGCGGCCTCAGTAATAGAAGAGGGTTTTGGAGTTGGTTTTAGGATACCGTTTATTGATAGCGAAGTTCAATTTAATGCAAAAAAAATTAAAATCTGCGTTACAGTTTCCTGAGGCGGTTGCGGAAAAATTAGCAAAGGAGGTAGCTTTAGGGAGAATGGCTAGCCCTTTAGTTTCAAAGCCCATAAAGAACTTGCTGGTGTCTCCGCTGGGTATTGTCCAAAAAAAGTAACCGGGTAAATACAGGCTAATTCATCACCTCTCCTTTCCAAAGGGAACATCGGTGAATGATGGTATTGATCCAGACTTGTGTTCGGTGAGTTACACTTCCTTTGATATGGCGGTTAGTTGGGTCCGGTTTTTTGGTAAAGGGGCATTATTGGCAAAGACTGACATAGAGGCGGCTTTTAGATTGTTACCAGTACACCCGGAAAGCGTGCATCTATTGGGTTGCTCTTGGAACGGCAGCATTTTTGTAGACCGGTGTCTCCAAATGGGTTGCTCGCTGTCCTATGTGTACTTTGAAACTTTTAGCACCTTTCTTGAATGGGTTGTTAGGGATGTTTCCGGTCTAAATTCCTGCATCCATTATTTGGATGATTTTTTGTATGTTGGTCCTGCTAATTCTCCTGTCTGTTCTATGTTGTTGCATACAATGGAGAGTGTGGCTAAGAAATTTGGTGTGCCTTTGGCAGTTGAGAAGACCATGGGTCCGGTGACGTCTTTGAGTTTTCTCGAGATTTTAATTGATACATTTAAAATGGAGTGTAGGCTACCCGTTGATAAGGTAGTTGATTTGTTGGGAGAGGTATCGAGAGTTAGAAAGCTACATAAAGTTACATTGCGTGAATTACAGTCTCTTCTCAGAAAATTGAATTTTGTGTGCCATATTATTCCAATGGGCAGGGCATTTTGTAGGCGTTTGTCATTAGCGACGGCAGGAGCGAAATCGCCTCATCACTTCATTAGGTTGCGGAAGGAGTTGCGTGACGATTTGGAAGTTTGGGCTCAGTTTTTGGAGACTTATAACGGCAAGTCGGTTTGGATTGCTCCGGTGGTGAATGCCTGCGAATTGGGATTGTTCATCGAGGTGTCGGGACTGCGTGGTTTCGCTATCTTTTTCCGAGGTAGTTGGATTGAGGAGAAATGGCCAGCGATATGGCGTGATCAGAACTTGTTGGGTAATCATACATTGATCAACCTTTTTCCCATCATGGTCTCTTTGGCTCTATGGGGAGAGTATTTTCAGAACAAAAAAATCTGTTTTTCTTACGAGAACCAAGGGGTAGTTTCTGCTATCAATTCTCTGTCAGCTGCATCGCCATTGGTGGTGAAAATATTGCAAAGGCTGGTGCTGATTAGTTTATTGTTGAACATTTGGATAGTGGCGGAGCTTAAATTGGCCCTTTTAAATCCGATCGTCAATGCTATTTCTCATTCGCAGTGGGATCAGTTCCAGTTGCTGGCACCTCAGGCGTCATCGACAGGTTTGGTATGCCCTCTAGAACTACGGAATCTTCCCTTCGATCTGTAAGGAATCTGATCGGTCAATCCTTATCTACGAGGACCTGGTCTTCATATGAGGTCGCTTGGCAGCTGTGGGAGGAATGGAAATTTGCTATGGGAAACCCTTTAGAAAGCGACAGCCTATTATTATTATTGGTTGGTCATTGCTGGGAGGAAGGTTGGTCGGTGCCAAAAATAAATAATTTCATGGCAGGTTTGGCCTTTGGCTTTAGAATAAGGGGTCTTCCGGACGTAACAAAAGAGATATTGGTTCGCCAAGCGCTAAAAGGTTGGCGGAAGGGTTGGAAGGTGAGAGATTGTAGGCGGCCCATATCATATGGACTATTGTTAACATTGGGGTTGCTTCTCACGTCGGTATGTAAGTCAGCCGTGGGAGATCAGACTATTCCGGTTAGCTTTTTCTCTGTCCTTTTTCGGGGCCTTTCGTTTGGGTAAGTTGGTTAGCCAATCAAGATTCGTCAGTGGGGGTCTTTCAAAAGAGGATGTGAATTTATATTTGGATAGAATAGAGGTATTTCTTCGTTGTTCAAAGACGGATCAATTTAATAAGGGGTGTAAAGTGGTGTTGTTCGCAGTGGCTGGATCTGACATGTGTCCAGTACTCTGTGTAAGAGAATTTGGTTTGGGTTCAGGGGGGCACAAATCACCGTTGTTGGTTCACGAGGATGGCTCTTTTCTATCTCGCTACCAGTTTTTAGCGGTGCTAAAAAAGTGTCTTGAGGCTGGCAGTATCCCACCAAAAGAGTTTAGCGGTCACTATTTCAGGATTGGGGCAGCCACCGAGGCAGCCAGGAGGGGGCTGGGTAACAAGTTAGTCAAGAATATCCGACGGTGGGAATCCATACGGTTTAGGTCTTATATACGCCCGGCTTGGTTGTAGTCAGGAGAATGTTCCGAGTTCTTGTTTGATGTTACCGTTTTCTTAGATTTGTATTTTGTTTGACTTCACAGATGAAAGTCCCCGGCTCGTATGGATTATGGGCCATTCTTTTGTCTTCTGGGCTGCATTACGGGCAGCGGTGAGGCCTGCCGGCCGTCAGTTAGGATTCTTGAAGGATGAAGCCATTCTACGGTAGATTGGGAAACTGGGAATGGTGTGGAGGCAACTCCTGGCTGAATTCCATCACTTTGTGAGGCTTGATCGGGTCCCTAATTTGCTGGTGCTACATTTGGGGGGCAATGACCTGGGTAAGAGGTCTTGTAGGGGACTCATAAAGGACATCAAATTTGATATATTGAGATTGTGGGCAATGTTTTGGTTATTTGGTCTGATATTGCTCCATGACAAGTCTGGCGAGGAGCCCGATCAATTGAGGGAATCAATAGAGCCCGGATGAAAGTAAATAGGGCGGTGACGCTTTTCATGGTACGAAACGGGTACTATTTATCCCTTGACTCGCAGATACCTGCTGTCAAGAAAGGCCGTACTCAGCCCCTGGCTTCAGAGGGAGGCCGGCATGACAGGGTTAATGCGGGATAAAAGGGAGGGGGCTTATTGAAGTGGGGTGTGAATAGGGTTCGGGCAAGGTACTTATGTTGGATTTGGTTGGTGAGGATTGTAGGGGAGGGTATTGTAAGGGGCAGGGGCACTTGTAGGGGAGGAGTGGGGTAAATAAGGGAAGACCATTTGGGGCTTGGCAGCCATTTTAGGTTGCCATCATCCCACACATATCATCTCCCACCCACCCTTTGAATCTTCTGCTGAACAATTTGAGGTAATTCTGAGAACTGTGCTTATTATATTATGTTAATATGCTTTGTCATGGCAGCTGGCATGGGGGGGTCCTCGAAGTTGGTGATCATGGTTAATGGTGGATCAGTGGGGGGGGGCCTCGGGTAGTTCTGGACCCCCCCTACATGGTATTCAGTGGTCGCAGGTGGTTGATCCCATGGGAATGGATCGGAGTGCCCGTGGTTTGGGGAATGTTTCTGTGGCGCCCCTGAGGGTTCAGTCGCCACAGAGGTACTGCACCTCACCCAGAGGTGTGGTGTCTACTTCTCTCAGGTAAGGAGGGAGTGCCGACGGAACCCCAACACCCGCATTCAACACTACACTACTCCAGGCCGGCTGGAAGGGCAAGATGCACTGTGTTCCTGCTGAGCCCTGTCCCTGGCTGGAGTGGGGGGGAACCAAAAGTAGGGGGAACCAGTAGTGGGTGTGGGTGGAGGATGTAGAGTAGGGGAGCACCACTGTAGGAGGTACAGTTATATGAAAAAGTTTGGGCACCCCTATTAATCTTAAGCTTATTGTTTTATAAAAATTGGTGTTTTTGCAACAGCTATTTCAGTTTGATATATGTAATAACTGTTGGACACAGTAATGTTTCTGCCTTGAAATGAGGTTTATTGTACTAACAGAAAATGTGCAATCTGCATTCAAACAAAATTTGACAGGTGCATAAGTATGGGCACCCTTATCATTTTCTTGTTTTAAATACTCCTACCTACTTTTTACTGACTTACTAAAGCACTTTTTTTGGTTTTGTAACCTCATTGAGCTTTGAACTTCATAGCCAGGTGTATGCAATCATGAGAAAAGCTACTTAAAGTGGCCACTTGCAAGTTGTTCTCCTGTTTGAATCTCCTCTGAAGAGTGGCATCATGGGCTCCTCAAAACAACTGTCAAATGATCTGAAAACAAAGATTATTCAACATAGTTGTTCAGGGGAAGGATACAAAAAGCTGTCTCAGAGATTTAACCTGTCAGTTTCCACTGTGAGGAACATAGTAAGGAAATGGAAGAACACAGGGACAGTTCTTGTTAAGGCCAGAAGTGGCAGGCCAAGAAAAACATCAGAAAGGCAGAGAAGAAGAATGGTGAGATCAGTCAAGGACAATCCTCAGACCACCTCCAGAGAGCTGCAGCATCAACTTGCTGCAGATGGTGTCACTGTGCATCGGTCAACTATACAACGCACTTTGCACAAAGAGAAGCTGTATGGGAGAGTGATGCGAAAGAAGCCGTTTCTGCAAGCACGCCACAAACAGAGTCGGCTGAAGTATGCAAAAGCACATTTGGAGAAGCCAATTTCCTTTTGGAAGAAGGTCCTGTGGACTGATGAAACCAAGATTGAGTTGTTTGGTCATACAAAAAGGCGTTATGCATGGCGACAAAAAAACACAGCATTCCAAGAAAAACACTTGCTACCCACAGTAAAATTTGGTGGAGGTTCCATCATGCTTTGGGGCTGTGTGGCCAATGCCGGCACCGGGAATCTTGTTAAAGTTGAGGGACGCATGGATTCCACTCAGTATCAGCAGATTCTTGACAATAATGTTCAAGAATCAGTGACAAAGTTGAAGTTACGCAGGGGATGGATCTTTCAGCAAGACAATGATCCAAAACACCGCTCCAAATCTACTCAGGCATTCATGCAGAGGAACAATTACAATGTTCTGGAATGGCCATCCCAGTCCCCAGACCTGAATATCATTGAACATCTGTGGGATCATTTGAAGAGGGCTGTCCATGCTCGGCGACCATCAAACTTAACTGAACTGGAATTGTTTTGTAAAGAGGAATGGTCAAAAATACCATCATCCAGGATCCAGGAAATCATTAAAAGCTGCAGGAAGTGACTAGAGGCTGTTATTTTTGCAAAAGGAGGATCTACTAAATATTAATGTCACTTTTCTGGTGAGGTGCCCATACTTATGCACCTGTCAAATTTTGTTTGAATGCAGATTGCACATTTTCTGTTAGTACAATAAACCTAATTTCAAGGCAGAAACATTACTGTGTCCAACAGTTATTACATAGATCAAACTGAAATAGCTGTTGCAAAAACACCAATTTTTATAAAACAATAAGCTTAAGATTAATAGGGGTGCCCAAACTTTTTCATATAACTGTATATAAAGGGAAGTCATCTTAGGGTGGCAGGCTAGTCAGTGTGGATTCAGTAAGGAGAGGAGGGGAGCAGAGTCTCGTTAGGAGCTCTGCTCCACAAGGGGGGCCTAGTGATAGAGGCCCAGGAGGGGAGCAGAGGAGGAAGGCTCCGTTCTATTGAAGGGATCCCAGGGGGTACAGTGAGTGCAGGACGGCACCTGTACGCCCCGAATCTGCCCGGTGTCAGAGGGATCAGGCCGCAAGAAGGGGACCGGCCCCTGGACCAGCCGTGTTACTCCAGGTCTCGTCGGCTGGAAAAACCGGAGGCTTCTGCACTTCCATGGTGCAGTCGCCACAGTCTCATCCTAGTCACCATGAGGGTCAAGCAGGTTCGGGAACTCGAGGTTGCCCACAGGGACTTCAGAGCACCCGAGCGGGACTGAGTGTGGGAAGCGCAGGGCAGGAGGGAGAAGACCCAGCATGAGAAGTCGGTCTAGTAAGGAACATAAAGAACGCGGGGTTCCGTCAAGCGCTCCTGACACATCTGAGGAAGAGCTGAACCCCTGGTCTGGTAGATGCAGTGCGACGCGGAGGCGGACACCAGTACAGTGTACCTGAGAACTTTGAACAAGAACTGTGAGTAAAACTCGGATGACTGCACTCCACTGCCTCCATCAGTTATTTCAGCCGTGCCATCTCTCCTGCACCACAAGTCCCAGCATCACCACCCACCATCAAACTCTACACTGCCCTGAGGCCCGCTCCACCTGTGGGGAGCTGTTCCATCCTAGCTGCCTATCAACTGCCTCAAAGGTCTGCAGCAACGCTGGTACAAATTACCAGAAACCACAGGTGGCGTCACGATCAAACTACAAATCCCATATAAACTATCCCCTTTTTGTTGACCGCCCTGGGCCACGGACCGGGCCAGCCACTGTGACATATTCCCCCCCAGCATCCATAGGCCCGGACACCGAGTACCCCACTGCCCTGGGGGTGCGTCATTTCATTGGCCAGGCTGTTTGAATTGGTGCCTCCGAGCTGGTGCTTAGCGTCTGGAGGTAATACGCAATCTGGCCTGAAACAAAGACACTATTGGTTTCTTGGTTTAAAATAGTTTGGGGCTTCGAGGACCACCCCTAGAGGATATGGTTTATAATGTTTGTATTTTATGTAAATAAACGGCTGCTGTGGCCAATTTAATCCAACAAAGAAATGTGTGGTGTGTTTATTTTAAAAGGGGGACAAAATAATTATAGTAAAAGGGTACTATTTATCCCTTAACTCGCAGATACCCACTGTCATGACTCCCAACCTGACCTCTGAGGTGTCCGTCTGGACCACAAATTCTTTACTGAAGTCCGGTGCGTTCAAGGCTGGCTGCTTACACAAGGCGATCTTCAATTCCTGGAAGGCCATCTCGGATTCAGAAGACCATTTCGCCATTGACGTCTTTGGGTCCTCCACAAGGTCGGTCAGGGGTGCACCTATCATGGCAAAATTTGGGATAAATCGCCGATATTACCTCACAATCCCTAGGAACGCCTGCACCTGTTTCTTGGAGACCTTTTGGGCCAATTCTGGATTGCCTCTACCTTATTCACTTGCGGCTTGATTTCGCCCCTTCCAACTACATAGCCCAAGTATTTCACCTCTTCTATTCCTATGGTGCACTTCTTTGGATTTATAGTAAACCTTGCCTTCCTCAGTTCATCTAGTACTGCCTGAACCTTCAGCAGGTGACTTCCCCAATCCGGGCTGAAGATCACAATGTCGTCCAGATAAGCAGCATACTTTTTGTGAGAGACCAGCATCTGGTCCATGGCCCCCTGGAAGGTAGCTGGCGCTCCCTGCAGACCGAACGGCAGCCTGGTGTATTGAAAGCACCAGGGTGGTGATGTATCTGGCTGGTCCTAGCCTCTCAATGAGTTCATCCATGTGGGGCATCGGATACGTGTCAAACTTCTAAACCTCATTTAGCTTCCTGTAATCATTGCAAAAGCGCCACTCTCCATCAGGCTTTGGCACTAGGATAATGGGGCTAGACCAGCCGCACTTTGATTCCTCGGGGCTCGACATTCTTCTCACCTCCTTTGCGATTAGCTCGTGGTTTCTTTCTGGTATCCGATATGGCTTTAGGTTCACCCGTACATGCTGTTCTGTCAGGATTTCATGCTCTACAACCAGTGTACATTCTGGCAACTCCGAAAACAGGTCCCGGTTCCACATTTGCTTCTGGGCTGGGGACAGTGCCTAAGCTACTGTGACATCCTCGATCCTGGCTTCAGGATTGGCCCCCAGACACGTAGCTTCCACCGGTTCCCTGTCTCACCACGGTTTAAGCAGGTTGATGTGGTATACCTAGTATGGCTTTCTTCTTCCCGACTGGTGGACTTTATAGTTGACGTCACTCAACTTTTCAACCACCTCACATGGCCCTTGGCACTTAACCAGAGATTTACTTTTGACCGTGGGAACCAACACCAATACCCGGTCTGCAGGGCTGAACTGTCTCAACCTTGCGGCTCCATTGTAGACTCTTGCTTGGGCCTCTTGTGCTTGAAGGAGGCTCTCCTTCACAATTGGCATAACCCTCGCGATAAGATCCTGCATCTGGGCCACATGCTCGATGATGCTCCGGCGGTGTGTAACTTCTGCTTCACAGGTCTCCTTCGCAACATCCAGAAGTCCCTGAGGGTGCCGTCCTGGAGAAATTATGAACTAGCTCTCGGGCTATAGTCCTGGAGGAGGAGTATCTCAGTGGTACCACCTCTGGGTACCGAGTTGCATAGTTAAACACCACCAGGACGTATTGGTGGCCCCTGGCAGACTTAACTAAGGGCCCGACAAGGTCCATTGCAATCCTGTCAAAAGGGACATCTATAACAGGCAATGGCACTAGGGGACTTCGGAAGTGAGATACAGGAGCAGTTAGCTGACAGGTAGTGCAGGACCGGCATGAGTTAACAATCTCTCTGTGACATCCAGGCCAGTAGAACCTCTGGAGGACCCGCTCTCTGGTTTTGTCTACTCCCAGATGCCCACCCAACACATGAGAATGGGTTAGGTCTAATACCTAAGGTTATGGGGACCCAGTACTAACAACTGTTCTATCACTTCCTCTCTTAGTTTAGTGACTCGATACAGCAGCTTCTCATTTAACACAAAATGTGGAAACCTGGTGTCTGCCCCTGGCTCTTTAGCGACCCCATTTATCACCGTCACATTGTCAAATGCACCTTTTAATGAAAGATTTTGCATTTGCGCAGTCCCAAAATTCCCCCCAGAAAACCCCAATTCAGGAATCTCAACCTCATTGGTCTCCGTCTCGTCCTCGACCCCAACAAGGACACACAGGGGGAATTCATCCGCTAATGACTGCGATGGGGATTCATCCGGGTTGAACCGACTCCTGTCTGAGTCACTGGGTACCCTCGCCTTCTGCCATAAGTCCCAAAACAAGCTAAAGTCCCGCTAAATTATCACCAGGTGCAGCAGGTCCTTAACCACTCCGACCTCATGGGAATCAGCCCCACACTTGGTTTTTATACTCACTCTGGCCACCGGGTAGTTATTGGCATCCCCGTGAATAAAGCGGACGCCCACAAGTTTTCCAGGGATCAACTGGTGGGGGAGTGTGGCCCTTACCAGGTTCACCAGACTCCCAAAGTCCAAGAGTCCAAACACCAGCACCCCATTTATTATTACGGAACGTTCCTGTGGCCCCTTACTGGGTGGACAGTTCACACTGCAGGCCGGATATGCGTAGTATGAACAGCGTCGTCCCAGGCTACAGTCCATTTGCTCGGAGGTCAGGGGGCAATGGGCGGTTATATGTCCTGGGCCGTGACATTTCCAGCAGATAATATCGCCAGAAGGGACCTTCGACATTACCTCCACCGCCCCTTTGGATCTTGGACGGCCTACCCCCTTTTGGGCCTCTGCCCCTATTGGGACCCCCAGTACGGAGTGGGCTGGTTTCCCATGGAACCCTCTATTCCCTGATACATCTCGACCAGTCCGATCAGTTCATCAGCGTTCCGGGGATCCCCCTTGGCAACCCAAGTCTGTATCGGCCTCGGAAGGGAATGCAGGAACCGGTCCATCACCACTCGCTCTACCATCTGCGCAGGGGTAGAAGACTCTGGCTGTAACCATTTTTGGACCAGATACAATAGGTCAAACATTTGGGAGTGAGGTGCTTTGTCACAGTGATATGCGCTGTGCCCTGACAGTCATCGTCACCCCCAAGCGCGCCAAAATTTCAGTTTTTAGTTTGCCATCTTCCTTGGTGTCTTGCAAGGCCAAGTCATAGAGGTCTTCTGGCGTTCCACTGTCAAGTATGGCGCCAGCACCTCTGCCAACTGCTCTAGCAGAAACTTCTCCCTCTTAGCGACCCTTTCAAATACGGTCAAAAAGGCCTCTACGTCGTCCCCTGGGGTAATTTTCTGCAGGTCTCTCTTCACCACCTTCCGGATGGAAAACTGATCCACTGACCTTGGAATTGGGGTTGTCGCCTTGCCACGAACCACCTCAGTGAGCAAATCGATCTGCTGCTGCTGTTGTCAGTGCTGATCCTGTTGCCGTTGCTGTTGGAGCTGGATCTGCTGCAAAAGCAGCTTACTGGTCTTCTGTTGGACCAGCTGTTGCTGCTGTAACAGTTGCTTGTGTTGTTGCTGCTGTGCTTGCACCAGATGGTTAATTAGGTCCTCCATTTTCTCTGTCGTCGCTTGCTGCCTCTTGTAGCAGTCACACGTGTTTGCTGGGAATGCTGCCCGCACTTTTACACCATCTTTGGTAGATCAACTCTCCCGGCTGCACACGGAGGTAGATTCAGGAACAATGTCTCTTTAAATATTTTGTTGGTTTAATAAAAAATGACATAAACCAACATAAAGTTCATCAAATCAAACACGGCCCTTCTGGCAGAATGGCAAAACAAAAATAACGGTACAGCATAGTCCATTTGTCCGTGGGAATCCGGACGCTCAGGGTTTAGCACAACACACAGTTCAACTTATACAAACACAAGCTCCTCTCTCTCTGGAGCTTACCTCTCCAGATATACTGAACAACACATGATTCAAAAGGGTGGCTTTTTATATCCCAGACCACACCCCAGGGTGGAGATATGGTGAACAGTCGCCCACCCGCTCTACAGCTGTTTACATAAAACCTAGCCCTTTAAAAATAGATGATTAACCCCTGCAGGCACATAGTGTGCTGGAGAAAAAATCTAAGTTTCACATCTCTGAAGCTAATAGCCTCAGTGAAACATATCTCCCCTCCAGTATTTTGCCAGTGACTTTGTCACAGTATGTACAGCTGATATAACCTTGGTATCTTCTGTATATGATCATATATGTACAGCTGGTATAACCTGGGCATCTTCTGTATATAATTATATATGAGCAGCTGGTATAATCTGGGTATGTCCTGTATATAATTATATATGTACAGCTGGTATAACCTGGACATCTCCTGTATATAATGTCATATGTACAGCTGGTATAACCTGGGTATCTTCTGTATATAATATATATGTACAGCTGGTATAACCTGTGCATCTCCTGTATATAATTATATATGTACAGCTGGTATAACCTGGGCATCTCCTGTATATAATTATATATGTACAGCTGGTATAACCTGGGCCTCTCCTGTATATAATTATATATGTACAGCTGGTATAACCTGGGCATCTCCTGTATATAATGTCATATGTACAGCTGGTATAACCTGGGTATCTTCTGTATATAATATATATGTACAGCTGGTATAATCTGGGTATGTCCTATATATAATTATATATGTTCAACTGGTATAAATTTGGGCATCTTCTGTATATAATTATATATGTACAGCTGGTATATCCTGGGCATCTTCTGTATATAATTATATATGTACAGCTGGTATAACCAGGGCATCTCCTTTATATAATTATATATGTACAGCTGGTATAACCTGGGCATCTCCTGTATATAATTATATATGTACAGCTGGTATAACCTGGGCATCTCCTGTATATAATTATATATGTACAGCTGGTATAACCTGGGCATCTTCTGTATATAATTATATATGTACAGCTGGTATAACCTGGGCATCTCCTATATATAATTATATATGTACAGCTGGTATAACCTGGGCATCTCCTGTATATAATTATATATGTGCAGCTGGTATAACCTGGGCATCTCCTGTATATAATTATATATGTACAGCTGGTATATCCTGGGCATCTTCTGTATACACTTATGTATGTACAGCTGGTAGAGCATGGGCATCTTCTGTATATAATTACAGTTGAAACCAGAAGTTTCCATCCACTATATAAAAAGACACATCTGCATGTTTTTCTCAATATTTGACATGAAATCAGAATAAACCTTTCCCGTTTTAGGACAATTAGGATTACCATAATTTTTAATATTTGCCAAATGCCAGAATAATGAGAGAGAGAGAGAATGTTTTAAGGCATTTTTATTACTTACTGCAAAGTCAAAAGTTTACATACACTAAGATTACTATGCCTCTAAACAATTCTGGACTGCACATATGATGTCATGTGTTTGGAAGCTTCTGATGTGGATGTGACGCACCCCCTGGGCCGCGTGGGGAACCCGGAACCGGGCCTTTTTGTGGGATGCTGGGGGTTGTAGTCACCGTGGCGGCGACCCGGTCCCGTGGCTCAGGGTGGTCAAACCAGTGGCAGTCTATTTATGGGGTTTTTATGATTTAATGTCCGACTACGCCACCCGTGGATTGCGGTCAGGATGAACCTCCGCTGCAGGGCAGACCGCTGAGGCTGGTGTGGTGGGTGCAGCAGAGTGTAGTACAACTCCCCACGGGAGGAGTATAGCCTCAGGGCAATGTAGAGTGATGATGGTGGTGGTGGTGCGGGGCGTCCCAGTACTAGTAGTGCTGACGCGGTGAGAAAGCACAGAAACAAGGTGTTGCAGTTCAGGTTCTTTACTCACAGTTCTCATCCAGGTCACTTGTGCACAGATAGGACTGCCCGAGCCATGCTGCGTCCACCAGGCAGGGGGCTCGATCAACCCCCAGGCAATTCCAGAGTGTGGCACAGGACTCCCTTCTATCCTTTCGTCAGCCGTGCCCCACCAGTGACACTACTTCTGTCCAGCTGCCTCGGGTCTTCTCCTGGGATGACTGGGTGTCCACTTCCCTGACCCTATGTGATGTGCCTTTCTAGTAGGTATAGTGAGGGGTCGCACCAGTAAATGATCACGACCACCGGTTCTTGGTTAAGGATTAGTCACCTCCACCAACTTGGGATCCGGTACCCTGCTCTGCCAACCCGTCACCCGCAATCTCCTGGGTCCTTAGGGTTCCTTCTGCCTTCGTGTCTCTGGGCCCTTCTACACTTTGGGTACTTCTCTTTCTTTGCTGTTCCTTTCTGTTTCTGTTTCTGTTCCTTTCTGCTGGCTCTGGCCTTCCTCCTAGGCCTGCCTCGTGGAGCTGGGCCCAGACTGAGCCACAGCTCCCTGTCAGCCCTCTCTGGCTGAACTCCTTCTCTCACTCCACTGACTGAACTGAACTTCTCCCTGAACCAAGATGGTGCCCACCTTATATACCTCTCTCTCTGTGTATGAGCCCAGGTGACTTGCAACCAATGAGCTCCTACCTAAGCCCAGAAACCGTCCCCTCCTGCTCCTACATCACTGGGTTTTCCTCCCCCCTCCCCACTCCAGCCAGGGACATGATCTGTCGTGCCTGCATTACTGTACTAATGGGAGCACCGTTGAGCTGTCCCCCGGAAATGGGGTGTGTGTGATGCATGCAGCTAACTGAGTCCCGGTCCACAAACCATCCTTACCCGGGACTGGGATATCACACCTCTGGTTGAGGTGCAATACCTCTGTAGCGACCGAACCCTCGGGGCGCTACATTCCCCCCCGGTAAACCACAGCATGTCCTCGGGCTGGAAAAGAGCATAGACAATTCAAAAACATACAAAATTTTTATAATGCATTCGCATATAAGACAATAACCATTTAACCCCTCCCTTTAGGGGAGGCACTTTTCTCCTTCAACGTTACCAGTACACTTTTCTCTTTTAACAAGTATTACATAAAATATCATAAAACTCTTTTAGCAGCATATAAAACTTTTCAGCATAAAACATTCTCAAGTAAAACACATTCTTGGGTACTGGCCGCCGTGCAACTTGCGACCAGGTGTCCTTTCTTCTTAAAGGTGCAACAGTCCAGTAAATTTGTCTTGAGGTAGACGTTGCAGTCTTTTTATAAAACCAGTAGGGGGCGCTTTAGGAAGCACAACTATTTACAGGGACGGCCGCTCTCAGTCCTCGGCCAGGTAGGGAGGGGGATGGCTGTTCTCAGTCCCCAGCCAGATTAGGGATATAGGGGGTAACTTTCAAACATCAGTTCTTATACCCTGACGGGTAATTATATACATTTGTGCGCTGCCACTTTTCAGTAGCGGTGTCCTCTTTGCGCACCTTCTTCCGGGTAGTCTTCAGGCCCGTCCTGGCCCTCTTGGTACTCGGGGTCCGAGTGGTACTGCTCCTCCTCTCCTACCACTCTATGGACGTGGAGGGTGTACAGTCCTTTTGCACCCTTGTGCCGGGTGTAGGTGACCACGTCACCAGGGTATAAATCTCGTCCGCGATGTCCCTCTGGCAGGTGGCTCTCGACGTCCCTGCGGGTCACAAAGAAGTCGTCGGTGGTTTCAGGGTCCTTGATGAAGCCCCAGCCGCGATCCATCTGAAACTTCACCATGGTCCCGGTGACTCTGGGACCGCTGGCTGCTCGGGGTTTCTGTCGGGCTCTTTTCTGCTCCGCACTCCGTGCTTGGAGCCGCTCCTCCCTGACACGTCGCTCCCGTCGCTCCCTCTCAAATGTCGCCAACTGCTGGCGGCAGGACTCCAGTCAACAGGCTGCGTCCGCCCGGGTTTCCTGGGTGAACCCCATCAGGTTTTCTACAGTGGGGTCCCACTCGAACTGGGCATCCTCCAGTGAGGGATGGCTTATCTCTCTGGGCTCCGGAGCTGGTATCAGGGGTTCGCGCGGGGGCTGGTCTCTCCATTGGCGGCTGCTGATCAGGTCGGCCGGCCATACCAGGGGCAGTCCATCCGGGCCGGTGTGCTTCGCGAATAGATCCGCGCCCAGGGGCAGTATGGCAGGGGGCCCCGGTTGGGGAGCAGCGCCCGGGGGCACTCGTCCTGGCGACCAGGCCGGTGGGCGTCTTCCGGTTGTGCCCGGGAGTGGCACCGTCAAGGAAGGGGGCGCTCGTGAGGCAGTGACGCCCGGGTGCACTAGGCCTTGCGACCCGGCCTGTGGCGCCTGTTTCTTTATTGCGCCCGGGGTTAAAGGGCACGGCGCGGGGCGGGGCGTGACAGCAGCGCTTGCAGCCTGAGGCCTAGCTGGTAGCGGCGGAGGCGTGATGTCAGGTACGGTTCCCAGGGCTTCGAGTCCTGCAACGGGAGGCGGGGGCAAGCTTACGGCCTCATGGCTTGGGGTGATGATGTCCCCGTTACCTGCCTCGGTCTCTGTGGCCTCCTCCGCGGCGGCGTCCCCGGACTCTGGTCCACCTTCACCGCCCTCAGAGGCAGGCGTGCGGCTGGGCAGTGGTAGCGCCTCCTGCGGTCGGGTCACGGCTTGCCGGGCCAACTCCTCCCTCCACCCGGCGATCACATCCCGCTGTGCCCGGACCATCCTCCGATCCAGGTCTTCTAGCGCGGCTTGCGCATGCTCCGGGTCTCTGGGGAGCTGTGCCAGCAACTCTGTTAGGCTGCATGGCGGTTCAGCCTGCAACAGGCTACGGGCCAAGGTGCTGGTGGTGTTTGGTGTTCCTTCCATTCCCGGGTGCGGTCTGTCCAGACTGATCCAGACCGCACCCTGCCCCACAGTTTTCTTTCCTGTCCGCCCCCATTGGGGGTGGTCTTGGGGCCATCTGCTGACAATGACTTTCAGGGGCAGCCCCCCCACGTTGATGGACATCTCTACAGCTGCACTCATGGCTGTTGGGGGCGGGCTCCTTCTTTGGCGCCATTCTGGGACCTGGCCCACGATGGGAGGTGGCTTCCGGTTGTCTTTTGGCGCGCACATTATGGCGTCCGTTCTGCTGGGGCGGGCGCCATTTTCAACACAGTCAACTTTCAATAAAACAGTCTCTTTCTCTTCAGGCGCGCAATACCCGTTTGCGGCGGGTTGGTCGCAATCATGCCGACTACGCCAAAGTTGACGCACCCCCTGGGCCGCGTGGGGAACCCGGAACCGGGCCTTTTTATGGGATGCTGGGGGTTGTAGTCACCGTGGCGGCGACCCGGTCCCGTGACTCAGGGTGGTCAAACCAGTGGCAGTCTATCTATGGGGTTTTTATGATTTAATGTCCGACTACGCCACCCGTGGATTGCGGTCAGGATGAACCGCCGCTGCAGGGCAGACCGCTGAGGCTGGTGTGGTGGGTGCAGCAGAGTGTAGTACAACTCCCCACGGGAGGAGTATAGCCTCAGGGCAATGTAGAGTGATGATGGTGGTGCGGGGCGTCCCAGTACTAGTAGTGCTGACGCGGTGAGAAAGCACAGAGACAAGGTGTTGCAGTTCAGGTTCTTTACTCACAGTTCTCATCCAGGTCACTTGTGCACAGATAGGACCGCCCGAGCCGTGCTGCGTCCACCAGGCAGGGGGCTCAATCAACCCCCAGGCAATTCCGGAGTGTGGCACAGGACTCCCTTCTATCCTTTCGTCAGCCGTGCCCCACCAGTGACACTACTTCTGTCCAGCTGCCTCGGGTCTTCTCCTGGGATGACTGGGTGTCCACTTCCCTGACCCTATGTGGTGTGCCTTCCTAGTAGGTGTAGTGAGGGGTCGCACCAGTAAATGATCACGACCACCGGTTCTTGGTTAAGGATTAGTCACCTCCACCAACTTGGGATCCGGTACCATGTTCTGCCAACCCGTCACCCGCAATCTCCTGGGTCCTTAGGGTTCCTTCTGACTTCGGGTCTCTGGGCCTTTCTACACTTTGGGTACTTCTCTTTCTTTGCTGTTCCTTTCTGTTTCTGTTCCTCTCTTCTGGCTCTGGCCTTCACCCTAGGCCTGCCTCGTGGAGCTGGGCCCAGACTGAGCCACAGCTTCCTGTCAGCCCTCTCTGGCTGAACTCCTTCTCTCACTCCACTGACTGAACTGAACTTCTCCCTGAACCAAGATGGTGCCCACCTTATATACCTCTCTCTCTGTGTATGAGCCCAGGTGACTTGCAACCAATGAGCTCCTACCTAAGCCCAGAAACCGTCCCCTCCTGCTCCTACATCACTGGGTTTTCCTCCCCCCTCCCCACTCCAGCCAGGGACATGATCTGTCGTGCCTGCATTACTATACTAGTGGGAGCACCGTTGAGCTGTCCCCCGGAAATGGGGTGTGTGTGATGCATGCAACTAACTGAGTCCTGGTCCACACACCATCCTTACCCGGGAGTGGGATATCACACCTCTGGTTGAGGTGCAATACCTCTGTAGCGACCGAACCCTCGGGGCGCTACAGATGTACTTTAATGCACACCTGAAACACACTGCTTCTTTGCGTAGCATCATGGGAAAGCCTAAAGAAATTAGCCAAGATATCAGGAAGAGAATTGTGGACTTGCACAAGTCTGGCTCATCCTTGGGTACAATTTCAAGATACCTGAAGGTGCCTCATTTATCTGTACAAACAATTATACGCAAGTACAAACAAGATGGGAATGTCCAGCCATCATACCGCTCAGGAAGGAGACGGGTTCTGTGTCCCAGAGATGAACGTGCCAGATTAATGTTTGCAAATGCACACAGGAACAAAGACCTTTTGGAAACATGTCCTGTGGTCTGATGAAACTAAAATTTAACTTTTTGGACCGGTTCCCTATGGAAATATACAAGAAATTTGGGGATATATTACTACCTCAATTGCTGTGCACCTTCCAGGAGGCAGCCAGGGAAGGCATTCTGCCCCTCTCAATGAGAGAAGCAGTTATCGTAGTGATACCCAAACCGGGTAAGGATCCATTGCTTCCCGAATCCTATAGGCCTATATCCCTGCTATGTACGGACATTAAAATTATAGCAAAAGTTTTGGCCTCCAGGTTAAATAACATAATATCTAATGTTATACATAGTGCTCAATCGGACTTTATGCCAGCTAGGTCTACAGCCGTTAATATCCGTAGACTATTTCTTAATCTTCATCTGCCAGTGGACAATGCCGGAGACAGGGTTATTTGCTCACTAGACGCTGCTAAAGCATTTTACTCTGTTGAATGGGAATATCTATGGGTAGTTTTGGAGAAATTTGGTATGGGTGCTGGATTTATTTAATGGATCAAGCTACTATATGAGAGGCCATTGGCACGGTTAAGGGTAAATGGGCATCTTACTTCAGCCTTTGAACTGGGGAGGAGTACCCGGCAGGGATGCCTGTTGTCCCCTTTACTGTTCGCACTGGCCATTGAGCCACTAGCTGAGGCTAACAGGATGCACCCTGGCATAATGGGATTTCGCAGAGGGAATATAGAGGAGAAAATTGCGCTTCATGCTGACGATGCACTACTATTTTTAGCGGAAGCCTCCAAAACATTATCTGTAGCTATGGAGACAATCGAGAAGTTTGAGAAATTTTCAGGTTTGGTGATTAATTGAACTAAGTCAGTACTGCTTCCAATAGATAATGGGAACATTAATGCACCTCACTATACTGACTCGGGCTTACAAGTGGTCAATGAATTTAAATATTTGGGTATTAATGTAACATCTAAAGTAACTGACTATGAGAAACTAAACCTAAACCCAATACTGGCCAGATTCAAGTGTAAACTGGACACGTGGTCTAAATTGCCGCTGTCAGTGGTGGGCCGCACTAACTTGGTCAAGATGATCTGGATGCCACAATTGCTATATGTATTGCATAATTCTCCAATATGGCTTCCCCAGAGATATTTCCTTAAAGTAAACAGCATGTTCAGCGACTTAATCTGGGGAAAACAAGCTCCAAGAATTAAACTGGAAACTTTGCAAAGAGATAAAACAATGGAAGGCCTTGCTGTCCCAAATCCGTGGGTTTATTATATGGCAGCTCAGCTCCAGCACATTCGTGGGTGGGACGACCCTGGAGGGGGAGGGGGGCTCAACGTCTTCTGCTCCAATCACATTTTAAATCACTCAGACTCTATGAAGCATTGGATGCTCACAAATTTAAGACACCCTCTTGTAGAACCCCAACTACGCTGTTAATACACAAACTTTGGTGGGCAGTGAGGAAATTAAAGGGGATACAAGGGATCTCACAATTTACATCACTGTGGGAAATGCCATGGCTCCCTAACCTATATAAATTGGAAGGGTTTAAAAATTGGAGTCTAAAAGGACTAGAAAGATTCACTCATGTTTTAGCGAGAGATTCACACAAGGAGTTTTCACAGATACAAAATGAATATGGACTGCCCAACACCGAATTTTATAAGTACCTTCAGTTACGACATGCATATCAGGCAGAGGGTCTTGTCCTAAGTAACGGAGTTCCTCAAAATGCTATAATACAGAGAATGGCTAGCTCACATAATTCTGGGGGGCTAATCTCATTGCTTTATAGGGGTCTGCTGGACCTAGTATTAGCAAAACACCCCATAAGATCAAAAGAAAAATGGGAGGGCTTGATTGGCCCTATTGAAGAGGGGCTGTGGTCTGAAATACTGGAAAGAGTTCCCCAGTTATCTCTGAGTGAGTCCCATAGATTCTCCCACTTACAGGTGCTGCACCAGTCATATAGAACACCCCAATTTCTCCACGATATAGGGCTTCAACCAGACTCCCTATGTGCTAGATGTAAAACATCCCCGGCTAACATGCTTCATATGATGTGGACCTGCCCTGTTCTGTAATAGCGATCATTGATAGAACATAGTCAGTCGATTCAGATCCCTCACCATTAGTATGTATACTGGGATATATAGAAGATCTGAGCACTGACGAAGATGGCAAAATAGCGGTGGCACGCATGTTATACATGGCCAGGAAACTAATAGCCCAACATTGGTTATCAGAGCTGGCGCCCACGGTGACAGAATTTATAAATAAGATTAATTGGTTATTAAATCTGGAAAAAAGTATATATCTGAAAAGGAAGGCCATCTCTAAATTTGAAAAAATATGGGCTCCATGGATTGACAGCTCCGGCCCGGCATCCAGAGAACTGCATAGATTTCGACTTGGTCTGCTATGATTGGTGTATAGATTACTTGACAGGTGCAAAATCCTACATTGGACTGCTTTAGGCACGTATACAACTGCTCCAAAGCAAGAGTTAGATACCCCTTAATACAATTGTGACTATTCATACTGTAAGATTGTTAATTTGCTGAGGACAGAACTGTGGAACATTTAACTCACAATGTTTTGTTTGAAAGGGCAATGTGTTGTGGGGGGACAGAATAAGGACTGGATCCCTTCCTTGGTTGGGTTGTTTTATTTGTTTCGCTGTTGTGTTACAAAAAAAGTTTTAACAATAAAAAATATTTGATTTAATTTTTTTTTTTACTTTTTGGGCATTATGACCATCGTTACGTTTGGAGGAAAAAAGGAGAAGCTTAGAAGGCTAACTGTGAAACTCGGGGGTGGCCACATCATGTTGTGGGGTTGTTTTGCTGCAGGAGGGACTGGTGCATTTCACATAATAGATGGCATTGTGAGAAAAGAAGATTATGTGGCAATACTGAAGCAATATCTCAAGACTTCAGTCAGGAAGTTAAAGCTTGGGCGGAAATGGGTCTTCCAAATGGACAATGACCCGAAACATAGTGGCAAAATGGTAACAAAGTGACTTAAGCATAACAAAGTGAATGTTTTGGAGTGGCCATCACAGAGCCCTGATCTCAATCCTATTGAAAATTTATGGGCAAAGCGGAAAAGGCTGCGAGCAAAGCGACCTACAAACCTGGATCAGTTACACTAGTTTTGTCAGGAGGAATCGGCCCAAATTCCACCAACTATTGTGAGAAGCTTGTGGAAGGATTTCCCAAACGTGTGACCCAAGTCATTCAGTTTAAGGGCAATGGTACCAAATACTAATGTAATTATGTAAACTTTTGACTTAGCAGTAAGTAATAAAAATGCCTTAAAACATTCTCTCTCTCATTATTCTGGCATTTGGCAAGTATTAAAAATGATGGTAATCCTAAAACGGGAAAGGTTTATTCTGATTTCATGTCAGATATTGAGAAAAACATGCAGATGTGTCTTTTATATAGTGTATGTAAACTTCTGGTTTCAACTGTATATATGTACAGCTGGTATAATCTGGGCATCTTGTCACGGGTGTGTCAGGTGTGACAGACAGTTGCTCTGGAGCCGGCTGCAGAAGGTCACTGCGCTTGGCATTGCAGACGCCTTCTTGATCCTATCATCTCTTTGGTATTGTTGTATCCTTCTTCCTTTAGGACCCAGCAGCTACTTCCACCTTCTGCTGCTGATTGACACACCCTTGCTTGGTAGTTAAAAACTCTCAGTTTCTCCAGAGAGGCACCAGTGACAGTTCTATGTATGTCTGTCTTGGCTTGGAGTACTACCAGTTGGCTAGTTTCTTCTCTGGTGCCCTTGCAGGACAGATGGCGTTATCTCTCTGGTGTCTGCTCAAGCTAAGTGTCTCCCCATTGTTTGTCTACCTTGTTGTCTTTAGTTGTAGTGGGGCTTGACTAGTGCTCACCCTGTCCCCTCCCTATCTAGGGCCAAGGTCTAGGGACATTCAGGGCTTAGATTCCTGCTCTGCGATAGGTGTGGAACCTATATAGGGACGGTAGGGTTGGCAGGGTGATATTAGATCTGCCTAGGGGTCTCCACTCCCCCTTTCCCTAGTGTTTGGGCTTCTTTCCCCTCTTCCCTTCGTGTTGCACTTAGTCTTTCCCTCACCTTGCATGACAATATGACTGAATGACAAATTCTTAAGAAACAGAACACCGGCCATGCATAAAAAACAAAACAAAAAAAAAACCTGACACGTGGTTTTATTTGAGTGTTCTTTTTTTGGGTGTGTTTTTTTTTCTCTCTCCCTTGGTTCTTGGATCCCGTTGCAGAGCTGGCAGAGCAGCTACACACACTGTTT
The DNA here is from genome assembly GCF_046119375.1 of Phyllobates terribilis. NCBI lineage: Eukaryota > Metazoa > Chordata > Amphibia > Anura > Dendrobatidae > Phyllobates > Phyllobates terribilis. The sequence goes on along the minus strand of NW_027362767.1, from coordinate 155,775,831 downwards.
CTGGAGGTGACTGACCTTTGCTCTGAGGTTCAGCAGCAATGGCAGCGGCAGCAGTCTCCTAATGGTGGTGTCTCTGCGGGTAGGCCGGTCCAGCTTGAACCTAAAATTGCCCTCCCGGACAGGTTTTCAGGAGGTAGGGACAAGTTTTGTGTTCAAGGAAGCTTGCAAGTTATATTTTACACTTCGTCCTTACTCCTCTGGAGATGAGGTGCAGCGAATGGGGATTGTGATCTGACTGTTGCAAGGAGATCCTCAATCCTGGGCTTTCTCTTTGCCACAGGGTTCAGTTTTTCTCCAGTCAATGGACGGGTTTTTCGGGGCTCTAGCCCTCATTTATGATGATCCTGGCTGTATCTCCTTGGCTGAGTCCAGGCTGCGTCGCCTTCAGCAGGGGAATTGGTCAGTGGAGACGTATAGCTTCGAATTCCGCAGGTGGGCAACTGATACCAAATGGAATGACCCAGCTCTGAGAAACCAATTTTGCCAGGGCCTTAAAGAAAGGTTGAAAGATGCCTAGGCAGTGTATGAAAACCCAGAGTCCTTGGAGGCTGCCATGTCATTGGCAATTTGTGTTGATAGACGCCTTCAGGATAGGTGGGTGAACCAGTACTGATGGAGGTGGAGGAACCCATGCAGTTCGGGGTGCCTCTGCATCGTACGTTTCCCCTGAGATCCGCAAAAAGAAAGGCGTGTGTTTTTTTTGTGGAAAAAAGGGACATTTTATTGGGGCCTGTCCCTCAATTCCTAAGCAAAATAAAACTTGATTAACCTTTGGTAGTCTGGAGTTGGGTAATCAAGGGGTGTGCTTTTCATCAACCTGCAGTTCTTGGTTTGTCCTGACAGCAGAAGTGGTGCTAGAGAGCTGGACTGAGAAAATTTCTGTGTTTGTAGACAGTGGAGATGGAGTCAGCATGGTTGATGCTGAGTTTGTGAGAACTCATGGGCTTGTTTGCTGTACTTTAGCTAAGCCAATTCCTGTTTTTGCCATCGACTCAGCGCCACTTGCACAGAAAGCTCTAACTCAGATTGTACATAATGTAAAACTGAGGGTGAGGTCGTTTCATTTTGAGATAATTCCTTGTTATGTCCTTGACGGTCTTCCCACTCCAATTGTACTGGGTCTACCCTGGTTGGTGAAAGATAATCCACAGGTAGATTGGCAATCCAGAGAGATCATTGAGTGGGGAGATTACCGCCATGAGAACTGTTTAAACATTTCCCTTTCTGAAGTCTCTGCAGAGTCCTTACCTGCGTTTTTTTCTGGTTTTGAGGACGTTTTTTCTGAGAGGGGGTGTCAGGATTTGCCTCCTCATCGTGCATATGACTGTCCTATTAACCTGACCCTTGGAGCTAAACTACCCAAGTCCAGACTGTATAAACTTTCTGGCCCTGAGAGACAAGCCATGAAGGATTTCATTGCAGAAAGTCTGGAGAAGGGACATATCAGACCCTCAGCTTTGCCCGTGGTGGCAGGGTTCTTCTTCGTGAAGAAAAAAGATGGCTGTCTCCGTCCCTGTTTAGATTTCTGGGAATTGAATCAAATTACCATCCAAGATACATACCCTCTTCCTCTGATTCCAGATTTTTTCAGCCAGGTTGTGGGAGCTAAGGTATTCTCCAAGTTGGATCTAATGGGATCCTACAATCTGGTTAGAATCAAAGAAGGAGACGAATGGAAGAAAGCTTTCAATACCCCTGAAGGACATTTCGAGAGTCTGGTTATGCCTTTCAGTCTGACCAATACACCTGCGGTATTCCTGCATTTTATAAATTATATTTTCCATCATTTGGTGGGCAGGTTTGTGGTGGTCTATCTGGATGATATTTTGGTTTACTCAACTGATTTTGAGACACATCAGGGGCATGGTAAACAGGTGCTTCAGATATTAAGGGATAACAAACCATATGCCAAAATAGAAAAATGTGTTTTCGTCGTCCAGGAGGTAGTTTTTGGGGTACCTGTTGTCATCTTTGGGTTTTCGGATGGATCTGGAGAAGATCTGTGCTGTCCTTGATTGGAACCGTCCCGAGAACCTGAAGGCTCTACAGCGCTTTCTGGGTTTTACTAATTTTTACCGGAAATTCATCCAAAATTATTCAGTAATTGTGAAACCCCTCACTGACATGACAAGGAAGGGTTCTGATTTAACTAAATGGTCGGATGCCACCCTGCAGGCTTTTTCCTCCCTAAAGAGTTGTTTTGCCACTGCACCTATACTCAGTCATTCCAATGCTTCTCAATCTTATATCGTGGAAGTTGATGCGTCGGAGGTGGGGGTATGGGCTGTGTTGTCTCAGGGTCCATCCCCTGGTAAATGGTGTCCATGCGCTTTCTTTTCCAAGAAATTATCTTCGGCTGAGAGAAATTATGACGTGGGTAATAGGGAGCTTTTGGCGATCAAATTGGCGTTCGAAGAATGGCGACATTGGTTGAAGGGGGCGGTCCATCCTATTACTGTTATTACAGACCATAAGACCCTGTCATATCTCCAAGCGGTTAAACGTCTCAACCTTAGGCAAGCTAGATGGTCCCTAATTTTTACTAGGTTCAATTTTGTTGTCACTTTCTGTCCAGGGGTCAAAAATGTCAAGGCTGATGCTTTTCCCGGAGCTTTCCTGGTGGTGAAGACCATGAGAACCCTGCCCCGATTTTGCAGAAGGGGGTCATTATTTCGTCATTGTACCCTGAACTGGAGGGTGAGGTTCCCTGCGCCGCAAAGTACTTAGGGAACATCACAACCGCGGATCTCCTTTCTCTGTTGTTTTTGGTGGCCGGGGTTGCATCAGGATGTGGTTGTCTGCTTGTAGTGTTTGCACGCGTTCTAAAGTATCTCATACCCGTCCGTCTGGTACTCTTCTTCCGCTACCTATTCCTAGCAGACCATGGACACACTTGTCCATGGATTTTATTACTGACCTACCGGTATCTGCAGGCAAGACTGTGGTTTTGGTGGCTGTAGATAGGTTAAGTAAAATGGCTCACTTCGTCGCATTACCAGCACTTCCGAATGCCAAGACTCTTGCTCAGGTATTTATAAATGACATCATGAAGCTTCACGGGGTTCCCTCCGATGTGGTGTCAGATCGGGGGACCCGGTTTGTTTCAAAGTTGTGGAAAGCTTTCTGTTCTCGACTGGTGGTGCAGCTGTCCTTTTCCTCTGCCTTCCACCCTCAGTCAAATGGACAGACAGAGCGCATTAATCAGAACCTAGAGACTTACCTCAGGTGTTTTGTCTCCGAAAACCAGGAGGATTGGGCATCTTACTTACTGCTGGCAGAATTTGCTATTAATAATCATCACCAAGAATCTACTGGCAGGTCACCGTTCTTTGGTGCATACGGTTACCATCCACAGTTTAGTACTTTTAGTGGGGGTGGGGTTTCAGGAGTTCCTGAGGAGGAACGTTTAGCTTGATCGCCTTCCTCTGTGTGGCGGGAGTGGGGGGGGGTTTGAGTAATTTGAAGGTCATGGGAGACAGGTACAAATGTATGGCTGACAGGAAACGCTCGCCAGGTCTGAACCTAAGTGTGAATTACTTTGTGTGGTTATCTACCAGGAATATCAAGTTGAAGGTCCCTTCCTAGAAGCTGGGACCTAGGTTTATCGGTCCCTATAATATAACCACCGTCATTAACTCAGCAGCGTTTCATCTTGAGCTACCTCAGGTCCTTAAGATCCATAATGTGTTTCACAGGTCGCTGCTCAAGAAATATGTAGAGCCTCTTGAGTCCTCTCCCCTGCCGCCACCCCCAATCATGGTTGATGGTAATTTGGAGTTTGAGATTTCAAGGATTGTAGATTTTCACCTCCAGCGTCGTTCCCTACAGTACTTGGAGCACTGGAAGGGTTATGGTCCAGAGGAAAGGATGTAGGTTTCAGCATTAGAGGTGAATGCCCCCAGGCTGGTTCGTTCGTTCCACACCTCTTACCCTGAGAAACCTGATCCTGAGTGTCCAAAGGCCACTTGTAGAAGGGGGGTACTGTCACGGGTGTGTCAGGTGTGACAGACAGTCGCTCTGGAGCTGGCTGCAGAAGGTCACTGCGCTTGGCATTGCAGACGCCTTCTTGATCCTCTCATCTCTGTAGTGTAGTGATATCCTTCTTCCTTTAGGACCCAGCAGCTACCTCCACCTTCTGCTGCTGATTGACATACCCTTACTTGGTAGTTAAAAACTCTCAGTTTCTCCATAGAGGCGCCAGTGATAGTTCTATGTACCTCTGTCATGGTTTGGAGCACTAGCAGTTGGCTAGTTTCTTCTCTAGTGCCCTTGGAGGACAGTTGGCGTTATATCTCTGGTGTCTGCTCAAGCTAAGTGTATCCCCTTTGTCTGTCTACCTTGTTGTCTTTAGTTGTAGTGGGGCTTGAATAATGCTCTCCCTGCCCCCTCACTATCTAGGGCCAAGCTCGAGGGACATTCAGGGCTTAGATTCCTGCTCTGCGATAGGGGTGGAACCTATATAGGGACGGTAGGGTTTGCAGGGTGATATTGGATCTGCCTAGGGGTCTCCACTCCCCCTTTCCCTAGTATGTTGGCTTCCTTCCCCTCTTCCCTTTGTGTTTCACTTAGTCTTTCCTCACTTTGCGTGACATATCTTCTGTATATAATTATATATGACCAGGTGGTATAATCTGGGTATGTCCTGTATATAATTATATATGTCAAGCTGGTATAACCTGGGCATCTTCTGTATATAATTATGTTATGTGACAAAGTCACTGGCAAAGTACTATAGGGGAGATATGTAACACTGAGGTTATCAGCTTCAGTAATATAAATCTAGGAAAATGCTCCAGCACACTAAGTACTGAGAGGGGTTAATCGGCCATGTTTAGAGCTAGGTTGATTGAACAGCTGTAGAGTGGGAGGAGTCCAGAGGATAAATACCCAGCCTTCTAGAACATTCAGTGTTGGGTGGGCCTGGAGGTGCAAGCTCTGGAGCTGTGTTTTCATGTTAAGGAAAGTTGAACCTTGTGTTCTTTGTTCATGAAGCGGGTGGATTGCCATACCAACATGGACTGAGCTATATGTTATGTTTTTGTTTTCCTCTTATGCCGGGAAAGCTGTGTTTTGCCAACATTACCGTGGTTTATGCGGTACTTTTAATAAACCAGTGTAAGATTTAAAGAGACAGTGTTCCTGTGTCTGCCTCTACACATGTGGTCAAAATTGTTGGTACCCCTCGCTTAATGAAAGAAAAACCCACAATGGTCACAGAAATAACTTGAATCTGACAAAATTAATAACAAATTAAAAATCTATGAAAATGAACAAATGAAAGTCAGACATTGCTTTTCAACCCTGCTTCCACAGAATTTAAAAAAAAATAAACTAATGAAATAGGCCTGAACAGAAATGATGGTTCTTCTTATCTTAATATTTTGTTGAACAACCTTTTGAGGCAATCACTGCAATCAAACGATTCCTATAACTGTCAATGAGACTTCTGCACCTCTCGACAGGTATTTTGGCCCACTCCTCATGAGCAAACTGCTCCAGCTGTCTCGTGTTTGAAGGTTGCCTTTTCCAGGCGGCATGTTTCAGCTGTTTCCAAAGATGCTCAATAGGATTTAGGTCAGGGCTCATAGATGGCCACTTCAGAATAGTCCAATGTTGTCCTCTTAGCCATCCTTGGGTGTTTTTAGCTGTTTGTTTTGGGTCATTATCCTGTTGCAAGACCCATGACCTGCGACTGAGACCAAGCTTTCTGACACTGGGCAGCACATTTCTCTCTAGAATCCCTTGATAGTCTTGAGATTTCATTGTACCCTGTACAGATTCAAGACACCCTGTGCCAGATGCAGCAAAGCAGCCCCAGAACATAACAGAGCCTCCACCATGTTTCACAGTAGGGACAGTGTTCTTTTCTTGATATGCTTCATTTTTACGTCCGTGAACATAGGGCTGATGTGCTTTGCCATAAACTTCCATTTTTGTCTCATCTGTCCGTAGGACATTCTACCAGAAGCTTTGTGGCTTGTCAACATGTCGTCTGGCAAATTCTAGTCTGGCTTTTTTATGATTTTTTTTCAACAATGGTGTTCTCCTTGGTCGTCTCCCATGAAGTCCACTTTGGATCAAACAACGATGGATGGTGTGATCTGACACTGATGTTCCTTGAGCTTGAAGTTCACCTTTAATCTCTTTAGCAGTTATCCTGGGCTCTTTTGTTACCATTCGTATTATCCATCTCTTTGATTTGTCATCAATTTTCCTCCCCCGGCCACGTCCAGGGAGGTTGGTTACAGTCCCATGGATCTTACATTTCTTAAATAATCTTAAATAATATGTGCAACTGTAGTCACAGGAACATCAAGCTGCTTGGAGATGGTTTTATGACCTTTATCTTTAACATGCTTGTCTATGATTTTTCTCTCTAATCTCCAGAGACAACTCTTTCCTTTGCTTCCTCTGGTCCATGTTGAGTGTGGTACATGTAGCGCCCCGAGGGCTCGGCCGCTACAGGGGTATTGCACTTCTGCCAGAGGTGTGATATTCCACTCCCGGGTAAGGATGGAGTATGGACCAGGGCTCAGTTAGCTGCATACAGCACACACACCCCATTTCCGAGGGACAGCTCTACGGTGCTCCCACTAGACAGAAGTGCAGGCACGACCAACTATGTCCCTGTCTGGAGTGGGGAGGGGGGTGGAACACCCAGTGCCGTAGGGGCAGATAGGGGTTGGTTCCAGAGCATAGGAAGGAGCCCATTGGTTGCTGGTCACCTGGGCTCATGGTCAGAGGGAGGTATAAAAGGTGGGCACCATCTTAGATCTAGGAGAAGTTCGTTCTGTCCAGAGAGGAGAAGACAGTGAGTAGAGGCTCTGTAGGAGCTCTACTCCAGGAGGGCCTAGTGAGAGGCCGAGGAGGAGGTGAAGGGGAGCTGTGGTGCCACCTGAGCCCAGCTCCAAGAGAAAGGAACAGGAAGGAACGGAAAGGGAGAAGAAGAGACAGAGAAACAGAAGGGCTCAGGAACAAGAAGGTGGAAGGGACCCTAAGAACCCACGAGAATCCAGGGTGAAGGGTCAGGCAGATTAAGGGTACCGGATCCCAAGTTGGTGGAGGAGAAACTACCCTCAGCCAAAGACCGGTTGTCGTGATCATCTATTGGTGCGACACCTCATCAAACCTGCTAGGAAGGCACCATATAGGACAGCGGAGGACGGGGCCCACGTTTAACCCCACAAGTCCGCGGCAGCTGGACAAAAGTGGGTCACTGGTGAGGCAGGCCAGAGAAAGGATTAAAGGGGGTCCTGTGCCATGCTCCTGAACTGCCTGGGAGTTGACCGAGCCCCACACCTGGTGGACGCAGCACGGCTCGGGCGGTCACTACCTGTACAGAAGTGAAATGGAGTACCTGAACTGTGAGTAAACGACATTGGACTGCAGTACGTTGTCGGTGTGCTCTTTTGCTTCTCCAGCACTATCAGCACCGGGACTCTCACTACCATCACTCCCAACATCCACTACACTGCCCTGGGGCCGCACTCTTCCTGTGGGGAGTCACACCATCCCAGCTGCACACGTCATCAGCCCCAGCGGACTGCCTTGCAGCGGCGGTTCCTAACAACCGCAATCCACGGGTGGCGTAGTCGGACTTTATCGTCGGTACGTAGCAGGCTACTATTGGTCTGACCACCCTGAGCCGCGGGACCGGGCCGCCACTACTACCCCCATCGTTCCCCTATCGCCCGGATCCGCGTGCCCCACGGACCAGGGGGCGAGTCAGCTTTGGCGTAGTCGGCAGGATTTTGTGCCCGCTAACAACGGGTACTGCGCGCCTGAAAAGAGACTGTTTCGTTGTACTAAAGATGGCGCCCGCCCTAGAAGAACGAGCGCCATAATGTGCGCGCCAAAAGACCACAGGAGGCCGCCTCCCATCGTGGGCCGGTTCCCAGAATGGCGCCAAAGAGGAAGCCCGCCCCCAACAACCATGAGCACGGCTGTGGAAATGTCCGTCAACGTGGGGGGGGGCTGCCCCTGAGAGTGATTGTCAGCAGAATGCCCCAGGACCACCCCCCATGGGGGCGGAAAGAGAAGAAAACTGCGGGGCAGGGGGTGGTCTGGATCAGTCCAGACAGACCGCACCCGGGGATGGACGCCCTCAGCAGCACCAGCCTCCTGGCCCGAAGCCTGCTGCAGGCCGAACCGTTCTGCAGCCTAGCAGAAGTCCTAGCGCAGCTCCCCAGAGACCCGGAGCGTGCTCAAGCTGCACTGGAGGACCTGGAGCGGAGGATGGCCCGGGCGCAGCGGGGTGCACTCACTGAGTGGAGAGAGGAACTGGCCCGGCAGGCCGAGACCCACCAGCGACAGGCCTCAACCGCACCCCGGAGTTTGCCTGCCTCTGAGGACGGCGCAGGAGGAGAGAGGACCGGAGGCGACGCCGCGGAGGGAGCCACGAGGACTGAGGCAAGTGAAGGGGACGTCACCACCCCAAGCCCAGCAACCGCAAGCCTGCCCCAGCCTCCCGTCGCAGCAGCCGAAGCCCCACTCACCGCACCTGTTGCCGCGCCGCCACTGCTCCCAGCTAGGCCTCAAGCGGCGAGCGCCGCGGCCACGCCCCGCCCAGCGCCACGCCCCTTGACCCCGGGCGCCGTAAAGCAAGAAGCATCATCGGCCCGGTCGCAAGGCCTGAATGACCCGGGCGCCATCGCTAAGCCTGCGCCCCTGTCCCGGATGGGACTGCCACCTAGCGCAGCCAAAAGACCCCCGGCCTGGTCGCAAGGCTGAGTGCCCCCGGGCGCTGCTCCCAGATCAGGTCCCCCCACTATACCATCGCTGGGCGTGGACCTATTGGCACATCATACCGGTCCGGATGGACTGCCGCTGGAGTGGCCGGCGGAAGTGACCGGCAGTCAGCCATGGAAGGCCCAGCCCCCGCGCGAACCTCTGATACCGGCTCCAGAACCCGTAGAGGTCACCCTACCCCCACTGGAGGACGTCCAATTTGCGTGGGACCCCACCAGCGAGAACTTGATGGGGTTCTCTCAAGAGACCCGGGCAGACGCGGTCCGTCGTCTGGAGGCCTGTCATCAGCAACTGGCGACCTTTGAGCCGGAGCGACGAGAGAGGCGCGTCAGAGAGGAACGGCTCCAGGCCCAGAGTGCTGAACAAAAACGTAAGGCCCGCCAAGACCCCCGAGCAGCCCGTGGTCCCCGAATCACCGGGACCATAGTCAAATTTCATATGGAAAACGGCTGGGGTTTCATCAGGGGCCCAGAAACCGCAGGCGACGTCTTTGTGACCCGCAGGGACGTTGAGAGTCATCTACCTGAGGGACACCGTGGCCGTGACTTGTACCCTGGTGATGTGGTCGCCTTTACCCACCACGTTGGCGCAAAAGGACCGTACGCCCTACATGTTCATCGGCTCACTGAGGAGGAACTACAACACCGCGGCTATGAGGAGAGCCAAGAGGACCCGGACGGGTCTGAAGAACCATATGAGGAGGAAGAAGGAGCATATGGAGGACACCGCTACTAGTAAGTAGCAAAGTACCTGTGTACATAATTACCCGTCAGGGTACAGAGAACTGATTACTGTTAAGAGACTGTCACCTGTGTGCCCCTCATCCCCTACGAGGCTGAGGACTGTGAGCAGCCATTCCCTTCCCAAAACTGGCCGAGGACTGAGAGCGGCCAATCCCTTGTATATAGTTGCGCTTCCTAAAGCGCCCCCTACTGGTTTTATAAAAAGACTACCACGTCTACCTCGGGACAGCAAGTCCCTCGTGTTTACAAGTTTGCCAAAGTTCCTGCACTTACAAGAAGAGTGCACACCTGGTCGCAAGTTGCACCGACGCCAGGATCCAAGAATGTGTTCTAAAAAAATGTTTTCCTGCAAATGTTTTATGTGAAAAGTTTTTATATGCTGCTAGATAGTAATGTGAATGTTTTCTAATAGTGTTTATATGTCAAGAGTTCCAGAAGTATTAGTAAGCGTTTTATAATAGTGTGACAAGAAAAGAAAAGAGTTTCCCATAAAGGGAATTGAACCATGTTGCCTGTTTTCTGGTGTGAAAAGTTTTAAAAAAGTTTTGCATGTCCTGTAATTAACTGTTTTTGCTCTTTTCCAGCCCGAGGACGTGCTGTGCTTTGCCAGGGGGGAATGTAGCGCCCCGAGGGCTCGGCAGCTACAGGGGTATTGCACCTCTGCCAGAGGTGTGATATTCCACTCCCGGGTAAGGATGGAGTATGGACCAGGGCTCAGTTAGCTGCATACAGCACACACACCCCATTTCCGAGGGACAGCTCTACGGTGCTCCCACTAGACAGAAGTGCAGGCACGACCGACTATGTCCCTGTCTGGAGTGGGGAGGGGGGTGGAACACCCAGTGCCGTAGGGGCAGATAGGGGTTGGTTCCTGAGCATAGGAAGGAGCCCATTGGTTGCTGGTCACCTGGGCTCATGGTCAGAGGGAGGTATAAAAGGTGGGCACCATCTTAGATCTAGGAGAAGTTCGTTCTGTCCAAAGAGGAGAAGACAGTGAGTAGAGGCTCTGTAGGAGCTCTACTCCAGGAGGGCCTAGTGAGAGGCCGAGGAGGAGGTGAAGGGGAGCTGTGGTGCCACCTGAGCCCAGCTCCAAGAGAAAGGAACAGGAAGGAACGGAAAGGGAGAAGAAGAGACAGAGAAACAGAAGGGCTCAGGAACAAGAAGGTGGAAGGGACCCTAAGAACCCACGAGAATCCAGGGTGAAGGGTCAGGCAGATTAAGGGTACCGGATCCCAAGTTGGTGGAGGAGAAACTACCCTCAGCCAAAGACCGGTTGTCGTGATCATCTATTGGTGCGACACCTCATCAAACCTGCTAGGAAGGCACCATATAGGACAGCGGAGGACGGGGCCCACGTTTAACCCCACAAGTCCGCGGCAGCTGGACAAAAGTGGGTCACTGGTGAGGCAGGCCAGAGAAAGGATTAAAGGGGGTCCTGTGCCATGCTCCTGAACTGCCTGGGAGTTGACCGAGCCCCACACCTGGTGGACGCAGCACGGCTCGGGCGGTCACTACCTGTACAGAAGTGACCTGGAGTACCTGAACTGTGAGTAAACGACATTGGACTGCAGTACGTTGTCGGTGTGCTCTTTTGCTTCTCCAGCATTATCAGCACCGGGACTCTCACTACCATCACTCCCAACATCCACTACACTGCCCTGGGGCCGCACTCTTCCTGTGGGGAGTCACACCATCCCAGCTGCACACGTCATCAGCCCCAGCGGACTGCCTTGCAGCGGCGGTTCCTAACAACCGCAATCCACGGGTGGCATAGTCGGACTTTATCGTCGGTACGTAGCAGGCTACCATTGGTCTGACCACCCTGAGCCGCAGGACCGGGCCGCCACTACTACCCCCATCGTTCCCCTATCGCCCGGATCCGCGTGCCCCACGGCCCAGGGGGCGAGTCATACACACCATGTCAGCAAACAGCACAGTGAGTATCTGTAGCCCTATATACAGGCCCACTGACTGATTACAAGATTGTAGACACCTGTGATGCTAATTAGTGGACACAACGTGATTTAACATGTCCCTTTTGTCACATTATTTTCAGGGGTCCCATCATTTCTGTCCAGGCCAATTTCATGAGTTTATTTTTTTTTTAATTCTGTTGAAGCAGAAAAGCAATGTCTGACTTTCATTTGTTCATTTTCATAGATTTTTAATTTATTATTACTTTTGTCAGATTCAAGTTATTTCTGTGACCATTGTGGGTTTTTCTTTTATTAAACGAGGGGTACCAACAATTTTGACCATGTGTGTATGTGCAGCCAAGTGAGCCAATCTACCACTGTATGTACAGCTGCTATAACCTGGGTATCTCCTGTATATAATTATATATGTACAGCTGGTACAACCTGGGCATCTCCTGTATATAATTATATATGTACAGCTGGTATAACCTGGGCATCTTCTGTATATAATTATATATGTACAGCTGGTATATCCTGGGCATCTCCTGTATATAATTATATATGTACAGCTGCTATATCCTGGGCATCTCCTGTATATAATTATATATATACAGCTGGTATAACCTGGGCATCTTCTGTATATAATTATGTATGTACAGCTGGTACAACCTGGGCATCTCCTGTATATAATTATATATGTACAGCTGGTATAACCTGGGCATCTCCTGTATATAATTATATATGTACAGCTGGTATAACCTGGGCATCTTCTGTATATAATTATATATGTACAGCTGGTATAACCTGGGAATCTTCTGTATATAATACATATGTACATCTGGTATAAGCTGGGTACCTTCCATGTAGCTTTGACCTTACATTGCTTTTCTGCAGTGTGTACAAGCTGTAGATCTCCGCCGCACTGGAAACGCTCCACCAGTAAATGCTGGAATTATTGAACGCTGCTAATAAGGTTGCTAATTAGTCTTGCTCGTTAGAACAAATGACAGGAGTAGCAGTGAACCAAGTCTGAGTGGCGGAGAAGCGAAACGCGTCTGAGCGACGGGGCTGATTTGATTAAAAAGTTGAATAGCTTAAAGGCAATGCATCACATGAATTATTGATACTGGTCCCAGCTCTGTGAATACCCCTTTAATACCCCCTGAACTAAATTGTTACTATACTAAACTGACGCGTTTCACGTAAAATTAACGACTGATGTGGTAAATTATTCGCGAAATTTTGCATCATGTCTAAGTTGTGCTATATTTTATGTTGCTTTTTTTGTTTTTCGCTAAACTTTTTTATATGTAGCGTCCCCGCCAGGACGATCGTTTACATCTGCATAATTCGGATAATTGCTGTCTTTATTTTAAGTAAAAAGTACAGAAATTAGACAGCAGGAGCCGCCATTTTGTACGAGGACGGACTGTAATTGGGGCAGTGGTTTGCCTTTTCTTTATCACAGTCCAGCTCGTTGCTTAGCTGCATTTAGACGCGCCGACCCGCGGCGTTAAACGACTGCCAGTCAGCTACGTAGAAGGAGGCCGTTCCCGACTATCAGGAAATGTGCTTTCCTAGGAGCACTCCTACAAAATAATCAGCCCGCCTAACTGCCCCCTTAGTTGTACAGCTACCCCAAGCACTAAATTCCATGAATATCGGCTGCAGGTTCCTATGCAGAGCGCAGCAGTCAAGGTGAGCTGCTCCGCACTGCATAGGCAGCAACAAAAATAGCAAAACTGTCAGTAAAATGAAGTAATCTATGCAGAGCTCAGTAGTCAATGGCAAACTCACCGTGACGTCTGCACTCTGTATAGGCAGCAATTGAGGTGACACAGGCTGCACTGTGATCCCCACAACACAAGGATTAGATACACGGCTCAGCAGACGGTATCACACAGGATAGGATTAGATACACGGCTCAGCAGACAGTATCACACAGGATAGGATTAGATACACGGCTCAGCAGACAGTATCACACAGGATAGGATTAGATACACGGCTCAGCAGACAGTATCACACAGGATAGGATTAGATACATGGCTCAGCAGACAGTATCACACAGGATAGGATTAGATACATGGCTCAGCAGACAGTATCACACAGGATAGGATTAGATACACGGCTCAGCAGACAGTATCACACAGGATAGGATTAGATACACGGCTCAGCAGACAGTATCACACAGGATAGGATTAGATACACGGCTCAGCAGACAGTATCACACAGGATAGGATTAGATACACAGCTCAGCAGACAGTATCACACAGGATAGGATTAGATACACGGCTCAGCAGACAGTATCACACAGGATAGGATTAGATACACGGCTCAGCAGACAGTATCACACAGGATAGGATTAGATACACGGCTCAGCAGACAGTATCACACAGGATAGGATTAGATACAGGCTCAGCAGACAGTATCACACAGGATAGGATTAGATACACAGCTCAGCAGACAGTATCACATAGGATAGGATTAGATACACGGCTCAGCAGACAGTATCACACAGGATAGGATTAGATACAGGCTCAGCAGACAGTATCACACAGGATAGGATTAGATACACGGCTCAGCAGTCAGTATCACACAGGATAGGATTAGATACACGGCTCAGCAGACGGTATCACACAGGATAGGATTAGATACACGGCTCAGCAGACAGTATCACACAGGACAGGATTAGATACACAGCTCAGCAGACAGTATCACACAGGATAGGATTAGATACACGGCTCAGCAGACAGTATCACACAGGATAGGATTAGATACACTGCTCAGCAGACAGTATCACACAGGATAGGATTAGATACACGGCTCAGCAGACAGTATCACACAGGATAGGATTAGATACACGGCTCAGCAGACAGTATCACACAGGATAGGATTAGATACACGGCTCAGTAGGCAGTATCACACAGGGTAGGATTAGATACACCAGTGAGGGGCGCTGTATTCGGGCCCGGACCGGCCTGTTCTGCATTCAGCACTAATGATGTGTCCTCTTGTGTTTCCTTACCTGCTCCTCAGACCATTATCTCCGGCCACATGAAGCCATCTCTTCATCATTACGGGCAGGAAATGAGGCCTCTTAGCGCTAATCGCAGGCTCGCTCCAGAGATACACCGCTCATTAATACAATTATTACTATTACTTGTTTTTTTTTTACATACTTAGCATTGTAACCCTTCTCGTGATCGGGAAGCAGACGCTGCAGATGAGAAAGGGTTAAAGTCAAAATAAGATTATACACAGGACGTCAAGTGGTCGGGGGTAGAGGGGGGGCAGCGTCGAGGGTAGAGGGGGGGCAGCGTCGGGGGTAGAGGGGGGGCAGCGTCGAGGGTAGAGGGGGGGCAGCGTCGGGGGTAGAGGGGGGGGGGGCAGCGTCGGGGGTAGAGGGGGGGGCAGCGTCGGGGGTGGAGGGATATATCTGCAGGTCCCTTTTTTTTTGGCAGAACAATCATTTTCTGTTCGGATTGGATAATCTGCCGAAAGCGTAGGCCGGACTGTTTGTAAAATGCAGCGTGTGATAAAGCATCAAGGTCGATGGGGAATAACAGGATTTTCTGTGTTTTGCTGGCGTGAAAAGAGCGCCCCCTCCCCTAAAATGAATTTTAAAAAAATGGAAGCCATTCCCAAGCTAATTTGGTTTACAGAGGCCCTCTTACATCGGCCGATCGTTCCCGATCATCATGGCAGCCATCATCTTTTTTTGCGGCCTTGTGGACACTGAAAGGGAGAACGATCGACCGATCCTTCCCAATCAAGGCAGTAATTAACGATCGCTGAACCATGTACAATTTGGATTGGCCTGTGCAAAAGGGTCGAATCGAGTGTCGATCACCTCAAAATCATTGATCTGTGCTCTTAACCCACTCAGAAAGTGGGAGAAATATATCATTATGGGTTATTACATCGCCTCAGAGAGTGGGCACACACTTTGTATAGACCCCAAATGACATATAAATGTGGTATCCATGTAAGAGGGTCTTTAAACGAGCGCCGATCGGCTTGAAGACCTTGATAAATGCTCGTTATTGGCAGAAATGTGGGCGACAAATACAAATTGGGTCTATTATAGTGCTCCCAAGAGTGGGCAGCCATTTTCTGTAGACCCCCAATAACATATATAAGTCTGGTATCCAGGTGACAGGGCTATCAAACGAGCGCTGATCTGTGGATCGGTATAAGGGGAAATCTGCTCATTCAAAAAGACCCTTTTATTGTAAATGAGCGACAATATTTGTGGCTAATTGTGCCCCTGAGGGTATCGGGAAACTGGACAAGATCTTGTCGATCTCCCGAAATGTCCGAGTGACAGCCAATCAAAGGGCGGATCTCCTGGCTTCCCAGAAGAGTTGGGTTTGATCCAGGAGCATTTTGTAGGTATAAACTCCGGGATGCTCTGTCACGAGATGGAAAAACCCGGTGTCTAACTCCACGTTTAGTGAGCTAGAAATGGGGTCCGAGAGGCGCGGTCTGTAACAAGAGGTGGGGTTCATTGTTTGTTTTTTTTGTGTGTGTTTTTTTTTAAATTTTTTTTACAATTTTCAGAATTACAAGTATGAGGTAGTCAGTGAAAAAATTATTGACCGTTATTGCGCCACCTGTGGCTATAAACGGTTGTATCAGCCGGTGGCGTACTTTTTTCTTCCTTCCTACCTAATTGACAAATATTAAATCCAGCACCTCAGGGGTTAATCTCCCCTCTCTCTCGCTACCCCCCCCCTCTTTCTGTCTTTTAAGCGCGGAGTCCTCTATTGTGTAATTTCTGTGCATAACCAAAGATGACATCAGTAGTACGGACACACATACGCTCTTACACACGTGCACACATGCACGCACACATGCACACACACACACGCATACATACATACACACCATAGGCGCCTGTATATCAGGCAGATTAAGACCTCTCTCCTACACAGCTGCCAATCACGGGGAAGCAAGGCCAGGGCTGAAAAGCCACAGCCTTGAGAAGCACTGCCCTGTGTGTGTGAGTGTGTGCATGTGTGTCCCTCGCCCACCCGCACTACTGTGTGCGCCTTCGCTGGAGAAGGGTGGGTGTTGGCGTCAAGGGAAGATGAGAGATGGCATTCACAATGTGATATTTCAGTTCTCCCAAAGCCGGCATCTGTTGCAGAAGCAAAAGGTAAGTGATTCACATTCACACCCTAAGTCTTAGGAATAATCAGAATTTATATTTATACGTAAAAAAAAACCTTAAAGAAAATGGATCATAATTCCACAGGTGTCTTTAAAAAAACAAACAAACAAAACAAAAAAAAAATGCGGGCAAGAACACTGACTCATTTTTTTATTATTTTTTTGCTATGTATGTTTTAGATATTTTATTTTTCATTATTTTTAGATTTTCTGTTAGACTTCTATTTTATAATTTTTATTTTCATTATAAAAAATATTCTATTCTATATTTTTTATTGTCGCAATATTACATTATATTTATTTACATTTCTTTATTGTCATTCTACAAAATATCCTATTTTATTTTTTATTGTCGCAATATTATATTTATTTTATATTTTTTTATTGTCATTAATACACAATATTCTATTATTGTATTTTTTTTATATCGCAACATTACATTTTATTTATTTTTATGTCACTACCTAATTGTATTCCATATTTTTATAGATTTTTGTCACTACACTACTACACAATATATATTCCAGACTTTTTTATATATATTTTTTTGTCATATTACTAAATATTATTATTTTTTTATTATTGTCATTATAGTACTACATATTTTTTACCTTTGTTTATTTGATCATTACTATATTACTCCCTTTTTTATTGTCATTATATTACTATTTAATATTTATTTCATATTTTTTATTGTCTCTGTATCACTACATAATTTTTTTTTTTATAATTGTTTTATATATTTTATAGTCATTATACTACGTAATATTTATTTTTAGATGTTTTATTGTCACTATCTTACTACATAATAATTTTTCCATCACTTTTTATATTTCTTTTTTTTTGGTTGTTGTTGCATTTATTTCTCTTTGTTTTTCATTTTATACTTTTAATATATAACCAAGATAAAAATGTAGATTTTTTTTTTCATATTCTCTTTATTTAGATGATTTTATGACCTTGGATTTCATTTATATTTTTTAATACAATATCCATTAAGCAGGTGTAGATATTGGATTTTATATGGGGGGGTATGTATTATGTTGAAGTATGTTAAACTTGGACTTACACTGAATATGTGATGCCAACAGGTGTATGGGAACACCATTGGGTTGTTGTTTTTTTAACTACTGGTATACGTGTAATTAATATTTCATGAATAATATTTATTTTCATTTTATGTTGTTTTTTTAGGATAATTTTATTTTATGAAATATTTGAAATCAAAATTAAAATCTGATCTAAAAATAAAAAATGAACTTTAAAAATATTTTTTAATATACTACGAATATTCAAATTCTAGGATGCCAATAAACCTGTATATGGGGGACTAATAGTAGATTTAACCCTACAAGTAGTAGGGCAATGTGGATAACCCCTTTCCTATCAAATGGTCATAAGGGGTTTTAACCCTGTAGAGACCACAGGGATGCTGATGATAAAGCACATCCGTAATAGAGGAGATTGGGAAGTATATGTAGTGTTAAAAGCGCAGAACTCCGACTTTATATTGGGCGATTCTGCAGTTTGATAGCTCAGGTTTGATGTCCGGTCATCAGACGATTCCCTCCTCCTTCCTTCTTGAAAATCCCATGCTGAGATAGTTTAACGCGCTCCGCAGCATGTCGTCTCACATGAAAGTTGGGTCGGATTACGGAAGAGTCTTATGTGGGTTATACCTGACATATTATCTTCTCCAGCATAGCTTCATACACATCCACCCTCTCCGGGGGTCTCTACTGCTCTCTGATGACTGAAACCCATTCAGAGCCCCCCTCCCACACTTCCATCATCTTCGATCCAAATGTCACCTTCTCTTAGCTATACAGATACTGTACAACATACTCCATTGGATTTACACCACGTTTTACCAACCAGATTGCATTAGATTGCAATCTCATTGGTCTAGAAATGGACATTGACTATCTCCTTTAAAATGAACACAATCACGTTGACTTAGGCCCCAAAAACTATGGGGAGCCGTCAAGTTGAAATGTCAAAGAATTCAGAAAATGGTTTTTTTTTTTTTACAAAATGCTTTTTTTAAAACATTTTTTTACAAAGTGTTTTTTTATATCACAATCTCTATTAAAATTTAAAAAATGTGTGTTTTTCACACTGTCTATTGGAGCGTTTTTAGACTCTAACGCATGTACATTAGCAGCACTGAACAGACTCCGCCCCTATCTTTTGTATTGAAGCATCTAATGAGCATGTGCAAAAGTCATTATGGTGGTGGTGGAGCAAGAGAGCAATGACATGACCCTATGTGTTATCATAGAGGGTTTCATCTGGGCTTGTAATCATGCCTCTGATGATAAGGAGCCTGCTGAAAACTGTTCCTGAAAAGACTGGAATTTAAATTATAAAAAAAAAAAACTCAAGTGGCCAGTGGTGCAGGGAAATGTTTCACATGAGCCCTCTTGGTTTTTCGGAATTGCCACTGGGCAAAAGAGGGAACAGAAACGGGGGTGCTTACCCTAAGAATGAACCCAATCAGGCCTGCGCTTGTAGCTCTACAGTAGGGCATACTGGGTATGCTTTTCATGGTATAAAATTATTATACGCCACCAATTATATGGTCTGCTATTTGAGGTTCTTCACTTGAAATAAAAAAATCTGATTAATAAAAACACAAGAAATGTGCGGAACAGACACAGACACAAACTAAGGAGGACTGAGGAGGATAACCAGTTTGGTAGCACTTACATCATGCCATTCCCCATCTCACTCTGCATTAATAATTAGATTTTTTTTCTAAGAAAAGAGAGTAGACTCCAAATTGTTCCATATACAATAGATTGATAGGGAATAAATGGGTCTTCAATGTAGAAAAGTAATACCCATTTCTATAACGCCACACCCCCTGAAACACAATATGGAACACGTGTGTGTTTTTATAAAAAATCTGATTAATAGGACAGTAATGGAGTGAACCCTTGTTTGAATAGTAATCAGTCTCATGAGACTCAGATGTTTAACTATGCTGGCAAAACAGAAGGGGAACACCAGCTCGGCAGCAGTCACATCACACCATTCCCCATTTCATCATATATTATTAATCAGATTTTTAGAAAGAAGTAAAAAAATCATTGGAATTGGTCATGTATACAATAAAGTGTCTGATAAAAATAAATTGCAAAATAAATGTCCCTTTCTATAACACCACCCCCTTTAAAAAAATAAGTTGGACAAATGTGTGTCTTTATAAAAAAAAAAAAGTCTGATTAATTGAACAGTAAGAAGTGGAATAAAGCCGTGTTTGGGTAAAACCAAGTTATCAGTCTCGTGAGACTCAAGTGTTTAACTCAAATCAGAGCTGGTATTCTGCTAGCAAAGGTGAAGGGAAAATTATTTTGACAGCAGTGATATTTTGCCGTCTCTCATTTTGACCTGCATTATTAATCAGATTTTTTTTTTTTTTTTTTTTTTTTAAGATAAGAAAATAACCTTGGAATTGCTCATACATACAACAGAGCGACTATAGTTTTTGTCCGACAAAATATATTACATAGAAGACAGAATAAATGTGTCTTTAATTGAGAAAAGCCATGCTATTTCTAGAAAACCACTCCCTTTTAAAGACTATGTTGGACAATGGCAAGTCTTTCTAAAAAAAAATCTGATTAATAGGACAGTGAGAAATGGAGAAAATCCTTGTTTGAGTAAAACTAAGTCATTATTACCATGAGACACAAGTGTGGAGCAGACGCAATACTGGCAGCCGAGAAGGGGAACACTAGCTCGGCAGCAGTCACTCCCCATCTTAACCTGCATTAATAATCAGATTTGTTCAAAGTAAAGAGTCTTAGGTTGACTCATAGCAGAGCTAGTACTATGCAGGCTGCAGATAAAGTGCTTACGGGCTTGGTAGTAGTCACATTATTCCATTCCCCATTTCAATTTCCTTTATTAAACAGTTTTTTTGCAAAGAAAAGAGAACAGATTTGCCATCGGATTTGACTTTAGTTTTAGGCCACTTAAAGAAAAATAAAATAAAAGTGCCCGGGTTTTCAATCCACAAAAGTCCCACCCATTTCTGTAAGACCACGCCCTTTTAAAGGTACAGTTTAATTCAATAAATATCCCTCGATATAGCAGCTAACCTTTAAGTTGACAGATGATTATGTCTCCTGAGCTGCCGATCCATAACTGATAATAAACCTGTTACTATGCAGGTGTCATCCATTATTGTGAAAAAAACTAGGGATATCACTCTTGTGCTAATTGGATCAAATTATTTCCCGCTGCTGTAATTTGTTGTAAATATTTATCAATGAGAGCGACACATTTTGATGACAATTAATTAGATATGTATTCTAATTCAATACCCTTGAGCCGTAGCAAACAACCAGGAGGTTAAAAATATGGTGTTTCAATGCATGAAAGACTAAGGTCCTTTTACTGGAAAAATGATTTTTATATATGTTAATGGTCACCTTAATATCAGCACAGCTTCTATTCTGCACTTAGAGGTGCTTCTCACAAAATTAGAATATCATCAAAAAGTTAATTTATTTCAGTTCTTCAATCCAAAAAGTGAAACTCCTATATTATATAGAGTCATTACACACAGAGGGATCTATTATATAGAGTCATTACACACAGAGGGATCTATTATATAGAGTCATTACACACAGAGGGATCTATTATATAGAGTCATTACACGCAGAGGGATCTATTATATAGAGTCATTACACGCAGAGGGATCTATTATATAGAGTCATTACACGCAGAGGGATCTATTATATAGAGTCATTACACGCAGAGGGATCTATTATATAGAGTCATTACACGCAGAGGGATCTATTATATAGAGTCATTACACGCAGAGGGATCTATTATATAGAGTCATTACACACAGAGGGATCTATTATATAGAGTCATTACACACAGAGGGATCTATTATATAGAGTCATTACACACAGAGGGATCTATTATATAGAGTCATTACACACAGAGGGATCTATTTCACGTGTTTATTTCTGTTAATGTTGATGATTATGGCTTACAGTCAATGAAAACACAAAAGTCATTATCTCAGTAAATTAGAATAATTAACAAAAAACACCTGCAAAGGCTTCCTAAGCATTTAAAAAGGTCCCTTAGTCTGTTTCAGTAGGCTCCACAATCATGGTAAAGATTGATGACTTGACAGATGTCCAGAAGGAAGTCATTGACACACTCCACAAGAAGGGTAAGCCACAAAAGGTCATTGCTAAAGAAGCTGGCTGTTCAAAAGCATATTAATGGAAAGTTGAGTGGAAGGAAAAAGTGTGGTAGAAAAAGCAACCGGGATAACCGCAGGCTTGAAAGGATTGTTAAGAAAAGGCCATTCAAAAATTTTGGGGAGATTCGCAAGGAGTGGACTGCTGTTGGAGTCATTGCTTCAAGAGCCACCACACACAGACGTATCCAGGACATGGGCTACAAGTGTCACATTCCTTGTGTCAAGCCCCTCATGACCAATAGACAACGCCAGAAGTGTATTACCTGGGCCAAGGAGAAAAAGACCTGGACTGTTCCTCAGTGATCCAAGGTGTTGTTTTCAGATGAAAGTAAATTTTGCATTTCATTTGGAAATCAAGGTCCCAGAGTCTGGAGGAAGAGAGGAGAGGCCACAATCCAAGCTGCTTGAGGTCTAGTGTGAAGCTTCCACAATCAGTGATGGTTTGGGGGCCATGTCATCTGCTGGTGGAGGTCCACTGTGTTTTATCAAGACCAAAGTCAGCGCAGCCGTCTACCAGGACATTTTAGAGCACTTCATGCTTCCCTCTGCCGACAAGCTTTTTGGAGATGGAAATGTGATTCTCCAGCAGGACTTGGCCCCTGTCCACACGGCCAAAAGTACCAATACCTGGTTTAAAAACAACAGTATCACTGTGCCTGATTGGTCAGCAAACTCGCCTGACCTTAACCCCATAGAGAATCTATTATAGAGAATCTATGGGGTATTGTCAAGAGGAAGATGAGAGACACCAGACCCAACAATGCAGACGAGCTGAAGGCTGCTATCAAAGCCACCTGGGCTTCCATAACACCACAGCAGTGCCACAGTGTAGTATCGGTGTCTCTGCCCCCTGACAGGCAGAGACGCCGTCCCCCTTACCACCGCGCTCCCGGTCCGACATCTTCCGGCTCTCCTGCTGCTGCTGGCGCGCGCAGCTTTCCGGGCACTGTGCTTAGGGCGCGCGTGCGCGCCGTCCTAAGGAGTCCCCGGCCAATGGCCGGAGGACCTCCCATATAAAAGGCACCTTCTCCAAAATGGAGGTGCCCGTGCAAGGTTGTAGCTTTGTGTCCAAAACTCTGCTTCAGGTCCCGCTGCTAGCCTGACTACCAGTCCAGCCCGCCAGCCTGACTACCAGTCCAGTCCGCCACCCTGACTACCAGTCCAGTCCGCCACCCTGACTACCAGTCCAGCCCGCCAGCCTGACGTCCAGTCCGCCAGCCTGACTACCTGTCTTCGCCAGCCAAGTGTACTCTCCAGCCCAACGGTCTACCTATGATCCAAACCAGCCAGTCTGTTTATGGGCCTGGCTTGCCTGCCTTCCCAGAGAACGTACCAGTTACCTGCCGTGCCTATCAGCCAGCCTACCTGGAGACTCCTACCAGTTACCTGCCGTGCCTATCAGTCAACCTACCTGGAGGCTCCTACCAGTTACCTGCCGTGCCTACCCGGAGGCTACTGCCAGTTACCCATGGGAGTCACCTGCTCTCATACAAGGACAGGCCCAGAGTAGCACCTGGTCCCTCTGCTCGGTCCTTTCCTGGTTCACGGAGTCGATTGAGCCGCCGTGCGACCTTGGTCAGTCCGAGTTGATACCTAGTTACGCCCCTCTGGTCCCTCCTTGCTCCGCAGCAGAGAGGTTCCACCACCCGGATCCGTAACATACAGGCTGATCGCCTCCATGCCACATTGCCGCATTGATGCAGTAATTGATGCAAAAGGAGCCGACCAAGTATTGAGGCATTTACTGAACAGACATTTCAGCAGGACAACATTTCGCATTTTAAAAGCATTTTTCAAGCTGTTGTTATAAAGTATTCTAATTTACTGAGATAATGACTTTTGTGTTCTCATTGGCTGTAAACGATAATCATCAACATTAACAGAAATAAACAGGTGAAATAGATCACTCTGTTTGTAATGACTCTATATAATATAGGAGTTTCACTTTTTGTATTGAAGAACTGAAATAAATTAACTTATTGATGATATTCTAATTTAGTGAGATGGACCTGTATTTCCTCTTGATGTGATTTCCAACTGTTGCCTGTTTTTCTCTGCCCTCCTTAATACTGGAGATACTTTTTCCCCTCTCGACATTGCAGAAATCTGTATACAATCACTCTCCTCTCCCTTCTATTGTCTGGAATAGGAGCTCTGTAGGATTTGTAAAATTTTTGGAAAACAATTTAATTTGTAAATGACTCACAGACACTCTGTAGCTGCAAAATAGTACATCATATTATACATTTACAATACACCATGTTATTATCTCTCCACATACACTTAACCTACACCATGTTACCATACCTCTATGTACACTCACACTACACCATATTACCATACCTCTATGTACACTCACACTACACCACATTACCATACCTCTATGTACACTCACACTACACCATATTACCATACCTCTATGTACACTCACACTACACCATGTTACCATACCTCTATGTACACTCACACTACACCATGTTACCATACCTCTATGTACACTCACACTACACCACATTACCATACCTCTATGTACACTCACACTACACCATGTTACCATACCTCTATGTACACTCACACTACACCACATTACCATACCTCTATGTACACTCACACTACACCATGTTACCATACCTCTATGTACACTCACACTACACCATGTTACCATACCTCTATGTACACTCACACTACACCACATTACCATACCTCTATGTACACTCACACTACACCATGTTACCATACCTCTATGTACACTCACACTACACCACATTACCATACCTCTATGTACACTCACACTACACCATGTTACCATACCTCTATGTACACTCACACTACACCATGTTACCATACCTCTATGTACACTCACACTACACCATGTTACCATACCTCTATGCACACTCACACTACACCATGTTACCATACCTCTATGTACACTCACACTACACCACGTTACCATACCTCTATGTACACTCACACTACACCATGTTACCATACCTCTATGCACACTCACACTACACCACGTTACCATACCTCTATGTACACTCACACTACACCACATTACCATACCTCTATGTACACTCACACTACACCATGTTACCATACCTCTATGTACACTCACACTACGCCATGTTACCATACCTCTATGTACACTCACACTACGCCATGTTACCATACCTCTATGTACACTCACACTACACCACATTACCATACCTCTATGTACACTCACACTACACCATGTTACCATACCTCTATGTACACTCACACTACACCACATTACCATACCTCTATGTACACTCACACTACACCATGTTACCATACCTCTATGTACACTCACACTACGCCATGTTACCATACCTCTATGTACACTCACACTACGCCACATTACCATACCTCTATGTACACTCACACTACACCATGTTACCATACCTCTATGTACACTCACACTACACCACGTTACCATACCTCTATGTACACTCACACTACACCATGTTACCATACCTCTATGTACACTCACACTACGCCATGTTACCATACCTCTATGTACACTCACACTACACCACATTACCATACCTCTATGTACACTCACACTACACCACATTACCATACCTCTATGTACACTCACACTACACCATATTACCATACCTCTATGTACACTCACACTACACCATGTTACCATACCTCTATGTACACTCACACTACACCACGTTACCATACCTCTATGTACACTCACACTACACCACGTTACCATACCTCTATGTACACTCACACTACACCATGTTACTATACCTCCATGTACACTCACACTACACCATGTTACCATACCTCTATGTACACTCACACTACACCACATTACCATACCTCTATGTACACTGTACACTCACACTACACCATGTTACCATACCGCTATGTACACTCACACTACACCACATTACCATGCCTCTATGTACACTCACACTACACCACATTACCATACCTCTATGTATACTCACACTACACCATGTTACCATACCTCTATGTACACTACACTACACCATATTACCATACCTCTATGTACACTCACACTACACCATGTTACCATACCTCTATGTACACTCACACTACACCATGTTACCATACCTCTATGTACACTCACACTACACCACGTTACCATACCTCTATGTACACTCACACTACACCATGTTACCATACCTCTATGTACACTCACACTACACCACGTTACCATACCTCTATGTACACTCACACTACACCATGTTACCATACCTCTATGTACACTCACACTACACCATGTTACCATACCTCTATGTACACTCACACTACACCATGTTACCATACCGCTATGTACACTCACACTACACCACATTACCATGCCTCTATGTACACTCACACTACACCACATTACCATACCTCTATGTATACTCACACTACACCATGTTACCATACCTCTATGTACACTACACTACACCATATTACCATACCTCTATGTACACTCACACTACACCACATTACCATACCTCTATGTACACTCACACTACACCACATTACCATGCCTCTATGTACACTCACACTACACCATGTTACCATACCTCTATGTACTCTCACACTACACCATGTTACCATACCTCTATGTACTCTCACACTACACCATGTTACCATACCTCTATGTACACTTACACTACACCATGTTACCATACCTCTATGTACACTCACACTACACCATGTTACCATACCTCTATGTACTCTCACACTACACCATGTTACCATACCTCTATGTACACTCACACTACACCATGTTACCATACCTCTATGTACACTCACACTTCACACTACATCATGTTACTATACCTCTATGTACACTCACACTACACCATGTTACTATACCTCTATGTACACTCACACTACACCATGTTACCATACCTCTATGTACACTCACACTACACCATGTTACCATACCTCTATGTACACTACACCATGCTACCATACTGCTATGTACACTCACACTACACCATGTTACCATACCTCTATGTACACTCACACTACACCATGTTACCATACCTCTATGTACACTACACCATGCTACCATACTGCTATGTACACTCACACTACACCATGTTACCATACCTCTATGTACACTCACACTACACCATGTTACCATACCTCTATGTACACTCACACTACACCATGTTACCATACCTCTATGTACACTCACACTACACCATGTTACCATACCTCTATGTACACTCACACTACACCATGTTACCATACCTCTATGTACACTCACACTACACCACATTACCATACCTCTATGTACACTCACACTACACCATGTTACCATACCTCTATGTACACTCACACTACACCATGTTACCATACCTCTATGTACACTCACACTACACCACGTTACCATACCTCTATGTACACTCACACTACACCATGTTACCATACCTCTATGTACACTCACACTACACCATGTTACTATACCTCTATGTACACTCACACTACACCATGTTACCATACCTCTATGTACACTCACACTACACCACATTACCATACCTCTATGTACACTACACCATGTTACCATACCTCTATGTACACTCACACTACACCATGTTACCATACCTCTATGTACACTCACACTACACCACATTACCATACCTCTATGTACACTCACACTACACCATGTTACCATACCTCTATGTACACTCACACTACACCACATTACCATACCTCTATGTACACTCACACTACACCATGTTACCATACCTCTATGTACACTCACACTACACCATGTTACCATACCTCTATGTACACCCACACTACATCATGTTACTATACCTCTATGTACACTCACACTACACCATGTTACTATACCTCTATGTACACTCACACAACACCATGTTACCATACCTCTATGTACACTCACACTACACATTACCATACGTCTATGTACACTCACACTACACCACATTAACATACCTCTATGTACACTCACACTACACCATGTTACCATACCTCTATGTACACTCACACTACACCACATTACCATACCTCTATGTACACTCACACTACACCACATTACCATACCTGTATGTACACTCACACTACACCATGTTACCATACCTCTATGTACATTCACATTACACCATGTTACCATACCTCTATGTACATTCACACTACACCATGTTACCATACCTCTATGTACACTCACACTACACCATGTTACCATACCTCTATGTACACTCACACTACACCACATTACCATACCTCTATGTACACTCACACTACACCACGTTACCATACCTCTATGTACACTCACACTACACCACGTTACCATACCTCTATGTACACTCACACTACACCACATTACCATACCTCTATGTACACTCACACTACACCACGTTACCATACCTCTATGTACACTCACACTACACCATGTTACCATACCTCTATGTACACTACACCATGCTACCATACTGCTATGTACACTCACACTACACCATGTTACCATACCTCTATGTACATTCACACTACACCATGTTACCATACCTCTATGTACACTCACACTACACCACGTTACCATACCTCTATGTACACTCACACTACACCACATTACCATACCGCTATGTACACTCACACTACACCACATTACCATACCTCTATGTACACGCACACTACACCACATTACCATACCTCTATGTACACTCACACTACACACTACACCACATTACCATACCTCTATGTACACTCACACTACACCACATTACCATACCTCTATGTACACTCACACTACACCATATTACCATACCTCTATATACACTCACACTACACCATGTTGCCATACCTCTATGTACTCACACTACACCACATTACCATACCTCTATGTACACTCACACTACACCACATTACCATACCTCTATGTACTCACACTACACCACATTACCATACCTCTATGTACACTCACACTACACCACATTACCATACCTCTATGTACTCTCACACTACACCATGTTACTATACCTCTATGTACACTCACACTACACCATGTTACCATACCTCTATGTACACTCACACTTCACACTACATCATGTTACTATACCTCTTTGTACACTCACACTACACCATGTTACTATACCTCTATGTACACTCACACTACACCACATTACCATACCGCTATGTACACTCACACTACACCACATTACCATACCTCTATGTACACTCACACTACACCATGTTACCATACCTCTATGTACACTCACACTACACCACATTACCATACCTCTATGTACACTCACACTACACCACCTTACCATACCTCTATGTACACTCACACTACACCATGTTACCATACCTCTATGTACACTCACACTACACCACATTACCATACCTCTATGTACACTTACACTACACCACGTTACCATACCTCTATGTACACTCACACTACACCACGTTACCATACCTCTATGTACACTCACACTACACCATGTTACCATACCTCTATGTACACTCACACTACACCATGTTACCATACCTCTATGTACACTCACACTACATCATGTTACTATACCGCCATGAACACTCACACTACACCACGTTACCATACCTCTATGTACACTCACACTACACCACGTTACCATACCTCTATGTACACTCACACTACACCACATTACCATACCTCTATGTACACTCACACTACACCACGTTACCATACCTCTATGTACACTCACACTACACCACATTACCATACCTCTATGTACACTCGCACTACACCACGTTACCATACCTCTATGTACACTCGCACTACACCACGTTACCATACCTCTATGTACACTCGCACTACACCACATTACCATACCTCTATGTACACTCACACTACACCACATTACCATACCTCTATGTACACTCGCACTATACCACATTACCATACCTCTATGTACACTCACACTACACCACATTACCATACCGCTATGTACACTCACTACACCATGTTACCATACCACCATGAACACTCGCACTATACCACGTTACCATACCTCTATGTTACTATATTTTATCTCTATCTACATTCACACTACACCATATTACCATACCTCTATGTACACTCACACACCATGTTACCATACCACCATGTAGACTCACACTACACCACTCTACCATACCATCACACGACACCATGTTACCATACCACCATGTACACTCATACTACGCCATGTTACTATGCCTCCATAAACACTCACACTACACTATGTTACAATACTACCATGTACACTCACACAACACCATGTTACCATACCTCCATGTACACTCATACTACGCCATGTTACCATGCCTCCATAAACACTCACACTACACTATGTTACAATACCACCATGTATACTCACACTACACCATGTTACCCCCGGAGCACCATCAAATCCATTATCATTAAAAGGAAATCACATGGTAACACAACAAACTTGTTGTAGCATCAGCGTCTCTGCCTCCTGCCCGGCAGAGACGCCGTCCCCCTTACCGCCGCTGTCCTGCTCCGGCATCTTCTTGTCTCCCTGCAGCTGCTGCTGGTGCACGCAGATTCCCTGGCCCCGTGCTTAGGGCGCTCTCCCGCCCTCTTAAAGGGGCCGCGCGCACCGTCCTAAAAAGTCCCCGGCCAATGGCCGGAGGACTTCCCCTATAAAAGGCACCTCCTCCAATATGGAGGTGCCTGTGCAAGGTTGTAGCTTTGTGTGTGATACGCAGCTTCAGCCCTCAGGTCCCGCTGCTACCCTGACTACCAGTCCAGCCTGCCTGCCAGCCAGCCAGACTACAAGTCCAGCCCGCCAGCCAGACTACAGACTAAAAGTCCAGCCCGCCAGCCAAACTACTAGTCCAGTAAGTCTGCTTGTCTACTCTCCAGCCCGACAGTCTGCCTACTGCCAGTCCGCCAGTCTGTCTATGGGCTCTGCCCAACTGCTTACCTGGAAGCACCTGCCTGTTACCTGCCGTGCCTGCCAGCCAGCCTACCTGGAGGCTCCTGCCTGTTACCTGCCGTGCCTGCCAGCCAGCCTACCTAGAGGCTCCTGCCTGTTACCTGCCGTGCCTGCCAGCCTGCTTACCTAGAAGCACCTGCCTGTTACCTGCCGTACCTACCAGCCAGCCTACCTGGAGGCTCCTGCCTGTTACCTGCCTTGCCTGCCAGTCCGTCTGCCCGGATCACCCGTCAGCTTGCCTGCCGTGCTCATCAGCTATACCGGTCAGTCCCGGCCTTCTGACCCGTGGGTGTCACCTGCTCTCATACAAGGTCGGTTCCCAGAGTAGCATCTGGTCCCACTGCTCGTTCCCTCCCTGGTCACAGAGTCGATTGAGCCGCCGTACGACCTTGGTCGGTCCGAGTTGATACCTAGTTACGCCCCTCTGCTCCCTCCTTGCACCGCAGCACAGAGGTTCCACCACCGGGATCCATAACACTTGTCAAGAGAGGGCGCTCACCAAAATTCTCAGCCCCGGCAAGGAGGACATTAATAAGAGAGGCAGCAAAGAGACCAAAGGTAACCCTGAAGGAGCTGCAGAGTTCTCAAGCAGAGACTGGAGTATCTGTCCAAACAACCACAATAAGCCGTACACTCCATAGACGTGACCTTTATGGAAGAGTGGGCAGGGAAAAGCCTTTACTTACACACAAAAATTGTAAGGCTCATTTTGAGTTTGCCAAAAGACATGTGGGAGGCTCCACAAATGTATGGAGGAAGGTGCTGTGGTCAGATGAGACCAAAATTTAACTTTTTGGCCACCAAGGTAAATGCTATGTCTGGCGCCAAACCAACACAGCTCATCACCCCAAGAATGCCATCCCCACAGTGAAACATGGTGGTGGCAGCATCATGCTGTAGGGATGTTTTTTCGGCAGCTGTGACAGGGAAAATGGTCTGAGTCTAGAGGAAGATGGATGGTGCGAAATACGGAGATATTCTTGAGCAAATCCTGTTTCAGTCTGTCAGTGATTTGAGACTGGGGTGGAGGTTCACCTTCCAACAAGACAATAACCCAAAGCAACACTCGAGTGGTTTAAGGGGAAACATGTAAATGTTTTGGAGTGGCCGAGTCACAGCCCAGATCTTAATCCAAATGAGAATCTGTGGTCAGACCTGAAGATAGCTGTTCTCCAGAGGAAACCATCTAACTTGGAGGAGCTGGAGCAGTTTTGCCTTGAGGAATTGGCAAAAATCCCAATGGCGAGATATGGAAAGCTCAAAGAGACTTATCCAAAGCGACACTAAAGGAGAATCTACAAAGTACTGACTTTAGGGGGGTGAATAGTTATGCACACTGAAGTTTTCAGTTATTTTGTCCTATTTGTTGTTTGCTTCGCAAAAGAAAACCAAATGTTCACAGCTGCAGGCATGTTCTTTACATGAACTGATGCAAACACTCAAGAAAAACAGTGAAATTCCAGGTTGAGAGATAGCAAAACACCAAAATCAGGCTGTGGGGGGGGGGGGGATATTTTTTCAAGCCACTGTATGGGTTTTATCTTACCCAAGGCTGGATTCTCAGCTACCTTGCTTAGTCATAACACTCTCAATGCTGCTACTACTTTACAGTATGTGTTTTGTCTTACCCAAGGCTGGATTCTCAGCTACCTTGCTTAGTGATAACACTCTCAATGCTGCTACTACTTTACAGTATGTGTTTTGTCTTACCCAAGGCTGGACTCTCAGCTACAACGCTTAGTGTATAATGTCACCTATGCCTGTGTTGGTACTTCTGAACATGGGCTTCATAGAGATGGGAGAGCAGGAATCCATCATGTCTGTGTAAGGGTGACATAATATCAGCTAGCTCAGAGATGACTAAAAATTAGAGCTAGAGACCACAAGAGGAGAAAACTAGTATAATATGCAGGATACAATTCACATAATAGTCAGAAATAGTGCATTTTTTCTCACCTACACACAAAAGCTGGTTCTCAAAACCATATATTTAACATTTCTGTTCTATATATGCTTTTATGGGCATTTTTTTTTTTTTAAGAAATGCAATTGTACCTACATGCCCAATGCAGAACTCAGCAAACCACACATGGCTCGTAACTCCTTTGCTGTAATATTGCTCTGTCCTGTCCCTTTAAATCAGTGTCTCCATTTATCCCATTCCCTTCATATAGAAATTATTTTCTGGTTTAAGGCACCAAATCATGTAAAACGCACGGGTGCTCGTGACGTCTTCTCATCTACATGCCACGTAACTGCAAATTAATCAGGATGATATTGCCAAGTATTTATGTGTAAGTCCATCTCGCTGCTAATAATTTTGATATAAATATAGCTAACTGCTAATTAGTAACACATTTTCCAATTGCTAATGAACGCTTTGTTAACGGAGCTATGACTCAACCGTCCCCGCGAGTGACTCTGTACATCACAGACATGGAGGATAGCGCCAGTTTTCTTCGTCCCTGCAGCACGTGAAAATTTGAGAAATTAAGGATTGGAAACGGAAAATGTTATTAGGATGGATGAGTAGAATAATTAGTCGTGAGAGGATATAATAATAAATATCATGAAAAATTATGATAACACAACTCGGGTTCCATTGATCTCTATAGTGCCACATGTCATCTTTTATTTAAAAACAGAAGTTGGCATCACACCAGTGTATCCCATTGCTGCCCACAGCCAGAGAATCATATCTCACTTATCTCTGATGAGCTGCAGTACCAGACACAGCCTAAGGACAAGTGTGGCGCTGTTTCTGGAGGAAAGAAGCCATGTTTTTCTAATCCTCCATTGAGGCCTCCTTTTAGATTTTTATTAATAACTGCACAAAGGCTGCTACCTGAAACAAAACATAGTGGTTCCCAGTGACTACTAGATCACATGTGCAGGGATACGCTCTTTCCTACACATGCCTAATACTGACGGATCAACACAGTGGTGAGGGATTTTGTGGAGAACCATAAATGATGTGGTCATGGAAGTCAATATACTGTTATGGTGACATCACAAGTGAGTTTGAATCTGTTGTACTCTGATGACATAACAAGTGAGTTTTAGTCTTTTGGGTGATGGTAACGTCACAAATGATATTTCCTTTTTTTGTGCTACAGTGACATCACAAGTGAGGATCTATCTGTTGTGTTATGGTGACCTGACATCACAAGTGAGTATTAATCTGTTGTGTTATGGTGACCTGACATCACAAGTGAGTATCTATCTGTTGTGTTATGGTGATCTGACATCACAAGTGAGTTTTCATCTGTTGTGTTATGGTGACCTGACATCACAAGTGAAGATCCATCTGTTGTGTTATGGTGACCTGACATCACAAGTGAGTTTTCATCTGTTGTGTTATGGTGACCTGACATCACAAGTGAAGATCCATCTGTTGTGTTATGGTGATCGGACATCACAAGTGAGTTTTCATCTGTTGTGTTATGGTGACCTGACATCACAAGTGAGTTTTCATCTGTTGTGTTATGGTGACCTGACATCACAAGTGAAGATCCATCTGTTGTGTTATGGTGACCTGACATCACAAGTGAGTATCCATCTGTTGTGTTATGGTGACCTGACATCACAAGTGAGTTTTCATCTGTTGTGTTATGGTGACCTGACATCACAAGTGAGTATCCATCTGTTGTGTTATGGTGACCTGACATCACAAGTGAGTTTTCATCTGTTGTGTTATGGTGACCTGACATCACAAGTGAAGATCCATCTGTTGTGTTATGGTGACCTGACATCACAAGTGAGTTTTCATCTGTTGTGTTATGGTGACCTGACATCACAAGTGAAGATCCATCTGTTGTGTTATGGTGATCGGACATCACAAGTGAGTTTTCATCTGTTGTGTTATGGTGACCTGACATCACAAGTGAGTTTTCATCTGTTGTGTTATGGTGACCTGACATCACAAGTGAAGATCCATCTGTTGTGTTATGGTGACCTGACATCACAAGTGAGTATCCATCTGTTGTGTTATGGTGACCTGACATCACAAGTGAGTTTTCATCTGTTGTGTTATGGTGACCTGACATCACAAGTGAGTATCCATCTGTTGTGTTATGGTGACCTGACATCACAAGTGAGTTTTCATCTGTTGTGTTATGGTGACCTGACATCACAAGTGAAGATCCATCTGTTGTGTTATGGTGACCTGACATCACAAGTGAGTTTTCATCTGTTGTGTTATGGTGACCTGACATCACAAGTGAAGATCCATCTGTTGTGTTATGGTGACCTGACATCACAAGTGAGTTTTCATCTGTTGTGTTATGGTGACCTGACATCACAAGTGAAGATCCATCTGTTGTGTTATGGTGATCGGACATCACAAGTGAGTTTTCATCTGTTGTGTTATGGTGACCTGACATCACAAGTGAGTTTTCATCTGTTGTGTTATGGTGACCTGACATCACAAGTGAAGATCCATCTGTTGTGTTATGGTGACCTGACATCACAAGTGAGTATCCATCTGTTGTGTTATGGTGACCTGACATCACAAGTGAGTTTTCATCTGTTGTGTTATGGTGACCTGACATCACAAGTGAGTTTTCATCTGTTGTGTTATGGTGACCTGACATCACAAGTGAAGATCCATCTGTTGTGTTATGGTGACCTAACATCACAAGTGAGGATCCATCTGTTGTGTTATGGTGACCTGACATCACAAGTGAAGATCCATCTGTTGTGTTATGGTGACCTGACATCACAAGTGAAGATCCATCTGTTGTGTTATGGTGACCTGACATCACAAGTGAGGATCCATCTGTTGTGTTATGGTGACCTGACATCACAAGTGAAGATCCATCTGTTGTGTTATGGTGACCTGACATCACAAGTGAAGATCCATCTGTTGTGTTATGGTGACCTGACATCACAAGTGAAGATCCATCTGTTGTGTTATGGTGACCTGACATCACAAGTGAAGATCCATCTGTTGTGTTATGGTGACCTGACATCACAAGTGAGTTTTCATCTGTTGTGTTATGGTGACCTGACATCACAAGTGAAGATCCATCTGTTGTGTTATGGTGATCGGACATCACAAGTGAGTTTTCATCTGTTGTGTTATGGTGACCTGACATCACAAGTGAAGATCCATCTGTTGTGTTATGGTGACCTAACATCACAAGTGAGGATCCATCTGTTGTGTTATGGTGACCTGACATCACAAGTGAAGATCCATCTGTTGTGTTATGGTGATCGGACATCACAAGTGAGTTTTCATCTGTTGTGTTATGGTGACCTGACATCACAAGTGAGTTTTCATCTGTTGTGTTATGGTGACCTGACATCACAAGTGAGTTTTCATCTGTTGTGTTATGGTGACCTGACATCACAAGTGAGTATCCATCTGTTGTGTTATGGTGACCTGACATCACAAGTGAAGATCCATCTGTTGTGTTATGGTGACATGACATCACAAGTGAGGATCCATCTGTTGTGTTATGGTGACCTGACATCACAAGTGAAGATCCATCTGTTGTGTTATGGTGACTTGACATCACAAGTGAAGATCCATCTGTTGTGTTATGGTGACCTGACATCACAAGTGAGTATCCATCTGTTGTGTTATGGTGACCTGACATCACAAGTGAGTTTTCATCTGTTGTGTTATGGTGACCTGACATCACAAGTGAAGATCCATCTGTTGTGTTCTTGTGACCTGACATCACAAGTGAAGATCCATCTGTTGTGTTATGGTGACCTGACATCACAAGTGAGTATCCATCTGTTGTGTTATGGTGACCTGACATCACAAGTGAGTTTTCATCTGTTGTGTTATGGTGACCTGACATCACAAGTGAGTATCCATCTGTTGTGTTATGGTGACCTGACATCACAAGTGAAGATCCATCTGTTGTGTTATGGTGACATGACATCACAAGTGAGGATCCATCTGTTGTGTTATGGTGACCTGACATCACAAGTGAAGATCCATCTGTTGTGTTATGGTGACCTGACATCACAAGTGAGTTTTCATCTGTTGTGTTATGGTGACCTGACATCACAAGTGAAGATCCATCTGTTGTGTTATGGTGACCTAACATCACAAGTGAGGATCCATCTGTTGTGTTATGGTGACCTGACATCACAAGTGAAGATCCATCTGTTGTGTTATGGTGACCTGACATCACAAGTGAAGATCCATCTGTTGTGTTATGGTGACCTGACATCACAAGTGAGGATCCATCTGTTGTGTTATGGTGACCTGACATCACAAGTGAAGATCCATCTGTTGTGTTATGGTGACCTGACATCACAAGTGAAGATCCATCTGTTGTGTTATGGTGACCTGACATCACAAGTGAAGATCCATCTGTTGTGTTATGGTGACCTGACATCACAAGTGAAGATCCATCTGTTGTGTTATGGTGACCTGACATCACAAGTGAAGATCCATCTGTTGTGTTATGGTGACCTGACATCACAAGTGAGTATTCATCTGTTGTGTTATGGTGACCTGACATCACAAGTGAG
Organism: Phyllobates terribilis; assembly: GCF_046119375.1. NCBI lineage: Eukaryota > Metazoa > Chordata > Amphibia > Anura > Dendrobatidae > Phyllobates > Phyllobates terribilis. Next base: position 155,738,573 of record NW_027362767.1, on the reverse strand, counting down.
GATCCATCTGTTGTGTTCTTGTGACCTGACATCACAAGTGAGAATCCATCTGTTGTGTTATGGTGACCTGACATCACAAGTGAGGATCCATCTGTTGTGTTCTTGTGACCTGACATCACAAGTGAGAATCCATCTGTTGTGTTATGGTGACCTGACATCACAAGTGAGTATTCATCTGTTGTGTTATAGTGACCTGACATCACAAGTGAGGATCCATCTGTTGTGTTATGGTGACATGATATCACAAGTGAGGATCCATCTGTTGTGTTATGGTGACCTGACATCACAAGTGAAGATCCATCTGTTGTGTTATGATGACCTGACATCACAAGTGAGTTTTCATCTGTTGTGTTATGGTGACCTGACATCACAAGTGAGGATCCATCTGTTGTGTTATGGTGACCTGACATCACAAGTGAGTATTCATCTGTTGTGTTATGGTGACATGACATCACAAGTGAGGATCCATCTGTTGTGTTATGGTGACCTGACATCACAAGTGAAGATCCATCTGTTGTGTTATGGTGACCTGACATCACAAGTGAAGATCCATCTGTTGTGTTATGGTGACCTGACATCACAAGTGAGTTTTCATCTGTTGTGTTATGGTGACCTGACATCACAAGTGAAGATCCATCTGTTGTGTTATGGTGATCGGACATCACAAGTGAGTTTTCATCTGTTGTGTTATGGTGACCTGACATCACAAGTGAAGATCCATCTGTTGTGTTATGGTGACCTAACATCACAAGTGAGGATCCATCTGTTGTGTTATGGTGACCTGACATCACAAGTGAAGATCCATCTGTTGTGTTATGGTGATCGGACATCACAAGTGAGTTTTCATCTGTTGTGTTATGGTGACCTGACATCACAAGTGAGTTTTCATCTGTTGTGTTATGGTGACCTGACATCACAAGTGAGTTTTCATCTGTTGTGTTATGGTGACCTGACATCACAAGTGAGTATCCATCTGTTGTGTTATGGTGACCTGACATCACAAGTGAAGATCCATCTGTTGTGTTATGGTGACATGACATCACAAGTGAGGATCCATCTGTTGTGTTATGGTGACCTGACATCACAAGTGAAGATCCATCTGTTGTGTTATGGTGACTTGACATCACAAGTGAAGATCCATCTGTTGTGTTATGGTGACCTGACATCACAAGTGAGTATCCATCTGTTGTGTTATGGTGACCTGACATCACAAGTGAGTTTTCATCTGTTGTGTTATGGTGACCTGACATCACAAGTGAAGATCCATCTGTTGTGTTCTTGTGACCTGACATCACAAGTGAAGATCCATCTGTTGTGTTATGGTGACCTGACATCACAAGTGAGTATCCATCTGTTGTGTTATGGTGACCTGACATCACAAGTGAGTTTTCATCTGTTGTGTTATGGTGACCTGACATCACAAGTGAGTATCCATCTGTTGTGTTATGGTGACCTGACATCACAAGTGAAGATCCATCTGTTGTGTTATGGTGACATGACATCACAAGTGAGGATCCATCTGTTGTGTTATGGTGACCTGACATCACAAGTGAAGATCCATCTGTTGTGTTATGGTGACCTGACATCACAAGTGAGTTTTCATCTGTTGTGTTATGGTGACCTGACATCACAAGTGAAGATCCATCTGTTGTGTTATGGTGACCTAACATCACAAGTGAGGATCCATCTGTTGTGTTATGGTGACCTGACATCACAAGTGAAGATCCATCTGTTGTGTTATGGTGACCTGACATCACAAGTGAAGATCCATCTGTTGTGTTATGGTGACCTGACATCACAAGTGAGGATCCATCTGTTGTGTTATGGTGACCTGACATCACAAGTGAAGATCCATCTGTTGTGTTATGGTGACCTGACATCACAAGTGAAGATCCATCTGTTGTGTTATGGTGACCTGACATCACAAGTGAAGATCCATCTGTTGTGTTATGGTGACCTGACATCACAAGTGAAGATCCATCTGTTGTGTTATGGTGACCTGACATCACAAGTGAAGATCCATCTGTTGTGTTATGGTGACCTGACATCACAAGTGAGTATTCATCTGTTGTGTTATGGTGACCTGACATCACAAGTGAGGATCCATCTGTTGTGTTCTTGTGACCTGACATCACAAGTGAGAATCCATCTGTTGTGTTATGGTGACCTGACATCACAAGTGAGGATCCATCTGTTGTGTTCTTGTGACCTGACATCACAAGTGAGAATCCATCTGTTGTGTTATGGTGACCTGACATCACAAGTGAGTATTCATCTGTTGTGTTATAGTGACCTGACATCACAAGTGAGGATCCATCTGTTGTGTTATGGTGACATGATATCACAAGTGAGGATCCATCTGTTGTGTTATGGTGACCTGACATCACAAGTGAAGATCCATCTGTTGTGTTATGATGACCTGACATCACAAGTGAGTTTTCATCTGTTGTGTTATGGTGACCTGACATCACAAGTGAGGATCCATCTGTTGTGTTATGGTGACCTGACATCACAAGTGAGTATTCATCTGTTGTGTTATGGTGACATGACATCACAAGTGAGGATCCATCTGTTGTGTTATGGTGACCTGACATCACAAGTGAAGATCCATCTGTTGTGTTATGGTGACCTGACATCACAAGTGAAGATCCATCTGTTGTGTTATGGTGACCTGACATCACAAGTGAAGATCCATCTGTTGTGTTATGGTGACCTGACATCACAAGTGAAGATCCATCTGTTGTGTTATGGTGACCTGACATCACAAGTGAGGATCCATCTGTTGTGTTATGGTGACCTGACATCACAAGTGAAGATCCATCTGTTGTGTTATGGTGACCTGACATCACAAGTGAAGATCCATCTGTTGTGTTATGGTGACCTGACATCACAAGTGAAGATCCATCTGTTGTGTTATGGTGACCTAACATCACAAGTGAGGATCCATCTGTTGTGTTATGGTGACCTGACATCACAAGTGAAGATCCATCTGTTGTGTTATGGTGACCTGACATCACAAGTGAGTATTCATCTGTTGTGTTATGGTGACCTGACATCACAAGTGAGGATCCATCTGTTGTGTTCTTGTGACCTGACATCACAAGTGAGAATCCATCTGTTGTGTTATGGTGACCTGACATCACAAGTGAGTATTCATCTGTTGTGTTATGGTGACCTGACATCACAAGTGAGGATCCATCTGTTGTGTTATGGTGACATGACATCACAAGTGAGGATCCATCTGTTGTGTTATGGTGACATGACATCACAAGTGAGGATCCATCTGTTGTTAAGGTGACATCACAAGTGAGTTTCAGTCTGTTGTGCTACGATGACATCACAAGTGAGTTTCAGTCTGTTGTGCTATGGTGATGTAACACACTTCCCCCTCCATAAAGGGATGCCGACACACTCCCTGTCGCTCAGCATGTCCTCGGCATTCTCCCTGCCCCTGTGCAACGCTTCCGGCAGTGTGTCTAGTGCGCGCGCTCCCCTATTCTTAAAGGGGCAGCGCGTGCACCTGCTAAGATGCCGCCAGCCAATAGCTGGGAGGCATATTGTTTAAAAGGCACCCTCCCCAATAGGGAGGTGCTAAAGCAGCGTGTTTCATTAGTGTGTTAGTGGTACAACTAGTGAGTTGTTAGGTCCCCTGGTCCTGGTGTGGCCAGTGTCCTGAACCCGTAGTCCCTGGTCCTGGTGCGGCCAGTCCTGAACCCATAGTCCCTGGTCCTGGTGCGGCCAGTGCCTGAACCCGTAGTCCCTGGTCCTTGTGCGGCCAGTGCCTGAACCCGTAGTCCCTGGTCCTTGTGCGGCCAGTGCCTGAACCCGTAGTCCCTGGTCCTTGTGCGGCCAGTGCCTGAACCCGTAGTCCCTGGTCCTTGTGCGGCCAGTCCTGAACCCGTAGTCCCTGGTCCTTGTGCGGCCAGTGCCTGAACCCGTAGTCCCTGGTCCTTGTGCGGCCAGTGCCTGAACCCGTAGTCCCTGGTCCTTGTGTGGCCAGTTCTGAACCCTGAAACAGCTCTGGCGGTACCTGAATCTATATCTGAGACCCCTGTGTCTGTACGTGTGCCTATCTGTGTTCTCCGTATAGTCGGACTGCTAAAACCAGTCTCCATACCAGCCCTGTCTAAGACTCCGTGTCAGTAATCGTTATGCAGAAGATCCTGAACCTGTTACCGAGTCCTATCCGTGTCTGCGTACATAACCCCTGGGGTCAGTAGCTGCAGTACCGGGGACTGCCTAGGAGTGGTACCAGGCAGCTCAAGCCTGACTCCGCCATCAGAAGCTCCAGTGAACACCATGTAGCCGCTTAACTACACCCTTTCCTAGGTAAGCCCAGCCTCGTGGCACAGTGGGTCCACGAACAAGGTGCGCCACCTGCAGGCGAGACAGGTGACATCACAAGAGAGTTTTAGTCTGTTGTGCTACGATGACATCACAAGCAAGTTTTAGTTTGTTGTGCTACGATGACATCACAAGCGAGTTTTAGTTTGTTGTGCTACGATGACATCACAAGCGAGTTTTAGTCTGTTGTGCTACGATGACATCACAAGCGAGTTTCAGTCTGTTGTGCTACAATGACATCACAAGCGAGTTTTAGTCTGCTGTTCTACGATGACATCACAAGCGAGTTTTAGTTTGTTGTGCTACGATGACATCACAAGAGAGTTTCAGTCTGTTGTGCTACAATGACATCACAAGCGAGTTTTAGTCTGTTGTTCTACGATGACATCACAAGCGAGTTTTAGTCTGTTGTGCTAAGTTGACATCACAAGTGCATTTCCATCTGTTCTGCTATGGTGACATCACAAGCGAGTTTTAGTTTGTTGTGCTACGATGACATCACAAGCGAGTTTTAGTCTGTTGTGCTACAATGACATCACAAGCGAGTTTCAGTCTGTTGTGCTACAATGACATCACAAGCGAGTTTTAGTCTGCTGTTCTACGATGACATCACAAGCGAGTTTTAGTTTGTTGTGCTACGATGACATCACAAGAGAGTTTCAGTCTGTTGTGCTACAATGACATCACAAGCGAGTTTTAGTCTGTTGTTCTACGATGACATCACAAGCGAGTTTTAGTCTGTTGTGCTAAGTTGACATCACAAGTGCATTTCCATCTGTTCTGCTATGGTGACATCACAAGCGAGTTTTAGTTTGTTGTGCTACAATGACATCACAAGCGAGTTTTAGTCTGTTGTTCTACGATGACATCACAAGCGAGTTTTAGTCTGTTGTGCTAAGTTGACATCACAAGTGCATTTCCATCTGTTCTGCTATGGTGACATCACAAGCGAGTTTTAGTTTGTTGTGCTACGATGACATCACAAGCGAGTTTTAGTCTGTTGTGCTACAATGACATCACAAGCGAGTTTTAGTCTGTTGTGCTACAATGACATCACAAGCGAGTTTTAGTCTGTTGTGCTACGATGACATCACAAGATCACAAGCGAGTTTTAGTCTGTTGTGGTACGATGACATCACAAGCGAGTTTCAGTCTGTTGTGCTACAATGACATCACAAGCGAGTTTTAGTCTGTTGTTCTACGATGATATCACAAGCGAGTTTTAGTCTGTTGTGCTAAGTTGACATCACAAGTGCATTTCCATCTGTTCTGCTATGGTGACATCACAAGCGAGTTTTAGTTTGCTGTGCTACGATGACATCACAAGCGAGTTTTAGTCTGTTGTGCTACGATGACATCACAAGATCACAAGCGAGTTTTAGTCTGTTGTGCTACGATGACATCACAAGAGAGTTTTAGTCTGTTGTTCTACGATGACATCACAAGAGAGTTTCAGTCTGTTGTGCTACAATGACATCACAAGCGAGTTTTAGTCTGTTGTTCTACGATGACATCACAAGCGAGTTTTAGTCTGTTGTGCTACGATGACATCACAAGATCACAAGCGAGTTTTAGTCTGTTGTGGTACGATGACATCACAAGCGAGTTTCAGTCTGTTGTGCTACAATGACATCACAAGCGAGTTTTAGTCTGTTGTTCTACGATGATATCACAAGCGAGTTTTAGTCTGTTGTGCTAAGTTGACATCACAAGTGCATTTCCATCTGTTCTGCTATGGTGACATCACAAGCGAGTTTTAGTTTGCTGTGCTACGATGACATCACAAGCGAGTTTTAGTCTGTTGTGCTACGATGACATCACAAGATCACAAGCGAGTTTTAGTCTGTTGTGCTACGATGACATCACAAGAGAGTTTTAGTCTGTTGTTCTACGATGACATCACAAGAGAGTTTCAGTCTGTTGTGCTACGATGACATCACAAGATCACAAGCGAGTTTTAGTCTGTTGTGCTACGATGACATCACAAGAGAGTTTGTCTGTTGTGCTACGATGACATCACAAGCGAGTTTTAGTCTGTTGTGCTAAGTTGACATCACAAGTGCATTTCCATCTGTTCTGCTATGATGACATCACAAGCGAGTTCTAGTCTGTTTTTCTACGATGACATCACAAGCGAGTTTTAGTCTGTTGTGCTACGATGACATCACAAGATCACAAGCGAGTTTTAGTCTGTTGTGGTACGATGACATCACAAGCGAGTTTCAGTCTGTTGTGCTACAATGACATCACAAGCGAGTTTTAGTCTGTTGTTCTACGATGATATCACAAGCGAGTTTTAGTCTGTTGTGCTACGATGACATCACAAGATCACAAGCGAGTTTCAGTCTGTTGTGCTACAATGACATCACAAGCAAGTTTTAGTTTGTTGTGCTACGATGACATCACAAGCGAGTTTTAGTTTGTTGTGCTACGATGACATCACAAGCGAGTTTTAGTCTGTTGTGCTACGATGACATCACAAGCGAGTTTCAGTCTGTTGTGCTACAATGACATCACAAGCGAGTTTTAGTCTGCTGTTCTACGATGACATCACAAGCGAGTTTTAGTTTGTTGTGCTACGATGACATCACAAGAGAGTTTCAGTCTGTTGTGCAACAATGACATCACAAGCGAGTTTTAGTCTGTTGTTCTACGATGACATCACAAGCGAGTTTTAGTCTGTTGTGCTAAGTTGACATCACAAGTGCATTTCCATCTGTTCTGCTATGGTGACATCACAAGCGAGTTTTAGTTTGTTGTGCTACGATGACATCACAAGCGAGTTTTAGTCTGCTGTTCTACGATGACATCACAAGCGAGTTTTAGTTTGTTGTGCTACGATGACATCACAAGAGAGTTTCAGTCTGTTGTGCAACAATGACATCACAAGCGAGTTTTAGTCTGTTGTTCTACGATGACATCACAAGCGAGTTTTAGTCTGTTGTGCTAAGTTGACATCACAAGTGCATTTCCATCTGTTCTGCTATGGTGACATCACAAGCGAGTTTTAGTTTGTTGTGCTACGATGACATCACAAGCGAGTTTTAGTCTGTTGTGCTACAATGACATCACAAGCGAGTTTTAGTCTGTTGTGCTACAATGACATCACAAGCGAGTTTTAGTCTGTTGTGCTACAATGACATCACAAGCGAGTTTTAGTCTGTTGTTCTACGATGACATCACAAGCGAGTTTTAGTCTGTTGTGCTACGATGACATCACAAGATCACAAGCGAGTTTTAGTCTGTTGTGGTACGATGACATCACAAGCGAGTTTCAGTCTGTTGTGCTACAATGACATCACAAGCGAGTTTTAGTCTGTTGTTCTACGATGATATCACAAGCGAGTTTTAGTCTGTTGTGCTAAGTTGACATCACAAGTGCATTTCCATCTGTTCTGCTATGGTGACATCACAAGCGAGTTTTAGTTTGCTGTGCTACGATGACATCACAAGCGAGTTTTAGTCTGTTGTGCTACGATGACATCACAAGATCACAAGCGAGTTTTAGTCTGTTGTGCTACGATGACATCACAAGAGAGTTTTAGTCTGTTGTTCTACGATGACATCACAAGAGAGTTTCAGTCTGTTGTGCTACGATGACATCACAAGATCACAAGCGAGTTTTAGTCTGTTGTGCTACGATGACATCACAAGAGAGTTTGTCTGTTGTGCTACGATGACATCACAAGCGAGTTTTAGTCTGTTGTGCTAAGTTGACATCACAAGTGCATTTCCATCTGTTCTGCTATGATGACATCACAAGCGAGTTCTAGTCTGTTTTTCTACGATGACATCACAAGCGAGTTTTAGTCTGTTGTGCTACGATGACATCACAAGATCACAAGCGAGTTTTAGTCTGTTGTGGTACGATGACATCACAAGCGAGTTTCAGTCTGTTGTGCTACAATGACATCACAAGCGAGTTTTAGTCTGTTGTTCTACGATGATATCACAAGCGAGTTTTAGTCTGTTGTGCTACGATGACATCACAAGATCACAAGCGAGTTTTAGTCTGTTGTGGTACGATGACATCACAAGCGAGTTTCAGTCTGTTGTGCTACAATGACATCACAAGCGAGTTTTAGACTGTTGTTCTACGATGATATCACAAGCGAGTTTTAGTCTGTTGTGCTAAGTTGACATCACAAGTGCATTTCCATCTGTTCTGCTATGGTGACATCACAAGCGAGTTTTAGTTTGCTGTGCTACGATGACATCACAAGCGAGTTTTAGTCTGTTGTGCTACGATGACATCACAAGATCACAAGCGAGTTTTAGTCTGTTGTGCTACGATGACATCACAAGAGAGTTTTAGTCTGTTGTTCTACGATGACATCACAAGAGAGTTTCAGTCTGTTGTGCTACGATGACATCACAAGATCACAAGCGAGTTTTAGTCTGTTGTGCTACGATGACATCACAAGAGAGTTTCAGTCTGTTGTGCTACGATGACATCACAAGCGAGTTTTAGTCTGTTCTACGATGACATCACAAGCGAGTTTTAGTCTGTTCTACGATGACATCACAAGCGAGTTTTAGTCTGTTGTGCTAAGTTGACATCACAAGTGCATTTCCATCTGTTCTGCTATGATGACATCACAAGCGAGTTCTAGTCTGTTTTTCTACGATGACATCACAAGCGAGTTTTAGTCTGTTGTGCTAAGTTGACATCACAAGTGCATTTCCATCTGTTCTGCTATGGTGACATCACAAGCGAGTTTTAGTCTGTTGTTCTACGATGACATCACAAGCGAGTTTCAGTCTGTTGTGCTAAGTTGACATCACAAGAGAGTTTCAGTCTGTTGTGCTACGATGACATCACAAGAGAGTTTCAGTCTGTTGTGCTATGGTGACATCACAAGTGAGTATCAAACTGTTGTTTTACGGCGACATTACAAGACAGTCTGTGTTTGTTTGCTATGATGACATCACAAGTGAGTTTTTGTCTGATTTGCTACGGTGACATCACAGGTGAGTTCTTCCAGTGCTCCATCAAGGCACTACGACCAACTTGAGGCCTCAGATTGACCGCTAAGGGTATGTGCCCACCATGCGTCCAGGCCTGCGGGTTTGAAGTTGCAGAAGAGCCGCCGACGGCTTCTGCTCATTTTATGCAAATGAGCGGCTCCATTTTATTTTTTCACCTGCGAACTTTCCTCATAAACCTAACCTCTATGGGGAAAGCCCACATGCGGACCCACAAAAGAAATTAACATGCTGCGGTCTGGAAAGACGCGCCACATGTCAGTTCCCGCGGGTGATCCGCAGGAGCACGGAGACGCATAGTGGACCTGGGATTTCTAGAAATCCATCCATTATGCTGTAACACCTGGACACTGCGGGTTTGACGCTGCATCAAACCCGCAGCAAATCCGGACCGTGGGCACATACCCTTGAGGTCACGTGGGGCGATGGGTGGGGAGGGCAAAGAATATCATGACGTGATCGCCGAAATGGAGCAACATAGGAACAGAATACCGGCATGGAGAGCCGGGGAGCGAAGGTGAAGAAAGAGGCGAAAGAACAGGTGAGTATAGGTTGTTGTTTTTATTTTTAGTTAACCCCTTTTCAAGCCCTCAAAATAATCCAGCAAAATGGTGGCTACTTGGGTAATTTTTAAGGAATTGTTTCTTCTAGAATTTCCCCTTTTTAAAAATAAAAAGATGTTAGTCGGTTCGTTTAGAGCAGATCCAGCTCTGTCTTAATAGAGCCCTTAAGATGAAGTCGTGGCCACATTTTGGCTTTCATCGCCTACTATCCTTTTAATTAGGGGGTCATTATGGGTTTTTATTTGCGCTTTATGGAGTTAAAGCAGCCACGGTGGTGTATTATTACGGAGATCAAGGTAAAAGGTGCAATTAACAAGATGGAGGGTGGCATCGACTGGGCACGGAAAGATCCGGCGGCGCTGGGCACCATCAGTCAAGGCTTTTGAAACTTGGACACAATTCATCTCCCCCTTTGAGAATGTAATAACAGGGACAATACCGGGAAGGATAAAATGCATATATTCCGTAAGAGGGCTGGAGAGGGACGCACATTAAAAGGCCTAGAACAAAAGGACGGCGGATCATTTGGGAACCTTTGTGTGAGATACAACAAAGGCTCAGGGATGGCAGTCGTCTGCCTCTCATGTCTCCTGGCACCGCTCTTCCAATCTGTCCCTTTTAGGATGGAGCCGGGAAAATTTCCTGCACAGCTTTAAAATAAATAAATAAAAATGTCAGACTTGAAAAAGTGAGGGTCTCTCAGCCCCTGCCTGATTATCCTGGTATGCCCTCTTGGTCGAGCAGATGATGGAGGCGGTGGGGGGGATCGGAGAAAGTAGAACACTCTTAAGACGGGGGTCTGAATGAACAGTCTTTAGAAGTACAAGACTTTCATTAAAAAGGACAGTGGCCCCCCCTATGGATAATCATACAAATGAGGCTGAGATCTGAATCTAGACAGGACCTGAAAGTGTTAAGACATCCATACCTCCTGACTCTGAAAGACAGAAGACAGGGAATGATTTTTTATTTTATTTTTTTTTAAAAGCCACACCCTTAAATTCTGCCCAGTCAGTTTTGTGTGCCCACGCAGAAATAATGCCCTTAAATGAGCCCACTCAGTTTGAGATCATGTTTATGGACCCCAAGCAGTACAATACCCCACAAGGCCCTTCCAAACAGCATGATGCTCCAATGAAGTCCCCACAGTGCCCCTCCACACACACAATGAAGTCCCCACAGTGCCCCTCCGCACACAAAGAAGTCCCCACAGTGCCCCTCCGCACACAAAGAAGTCCCCACAGTGCCCCTCCGCACACAAAGAAGTCCCCACAGTGCCCCTCCGCACACAAAGAAGTCCCACAGTGCCCCTCCGCACACACTATGAAGTCCCCACAGTGCCCCTCCGCACACACTATGAAGTCCCCACAGTGCCCCTCCGCACACACTATGAAATCCCCACAGTGCCCCTCCGCACACAAAGAAGTCCCCACAGTGCCCCTCCGCACACACTATGAAGTCCCCACAGTGCCCCTCCGCACACACTATGAAGTCCCCACAGTGCCCCTGCACACACAAAGAAGTCCCCACAGTGCCCCTGCACACACAAAGAAGTCCCCACAGTGCCCCTCCGCACACACTATGAAGTCCCCACAGTGTCCCTCCACACACACTATGAAGTCCCCACAGTGCCCCTCCACACACAAAGTCCCCACAGTGCCCCTCCACACACACTATGAAGTCCCCACAGTGCCCCTCCACACACAAAGAATTCCCCACAGTGCCCCTCCGCACACAATGAAGTCCCCACAGTGCCCCTCCGCACACAATGAAGTCCCCACAGTGCCCCTCCGCACACAATGAAGTCCCCACAGTGCCCCTCCGCACACAATGAAGTCCCCACAATGCCCCTCCACACACAATGAAGTCCCCACAGTGCCCCTCCACACACAATGAAGTCCCCACAGTGCCCCTCCACACACAATGAAGTCCCCACAGTGCCCCTCCACACACAATGAAGTCCCCACAGTGCCCTTACACACACACACATACTCATACACACACACAATGAAATCTCCACAGTGACCCTCCACACACAAAGAAGTCCCCACAGTGCCCCTCCACACACACTATGAAGTCCCCACAGTGCCCCTCCACACACAAAGAAGTCCCCACAGTGCCCCTCCACACACAAAGAATTCCCCACAGTGCCCCTCCACACACAATGAAGTCCCCACAGTGCCCCTCCACACACAATGAAGTCCCCACAGTGCCCCTCCACACACAATGAAGTCCCCACAGTGCCCCTCCACACACAATGAAGTCCCCACAGTGCCCTTACACACACAATGAAGTCCCCACAGTGCCCTTACACACACACACACACATACTCATACACACACACAATGAAATCTCCACAGTGACCCTCCACACACAAAGAAGTCCCCACAGTGCCCCTCCACACACACAATGAAGTCCCCACGGTGCCCCTCCACACACACAATGAAGTCCCCACGGTGCCCCTCCACACACACACAATGAAGTCCCCACAGAGCCCCTCCACACACACAATAAAGTCCCCACAGTGCCCCTCCACACACACAATGAAGTCCCCACAGTGCCCCTCCGCACACAATGAAGTCCCCACAGTACCCCTCCGCACACAATGAAGTCCCCACAGTGCCCCTCCGCACACAATGAAGTCCCCACAGTGCCCCTCCGCACACAATGAAGTCCCCACAGTGCCCCTCCGCACACAATGAAGTCCCCACAATGCCCCTCCACACACAATGAAGTCCCCACAGTGCCCCTCCACACACAATGAAGTCCCCACAGTGCCCCTCCACACACAATGAAGTCCCCACAGTGCCCCTCCACACACAATGAAGTCCCCACAGTGCCCCTCCACACACAATGAAGTCCCCACAGTGCCCTTACACACACACACATACTCATACACACACACAATGAAATCTCCACAGTGCCCCTCCACACACACAATGAAGTCCCCACAGTGCCCCTCCACACACACAATGAAGTCCCCACAGTGCCCCTCCACACACAAAGAAGTCCCCACAGTGCCCCTCCACACACAAAGAATTCCCCACAGTGCCCCTCCACACACAATGAAGTCCCCACAGTGCCCCTCCGCACACAATGAAGTCCCCACAGTGCCCCTCCACCCACAATGAAGTCCCCACAGTGCCCCTCCACCCACAATGAAGTCCCCACAGTGCCCCTCCACACACAATGAAGTCCCCACAGTGCCCTTACACACACACACATACTCATACACACACACAATGAAATCTCCACAGTGCCCCTCCACACACACAATGAAGTCCCCACAGTGCCCCTTCATACACACAATGAAGTCCCCACAGTGCCCCTTCATACACACAATGAAGTCCCCACAGTGCCCCTTCATACACACAATGAAGTCCCCACAGTGCCCCTCCATACACACAATGAAGTCCCCACAGTGCCCCTCCATACACACAATGAAGTCCCCACAGTGCCCCTCCATACACACAATGAAGTCCCCACGGTGCCCCTCCATACACACAATGAAGTCCCCACGGTGCCCCTCCATACACACAATGAAGTCCCCACGGTGCCCCTCCATACACACAATGAAGTCCCCACGGTGCCCCTCCACACACACAATGAAGTCCCCACGGTGCCCCTCCACACACAATGAAGTCCCCACAGTGCCCTTACACACACACACATACTCATACACACACACAATGAAATCTCCACAGTGACCCTCCACACACAAAGAAGTCCCCACAGTGCCCCTCCACACACACTATGAAGTCCCCACAGTGCCCCTCCACACACAAAGAAGTCCCCACAGTGCCCCTCCACACACAAAGAATTCCCCACAGTGCCCCTCCACACACAATGAAGTCCCCACAGTGCCCCTCCACACACAATGAAGTCCCCACAGTGCCCCTCCACACACAATGAAGCCCCCACAGTGCCCCTCCGCACACAATGAAGCCCCCACAGTGCCCCTCCGCACACAATGAAGCCCCCACAGTGCCCCTCCGCACACAATGAAGCCCCCACAGTGCCCCTCCGCACACAATGAAGCCCCCACAGTGCCCCTCCGCACACAATGAAGCCCCCACAGTGCCCCTCCGCACACAATGAAGCCCCCACAGTGCCCCTCCGCACACAATGAAGTCCCCACAGTGCCCCTCCGCACACAATGAAGTCCCCACAGTGCCCCTCCGCACACAATGAAGTCCCCACAGTGCCCCTCCGCACACAATGAAGTCCCCACAGTGCCCCTCCGCACACAATGAAGTCCCCACAGTGCCCCTCCGCACACAATGAAGTCCCCACAGTGCCCCTCCACACGCGCACAATGAAGTCCCCACAGTGCCCCTCCACACGTGCACAATGAAGTCCCCACAGTGCCCCTTACACCGCATATAGGCACGTGAGTTCCCGTGATTATGTGGCCCAGGGTCCAGGGGCCACTGATGCCAGTGCTTCTTCGCTCTCCTTGGAAACGCATTCATTTGAAATGTATCGCAGCGCAGAGACCAGGTCTCTGTGCTGCAATATCAATAGCAGCCACTGGCCAATCAGAGGCCAGCAGCTGACATCGGCGTGCCGGCAGCGTAAGACGTTACTGCCATGTTTTGTCCCGGCTTTTGAATGAAGAAGAGGATGCAGTTCACTGAGGGGGTGGAGGACAGATGAGAAGGATTTCTTCAATGTATAATGTGAAGAGCGGCGCAAAGGGGATCATGATGGAGGACATTACTGCAACATGGAGACCAGGATGGGGGACGTTACTGCAACATGGAGACCAGGATGGGGGACGTTACTGCAACATGGAGACCAGGATGGGGGACGTTACTGCAACATGGAGACCAGGATGGGGGACGTTACTGCAACATGGAGACCAGGATGGGGGACGTTACTGCAACATGGAGACCAGGATGGGGGACGTTACTGCAACATGGAGACCAGGATGGGGGACGTTACTGCAACATGCGGACCAGGATGGGGGACGTTACTGCAACATGCGGACCAGGATGGGGGACGTTACTGCAACATGCGGACCAGGATGGGGGACGTTACTGCAACATGGGGACCAGGGTGGGGGACGTTACTGCAACATGGAGACCAGGGTGGGGGACGTTACTGCAACATGGGGACCAGGGTGGGGGACGTTACTGCAACATGGGGACCAGGGTGGGGGACGTTACTGCAACATGGGGACCAGGGTGGGGGGACGTTACTGCAACATGGGGACCAGGGTGGGGGACGTTACTGCAACATGGGGACCAGGGTGGGGGACGTTACTGCAACATGGGGACCAGGGTGGGGGGACGTTACTGCAACATGGGGACCAGGGTGGGGGGACGTTACTGCAACATGGGGACCAGGGTGGGGGACGTTACTGCAACATGGGGACCAGGGTGGGGGACGTTACTGCAACATGGGGACCAGGATGGGGGACGTTACTGCAACATGGGGACCAGGATGGGGGACGTTACTGCAACATGGGGACCAGGATGGGGGACGTTACTGCAACATGGGGACCAGGATGGGGGACGTTACTGCAACATGGGGACCAGGATGGGGGACGTTACTGCAACATGGGGACCAGGATGGGGGACGTTACTGCAACATGGGGACCAGGATGGGGGACGTTACTGCAACATGGGGACCAGGATGGGGGACGTTACTGCAACATGGGGACCAGGATGGGGGACGTTACTGCAATATGGAGACCAGGATGGGGGACGTTACTGCAATATGGAGACCAGGATGGGGGCATAACTACAAGATGTTGGCCAGAATTACTATAAGGTGCTAATTGTAAGAGAATATTTATTATATTTGCCTATTGGGTGGGCAAAATTTTTTTTTTAAATAAAGTATGAAAAAATATTTTACCACTAAAATGCTGTTTTATGTACAAAATAAACAAAAAAGTGCACATTTGATATCACTGCATCCGTATTGACCCAAGCTATAAAACTGTACCATAACCCATACAATTAATGCCATTTAAAATAACATGCCAAAAATGTTTTTTTAAAAAAAAATGCTCAAAAAGGTGGATAGAAAAAAAATGTTATCACTAAAAAGATCATCTCATCCTGCAAAGAAGGTGGCCCGTCAAATCAAAATGTTTTCTATGTGCGGCCCATATACCCAGACGAGTTTGAGATCTCTGTACTACCCTCTGATAGATGATAAAAAAATACTAACCTAGCCCCATGCCCATGATGAGCAGATCTCTGTGCTGAGTAGTCAGGTGAGTCAGGCACGAGTGGTGTCACCACCAAGTCTCCTGCGCCGAGGCCCAGACAGCACAGGTGCGTGGGGCGCCTGCTCCACCATTACAGATAGCCAGGGGTGGATTAAGAGTAGCCAGGGCACCCCCCACAGGTACCCGATGTATCACGTGACTTGTCACATGATCCCCTTTGCTAGATCATGTGATAGGCCATGTGACTAACACACAGATGCTTTGGTCACATCTGTAGATGGAAAATGATGGAATTTTTTTCCATCATGTACACAGCCCTATACATAACATAGCGCTATATATAGTAGAGCAGCGGTGGGAGATTAATTTCCTTGAGGGGTCACATGAGAAACCATGACTGTTGTGGAAGGTAAATCAATAGGCTGAAATTAATTCTGCTCAATATTAAGAATATTAACAAAATAATAAAAAAAAAATAATAATTGTATGACTTAATATTGAGCAGAATTAAGTATGCTGACATCCCCCTATATACAGTATCAGCCCCCTAGATACAGTATGAGCCCCCACATAGCTCCCTAGATACAGTATGAGCCCCCACATAGCTCCCTAGACACAGTATGAGCCCCCACATAGCTCCCTATACACAATATGAGCCCCCACATAGCTCCCTAGATACAGTATGAGCCCCACACATAGCTCCTTATGTACAGTATGAGCCCTCACATAGCTCCCTATATACAGTATGAGCCCTCACAGAGCCCCCTATATACAGTATGAGCCCTCACATAGCTCCCTAGATACAGTATGAGCCCTCACATAGCTCTCTATATACAATATGAGCCCGTACATAGCTCCCTATACACAGTATGCGCCCGTACATAGCTCCCTATATACAGTATGAGCCCGTACATAGCTCCCTATATACAATATGAGCACGCACATAGCTCCCTATATACAGTATGAGCACCCACATAGCTCCCTATATACAGTATGAGCACCCACATAGCTCTCTATATACAATATGAGCCCGTACATAGCTCCCTATATACGGTATGAGCCCGTACATAGCTCCCTATATACGGTATGAGCCCGTACATAGCTCCCTATATACAGTATGAGCCCGTACATAGCTCCCTATATACAATATGAGCCCGTACATAGCTCCCTATATACAATATGAGCCCGTACATAGCTCCCTATATACAGTATGAGCCCTCACATAGCCCCCTATATACAATATGAGCCCTCACATAGCTCCCTATACACAGTATGAGCCCTGACATAGCCCCTTTATACAGTATGAGCCCTCACATAGCTCCCTATATACAGTATGAGCCCGTACATAGCTCCCTATATACAGTATGAGCCCGTACATAGCTCCCTATATACAGTATGAGCCCTCACATAGCTCCCTATATACAGTATGAGCCCCGACATAGCTCCCTATATACAGTATGAGCCCTCACATAGCTCCCTATATACAGTATGAGCCCGCACATAGCTCCCTATATACAGTATGAGCCCGTACATAGCTCCCTATATACAGTATGAGCACGTACATAGCTCCCTATATACAATATGAACCCGTACATAGCTCCCTATATACAATATGAGCCCGTACATAGCTCCCTATATACAATATGAGCCCGTACATAGCTCCCTATATACAGTATGAACCCGTACATAGCTCCCTATATACAGTATGAGCCCGTACATAGCTCCCTATATACAGTATGAGCCCGTACATAGCTCCCTATATACAATATGAGCCCGCACATAGCTCCCTATATACAATATGAGCACGCACATAGCTCCCTATATACAATATGAGCCCGCACATAGCTCCCTATATACAATATGAGCCCGTACATAGCTCCCTATATACAGTATGAGCCCGTACATAGCTCCCTATATACAATATGAGCCCGTACATAGCTCCCTATATACAATATGAGCCCGTACATAGCTCCCTATATACAATATGAGCCCGTACATAGCTCCCTATATACAGTATGAACCCGTACATAGCTCCCTATATACAGTATGAGCCCGTACATAGCTCCCTATATACAGTATGAGCCCGTACATAGCTCCCTATATACAATATGAGCCCGCACATAGCTCCCTATATACAATATGAGCCCGCACATAGCTCCCTATATACAATATGAGCCCGTACATAGCTCCCTATATACAGTATGAGCCCTCACATAGCTCCCTATACACAGTATGAGCCCTGACATAGCCCCTTTATACAGTATGAGCCCTCACATAGCTCCCTATATACAGTATGAGCCCACACATAGCTCCCTTTATACAGTATGAGCACCCACATAGCTCCCTATATACAATATAACCCTGTACATAGCTCCCTATATACAATATGAGCTCGTACATAGCTCCCTATATACAATATGAGCCCGTACATAGCTCCCTATATACAGTATGAACCCGTACATAGCTCCCTATATACAGTATGAACCCGCACATAGCTCCCTATATACAATATGAGCCCGTACATAGCTCCCTATATACAGTATGAGCCCTCACATAGCTCCCTATACACAGTATGAGCCCTGACATAGCCCCTTTATACAGTATGAGCCCTCACATAGCTCCCTATATACAGTATGAGCCCACACATAGCTCCCTTTATACAGTATGAGCACCCACATAGCTCCCTATATACAATATAACCCTGTACATAGCTCCCTATATACAATATGAGCTCGTACATAGCTCCCTATATACAATATGAGCCCGTACATAGCTCCCTATATACAGTATGAACCCGTACATAGCTCCCTATATACAGTATGAACCCGCACATAGCTCCCTATATACAATATGAGCCCGTACATAGCTCCCTATATACAGTATGAGCCCTCACATAGCTCCCTATACACAGTATGAGCCCTGACATAGCCCCTTTATACAGTATGAGCCCTCACATAGCTCCCTATATACAGTATGAGCCCACACATAGCTCCCTTTATACAGTATGAGCACCCACATAGCTCCCTATATACAATATAACCCTGTACATAGCTCCCTATATACAATATGAGCTCGTACATAGCTCCCTATATACAATATGAGCCCGTACATAGCTCCCTATATACAGTATGAGCCCGTACATAGCTCCCTATATACAGTATGAGCCCGTACATAGCTCCCTATATACAGTATGAGCCCTCACATAGCCCCCTATATACAATATGAGCTCGTACATAGCTCCCTATATACAATATGAGCCCGTACATAGCTCCCTATATACAATATGAGCCCGTACATAGCTCCCTATACAGTATGAGCCCGTACATAGCTCCCTATATACAGTATGAGCCCTCACATAGCCCCCTATATACAATATGAGCCCTGACATAGCCCCTTTATACAGTATGAGCCCTCACATAGCTCCCTATATACAGTATGAGCCCTCACATAGCTCCCTATATACAGTATGAGCCCTCACATAGCTCCCTATATACAGTATGAGCCCGTACATAGCTCCCTATATACAGTATGAGCCCTCACATAGCTCCCTATATACAGTATGAGCCCTCACATAGCTCCCTATATACAGTATGAGCCCTCACATAGCTCCCTATATACAGTATGAACCCGTACATAGCTCCCTATATACAATATGAGCCCGTACATAGCTCCCTATATACAATATGAGCCCGTACATAGCTCCCTATATACAGTATGAGCCCGTACATAGCTCCCTATATACAGTATGAGCACCCACATAGCTCCCTATATACAATATAACCCCGTACATAGCTCCCTATATACAATATGAGCTCGTACATAGCTCCCTATATACAGTATGAGCCCGTACATAGCTCCCTATATACAGTACGAGCCCATACATAGCTCCCTATATACAGTACGAGCCCATACATAGCCCCCTATATACAGTATGAGCCCGTACATAGCTCCCTATATACAGTATGAGCTCGTACATAGCTCCCTATATACAGTATGAGCCCTCACATAGCTCCCTATATACAATATGAGCCCGTACATAGCTCCCTATATACAGTATGAGCCCTGACATAGCCCCTATATACAGTATGAGCCATGACATAGCTCCCTATATACAGTATGAGCACCCACATAGCTCCCTATATACAGTATGAGCACCCACATAGCTCCCTATATACAATATAACCCCGTACATAGCTCCTTATATACAATATGAGCTCGTGCATAGCTCCCTATATACAGCATGAGCCCGTACATATCTCCCTATATACAGTATGAGCCCGTACATAGCTCCCTATATACAGTATGAGCCCTCACATAGCTCCCTATATACAGTATGAGCCCGTACATAGCTCCCTATATACAATATGAACCCGTACATAGCTCCCTATATACAATATGAGCCCGTACATAGCTCCCTATATACAATATGAGCCCGTACATATCTCCCTATATACAGTATGAGCCCGTACATAGCTCCCTATATACAGTATGAGCCCTCACATAGCTCCCTATATACAGTATGAGCCCGTACATAGCTCCCTATATACAGTATGAGCCCTCACATAGCTCCCTATATACAGTATGAGCCCTCACTTTGCTCCCTAGATACAGTATGAGCACCCACATAGCTCTCTATATACAATATGAGCCCGTACATATAGCTCCCTATATACAGTATGAGCCCGTGCATAGCTCCCTATATACAGTATGAACCCACACAGCTCCCTATATACAGTAGGAGCACCCACATAGCTCCCTATATACAATATGAGCCCGTACATAGCTCCCTATATACAGTATGAGCACCCACATGGCTCCCTATATACAGTATGAGCACCCACATAGCTCCCTATATACAATATGAGCTCGTACATAGCTCCCTATATACAGTATGAGCCCATACATAGCCCCCTATATACAGTATGAGCCCGTACATAGCCCCCTATATACAGTATGAGCCCGTACATAGCTCCCTATATACAGTATGAGCCCGTACATAGCTCCCTATATACAGTATGAGCCCGTACATAGCTCCCTATATACAATATGAGCCCGTACATATAGCTCCCTATATACAGTATGAGCCCGTGCATAGCTCCCTATATACAGTATGAGAACCCACACAGCTCCCTATATACAGTATGAGCACCCACATAGCTCCCTATATACAATATAACCCCGTACATAGCTCCCTATATACAATATGAGCTCGTACATAGCTCCCTATATACAGTATGAGCCCGTACATAGCTCCCTATATACAGTACGAGCCCATACATAGCTCCCTATATACAGTACGAGCCCATACATAGCCCCCTATATACAGTATGAGCCCGTACATAGCTCCCTATATACAGTATGAGCTCGTACATAGCTCCCTATATACAGTATGAGCCCTCACATAGCTCCCTATATACAATATGAGCACCCACATAGCTCCCTATATACAGTATGAGCACCCACATAGCTCCCTATATACAGTATGAGCACCCACATAGCTCCCTATATACAATATAACCCCGTACATAGCTCCCTATATACAGTATGAGCTCATACATAGCTCCCTATATACAGTATGAGCCCGTACATAGCTCCCTATATACAGTATGAGCCCGTACATAGCTCCCTATATACAGTACGAGCCCATACATAGCCCCCTATATACAGTATGAGCCCGTACATAGCTCCCTATATACAGTATGAGCTCGTACATAGCTCCCTATATACAGTATGAGCCCTCACATAGCTCCCTATATACAATATGAGCCCGTACATAGCTCCCTATATACAGTATGAGCCCTGACATAGCCCCTATATACAGTATGAGCCATGACATAGCTCCCTATATACAGTATGAGCACCCACATAGCTCCCTATATACAGTATGAGCACCCACATAGCTCCCTATATACAATATAACCCCGTACATAGCTCCTTATATACAATATGAGCTCGTGCATAGCTCCCTATATACAGCATGAGCCCGTACATATCTCCCTATATACAGTATGAGCCCGTACATAGCTCCCTATATACAGTATGAGCCCGTACATAGCTCCCTATATACAGTATGAGCCCTCACATAGCTCCCTATATACAGTATGAGCCCTCACTTTGCTCCCTAGATACAGTATGAGCACCCACATAGCTCTATATACAATATGAGCCCGTACATATAGCTCCCTATATACAGTATGAGCCCGTGCATAGCTCCCTATATACAGTATGAACCCACACAGCTCCCTATATACAGTAGGAGCACCCACATAGCTCCCTATATACAATATGAGCCCGTACATAGCTCCCTATATACAGTATGAGCACCCACATGGCTCCCTATATACAGTATGAGCACCCACATAGCTCCCTATATACAATATGAGCTCGTACATAGCTCCCTATATACAGTATGAGCTCGTACATAGCTCCCTATATACAGTATGAGCCCATACATAGCCCCCTATATACAGTATGAGCCCGTACATAGCCCCCTATATACAGTATGAGCCCGTACATAGCTCCCTATATACAGTATGAGCCCGTACATAGCTCCCTATATACAATATGAGCCCGTACATATAGCTCCCTATATACAGTATGAGCCCGTGCATAGCTCCCTATATACAATATGAGCCCGTACATAGCTCCCTATATACAATATGAGCCCGTACATAGCTCCCTATATACAATATGAGCCCGTACATAGCTCCCTATATACAGTATGAGCCCGTACATAGCTCCCTATATACAGTATGAGCACCCACATACCTCCCTATATACAGTATGAGCACCCACATAGCTCCCTATATACAATATAACCCCGTACATAGCTCCCTATATACAATATGAGCTCGTACATAGCTCCCTATATACAGTATGAGCCCGTACATAGCTCCCTATATACAGTATGAGCCCGTACATAGCTCCCTATATACAGTATGAGCCCGTACATAGCTCCCTATATACAATATGAGCCCTCACATAGCTCCCTATATACAATATGAGCCCGTACATAGCTCCCTATATACAGTATGAGCCCGTACATAGCTCCCTATATATAGTATGAGCACCCACATAGCTCCCTATATACAGTATGAGCACCCACATAGCTCCCTATATACAGTATGAGCACCCACATAGCTCCCTATATACAATATAACCCCGTACATAGCTCCCTATATACAGTATGAGCTCATACATAGCTCCCTATATACAGTATGAGCCCGTACATAGCTCCCTATATACAGTATGAGCCCGTACATAGCTCCCTATATACAGTATGAGCCCGTACATAGCTCCCTATATACAATATGAGCCCGTACATAGCTCCCTATATACAGTATGAGCCCTGACATAGCCCCCTATATACAGTATGAGCCATGACATAGCTCCCTATATACAGTATGAGCACCCACATAGCTCCCTATATACAGTATGAGCACCCACATAGCTCCCTATATACAATATAACCCCGTACATAGCTCCCTATATACAATATGAGCTCGTGCATAGCTCCCTATATACAGCATGAGCCCGTACATATCTTCCTATATACAGTATGAGCCCGTACATAGCTCCCTATATACAGTATGAGCCCTCACATAGCTCCCTATATACAGTATGAGCCCTCACATAGCTCCCTATATACAGTATGAGCCCCGACATAGCCCCTTCATACAGTATGAGCCCTCACATAGCTCCCTATATACAGTATGAGCCCTCACTTTGCTCCCTAGATACAGTATGAGCACCCACATAGCTCTCTATATACAATATGAGCCCGTGCATAGCTCCCTATATACAGTATGAGAACCCACACAGCTCCCTATATACAGTAGGAGCACCCACATAGCTCCCTATATACAATATGAGCCCGTACATAGCTCCCTATATACAGTATGAGCACCCACATGGCTCCCTATATACAGTATGAGCACCCACATAGCTCCCTATATACAATATGAGCTTGTACATAGCTCCCTATATACAGTATGAGCCCGTACATAGCCCCCTATATACAGTATGAGCCCGTACATAGCTCCCTATATACAGTATGAGCCCGTACATAGCTCCCTATATACAATATGAGCCCGTACATAGCTCCCTATATACAATATGAGCCCGTACATAGCTCCCTATATACAATATGAGCCCGTACATAGCCCCCTATATACAGTATGAGCCCTGACATAGCCCCCTATATACAGTATGAGACCGTACATAGCTCCCTGTATACAATGAGCCCATACATAGCTCCCTATATACAGTATGAGCCCTCACTTTGCTCCCTAGATACAGTATGAACACCCACATAGCTCTCTATATACAGTATGAGCCCGTACATAGCTCCCTATATACAGTATGAGCCCGTACATAGCTCCCTATATACAGTATGAGCCCGTACATAGCTCCCTATATACAATATGAGCCCGTACATAGCCCCCTATATACAATATGAGCTCGTACATAGCTCCCTATATACAGTATGAGCCCGTACATAGCTCCCTATATACAGTATGAGCCCGTACATAGCTCCCTATATACAGTATGAGCCCTCACATAGCCCCCTATATACAGTATGAGCCCTCACATAGCTCCCTATATACAATATGAGCCCGTACATAGCTCCCTATATACAGTATGAGCACCCACATAGCTCCCTATATACAATATGAGCCCGTACATAGCTCCCTATATACAGTATGAGCCCGCACATAGCTCCCTATATACAGTATGAGCCCTCACATAGCCCCCTATATACAGTATGATCCCGTACATAGCTCCCTGTATACAATATGAGCCCATACATAGCTCCCTATATACAGTATGAGCCCGTACATAGCTCCCTATATACAGTATGAGCACCCACATAGCTCCCTATATACAGTATGAGGCCTCACATAGCTCCCTGTATACAGTATGAGCCCTCACATAGCTCCCTATATACAGTATGAGCCCGTACATAGCCCCCTATATACAGTATGAGCCCGTACATAGCTCCCTATATACAATATGAGCCCATACATAGCTCCCTATATACAGTATGAGCACCCACATGGCTCCCTATATACAGTATGAGCACCCACATAGCTCCCTATATACAATATGAGCTCATACATAGCTCCCTATATACAATATGAGCACCCACATAGCTCCCTATATACAATATGAGCTCGTACATAGCCCCCTATATACAGTATGAGCCCTCACATAGCTCCCTATATACAATATGAGCCCTGACATAGCTCCCTATATACAGTATGAGCCCTCACATAGCCCCCTATATACAGTATGAGCCCTCACATAGCTCCCTATATACAATATGAGCCCGTACATAGCTCCCTATATACAGTACGAGCCCGTACATAGCTCCCTATATACAGTATGAGCCCGTACATAGCTCCCTGTATACAATATGAGCCCATACATAGCTCCCTATATACAGTATGAGCACCCACATAGCTCCCTATATACAATATGAGCCCGTACATAGCTCCCTATATACAGTACGAGCCCGTACATAGCTCCCTATATACAGTATGAGCCCGTACATAGCTCCCTGTATACAATATGAGCCCATACATAGCTCCCTATATACAGTATGAGCACCCACATAGCTCCCTATATACAATATGAGCTCGTACATAGCCCCCTATATACAGTATGAGCTCTCACATAGCTCCCTATATACAATATGAGCCCTGACATAGCTCCCTATATACAGTATGAGCCCTCACATAGCCCCCTATATACAGTATGAGCCCTCACATAGCTCCCTATATACAATATGAGCCCGTACATAGCTCCCTATATACAGTATGAACCCGTACATAGCTCCCTGTATACAATGAGCCCGTACATAGCTCCCTATATACAGTATGAGCACCCACATAGCTTCCTATATACAGTATGAGCACCCACATAGCTCCCTATACACAATATAAGCCCGTACATAGCTCCCTATATACAATATGAGCTCGTACATAGCTCCCTATATACAGTATGAGCACCCACATAGCTCCCTATACACAATATAAGCCCGTACATAGCTCCCTATATACAATATGAGCTCGTACATAGCTCCCTATATACAGTATGAACCCGTACATAGCTCCCTGTATACAATGAGCCCGTACATAGCTCCCTATATACAGTATGAGCACCCACATAGCTTCCTATATACAGTATGAGCACCCACATAGCTCCCTATACACAATATAAGCCCGTACATAGCTCCCTATATACAGTATGAGCACCCACATAGCTCCCTATATACAATATGAGCCTGTACATAGCTCCCTATATACAATATGAGCTCGTACATAGCTCCCTATATACAGTATGAGCCCGTACATAGCTCCCTATATACAGTATGAGCACCCACATAGCTCCCTATATACAATATGAGCTCGTACATAGCTCCCTATATACAATATGAGCCCGTACATAGCTCCCTATATACAGTATGAGCCCTCACATAGCTCCCTATATACAGTATGAGCCCTCACATAGCTCCCTATATACAGTACGAGCCCGTACATAGCTCCCTATATACAGTATGAGCCCGTACATAGCTCCCTGTATACAATATGAGCCCATACATAGCTCCCTATATACAGTATGAGCACCCACATAGCTCCCTATATACAATATGAGCTCATACATAGCTCCCTATATACAGTATGAGCACCCACATAGCTCCCTATATACAATATGAGCTCGTACATAGCCACCTATATACAGTATGAGCCCTCACATAGCCCCCTATATACAGTATGAGCCCTCACATAGCTCCCTATATACAATATGAGCCCGTACGTAGCTCCCTATATACAGTATGAACCCGTACATAGCTCCCTGTATACAATGAGCCCGTACATAGCTCCCTATATACAGTATGAGCCCGTACATAGCTCCCTATATACAGTATGAGCACCCACATAGCTCCCTATATACAATATGAGCTCGTACATAGCTCCCTATATACAGTATGAGCACCCACATAGCTCCATATATACAGTATGAGCCTGTACATAGCTCCCTATATACAATATGAGCTCGTACATAGCTCCCTATATACAGTATGAGCCCGTACATAGCTCCCTATATACAGTATGAGCCCGTACATAGCTCCCTATATACAATATGAGCACCCACATAGCTCCCTATATACAATATGAGCTCGTACATAGCTCCCTATATACAGTATGAGCACCCACATAGCTCCCTATATACAGTATGAGCCCGTACATAGCTCCCTATATACAGTATGAGCACCCACATAGCTCCATATATACAGTATGAGCCCGTACATAGCTCCTATATACAATATGAGCCCGTACAAAGCTCCCTATATACAATATGAGCCCTGACATAGCTCCCTATATACAGTATGAGCCCTGACATAGCCCCCTATATACAGTAGGAGCCCTCACATAGCTCCCTACATACAATATGAGCCCGTACATAGCTCCCTTCTCTGATCGATTGTCGGTTCCACAGCCAGCTCAGAGAATCGTCCAATGCAAAATGCAGCTGCCTGGGAGAGACCTCTGACCCCCGCATGAGGGGGCCCGAAGGCACCCCCCTGACGGCTGTACCCCGGTCACATGCCCCCCTGATTCCCCTACGTATGGCCCTGTACAGTCTATATGACAATATATGACTGGTACCTATAGTATAATCAGGGATGTGTCCTTCTGTCAGAAGCCTCTATAGACTGCGCAAGTGCAATACCTGCTCTGTCTGGCCACAGACAGAAAGACACATCCACATCCCAGACAGGGATGAGGAGTGTGGCGCCGGAGATCGCGATATGCAAAGGCACCATAATCACATACCTGTGCGGTCCTGTCATCTCTGGAGAGGCCAGGGGAGGAGTGTATACTGTGATTTCCGGCGCTATTTTAGTGAAGACAAATATGAACAGTGTCTTCAACAAAATGGAAAGAGTGTATGCGCATACTTTGGCGCCATTTTGTTGAATACAGTCTGCACATTTGTATTCATTCAAATGAAACCGGATATCGCGCTATGCGGACATGGGGAGCATGGACCAGGGTGAGGGGGGAGCATATACCAGGATAGGGGAACAGGATGGGGGAGCATATACCAGGATGGGGAAGCATGGACCAGGATGGGGGGAGCATGGACCAGGATGGGGGGAGCATGGACCAGGATGGGGGGAGCATGGACCAGGATGGGGGGAGCATGGACCAGGATGGGGGGGGGAGCATGGACCAGGATGGGGGGGAGCATATACCAGAATGGGGGGAGCATATACCAGGATGGGAGGAAGCATGGACCAGGATGGGGGAGCATACACCAGGATGGGGGACCAGGATGGGGAAGCATACACCAGGATGGGGGAGCATACACCAGGATGGGGGACAAGGATGGGGAAGAATACACCAGGATGGGGGAGCATACACAGGATGGGGAAGAATACACCAGGATGGGGAAGAATACACCAGGATGGGGAAGAATACACAAGGATGGGGGACAAGGATGGGGAAGCAAACACCAGGATGGGGCCGCTGACATGGCACTGACAGCTCGACCGGATTATCATTGGGGAACATTGCAGACCTTCTACCAAGCGTTTCTGCGGCGGAATTGCCGCTGCGGAAACGCTTAAAAAAACGCATAGTGGGCACACAGCCTCATGGTACAGTGCGGCCCCCCTGCCCCTACCTCTGCAGAAAACATTATAATGAGGGTGATCTGGCCATGGGTCCCCACCCCCCGCCCGGAGCCTCAGGCCCCGGGCGGTAGCCCAGATCGTCCTCATTATAATCCGCCTATGCATATAGCTAACTGTGCTCTGAGTGTGTGGACAACATCATGCAACCATTATGAAAGCTACTAAGCCAGTGTATCTAATCCTATCCTGTGTGATACTGTCTGCTGAGCTGTGTATCTAATCCTATCCTGTGTGATACTGTCTGCTGAGCCGTGTATCTAATCCTATCCTGTGTGATACTGTCTGCTGAGCCGTGTATCTAATCCTATCCTGTGTGATACTGTCTGCTGAGCAGTGTATCTAATCCTATCCTGTGCAATACCGTCTGCTGAGCCATGTACCTAACCCTATCCTGTGCGATACCGTCTGCTGAGCCGTGTATCTAACCCTATCCTGTGCGATACCGTCTGCTGAGCCGTGTACCTAACCCTATCCTGTGCGATACCGTCTGCTGAGCCGTGTACCTAACCCTATCCTGTGTGATACTGTCTGCTGAGCTGTGTATCTAATCCTATCCTGTGTGATACTGTCTGCTGAGCCGCGTATCTAACCCTATCCTGCGTGACACCGTCTGCTGAGCCGCGTATCTAACCCTATCCTGCGTGACACCGTCTGCTGAGCCGTGTATCTAACCCTATCTTATGTGATACTGTCTGCTGAGCCGTGTATCTAATCCTATCCTGTGTGATACCGTCTGCTGAGCCGCGTATCTAACCCTATCCTGTGATACCGTCTGCTGAGCCATGTATCTAACCCTATCTTATGTGATACCGCCTGTTGATTAGACACAGGACCCGTCATGGCTGACTTGCCCGTTAACCAGGATACCCGGGGCTGATGAGGTCGTCCTGTCGCGTGCGGACCCTGCATTTCCCCCCCAATAATCCCTATAACAGCTCCTCATTGTCAGTAGGGTGACAATGGCGGCAATTTTCCTGTCCTTGCCTCATCGCGAAAAATGAAAAGAAGTATAAAAAAAAAAAAAACACAAAATGTAGAGGTAAGGCCGAGGTCGTGAAATTGGGAAAACAACAAGATGATGATGCGTTCCCCGCGCCGCTTTTTTTTTTTTTTGTTGGAAACAAAAGACGTTGCCTAATTATCGCCATTTTCAGGCCGGCGAACGGGATTTTTTTTTTTGTAATAATGTCATTTATCGGCGCTCTCGCCTATTGTGAGACATAAGTGTCCCTGATCCATTATCTGAACAATAGGAGCTGTGTTTTTGGCTGATAGGAGAAGAATCGGCCATTTTAAGACTGAAGCGGTGCCTCCTAGCAACATAAAAGACCACGACCTCACACAGCGCCGCGTCCCCCCCAATTATGGAGCATAGGTAGATGACGGGAAGGAATCAAAAATTAAAAAAAAAAAAAAGCCATCGGCTTCTCTTTTCTCGTTATGAGACAATGCGAGTAATTATCTGACTGAAATCTCCACATTAGACCTGAGAAAATGGTTTCCATTTTTTTTTTCAATATTAATAAAGCTTTATTTAGAAAAATAGATTTTTTTTTTTTTTTATTTTTGGCACCGTAAGATTATTTTTTAGGATAATAAAAAGTTAAAATAAAATAAAAATATTTAAAAGATTTTCTTCACTATTAATCCCATGTGCTGATGGAGCCATGTGGTGTATATCGTTTTCATAATGAATTAAATCCCTAAACCGCCACCATACCAGGTATCATGGAAGTTAAAAGATTCCCAGTTATGTTCTGGCAGGTGGAGCCACGTGCTGAAAATTTAGGGGTTTGTTCATTCATTTTCTGTGGGGCTGAAAAATTAATAAGAGCGGTGGTCAAGCAGGGATAAAAGTGTCCCATTCTGCAAAACGCCGCAGGTCCCAGTTGTCGGACCCCCACGGTTCAACAAGTTATCACCTATCCTATGGAATTGTTGGATTGGAGCCTACTTGCGGATACCCTGATGCCCGGCCAACCAGGTACTTATTTCCTCTTGATGTGATTTCCAACTATTGCCTGTTTTTCTCTTCCCTCACCGAGACTGTAGATACTTTCTCTCCTCTCTACACTGTGGAAATCTGTATACAGATACCTCTAAAGTACCTTCCTTGCCTTCTTAGTTGATTTAATAGTGGTGTGAATTTTACATGGTTTAAAACCACCTCTAACAGGATCTGGAGCACCTCGTGAGGAGAATTCTCAAGCCGGTAAGCAGTCACAGGGGAGGAGCCATTTCCCGAGAAGTCAGGGTAACCAGTTCCTAAGGCTGGATTTATCATGACTGTTTACAACACTGAGTGCAACATGTGCTATAACACAACCACCGAGAAAGAAATGTTAGAAAAATATTAAAAATAAAGACTCACATTCCGGTGCAAAACATTAAAGGGACCATGCAGAATTTGACTACTTGTTATTAATATTATTTTAATCATCATCATAGAGCCTGGAGCAACATGAGAATGATCAGAGGCGTTGCCCGAGGATGACAGCCCCACAGCAGGGATATTCCTGCAGGCGTCAGATCAGCGGGCAGGAATACATCAGTCTATAAAGCCAAAAACCGAGCTTTCCTATTTTTCCGTCAGCCCCAACCAATTTTGAAAGTGCTTTAGTGCAAACAGTTATCCGCTGCTCCATACACTATCATTGTGTGAAGAGACAAGGAACCCAGGGCCCTCATTGTAGTCAGTGATCATAAAGTAATGGCATGCTCCTAACAATATGTCACCGCTTTAAGGCATGGGAGACCCCTTTAGAGAGGAGCTGGCACCAAGTCAATAGTGGCTCTCAATCAGAAATAAACTGTTTAGTTTTTTGTTCTTCATGAGGGGGCGCGGCTCAAGGGAATAATGCAGCCAAGATAACCCCCCCGAGGATCCCATGAGCACAGCCTCCCCGAGGATCCCATGAGCACTGCCCCCCCACCCCCTGAGGACCCAGAGCGCCCCACCCCCAAGGATCCAGAGAGCACTGCCCCCGGGGACCCCATGAGCACCGGCCCCCCTGAGGACCCAGAGAGCCCTGCCCCCACCCCCGAGATAACTGCCCAACCTCAGGACCCAGAGCGCCCCACCAAGGATCCAGAGAGCACTGCCCCCGGGGACCCCATGAGCACCGCCCCCCTGAGGACCCAGAGAGCCCTGCCCCCACCCCCGAGGACCCAGAGATAACTGCCCAACCTCAGGACCCAGAGCGCCCCACCAAGGATCCAGAGAGCACTGCCCCCCCGAGGACCCCATGAGCACAGCCCCTGAGGACCCAGAGCGCCCCGCCCCTTAGGTCCCATAAGCACAGCCCCCCCCCGAGGACCCCATGAGAACTGCCCCCCTCCCGGCGGATCCTGTGAGCCCCACCCTCACAGATCCCATCCCCTTGTAAAGACCATAAAATTTAGCCCTGATTTCCGGAACTTTATGAAATACTTAAAAAAAAAAAAATAAATAAATGGCATACTCAGGGGGACAGCGGGAATAAAATAGCAAACACTGGCCATTTTGGACCTGGTGACAGGCAAGAGCCCCACTCCTAACTTCAATGGCCAACTCAGGTCCTCCATAACACTTGGGAGGGTATGTTGACCAGGGGGTGGGGGGTCATAATATAGTCAGGACTAGATGGATGGAGGTCTATGCTTAATAACTATGTTCTGTACATTTTCAGGGAAGCGGCAGCCATTGGCTTCTTGGTCGGTGTGGAAGACTAGTGATTTTGTTGTTTCTAGTTTAAGAGAAAAAAACAGCAAATCTTAGTCTCCATACTGCCCCGGAAAAAAAAAATCTCTTCAGAGAACACAAGATGGCGGACAGACTACGCAAAACCTCCAGACTAAGCTACAGCGATGGTGGAAATTTTGTGTGAGCATGTGACATTGAGGATGAAAAGCTCTTTCCACTTGGATCCCCAACACCGGAGGTCTGTGCCCTCATGCTAAGGCAGCTGGCGGCCATTTTGAAGGCAACGCCAGTTTTTACTACGAGTTGCTGCCTCAGGTTTCTCACACAGTCTCCATTTACTAGGCCCTATAAACAGCGATGTGGCCATGTTGACCATACCAGCCAATCAAGAGCTCAGCTTTCATTTTGTACCCGGCCCTAGAAAGAAGAAGGATTGGATGCTATGTGCGACAAGGCCACATCTACTCTACAGCGGTCTCGCTACATCTGAGGCCTAGTGACCGGACTAGATTTACTGACACAGACTAATGGTATTAAAAATAAAATTGGTACGCCATGGAGAGGGGGCATGTTACGTGCCTCCATTATAGCCACAAAGCTCAAACCTTCATTTTTCCAGTCAGGAAAACGCCATTGTGTCCTTCATTGGTTGTATATATGTGCTCTATAGCAATAAATGTATATTATTATTGTTGGCTAATTTATGGAATGCATCAAAGGGCTGAAAAAACTAATAAAAAATATAAATCTGTAAATTTTGGCTCATGTCATTTTTGTGACTTTTTACTATTTTAGGTGGGTGTGATTATAAGGTCACAGCTAGATTAAGCAAAGAGAAAGGCCAAAGACCAAAAGAGATGAACCAGAGGCATACACACATTATAAACAATGACTTAATAATACAAGACACATGCACCAATATTGTGAAAAAAAAATGAAGTGCCTGGCAGGACTTAACACATTCATAGGCACCAAACAAGCTCTCTATAATGAGGGTGTAAGTAATAAGTTGAGCCACTAATGTATATCTATGTGCAAATGGTAACTAAGATATATCAAAGGGCAATCAGCAGGAAAAAAGACCTATGCAGATTCACCATATAGTCGTATATATACTACATGAGTGTATTACCTGATATGTACCAGCCACTGACACATTACCACCGTCTGCGCTTCAACCCCGACGCACGTTTCGGCAAAAAGTCTTTGTCGAGGGGCATGACAAAGGTTTTTTGCCGAAACGCGCGTCGGGGTTGAAGCGCAGACAGTGATAATGTGTTAGTGGCTGGTACATATCAAGTAATTCACCATATAGTACTATATATATATATTACATGAGTATCTGCATAGGTAGTTTTTCCTGCTGATTGCCCTTTGATATATCTTAGTTACCTTTTGCACATAGATATACATTAGTGGCTCAACTTATTACTTACACCCGCATTATAGAGAGCTTGTTTGGTGCCTATGAATGTGTTAAGTCCTGCCAGGCACTTCATTTTTTTCACAATTGTATTGGTGTAGGTGTCTTGTATCCCACACACCTGTTAATGATTTAATAATAAAACTTCTTATGTTTATAATATCTGCATGCCTCTGGTTCATCTCTTTTGGCCTTTCTCTTTGCTTATTGTGATATGATGATCCGGCTACCTTAGTCCTAGGTGGGCAGTATTAAATATGGGCTACATCAACGTGCATATATAGTTTATATACTGCTTTTTTTCTGGAAGTTACCCTCACAGCTAGATTAAGAAACTGTCACTGTTTAACCCCTTCCTATTGCAGACAATTATTATTTTTTTCTTTTCACTTTCGTCTTTTCTTTTTTTTTGGGTCAATACGGCCGTATGAGGGCTTGTGTTTTGCGGGACAAGTTTTGAAAGACATTCATTTTATCATACAATGTAATGGAAAAAATAAAATCCAAGTGGAGTGAAAAAACTTTTTATATATATATATATATATATATATATATATATATATATATATATATATATATATATATATATATATATATATTTTAGTGGTTAAAATTCAGACTTTTGTATATAAAAACAAAATAAATATTTTTAAAGTTGACTTCTGAATTTGAAAGCCTTTATGGATGTCATTTTGGGGCACATTTTAATTGCATTTTTGGGGGACACGCAACCACAAATTTTTTTTTTAGACATTTTGATTTTCTTATTTTGCGGCTTTTAGCATATGGAATAAATAATTTTATATCTTCATAGATCAGACTTTTGGGGAAGCTGCAAAACCATGCTTGTTTTTTCTTATGTGAAGAGGGACAATTCCAATATATAGTTTTTTTTTTTTTTTTACATTTTTTGTAGCCCGCTCAGGGGACTTGTCTGTCGTTATTACGTTATACTGCGTTACTTCATTGTATAGTGAATTTGACACTCTCTTATGAAGTCACAAAAATCCACTCTACATATCTCAAATTAATCCAAATTTTGGAACAAATTCTGGAAACGAAATTCATATTTTATACTGCATCTAATTAATACCAAAGCCGAGGCCTTCCCCTGGAGGACTGTCGTGCAAGCAATGAGTCGTGGAGTTAAATCCCCGTCCTCCTTTCTTTAGGTCTGTGACAGCTGAGGTTTTACTCCCCCCATGATCCCGACGACTATTAGGATGGCTGCAAGTAGCTGCTCACATTCTAAAACAGCGCTCCTCCTGTCCACTGGTTGGGTGCGGTATTACACCTCAGGGACAACAGGGAGGGGGCAGCCATAGTTTTATAAAGCTATATCTATATAAAATTATATTATAGCTAGACTAGATTTAAGTGTAGCTGTGAGAAGAGTTTTCAAAATCTGGATGTTTCCATTCACTGACCGGATGCACAGATGTTGAAAATTAAACTTGGAGACCTTGTTTGGACTCTGAAAGGCCCCCCCTGGAATGGGGCGGTGGGCTCCAAAATTCGCTAGCCCCCACAGGGAGCAGCACTGCCACAGCTTCCACTATAACGAGGCACATCAGAACCCCAATTTTTGGGAAACCGTGCGCCTGTAACCATTACCTATCCTCCATAGACACACATGCCCAAACCTCCCCTCCTTCCTCTTATGCCAGGGGTCCGAGCCCGACCACCATCACCAGTCTTGTGCGTAAGATCAGGAAAAATAAAACATTTGGTTTTATTGTTAAAATTAAATCTAATGAAAATAAGACTCCACATCGTTAGGGGTGATGGAGGGGTTAAACTTTAAAATATATCAGTGGGGTGGGGGCAAAAAAAAAAAAAAAAAAAATCCTAGGTGGTCAGAGAATTCATGATATCCGCTGAGCAAAGTCACGTGTAGATTAGCGAGTTAAATAATTATGAGCAGTCGGCTATGAGCGAGCTTTGCGGGTTATGGCTGTCCTGTATGGAAGATGTAGCCCTCGTGATGGGGGAGATGAGACATGTACAGCACCACAGAGCGCCTCCTATGGTCAGGAGACCGGAACTGTCCAGTGTCAATATAGCATGTAGGCCACTTCCAATGATGCTCGGCGGTCAGGACTAAGTACTAAAGGGCCCGGATGGTTCTGGCAGGGTTTGCGCATTTGTGGCTTTTCGCTCGTTATTAGGAGGGCTGAGACCCCAACAGTCTTTCGATGGCCGCGTTGATGTCCCCACCCGTCGCTATCAGCGCCTGTAGGTTGGCTTCGCGGTTAATAAAACCCATTGCATTTAACTGGTCCAGTTGGGACTGGAAGCGCACTTCTGGGGTCTGTCCCTGCAACAGAAATTACAAGTCAGCTCAAAGTATTTTCTTATCAAAAGACCCCTTTAAGGGGTTATTCCCATCTTTATACCTAGAGTTTGTAGAAACAAGCATTTTTGCAATTTAGTACTTTTTAAAATGTTCAGCTGTTCTTAAGCCATCAGCCCTTTTGTTTTTGTTTGCAGCTTGTTGCCTTGGAGACCAACCACCGCTGCTAAACCGAAAAACACGTGCAGTGCTTACAAGCTGTATTCTATTGAGCTTGTAAGCGCAGTTTTGAAGATGACCAGGATCGCGCTGTCATCTCCTAATCACACCCAGCTTCAGTGCAGTGCTCACAAGTCAGACAGCAGCGGTGGTCGGTCTCCTAGGCAATGAATTGTAAAGAAAAGTGTTAATATCTCAAAAATGCATGCAAATTTCATTAAGCAGTAAATTGCAAAAATGCTTGTTTCTCCAAGCACTACCCGACAATATCCATCTTTAAAGAATGGAAAAACCCCTTTAACTACTTCCTGCTCCGGTTTACACAGCACTAGCACCAAATGCAAGCAGATTATGCCTAAACGCAGGGGTGGTCTATTCAGAGGCACAGCGGTCCTCTTCATGCTAATGGTACCGTCATGGCAGCCCGAGGATTACTGCAGACACTCGCTGCAATCTTACCATGGAGGTGGGAAAAAAGGAACCTAGGATACATATTATATTGCGGTGTCCGAAAAAGCATAGTAAAAATGTATACCACATGAAAAATACATAGGCCAAACATGGGATAAAAATTTATTGAAATTCCTGATGTACGAAAAATAGTACCAACACCAAACTATGGCTTATCCACTGAAAAACAAGCCCTGGCACGGCTCTAGAAATGGGGAAAAAATAGGGATCTTGAAAAATGGTGACAAAAGATAAAAAAAAAAATAAATAAATAAATAATATATATATATATATATTTTAAACGCTGTAAACCATAACAATACAAGTTTGGGATCGCCATCACAATACTGACCTGAAGCATCATAGTAACAAATAGTAACAACAGGAAACAAACTTTTTACAATTCCACCTCATTTTGAATTATTTTCCCCAACTCTCAGAGCATTATGTGCAAATGTGAATGGTGGCATTCAAAACTTCAACTCGTCCAACAAAAAACGAGCCTTCATTTCGGAAACAAATACAAAAAATACACACTGGTAGGAAGGAGTTAATTCACAAACCAGGGGGGCCGCCATGACACTTACTAAATAGCCCACAGGAGTGCAAAACAGGCCTTGTGATTGCTAATAGTGGAGACTGTTAAAGGGGTCATGTTAAAAAGGGGCCTGTCCGCATTTCTGCCCACCCCTCCCGCTCTCATACCGGGGCGCTTCCTCCTGCTAGAAGCTGGATCATCTGCTGCATCATCTGTTGCTGAGCACTGCTGGTGCCCCCTGCTGGAGAGGCACTGGCCGGTGTGGGGGGGTTGGGATTGTCAGGGACTGTGCTTCCGCTGGATGTAGGGGGAATCCCGAAAGTACCGAGACTGGAAGAGAGAAAATGTGAAGTTCAGGGGGGAGGGGATAATTGAGAAGAAAGGTCCCGGCAGGGCACTAGATAGGAAAACCTTACCCGGAGATCAGGCTGGGGGCCTCAGTCTGGAGAGTTTGCAGCCCCTGCTGTATCTGGAGGAGGGCCTGCATGGCTCGGGGATTGGTCATTACAGAGAGAGAGTCCGGATTCTGCATCTATGGGCCACAACAAGGGTGTAAGGTTAGCCCCAGCTACTCGGGCTGGCCACCCTGGGCCGTTTACCATCTTGGACAGTGCTAATATTCCGCCAATCTCACCTGCTGTAGGAAGACAGGCAGCTGGAGCCGGAGCTGTTCCTGTAGCTGGGGGTTACCCGAAAATATTGGAATGTTTCCCATCATCTAGAAAGAAAACACAGAGAAGGTCACATCAGTCACTAAGGGGGCGTCCCCATCTCAAAGTGAGGGCTTATCGCCACCATAGAGGGGATCTGAGACC
Organism: Phyllobates terribilis; assembly: GCF_046119375.1. Classification (NCBI taxonomy): domain Eukaryota; kingdom Metazoa; phylum Chordata; class Amphibia; order Anura; family Dendrobatidae; genus Phyllobates; species Phyllobates terribilis. Next base: position 155,700,376 of record NW_027362767.1, on the reverse strand, counting down.
ACCACTGATCCTAACAAAGCTTTCCCTGCCCCCATTCACTTCAATAGGGAATACCTGAAGTTTCCTGCTGAGGAGCCGCAGCTACATAGGAAAGGACAGAAAGGAGAAAAAAAAAAAACAAAACCAGAGAGCAAAACAGAAAAACACAAAACTAAAGAAAAAAAAAGAAAAACAGGAAACTAAAACCTGCGGCCCCATAATTTTCAGGATTGTTTACGGTCCTCCTCCAATCAGTGATGGCGTTTACTAGTGGTATTCCCCTTTAAATGTCTGAATGTCCAAGGACCACACACTGATGAAGGGCTGGTTTTAGACAAAGTAGGGCCCTGGGCAAAAGTTTAAAGTGGGGCCCCTAATGCTGCCATATTGCCCCAACAACAGAAACATTTACATGTGCTGAGTTCAGGCCATTAAACGAGCGGTCGACAATATTGAAATCGTTCGGCGATTGTTTCCCGGCCTCGTTACACCAACTGAGGAAGAATGATGGCGACAGAATGATCAATAATAGATCAATCTGTCCCCATACACATCATGTTATCAGCAGTAAATCTGCAGATTACACTGGGCGATGTGCTGCCGAGAACAATGGATTGTTTATGCCGCAACAAAAATCACCTGACAAATAGGCAACATTTTGCTCGTTCAATGGGCGATTGATATTTACACCTATGGACTCCCATCCCATAAATGTGGATGCTAAACATACGCACGCACAAGTATACAGAGCACATGAATACAGATGAATGCATACACAGAGCACATACATACCGACGTGCCTAGACGGAGCACATACAGAACAGACCAAAAGTTTGGACACACCTTCTCATTTAAAGATTTTTCTGTATTTTCATGACTATGAAAATTGTACATTCACACTGAAGGCATCAAAACTATGAATTAACACATGTGGAATTATATACTTAACAAAAAAGTGTGAAACAACTGAAAATATGTCTTATATTCTAGGTTCTTCAAAGTAGCCACCTTTTGCTTTGATGACTGCTTTGCACACTCTTGGCATTCTCTTGATGAGCTTCAAGAGGTAGTCACCAGAAATGGTGTTCACTTCACAGGTGTGACCTGTCAGGTTTAATAAGTGGGATTTCTTGCTTTATAAATGGGGTTGGGACCATCAGTTGTGTTGTGCAGAAGTCTGGTGGATACACAGCTGATAGTAAAGAAAAACGAGTGGCCATCATTACTTTAAGAAATGAAGGTCAGTCAGTCCGAAAAATTGGGAAAACTTTGAAAGTGTCCCCAAGTACAGTTGCAAAAACCATCAAGAGCTACAAAGAAACTGGCTCACATGAGGACCGCCGCAGGAAAGGAAGACGAAGAGTCACCTCTGCTTCTGAGGATAAGTTTATCCGAGTCACCAGCCTCAGAAATCGCAGGTTAACAGCAGCTCAGATTAGAGACCAGGTCAATGCCACACAGAGTTCTAGCAGCAGACACATCTCTACAACAACTGTTAAGAGGAGACTTTGTGCAGCAGGCCTTCATGGTAAAATAGCTGCTAGGAAACCACTGCTAAGGACAGGCAACAAGCAGAAGAGACTTGTTTGGGCTAAAGAACACAAGGAATGGACATTAGACCAGTGGAAATCTGTGCTTTGGTCTGATGAGTCCAAATTTGAGATCTTTGGTTCCAACCACCGTGTCTTTGTGCGACGCAGAAAAGGTGAACGGATGGACTCTACATGCCTGGTTCCCACCGTGAAGCATGGAGGAGGAGGTGTGATGGTGTGGGGGTGCTCTGCTGGTGACACTGTTGGGGATTTATTCAAAATTGAAGGCATTCTGAACCAGCATGGCTACCACAGCATCTTGCAGCGGCATGCTATTCCATCCGGTTTGAGTTTAGTTGGACCATCATTTATTTTTCAACAGGACAATGACCCCAAACACCTCCAGGCTGTGTAAGGGCTATTTGACCAAGAAGGAGACCTGGCCTCCACAGTCACCAGACCTGAACCCAATCGAGATGGTTTGGGTGAGCTGGACCGCAGAGTGAAGGCAAAAGGGCCAACAAGTGCTAAGCATCTCTGGGAACTCCTTCAAGATTGTTGGAAGACCATTTCCGGTGACTACCTCTTGAAGCTCATCAAGAGATTGCCAAGAGTGTGCAAAGCAGTCATCAAAGCAAAAGGTGGCTACTTTGAAGAACCTAGAATATAAGACATATTTTCAGTTGTTTCACACTTTTTTGTTAAGTATATAATTCCACATGTGGTAATTCATAGTTTTGATGCCTTCAGTGTGAATGTACAATTTTCATAGTCATGAAAATACAGAAAAATCTTTAAATGAGAAGGTGTGTCCAAACTTTATCTGTACTGTACATACCGGCACATGCATGGACAGCACATAGGACCCAACACATCCCTACAAACAGTATAATGGCCCCCACATAGTATGATGGACCCCACAGAAACATTCACATTGTTTAATTGCTTGCATACAGTATAATGGCTCCCACACAACTCTCCATATAGTATTATGACCTTCCGCATAGTCCAACGCACTCCCCATGGTCCTCCATACAGCATAATTCACGCCCCATAGTCCTCCATATAGTATAATGCACCCCCATACACCTCCGCATGGTATAATGCGCTCCTCATAGTCCTCCATACAGTATTATGGCCACCAGAATGTACTCACCTCTCCCCTGCTGCTCGGGTCTCCGCAGCTTCACTGCCCGGCACAGGTTGGCGAGATGAAGTGACTCTCGGGCCCTATAGCGGCTGCATGGTCTGCCGCTATTAGCAGCACATCACTGGTAGGGGCCCCTTGGGTGAGTGGGGGCCCTGGGCAATTGCCTAGGTTGGCTCTACCCCTACCCAACACCGGCCCAGCACTGATGGAATCGCTAATCAATGCTTATAAGACACATGTTTACCCCCATTCTTATGGTATTAAAGGTGTTCTTCAAGATAGTTAAAAAAAGCAGTTACTTTATCATAAGAACAGCGCCACTCCTGTCTACACGTTTTGTGTGGTACTGCAGCTCAGGCTTAGTGGAATAGAGCTGAAGGGCAATCTCTATGGATAGTGGTGACGTTGTTATTGGAAGAAAGCAGGCATGTTTTTTTTTTCTAATAATGGAAACCCCTTTAAAGAAGAGTGTGATAGAAGTAGACCAACCTGAGCTGCAAAGTCTGGATTTTGGGAGAGCGTCTGCATCATGGTGCGCATGTAGGGGGCAGATATCATGCTCTGTATTAGCTGGGGGTTCTCGGATATCTGCTGTAACAACCCTTGCATCTCGGGGCTGTTGTACATGCCTAAACCAAGAAAGGAAATACATAACAGCATTTACACAATAAAGTCACCTACAAGGGTTATGTGGTGCCTGCTACGGCTGCGTCGGGGGTGGGAGACGCAGTTTGTCAGCATTTTTGAAAACCAGTACCTTTTTTTCATTTTACCACTTAGGATGCAGCTGTCAGTTTGTCAGCGGCATCTAAACGGTACAAAGATGGCAACCCCAGCTGGAGCCTGCTACGTGGCCAGGAGATGAGCCCCACCATCAAAGCACACCACTTAGATGCCGCTGCCAGTCACTGATCGATGCATCCTATCAGTACAAAGATGGCAACCCCAGCGGGGGACTGCTACGTGGCCAGGAGAGGAGCCCCACCATCAAAGCACACCACTTAGGATGCATCGATCAGTGCTTGGCAGCGGCATCTAAGCGGTACAAAGATTGCGACCCCAGCGGGGGACTGCTACGTGGCCAGGAAGGGAGCCCCACCATCAAAGCACACCACTTAGGATGCATCGATCAGTGATTGGCAGCAGCATCTAGCGGTTAAGCAAGTGGAAACAGAGTTAGCTCCAATAATACAGCCGGCTCCAGACACCACGACGTGTCAAGTACATGTCAGGAAGGGGTTAACTTTAAGCCATCTATGAATAGTCAGCCATGGAGGGGAGCCAAATGTCTCGGAGCTCATACCTGTCCCCAGGCTGGCAGCGTTGATACCAAATGGGTTGGATACAGTCGGGGCGCTCTGGCTGGTGGTGGAGCCGCCGGTGGTGCCGCCGCCCTCGCCGGTGGGGGGTTGACTCTGAGGAGATGACGGGTTCCAGGGGTTTGGAAGAGGCTCGCGGTTCTCTGTGCGTAACGGCTGTGAGGCAGAACCATCCGAGACCCCCGCCGACGAGAAGGGGTTGTTGCCAAACTGGGGAAAGAAGAGGAGAAACAGACGCCATAAGCAAATATCATACAGACCCCGCACCCCTCCCCCCATTACCAGCAAATATACAGGGGACGAAGCATCATGGGAAATGATTACACCCCTTGATGGAAATGACTGGATGCCCTCTGCTGGCAGGCTGGTGAAGTGCGCCCTGCCTTACCTGCTCCCGGGCCGCGCTGAACATGGGCTCCTGGATATCGGTGTACATGCGCCGTAAGGCATTGTACCCCCCGGGGATGCTTTCCAGGTTACTGAGGGCACGGTCCTGGTTCCTCATCATTTCCTGCATCATGGCGGGGTTGCGTGCCAGCTCCATGGTCTGAAATACAGGAAGCAATCAATGGAGGCACACGGGCAAAAGTCCACGACGCAAGATGGTGCCCAGCGACACCCACCTGTCTCATCAGCTCCGGGTTGTTCAGCATGTGGCTTATTTCGGGGTTCCTCTCCATCAGCTGCTGCATCTGTGGGTTGGCCATGATCATTTGCCTCATGAGGTCGGGGTTGGACATCATGTTCTGCACCAGCGGGTTCTCCATGATCTGGGACAACATCTCCGGGTTGGACATAAGCTGGCGCTGCATCTGTTGCTGAAGCTCCATGAAGTTGGCAGAGCCCATGCCCAGGTTGCCCAAGCCGGACAGGCCCCCAAACCCAGCTGAGGACAGAACATTCACAAGTAACACGCCTGTGGCAGGAGAAACCCCTGCAAGTCAACCATGGAGGGTCATACTCACAAAGGATGCTGGGAGAAGAGGACCTCTCAGGCGGGCTGGTGGCGGACCCCCTGGCGGTACCACCAGGGCTCTCAGGGGAGGCGGCGGCTGACGAGTTGGACTGAGAAGGGGGGGCAGCAGTGTTTCCTGTGGGTGAGGAGGATGCGGTAGAGGCAGCAACGGCAGCAGCGGTGGCAGCAGCAGAGGGGGACAAAGCGGACGGATCCTGCGACCTGAAGCCAGAAAGTGCATGAGAAATATAGGCTGTTAGATGCCCCCTTCCCGTGTCCTGAGAACAGCGCTCACTTCTGTGCCGTCTTGATGACTAGATGGACGGTTAGGCCGTCTTTGATGCCATGTTGGTTCAGCGTGTCGCCATCTTTCAAGATCTTCCCGGCAAAGATCAGTACCAGCTGATCCTTCTTGGCTTTAAACCGCCGGGAAATCTCCTCTTTGAACTGCGGAGGGGGAAAATAAAAAGTCAAATCGGGGGGGGGGGGGGGGGCGACACCTGAAAATACATGAACACGACAGAGCCCATTCTGAAAAAGGGGTACACCGACCTGTACTGATACTAAACGTGGAGGAGACGGTCCCCCTTCATTCTCACGATTGGTCAGGATGGCATATGTGCAATGTGTCTCCGCTTCCTACATCTAGTGATAGCAGGGGGCGCTGCACACCAAGCATCCCCTACACACAGACTTAGAGGGGATTTTCCCACCTTCCTAGATTATATTGCTGGATAGTATTTCTAAATACAAGCACTTTAGTAGTTTGCCGCTTTCTAAACTTTGCAGCCATTCTTGAGATATTAACACTTTTGTTTCAAGCTTGTTGCCTAGGAGACCGACCACTGCTGTTGTCTAGATTGTAAGCCCTGCAATGAAGCTGGCCAGGATTAGGATCTAGCTGTGCGCTCCAGGTTCAAAACAGAGCTTACAAGCTCAACAGAAAAGAGCTTGTAAGCACTGCACATGTTCTGCTGTCTAGCAGCGGTGATTGGTCTCCAAGGCAAAGAGCTGTAAACAAAACAAAAGTGTTAATATCTCAAGAACGGATGAAAGTTTTAACCAGCAGTAAATTGCAAAAGTGCTTGTATTAACAAGTTCTATCTGAATATATTCATTTATGAAGATGGGAATACCCCTTTAAAGGATGACTCCATTCACAGCAAGGGCTGCATCTAGAATGGTGTACTGGGCAGACTCGGTTTACACTGTGCAATCAGTGCCCTCGCTATCCACAGACCCCAAAGCCTTAGAGGAACCTGGAACTGATGCATTGCAAGCTGCAGCTCTGGGTGTGACTGGAGTGTCAGGCAGCATGCCGTAGATCTGTAGCCTGTGAGAAGATTGGACATCTCTTTTTACTTTGAAGGGGTTAATAAACACTAAATTCCCAGAACCCCAGCTCTGGAAACACAGCAAACAAACGCGTCAGCTGCTGCGAGGGGAGGGGACGGCTGTGTCAGAGGACGACTGGCGAACTCCACAGAGACTGGCGCTGACATCCTGGCACAGAGGCAGCTCTGACTACAGAGGCGCCATTATACATGCTGGGATGGAGTGGTACATGCCTCTGAAGAGTGGGGATGCCAGCTCCTACAGGAAAGCTGGACAGTGGGGCATCAGCAGTAAGCGCTATTCTGCTTGCTGTCAGTGACTGGAACCGTCTTAGGCTGTGTGCCCACGATGCGTTTTTTAAGCGTTTCCGCAGCTGCAAAAACGCTTAAAAAACGCTTGGTAGAAGGTCTGCAATGTCCCCCAATGATAATCCGCATGTGCTGTGCCCATGCTGCGGAAATTACCGCTGCGGATTATCATTGCGGAAAAAAAACGCAGCACTACCAATTATTTTGCGGAAGCGCGGCGTTTTCGCCGCCATTGACTTGCATTAGAACGCGTGTAATCCACATCCCTGCATCTGTACATGCAGAATCCATGAGTTTCAATGCGCGGATGGTACCCGGGTGTGGAGGACAGGAGACTCTCCTCCGGACCCAGGTACCATAGAACCTGTTAAAAAAAGAATTTTAAATAAAAAATAAAGATTATATTTACCTTCTGATGGCCCCCGGTGAACTCGTCCTCCCTTGCCGGCGGATCACGGTGGACTGAAGGACCGGCGCTGACGTCATAGTCATGTGACGGCAGGTCCTTCACTGCAGTGTACTGCAAGCTGCCGGCAGCCAGGAAGGAGCAAAGCAAGACTCCGGGGGCCATCAGAAGGTAAGTATAGATTTATTTATTTATTTTTTACCATTCTTTCGGTCACACTATATAAATCCATGCCGTTTCCACGGATTTATATAGTGTGACCAAGATGACAAGCACTTTCCAAGTGATGGTAAAATCGCTAGGAAAAGCGCTTGTCAACCCGCATGCGGAAATGCAAGTGAAGAACGCTTCACATCCGCATGTCCCTGGCAGGAAAAATGCATGCACAATCCGCATGCACAATCCGCATGCACAATCCACATGTACAATCCACATGCGTTTTTTCTGCCAGGGAGATGCAGAAACGCTCAGGAAAAAATCCGGAGCATTTCCGCATCGTGGGCACATAGCCCCAGGTGATCAGGCTGCTGGTGTAAGGCTAATACTCCTGGCAGCTACAATCGCCTCCATTCTGACACAATGTAACAAACCGCCTAGGAATCAGCAGGTCTGAGCTGCTGCACAGGACAAGACAGGATACAACTGCCGCAAACCCTCAGAAGGGAGAAGGGCAGAAAGGAAATCTCTGGCTGTAAGGCTATGTGCCCACGTTGCGGAACTGAAGCATATTTTTTACGGTTCTCCCTGGCAGCAAAATCGCATGCGCATTGTACATGCGTTTTTCCCACCAGGTAGAAGCGTTTGTGAAGCGTTCTTCACTTGCATTTCTGCATGCGGGTTATCAAGCGCTTTCCAGGCGATTTTAGCATCACTTGGAAAGTGCTTGACAGCTTGGTCACACTATATAAATCCATGCAACCGGCATATATAGTGTGACCAAGTAATAGTTGAAAGAAAAGAATCAGAATGGTAAAAAATAAACTTTATACTCACCTTCTGATGCATTCTCTGCCCCATCCGGAGTCTTGAGCGGCTCACGCTGTTGTGTGCAGGACCTGCGGTGAAGTCATTGAGTCATGTGATGGGTCACATGACTCAATGACGTGGCAGGTCCTTCAGACAACAGCGCGACGGAGGGAAAACATCAGAAGATAAGTATAAACTTTATTTTTTCTTTTTTTTACAGGTTCTTTGGTACCCAGGTCTGGAGGAGAGTCTCCTCTTCTCCAGACCCGGGTACCATCCGCACATTGATTCCGCATGCGGAAACGCAAAATTAATGAACATGCTGCGGATTTTTGACCGCAGCATATACGCTGCAGAAAAATCCGCAGCATTGACATTGCGGAGTGCCATTGGGGACCATGGGGTGCGGATATACATGCGTTTTACAAGCGTTTACGCTGAGGAAATTCCACAGCATATACGCTAGTAATACGCAACGTGGGCACACAGCCTAAACCGCACAGTACAAATTCACTGACAGCAAGCAGAGATCTCCAGAATGCTGCAGACTCAATGCCTAAAGATTAGGCCGTAATACAGCAGCCTGGACGACGAGGCGGGTACAACGGGCGCCGCAGTGTTAGGTAATCAGACACTTACGCCATGGTCACACAGATTAGAGGGGGCACAACCAGCAGCAGGGGATCAAACATTACTCAACCAGCGCTGAACACCAACCAGGCCCACACCAACAGTATCACAACGTGTGGTCTACACACTGATGAGGCCCTATGTACATTATACCCCAGAGCTGAACTCACTATTCTGCTGGTGCAGTCACTGTGTACATACATTACATTACTGATCCTGAGTTACATCCTGCATTATACTCCAGAGCTGCACTCACTATTCTGCTGGTGCAGTCACTGTGTACATACATTACATTACTGATCCAGAGTTACCTCCTGTATTATACCCCAGAGCTGCACTCACTATTCTGCTGGTGCAGTCACTGTGTACATACATTACATTACTGATCCTGAGTTACCTCCTGTATTATACCCCAGAGCTGCACTCACTATTCTGCTGGTGCAGTCACTGTGTACATACATTACATTACTGATCATGTACTGATCCTGAGTTACCTCCTGTATTATACTCCAGAGCTGCACTCACTATTCTGCTGGTGCAGTCACTGTGTACATACATTACATTACTGATCCTGAGTTACATCCTGTATTATACCCCAGAGCTGCACTCACTATTCTGCTGGTGCAGTCACTGTGTACATTCATTACATTACTGATCCTGAGTTACATCCTGTATTATACTCCAGAGCTGCACTCACTATTCTGCTGGTGCAGTCACTGTGTACATACATTACATTACTGATCCTGAGTTACATCCTGTATTATACTCCAGAGCTGCACTCACTATTCTGCTGGTGCAGTCACTGTGTACACACATTACATTACTGACCCCGAGTTACATCCTGTATTATACGCCAGAGCTGCCCTCACTATTCTGCTGGTGCAGTCACTGTGTATATACATTACATTACTGATCCTGTACTGATCCTGAGTTACATCCTGTATTATACTCCAGAGCTGCACTCACTATTCTGCTGGTGCAGTCACTGTGTGCATACATTGCATTACTGATCCTGTAATGATCCTGAGTTACATCCTGTATTATACTCCAGAGCTGCACTCACTATTCTGCTGGTGCAGTCACTGTGTACATACATTACATTACTGATCCTGAGCTACATCCTGTATTATACTCCAGAGCTGCACTCACTATTCTGCTGGTGCAGTCACTGTGTACATATATTACATTACTGATCCTGAGTTACCTCCTGTATTATACCCCAGAGCTGCACTCACTATTCTGCTGGTGCAGTCACTGAGTACATACATTACATTACTGATCCTGAGTTACATCCTGTATTATACTCCAGAGCTGCACTCACTATTCTGCTGGTGCAGTCACTGTTACATACATTACATTACTGATCCTGAGTTACATCATGTATTATACTCCAGAGCTGCACTCACTATTCTGCTGGTGCAGTCACTGTTACATACATTACATTACTGATCCTGAGTTACATCCTGTATTATACTCCAGAGCTGCACTCACTATTCTGCTGGTGCAGTCACTGTGTACATACATTACTGACCCTGAGTTACATCCTGTATTATACTCCAGAGCTGCACTCACTATTCTGCTGGTGCAGTCACTGTGTACATACATTACATTACTGATCCTGAGTTACAGCATGTATTATACTCCAGAGCTGCACTCACTATTCTGCTGGTGCAGTCACTGTGTACATACATTACATTACTGACCCTGAGTTACATCCTGTATTATACTCCAGAGCTGCACTCACTATTCTGCTGGTGCAGTCACTGTGTACATACATTACATTACTGATCCTGAGTTACATCCTGTATTATACTCCAGAGCTGCACTCACTATTCCGCTCGTTCCTCCCCTCCTCCATGCACATAATAACGGGGCAGTCCCGCACATGTGACCTGTGCTGTGTGAGCGCCATCTCCCACAATGCAGCCCGCTCACCTCCCGCACACACGCCGTCTCTCCGATCACGATCTCCTCCTTGTCCTTGGGCGTTTTCACTGTGACCCGAATAAAGCCTTTACCCGGCGCCTGTCCGGGGTTACCGGAGGCCGCACCGTCAGCGCCGCTCTCCGCCATCTTGTGTGCACCCGCCCACCCCGAGGAGGAGCAGAAAAAAAGTGGGGGAGTGTAGCCGGCAGCCGCGAGACAGACAACTCCGTGCTTTGTTTTACTTGCCAGACTCTTCATCGCCATCCGGCGGTGTGGGGGACCCAGCGCAGACGAATGGTGCTGCGTCATTCCACGCGACCAGCTGATTCAATTTGTCCAATCAAGACGCAGCTCTTTGGAAGGCAGTCAATACACGAACCAATCAGAAAGTAATTTTAAAACATTAAAACGCAAACGAGGCCTGACACGCAGGGCCCGAACCGTTACCAAGGAAACCCAACTTTCTACCAGTTTATTACAATCCCTAAGTTTAAAAATAACTTTATTTTAATGGCTGAATTAATATTTCTAGAGTTATTGTTTTATAAACTAATACTTGAGCTACTTTAATGTTCAAAAAAAATTATCTGAATTTCGGACTGCATTTCCCTGCATGCATTGCGCGGCTGTGGGTTTTGTCTGATCACATGACCAGGTACTTGTGAGGCTGCTCGTCGTGTGGATCTGCTGCAGGAAGATTATTATGTTGCGGCCCAAAGCTCTGACCCAGGTGCTGAGCCAGGCGAACACCGGGGGCGTGCAGAGCACTCTGTGAGTATGAGCGCCACTGCTCTCTGTTATCAGCCACTGCACTAGGTCCCCCCGCCACCACTGATCTCTCCTAGTGTCACCCTGACGGATCCCACCAGGAGCGCCCCCTGTGCCCCCGACCTATCCAGGAGCGCCCCCTGTGCCCCCGACCTATCCAGGAGCGCCCCCTGTGCCCCCGACCTATCCAAGAGCGCCCCCTGTGCCCCCGACCTATCCAGGAGCGCCCCCCGTACCCCCGACCTATCCAGGAGCGCCCCCCGTACCCCCGACCTATCCGGATCCCACCAGGAGCGCCCTCTGTACCCCCGACCTATCCGGATCCCACCAGGTACCCCCCTATACCCCCGACCTATCCTGATCTCACCAGGAGCGCCCCCTATACCCCCGACCTATCCGGATCCCACCAGGTGCCCCCCTTGGCATAACAATTGGTTGATTCCCCCTGACTTAAGTGACTGAGGCTTTCCCTGAATATTGAGTGGCCTTTAGGGGGCAGGATCAGAGAGCGAGACACCTAGAGAGTGAGGACAGGAAGTGCGCTGTGCGCAGGAGATTATCTTCCCCTCCTGGTGATTTATTGTTATTTTCCCGTCGCTGTTCCTCTCCGGTCCGGTGTTCTTGTTGGATGTTAGTATTTTGTGGTCTTCTTTCCCCGCAGGCTCCTGAATAATGAAGGCTCTCTACTGGCGTATTCTGGCTATGGTGACACAGACGCCCGAGTTACAGCTGCTATTGCTAGTAACATTTGGGCTGCCTATGATAAAAACGGACATCAGGCATTCAACGAGGACAATCTTAAATTCATCCTTATGGACTGTATGGTGGGTATTGCTTAAGGCGGCGCCGCCAGGTGTGACCGCTTTAACCCCTTCACCCCCAGGCCATTTTCCTTTTTTCATCCCCTTCTTCCAGAAGCCATAACCTTTTTATCTTTCTGTCGCCATGGCTGTATGAGGGCTTGTGTTTTTTGCTGGATGAGTTGTACTTTTGAATGACACCATTTATTTTACCACACAGTGCACTGGAAAACGGGGAAAAAAATTTCCAAGTGCGGTGAAATTCCACAATTGTTTTTTTATTTACCATGTTCATTATATAGTAAAACTGAGCTGCCATTATGATTCCCCAGGTCCGTACGGGTACACAGATACCAAACATGTATACCTTATTTTTATTTAAGTGGTGAAAAGAAATTCGGAAAATTGAAAAATAAAAATATATACATTTTTTGCTTGTGTCGCCATTTTACCAAGACCCATAAGGTTTCAATTTTGGGAATATGGGGCCTGGGTGAGGGCTTATTTTTTGCGCCCTGAGCGGACTTTTTTTTATTTTATTTTTCTCGTATGCCATTTGCCGATCGGGTTTATTTCATATTTTGATAGATCGGACGATTCTGAATGCAGCGATACCAAACATGTATTTTATATAGTTTTATTTTGAATGGGGCAAAAGGGGGGTGATCTGCACTTTTGTGTTTTTTATCAAACACAGTTTTTTTTGTTTTTTGTATTTACAGCTTACAATGGCGGATTCCTTTTTTTTTATCGCTCATCATTTCCCCCCATTTGGATTTTTTTTCAGTGCATTATATGGTAAAATGAATGGTGTCATTCAAAACTACAACTCCTCCTACATAGACAAGCCATCTTACGGCCATATTGCCAGAAAAATAGAAAAGTTGTGGCAAACTTGCAGAAGGGGGAGGGGATGACATGATAACAAAAAAGGCCTGGTCGTGAAGGGGTTAGTTTAAGTAGACTGACGGCCTCTTGTTTTATAGATGAAGGAGACTTCTGATTATGAGCCCCCCCATTCTGCTCTTTTAAGCACTGATTGGGTGGGATGCCCCCACTAGAGGGTCACGTATAGAGACCTGCCTAGTGCAATGGGGTGGTTCAAAGAGGACCCTTTAAGTAGGACCTGTTAGCTTGTCACAAGAAATGGCCACTATCTCACAGGATCCTCAGGGGCGTGCCTTTAGGCTGCTTTGCATAATGACCTTTTAGCCACGTCCCCTAGGTATAGACCATACAAAGGCTCTGTTCACTAGTTAAGAGACTGGTTTTCTTCATAATGGTCCCCGCACTCGGTTCTACCCTCGAGTTTTGCTGTTTCGCCCCCAGGAAGGTCGCGTTGCGATTACAAGAGTGTCCAACCTGCTGCTGTGCATGTATGCCAAGGAGACTGTCGGATTTGGCATGTTGAAAGCCAAGGTGAGTGACCGTCCATACTTCTGCCCCTGGCTCCAGTCACTGCAGGTCCTGGACCCCATCCATGACTGATATATATGTTATGGAGTGTGAAAGCGCTCCCATACTTTACACTGCAGCTCTGTTTGTTCGACATCAGTATGTAAAACTGGGTGAGCAGGTCCCTGCAGCGCATAGAGGGGCAGGGGCATTAATAAAGGGGCTGTCCATTGACCACTGTGTTGCTTTCGCAGGCCCAGGCTCTGGTGCAGTACCTCGAGGAGCCCCTGAACCAGGTTTCTGCTTGCTGAGCAGCTCTGGATCCACATGGACTGTTATCCCCCCAGTGATACATATGAAGGCCGATCTCCATCCCCAATGCCGTGTTGTGCAGGTCTACCCCTGATCCTCCCGTGTTATTGTTTTTTGTGTTGTCCAATGTCTGGATTTCAATGGAAGCCGAATGCGGCCAATTACAGGATGCCCAGACCTTACCGGGTGGAGGAACCCTGCCTATAAATAGTTAGTTCTTCTTTTACAATGTTTTTTTTTTTTTAGTAACTAAGGAATAGCACCGTGGCATATAAGGTCCTAAATGTGGGATAAAATAGGCTAACACCTGTTTTTAGGGTTAATGTGATGAGAAATGAAGATTCCAGCAGTATTATTATTGGCCACAAGGTGGCAGCAGACACGTGCATAATATTCATAGGGGCCACTATGCAGCCTGTGTTCCCCCATCATTGATCCCCTGATTTAAGCTGCCTGCATCCACGTAAAAGGGGTGGTTTTTTTAGAAAATCGGTGTCCGTGATGTCACTAAATCAGTACTGTTGTCGGATGCAGCCATAACTTTTATATATTTGTCCTTGGGTTACGACAGAGGAAGTTTAAAGGTCGCACAAAATCCCAGTAATGTTATAGTCAGAGCAGTGTTTTATTTGCTGCTTGCAGTACGCCTGCCCCGCCACTAGGGGGGTCCCTTATGAATCAGAACTAATGATGTACAGCTAGGAGTATTGGCTCTCCTGCTCTGGGGGTCTCAGATGTCAGACCCCCAACAATCTAGATGTTATGTCTTATCCTAAGAATAGGTTATCAGTTATTATTAAATGAACACCCCTTTAATAGTAGTTCCGCCTTCTTAAAGATATATTCTTTAAGAAATGACAGCCAAGGTGAGACATATCTGATTGGTGGGGGTCTGACCTTTAAGACCTCCAATGAAGACACTGATAAGCAGGGAATGCTGGGAGATTTCTGCTCTGATGGATGCAGAATTGTGAATACAGCTCTGAAGCACGGGATCAGCAATGATGAGACTTTGTTCTGTATGTAAAATGGACACTCCCTTTAAGACCCTCAGTATCTGGTCCTGGTCGCGGTCTGGAGCCGTCACTTGTTGCCCCTCCTGTATCTGTGCGCTCCTTGCTTCTGCTGAACCAAATAAAGTTTACACCGTCCTCCATATTGTGTGCTTCATTGTGGCCAAAGGAAGACTGGACTGTTCAAATCCATTAGTTCGGCGTCTGATAGTCCGGACCCTCAGGATTATTCAGGAGAGATTGGGAATGTGGGATCAGTGTACAACCTTCAAAGCCAATAAACCATATTGGAGTTGGCACTGGTTGTACCACTATACCACCAGGGACTAAGTCTTGTACAGTGGTTTGCAAAAGTATTCACTCCCCTTTGGCACTTTACCTATTTTGTTACAT
Source organism: Phyllobates terribilis (assembly GCF_046119375.1). Lineage (NCBI taxonomy): Eukaryota > Metazoa > Chordata > Amphibia > Anura > Dendrobatidae > Phyllobates > Phyllobates terribilis. The sequence continues at coordinate 155,685,189 of NW_027362767.1, read as the reverse complement.
TACAACCTGTGTATAAATATTTTGGTAATCCGATTTGTGTGTGAAATAGCCTAAGTTGGTGAAGTGAGAAAAATGTCAGCAATTTAAATTACATTTATGGGATCACATAACTAACAATTGGCATGTGCATATGTATTCACCCCTTTTGTGATGAACCCCCGAAAATTTCTGGTGCAAGCAATTCCCTTTATAAGTCCCATGCTTAGTGACAGGACGTCCTCCTGTGTGCAATCTAATGTCACATGTCTGTCAGTATATATACTTTACCTCTTCTGAAAGGCCACAGAGGCTGCAACACTATTAACAAGAGGCACCACTAACCAAACACCATGAAGACCAAGGTGATCTCCAAACAAGACCACGAAGACCAAGGAGATCTCCAAACAACACCAAGAAGACCAAGGAGATCTCCAAACAACACCAAGAAGACCAAGGAGATCTCCAAACAACACCAAGAAGACCAAGGAGATCTCCAAACAACACCAAGGAGATCTCCAAAGAACACCATGAAGACCAAGGAGATCTCCAAAGAACACCATGAAGACCAAGGAGATCTCCAAAGAGCACCAAGAAGACCAAGGAGATCTCCAAACAGCACCATGAAGAGCAAGGAGATCTCCAAACAACACCAAGAAGACCAAGGAGATCTCCAAACAGCACCATGAAGAGCAAGGAGATCTCCAACCAAGTCGGGGACAGAGTTGTTGAGAAGTACAAGTCAGGTTTGGGTTATTAAAAAAAAAAAAAAAATCTCCCAAACTCTGATGATCCCCGGAGCTCCATCAAATCCATTATCATCAAATGGAAAGAACATGGTACCACAGCAAACCTGCCAAGAGAGGGCGCTCACCAAAACTGTAAGCCCGGGCAAGGAGGGCATTAATCAGAGAGGCAGCACAGAGACCAAAGGTAACCCTGAAAGAGCTGCAGAGTTCCCAAGCAGAGACTGGAGTATCTGTCCATACAACCACAATAAGCCGTACACTCCATAAAGGTGGCCTTTATGGAAGAGTGGCCAGAAAAAAAAGCCTTTACTTACAAAAATTGTAAGGCTTGTTTTGAGTTTGCCAAAAGACTTTTGGGAGACTACCCAAATGTATGGAGGAAGTTGCTGTGGTCAGATGAGACCAAAATTGAACTTTTTGGCCACCAAGGTAAATGCTATGTCTGGTGACAAACCAACACAGCTCATCACCCCAAGAACATCATCCCCACAGTGAAACATGGTGGTGGCAGCATCATGCTGTAGGGATGTTTTTTGGCAGCAGGGACAGGGACAATGGATGGTGCGAAATACAGGGATATTGTTGAGCAAAATCTGTTTAGGTCAGTGATTTGACACTGGGGTGGAGGTTCACCTTCCAACAAGACAATGACCCAAAGCATACTGCTAAAGCAACACTCGAGTGGCCTAAGGGGAAACGTGTAAATGTTTTGCAGGGGCCGAGTCACAGCCCAGACCTTAATCCAATGGAGAATCTGTGATCAGACTTGAAGATTGCTGTTCACCTGAGGAACTTGGAGGAGTTTTGCCTTGAGGAATGAGCAAAAATCCTAATGGAAAGTGAATAGAGACTTGCCGCTGTAATTGCCACAAAAGGAGGCTCTACAAAGTACTAACTTTAGGGGGGTGAATAGTTATGCACACTGAAGTTTTGTTATTTTGTCCTATTTGTTGTTGTTATTTCGGAGAGATGGCACTGCTTGTTCCACTATACCACCAGGTATAATATTGGCACCTACCATTGGTGTTGTATATGCCAATAAACTATATGACACTTGGTACTGGTTGTACCACTATACCACCAGGGAATAGACATTGTGTAGAAAATGCAAGGAGGCCGTCACTACGAGGTGATACTTATTATTATACCATTTTATTCTGGGCCACTTGCCCACCAGGAGACGTTAACCTCTGGCTTCTTACAGACTAGGTGAGAATTTATGGCTTGAATGATTCCAATTTCTGCTCCTGAGTATCTAAGCCTGTGCCATGTGATTATGATCTGGCGAGGCTGGCGTATCTAAGCCTATTTGTGATCCTGCCTCCTGGGGCAAGGTATCTAAGCTTTATGTGTGCAGCAGGGACGTGGTTAATAATCAGTTGGTAGCTATTGCTTCACCGCGGTAATTAAAGGGCCGGAGATCTGCATTACCTGTTAGTCCTGAAAGGTGACACCTAATCAAACAGAACGCCCACTGAGTCACTGCACTACACCTGGCTCCACCTGTCTGCCGGAAGCCGCAGGTATGCGAGGAATCCCCTCCGCCAGCTGCAGATCAGCCAGGGGCTCGGGTCACTAGGGCCACACCGCGCAACCAGGGGTGCAGAACCGGTACCTGGAGGGCGACGCAGGCAGCCGATGCCCAGGACCAGCCATGAAATCTGAAGAGGAGGAATATAACTTTGTGTTCAAAGGTGAGTCTGTCCGACCGTCCCTGCACCCAACACTCCCGCTGCCACCCACCGCCATAAACGCACCATCCCTGGTGCCCGAGCAAAGTCCTGCAATCTCACCTTATCATTACAGCAGTTCCCTTTTCAGAAAAATACCTTCTGGGCATGAAGACTGTGCTGGTATCACCTAGACACTATATGGCGGCTTTATTTATGCATGGCGGTATTATAGCTGCTAGTTTGCATGGTTTGGCCATTTTCTAGTGGTATTATTAAAGAACTGGCACTAAATGGTGCGATTATTAGAGCTCTATGGCATTATTTAGGGACTATATGGCGGTATAATAAAGCACGGTATGCACTATTGTTTGTTTAGGAACAGCGAGGAGATGATATTTAGGTATTAAAGGGCACCCACTTTGACCACAGCATGGCACCAAATGGTGAAATTATTTTAGCACTGTATGGCGCTATTATTTCCCCATCACAGATTGCTCTGCCCACTATGGTAATATTATTTTGGCATGGCATAGCACAATTAATTGGTTGTTACATGCTGTTGTTGGCCCTGTATTGTGCTGGTGTTTAGACATTTTATGGCAGTATTATATGAGCACTGTATGGCACTATTATTTGACCGCTGTATGTTGCTGCAGCTCTTTTATATTGGTATTATTTATATACTCTAAGGTGATAATATTTAATGTCACTTTATGATAGTATAATTCACTGGCACTGTATGGTACTATTATTTGACCAGTATATGTTGCTGTGGCCCTGTGTGTATTTATGCTCGGTATGGTGGTAATATTTCGGCACTATTATTTGATCATTAGGATTATTTTTGCACTGTAAGGTGTTAATAATTACTCTGTACAACACTGTTATTTTCTGTATGGCGACATTATTTCTGCACTGTAGTATTACATGTTGCTGCAGGCCGTGTAGGGAACTGTTATGTGCCCGCAGTATGCTGCTGCAGCTCCTGTATATCAGTACTATTTATGCACTGTAAGGTGATAATATTTAGATGCCACTCTATGCCTGTATAATATAACCATTATATGGCACTATTATTTGTCCATGATATGTTGCTTCAGGCCTGTATGTTAGTATCATTTGTATACTGTATTTTGTTAATACTTGGATAGTGTATGGTACTCTTGGTCACTATATAATAGCATTATTATTTAAGCTCTGTATGGCACTATTATTTGACTATTTTATTTTGCTGCGCGCCATGTATTTTTATGGTGGTAATACACAGGCACTATTTTTTGATTGTGTCTATATGTTTTTAGGCACTGTATGGTGGTAATATTTAGATGTATACTGGCGGTTATATTTAGGCCCAGTCCGGTGCTGTTATTTAACCCTTCTCTGTTGTTACAGGCGCTGTACGTTGGCCTTCTTTATGCACTGTAAGGTGTTAATATTTGGATACCGTATGGCAGTATTATTTCAGCACTGTATGGCACACTTGTTAAATGTTATATCTTGTTGTGAGCCCCGTATCCAGGTATTTTTTCAGCACTGTATGGTGGTATTATTAATGCATGCTTTCGATGACCGTGCCTTCTTCTCTACTCACATCCAAAGCTGAATCCAGAAATGTGCCAGTTTCCTATCACCCCGGAGGAAGACGTTGGGGCCCTACGATACCTCAACACTCCTGGGCATATCGAGGCCTATGTATCCATGCCGTCCCTCCAGGCGGAGGCCTAACCTTTCCTCCCAGCACCATGGTTATCACACGGAGTATTTACCTACAAACATGACCTGACCCATAAAACATGTCCTGATAGTAAAACTCCAGATAAAAGTTTCTGCCGTCTAACGACCTCGTCCTGGAGAATAAAAGGTCGCATAAAGGCGTGGAGCTCTGACTTGTACTTTTCATCCTGATCTTCCTGGTTCTTGAATGTAATACTAGAATGACAGTGAAGACTGACACACTTGTCTGCAGATCCAGGTTAAAACAAGTTACTTTTCATTTATTATGCTGAGGCTTGTAGTGCCATAGATCAGTCTTGTCCTTGTAATCTGTGACTAATAATAGCTAGAAATATCCCGCCATATATCAGAGTAATTGTCTCCAGGAGGAAAAGGTCTCATGAGGAACTGTCTGCACGTGATCCGTACACGGAGATAAAAAATACACAGCAGATTGGGAAATAATGCAGCTGTATCTAATCCTGTCGTGTGATACTATCTGCTGTATCTAGTTGTATTCATAAAAATTTGTCTGAAAGAAAAAAATAATAGCAACCAATCACAGTGCAGCTTTAATTTTTAAACAGCAGAATTTCAAATGAAAGCTGCGCTCTGATTGGTTGCTATAGGCAACAACAGTTTTGATCCATAGCAGCTCCATAAACATCCCTCCATTATGTGCGATTCTGCCTGCTGAACCACGTGATCGGCTGAGATACACTGCTCACCAGCCTGGAGCACATAATGGGCTGAGATACACTGCTCGCCAGCCTGGAGCACGTAATGGGCTGAGATACACTGCTCGCCAGCCTGGAGCACGTAATGGGCTGAGATACACTGCTCGCCAGCCTGGAGCACATAATGGGCTGAGATACACTGCTCGCCAGCCTGGAGCACATAATGGGCTGAGATACACTGCTCGCCAGCCTGGCGCACGTAATGGGCTGAGATACACTGCTCGCCAGCCTGGCGCACGTAATGGGCTGAGATACACTGCTCGCCAGCCTGGGGCACATAATGGGCTGAGATACACTGCTCGCCAGCCTGGAGAACATAATGGGCTGAGATACTCTGCTCGCCAGCCTGGAGCACATAATGGGCTGAGATACTCTGCTCGCCAGCCTGGAGCACATAATGGGCTGAGATACTCTGCTCGCCAGCCTGGAGCACATAATGGGCTGAGATACACTGCTCGCCAGCCTGGGGCACATAATGGGCTGAGATACACTGCTCGCCAGCCTGGAGCACATAATGGGCTGAGATACACTGCTCGCCAGCCTGGAGCACATAATGGGCTGAGATACACTGCTCGCCAGCCTGGAGCACATAATGGGCTGAGATACACTGCTCGCCAGCCTGGAGCACATAATGGGCTGAGATACACTGCTCGCCAGCCTGGAGCACATAATGGGCTGAGATACACTGCTCGCCAGCCTGGCGCACATAATGGGCTGAGATACACTGCTCGCCAGCCTGGAGCACATAATGGGCTGAGATACTCTGCTCGCAAGCCTGGAGCACATAATGGGCTGAGATACACTGCTCGCCAGCCTGGAGCACATAATGGGCTGAGATACACTGCTCGCCAGCCTGGAGCACATAATGGGCTGAGATACACTGCTCGCCAGCCTGGAGCACATAATGGGCTGAGATACACTGCTCGCCAGCCTGGAGAACATAATGGGCTGAGATACACTGCTCGCCAGCCTGGAGAACATAATGGGCTGAGATACACTGCTCGCCAGCCTGGCTCACATAATGGGCTGAGATACACTGCTCGCCAGCCTGGAGAACATAATGGGCTGAGATACACTGCTCGCCAGCCTGGAGAACATAATGGGCTGAGATACACTGCTCGCCAGCCTGGAGAACATAATGGGCTGAGATACACTGCTCGCCAGCCTGGAGCACATAATGGGCTGATATACACTGCTCGCCAGCCTGGAGCACATAATGGGCTGAGATACACTGCTCGCCAGCCTGGAGCACATAATGGGCTGAGATACACTGCTCGCCAGCCTGGGGCACATAATGGGCTGAGATACACTGCTCGCCAGCCTGGAGCACATAATGGGCTGAGATACACTGCTCGCCAGCCTGGAGCACATAATGGGCTGAGATACACTGCTCGCCAGCCTGGGGCACATAATGGGCTGAGATACACTGCTCGCCAGCCTGGAGCACATAATGGGCTGAGATACACTGCTCGCCAGCCTGGGGCACATAATGGGCTGAGATACACTGCTCGCCAGCCTGGGGCACATAATGGGCTGAGATACACTGCTCGCCAGCCTGGGGCACATAATGGGCTGAGATACACTGCTCGCCAGCCTGGAGCACATAATGGGCTGAGATACACTGCTCGCCAGCCTGGAGCACATAATGGGCTGAGATACACTGCTCGCCAGCCTGGGGCACATAATGGGCTGAGATACACTGCTCGCCAGCCTGGAGCACATAATGGGCTGAGATACACTGCTCGCCAGCCTGGGGCACATAATGGGCTGAGATACACTGCTCGCCAGCCTGGGGCACATAATGGGCTGAGATACACTGCTCGCCAGCCTGGGGCACATAATGGGCTGAGATACATTGGCTCTGCAAACTCTCACACATGATATTGTGCTGCTACACAATTGTATCTAACCCTATCATTTGAGTTTGAACCAGTGTATCTAAGCCTGTGATGTGACCCCAGACGTGGGAAGTGGTATATACTGGGAGTGTATAGTCTGACAGATGCCGGCACGCTGTGTACGAGCCCAGGCCTTCATGTGTGATACCTTATAGGAGGACTCCATGATTGGCCGCACCCGGGCGTTACGGCTTGTGGAGCCTCTGGGAGGAGGCCGAGCTTTCATGTCACATAAGAAATAGTCGGGTGTGTGATACAACAAGTCCCAACATAACTGATGAGTGGGAGAGGACGAGACGCCATCACATCACCCACTGCTGAGAGGATTCCCACACACTGCTCAGCCGTGTGTCTAATCCTCTCCTGTGTGATACTGTCTGCTGAGCCGTGTATCTAATCCTCTCCTGTGTGATACTGTCTGCTGAGCCGTGTATCTAATCCTATCCTGTGTGATACTGTCTGCTGAGCCGTGTATCTAATCCTATCCTGTGTGATACTGTCTGCTGAGCCATGTATCTAATCCTATCCTGTGTGATACTGTCTGCTGAGCCGTGTATCTAATCCTCTCCTGTGTGATACTGTCTGCTGAGTCGTGTATCTAATACTATCCTGTGTGATACTGTCTGCTGAGCCGTGTATCTAATCCTATCCTGTGTGATACTGTCTGCTGAGCCGTGTATCTAATCCTATCCTGTGTGATACTGTCTGCTGAGCCATGTATCTAATGCTATCCTGTGTGATACTGTCTGCTGAGCCATGTATCTAATGCTATCCTGTGTGATACTGTCTGCTGAGCCATGTATCTAATCCTATCCTGTGTGATACTGTCTGGTGAGCCGTGTATCTAATCCTGTCCTGTGTGATACTGTCTGCTGAGCCGTGTATCTAATCCTATCCTGTGTGATACTGTCTGCTGAGACGTGTATCTAATCCTCTCCTGTGTGATACTGTCTGCTGAGCCGTGTATCTAATCCTATCCTGTGTGATACTGTCTGCTGAGCCATGTATCTAATGCTATCCTGTGTGATACTGTCTGCTGAGCCGTGTATCTAATCCTATCCTGTGTGATACTGTCTGCTGAGCCGTGTATCTAATCCTACCCTGTGTGATACTGTCTGCTGAGCCGTGTATCTAATCCTATCCTGTGTGATACTGTCTGCTGAGCTGTGTATCTAATCCTATCCTGTGATACTGTCTGCTGAGCCGTGTATCTAATCCTCTCCTGTGTGATACTGTCTGCTCAGCCGTGTATCTAATCCTATCCTGTGTGATACTGTCTGCTGAGCTGTGTATCTAATCCTATCCTGTGTGATACTCTCCTGAGCCGTGTATCTCATCCTATCCTGTGTGATACTGTCTGCTGAGCAGCATATCTAATCCTCTCCTGTGTGATACTGTCTGCTGAGCTGTGTATCTAATCCTCTCCTGTGTGATACTGTCTGCTCAGCCGTGTATCTAATCCTGTCCTGTGTGATACTGTCTGCTGAGCCGTGTATCTAATCCTATCCTGTGTGATACTGTCTGCTGAGCCGTGTATCTAATCCTCTCCTGTGTGATACTGTCTGCTGAGCCGTGTATCTAATCCTATCCTGTGTGATACTGTGTGCTGAACCATGTATCTAATCCTCTCCTGTGTGATACTGTCTGCTGAGCCGTGTACCTAATCCTATCCTGTGTGATACTGTGTGCTGAACCATGTATCTAATCCTATCCTGTGTGATACGGTCTGCTGAGCTGTGTATCTAATCCTATCCTGTGTGATACTGTCTGCTGAGCCGTGTATCTAATCCTCTCCTGTGTGATACTGTCTGCTGAGCCGTGTATCTAATCCTATCCTGTGTGACACTGTCTGCTGAGCCGTGTATCTAATCCTATCCTGTGTGATACAGTCTGCTGAGCCGTGTATCTAATCCTATCCTGTGTGATACTGTCTGCTGAGCCGTGTATCTAATCCTCTCCTGTGTGATACTGTCTGCTGAGCCGTGTATCTAATCTTATCCTGTGTGATACTGTCTGCTGAGCCGTGTATCTAATCCTATCCTGTGTGATACTGTCTGCTGAGCCGTGTATCTAATCCTATCCTGTGTGATACTGTCTGCTGAGCCGTGTATCTAATCCTATCCTGTGTGATACTGTCTGCTGAGCCGTGTATCTAATCCTATCCTGTGTGATACTGTCTGCTGAGCCGTGTATCTAATCCTCTCCTGTGTGATACTGTCTGCTGAGCCGTGTATCTAATCCTATCCTGTGTGATACTGTCTGCTGAGCCTGTATCTAATCCTATCCTGTGTGATACTGTCTGCTGAGCCGTGTATCTCATCCTATCCTGTGTGATACTGTCTGCTCAGCCGTGTATCTAATCCTATCCTGTGTGATACTGTGTGCTGAACCATGTATCTAATCCTATCCTGTGTGATACGGTCTGCTGAGCCGTGTATCTAATCCTATCCTGTGTGATACTGTCTGCGGAGCCGTGTATCTCACCCTATCCTGTGTGATACTGTCTGCTGAGCTGTGTATCTAATCCTATCCTGTGTGATACTGTCTGCTGAGCCGTGTATCTAATCCTATCCTGTGATACTGTCTGCTGAGCCGTGTATCTACTCCTATCCTGTGTGATACTGTCTGCTCAGCCGTGTATCTAATCCTATCATGTGTGATACTGTGTGCTGAGCCGTGTATCTAATCCTGTCCTGTGTGATACTGTCTGCTGAGACGTGTATCTAATCCTATCCTGTGTGATACTGTCTGCTGAGCTGTGTATCTAATCCTATCCTGTGTGATACTGTCTGCTGAGCTGTGTATCTAATCCTATCCTGTGTGATACTGTCTGCTGAGCCGTGTATCTAATCCTATCCTGTGTGATACTGTCTGCTGAGCCGTGTATCTAATCCTATCCTGTGTGATACAGTCTGCTGAGCCGTGTATCTAATCCTATCCTGTGTGATACTGTGTGCTGAACCATGTATCTAATCCTATCCTGTGTGATACGGTCTGCTGAGCCGTGTATCTAATCCTATCCTGTGTGATACTGTCTGCGGAGCCGTGTATCTCACCCTATCCTGTGTGATACTGTCTGCTGAGCTGTGTATCTAATCCTATCCTGTGTGATACAGTCTGCTGAGCCGTGTATCTAATCCTATCCTGTGATACTGTCTGCTGAGCCGTGTATCTACTCCTATCCTGTGTGATACTGTCTGCTGAGCCGTGTATCTAATCCTATCATGTGTGATACTGTGTGCTGAGCCGTGTATCTAATCCTGTCCTGTGTGATACTGTCTGCTGAGACGTGTATCTAATCCTATCCTGTGTGATACTGTCTGCTGAGCTGTGTATCTAATCCTATCCTGTGTGATACTGTCTGCTGAGCTGTGTATCTAATCCTATCCTGTGTGATACTGTCTGCTGAGCTGTGTATCTAATCCTATCCTGTGTGATACTGTCTGCTGAGCCGTGTATCTAATCCTCTCCTGTGTGATACTGTCTGCTGAGCCTGTATCTAATCCTATCCTGTGTGATACTGTCTGCTGTGCCGTGTATCTAATCCTATCCTGTGTGATACGGTCTGCTGAGCCGTGTATCTAATCCTATCCTGTGTGATACTGTCTGCGGAGCCGTGTATCTCACCCTATCCTGTGTGATACTGTCTGCTGAGCCGTGTATCTAATCCTATCCTGTGTGATACTGTCTGCTGAGCCGTGTATCTAATCCTCTCCTGTGTGATACTGTCTGCTGAGCTGTGTATCTAATCCTATCCTGTGTGATACTCTCCTGAGCCGTGTATCTCATCCTATCCTGTGTGATACTGTCTGCTGAGCCATGTATCTAATCCTATCCTGTGTGATACTGTCTGCTGAGCTGTGTATCTAATCCTCTCCTGTGTGATACTGTCTGCTGAGCCGTGTATCTAATCCTCTCCTGTGTGATACTGTCTGCTGAGCAGTGTACCTAATCCTCTCCTGTGTGATACTGTCTGCTGAGCTGTGTATCTAAGCCTATCCTGTGTGATACGGTCTGCTGAGCTGTGTATCTAATCCTATCCTGTGTGATACTGTCTGCTGAGCTGTGTATCTAATCCTATCCTGTGTGATACTGTCTGCTGAGCCATGTATCTAATCCTATCCTGTGTGATACTGTCTGCTGAGCTGTGTATCTAATCCTCTCCTGTGTGATACTGTCTGCTGAGCCGTGTATCTAATCCTCTCCTATGTGATACTGTCTGCTGAGCAGTGTACCTAATCCTCTCCTGTGTGATACTGTCTGCTGAGCCGTGTATCTAATCCTATCCTGTGTGATACGGTCTGCTGAGCTGTGTATCTAATCCTATCCTGTGTGATACTGTCTGCTGAGCTGTGTATCTAATCCTGTCCTGTGTGATACTGTCTGCTGAGCCGTGTATCTAATCTTATCCTGTGTGATACTGTCTGCTAAGCTGTGTATCTAATCCTATCCTGTGTGATACTGTCTGCTGAGCCGTGTATCTAATCCTATCCTCTGTGATACTGTCTGGTGAGCCGTGTATCTAATCCTGTCCTGTGTGATATTGTCTGCTGAGCCGTGTATCTAATCCTATCCTGTGTGATACTGTCTGCTGAGCCGTGTATCTAATCCTATCCTGTGTGATACTGTCTGCTGAGCCGTGTATCTCATCCTATCCTGTGTGATACTGTCTGCTGAGCCGTGTATCTCATCCTATCCTGTGTGATACTGTCTGCTCAGCCGTGTATCTAATCCTATCCTGTGTGATACTGTCTGCTGAGCCGTGTATCTAATCCTATCCTGTGTGATACAGTCTGCTGAGCGGTGCATCTAATCCTATCCTGTGTGATACAGTCTGCTGAGCCGTGTATCTAATCTTATCCTGTGTGATACTGTCTGCTGAGCTGTGTATCTAATCCTATCCTGTGTGATACGGTCTGCTGAGCCGTGTATCTACTCCTATCCTGTATGATACTGTCTGCTGAGCCGTGTATCTAATCCTATCATGTGTGATACTGTGTGCTGAGCCGTGTATCTAATCCTATCCTGTGTGATACTGTCTGCTGAGCTGTGTATCTAATCCTATCCTGTGTGACTCTGTCTGCTGAGCTGTGTATCTAATCCTATCCTGTGTGATACTGCCTGCTGAGCCGTGTATCTAATCCTATCCTGTGTGATACTGTCTGCTGAGCCATGTATCTAATCCTATCCTGTGTGATACTGTCTGCTGAGCTGTGTATCTAATCCTCTCCTGTGTGATACTGTCTGCTGAGCCGTGTATCTAATCCTCTCCTATGTGATACTGTCTGCTGAGCAGTGTACCTAATCCTCTCCTGTGTGATACTGTCTGCTGAGCCGTGTATCTAATCCTATCCTGTGTGATACGGTCTGCTGAGCTGTGTATCTAATCCTATCCTGTGTGATACTGTCTGCTGAGCTGTGTATCTAATCCTGTCCTGTGTGATACTGTCTGCTGAGCCGTGTATCTAATCTTATCCTGTGTGATACTGTCTGCTGAGCTGTGTATCTAATCCTATCCTGTGTGATACTGCCTGCTGAGCTGTGTATCTAATCCTATCCTGTGTGACTCTGTCTGCTGAGCTGTGTATCTAATCCTATCCTGTGTGATACTGCCTGCTGAGCGGTGCATCTAATCCTATCCTGTGTGATACAGTCTGCTGAGCCGTGTATCTAATCTTATCCTGTGTGACCCTGTCTGCTGAGCTGTGTATCTAATCCTATCCTGTGTGATACGGTCTGCTGAGCCGTGTATCTACTCCTATCCTGTATGATACTGTCTGCTGAGCCGTGTATCTAATCCTATCATGTGTGATACTGTGTGCTGAGCCGTGTATCTAATCCTATCCTGTGTGATACTGTCTGCTGAGCTGTGTATCTAATCCTATCCTGTGTGACTCTGTCTGCTGAGCTGTGTATCTAATCCTATCCTGTGTGATACTGCCTGCTGAGCCGTGTATCTAATCCTATCCTGTGTGATACTGTCTGCTGAGCCGTGTATCTAATCCTATCCTGTGTGATACCGTCTGCTGAGCCGTGTATCTAATCCTGTCCTGTGTGATACTGTCTGCTGAGACGTGTATCTAATCCTATCCTGTGTGATACTGTCTGCTCAGCCGTGTATCTAATCCTATCCTGTGTGATACTGTGTGCTGAGCTGTGTATCTAATCCTATCCTGTGTGATACTGTGTGCTGAGCCGTGTATCTAATCCTACATTATAATCGGTGTGTAAATATTTTTGTAATCCGATTTGTGTGTGATGCATCAGCACTAAATAGTCTAAATTAGTGAAGTGAGAACAATATAGTCATAGATTAAATTTATGGGATCACATAACTAACAATTCGCATGTGCATATGTATTCACCCCTTTTGCTATGAAGCCCCTAAAAGTTTCTGGTGCAAGCAATTCCCTTCATAAGTCCCATGCTTAGTGACAGGACGTCCCCCTGTGTGCAATCTAATGTCACATGTCTGTCAGTATATATACTTTACCTTTTCTGAAAGGCCACAGAGGCTGCAACACCATTAACAAGAGGCACCACTAACCAAACACCATGAAGACCAAGGGGATCTCCAAACACCACCATGAAGACCAAGGAGATCTCCAAACAACATCATGAAGACCAAGGAGATCTCCAAACAACATCATGAAGACCAAGGAGATCTCCAAACAACACCATGAAGACCAAGGAGATCTCCAAACAACACCATGAAGACCAAGGAGATCTCCAAACAACACCATGAAGACAAAGGAGATCTCCAAACAACACCATGAAGACCAAGGAGATCTCCAAACAACACCATGAAGACCAAGGAGATCTCCAAACAACATCATGAAGACCAAGGAGATCTCCAAACAACATCATGAAGACCAAGGAGATCTCCAAACAGCACCATGAAGACCAAGGAGATCTCCAAACAACACCAAGAAGACCAAGGAGATCTCCAAACAAGTCAGGGACAAAGTTGTTAAGAAGTACAAGTCAGGGTTGGGTTATAAAAAAGTATCCCAATCTCTGATGATCCCCCGGAGCACCATCAAATCCATTATCATCAAATGGAAAGAACATGGTACCACAACAAACCTGCCAAGAGAGGGCGCTCACCAAAGTTCTCAGCCCGAGTGCATTAATCAGAGACACAGCACATAGATCAAGGGTAACCCTGAAGGAGCTGCAGAGTTCCAAAGCAGAGACTGGAGCATCCGTCCACACGACGACAATAAGCCATACACTCAGTAGTGATGGCCTTTATGGAAGAGTGGGCAGAAAAAAAACTTTTACTTACACACAAAAATTGAACGATTCGTTTTGAGTTTGCCAAAAGACATGTGGGAGACTCCCCAAATGTATGGAGGAAGGTATTGTGGTCAGATGAGACCAAAATTGGACCAAAATTTAACTTTTTGGCCACCAAGGTAAACGCTATGTCTGGCTCCAAACCAAAACAGCTCATCACTTCAAGAACAACATTCCCACAGTGAAGCATGGTGGTATCAGCATCATGCCGTGGGGATGTTTTTCTGCAGCAGGGACAGGGAAAATGGTCCGAGTGGAGGGGAAGATGGATGGTGCAAAATACAGGGATATTCTTGATCAAACCCTGGTTCAGTCTGTCTGTGATTTGAGACTGGGACGGAGGTTCACCTTCCAACAAGACAATGACAAAAAGCATACTGCTAAAGAAACACTCGGGTGGGTTAAGGGGAAACGTGTAAATGTTCTGGAGTGGCCGAGTCACAGCCCAGACCTTAATCCAATGGAGAATCTGTGGTCAGACCTGAAGATCGCTGTTCACCAGAGGACACCATCTAACTTGGAGGAGCTGGAACAGTTTTGCCTTCAGGAATGGGCAAAAATCCCAGGGGCAAGACATGGGAAAACTCATAGAGACTTATCCATAGTGACTTGCAGCTGTAATTGCCACAAAAGGAGGCTCTACAAAGTACGGACTTTAGGGGGTGAATAGTTATGCACACTGAAGTTTTCAGTTATTTTGTCCTATTTGTTGTTTGCTTCACATTAAAAAGAGAAAAACAAATGTTCACAGATGTAGGTATGTTCTTTACATGAACCCTCAAAAATATAGTGAAATTCCAGGTTGTGAGGTAGCAAAACACAAAAAATGACAAAAGGCGTGAATACTTTCGCAAGCCACTGCATCTAATCCTATCCTGTGTGATATTGTCTGCTGAGCCGTGTATCTAACCCTATCCTGTGTGATGCTGTGTATCGCCCCCTGCTGGCCTGACCTATCATCTCTCCCCCTGCAGTGGTACTGATTGGAGAGTCCGGGGTGGGTAAGACCAATCTTCTGTCCAGATTCACCAGGAATGAGTTTAACCACGACAGCCGCACCACGATCGGCGTGGAGTTCTCCACCCGGACTCTGACCCTGGACGGTCATCTGGTGAAGGCTCAGATCTGGGACACGGCCGGACTGGAGCGTTATAGAGCCATTACGTCTGCGTAAGTTACATATCCCCTCCCCTCCTAACAAGCAATGCCCCCAATCATAGAAACGCCCCTTTCCATGTAAATTTAAAGGTTTGTTCCACAATCACAACTTCTCACCTCCCCCCTGGTGGGCTCATTTCCTCCTCCTCCAGTTATTACAGGGGGGCTGTCGGGGCGCTCCTGGTGTACGACATCACCAAGCATCAGTCGTACGAAAGTGTGGACCGGTGGCTCAAGGAGCTGTATGACCACGCGGACGCCAGTATCCTTGTGATGCTGGTCGGAAACAAGTCTGACCTGGCAGATGAGGCCCGGGAGGTGCCGATAGAGGAGGCCAAGATGTATGCAGGTAATATAGACCACTAGGGGGGCTATTATGTATGTGTATGGAGTGGTCAGGAGAAATACCGGGGGGCATCTATTTCCAAACTACAAAAACTCCCCTCTCTGTCCTGTACCTGCAAAGTGGGACAGGAACCCCAATACTCCACAAACTGTCATTACTGGGATCACCCCTCCCCCCAAAAATGCTAAACAGACTGTGCCAGGTATAGTGTGACCCCCAAAATGGTATTGTCCCATAGAGAGTATTAATTCCCCTACCATGCAACCTAGAAAGTAATAAGGCCCCGTATGGTCATATGAAGGTTATAATAGCCCTTTGGGCAATTAATACCCTTGAGTGTCCTCTTATAGTAACCATGCTCCCTGAGTGCCCCAATAAAAAACAGTAATGCCCTTATTTAAAACAAATAATGTAAGCTGAGTGCCCCCGTAGCTACCTATATACAGTATGATGGTCCCCACAATTCACTATATTCCATGTACTGCCCCAGCAGCCCCCTATATACAATATGATGTCCCCACAGCTGCCATATATAGTATGATGTCCCCCATAGGCTAACTATATATAGTATGATGTTCCCACAGCCTCCCTATATTATTATTATTATTATTATAGTGCCATTTCTTCCATGGCACTTTACATGTGAAGAAGGGGTATACATACAACAACAATTACAATGATCTTAGACAATACAAGTCGGCAACTGGTACAGGAGAAGCGAGGACCCTGCCCACGAGGGCTCACAGTCTACAAGGGGTGGGTGAGGATACAGTAGGTGAGGGTAGAGCTGGTCGTTCAGCGATATGGTGGAGCGGTGGTTACTGCAGGTTGTAGGCTTGTAGGAAGAGGTAGGTCTTCAGGTTCCTTTTGAAGGTTTCCACGGTCGGCGAGAGTCTGATATGTTGGGGTAGAGAGATCCAGAGTAAGGGGGAAGCACGGGAGAAATCTTGTATGCGATTGTGGCAAGAGGAGATAAGAGGGGAGTAGAGCAGGAGATCTTGTGAGGATCGGAGGTTGCGTGCAGGTAAGTACCGGGAGACTAGGTCACAAATGTATGGAGGAGACAGGTTGTGGATGGCTTTGTGTGCCAAGATTAGGGTTTTGAGCTCGAGTCTCTGGGCAATGGGGAGCCAGTGAAGAGATTGACAGAGGGGGGAGGCCGGGGAATAGCGGGGGGGGGGGGGGGGGGACAGGTGGATTAGTTGAGCAGCAGAGTTTAGGATAGATTGGAGGGGTGCGAGAGTGTTAGAGGGGAGGCCACAGAGCAGGAGGTTGCAGTAGTCGAGGTGGGAGATGATGAGGGCGTGCACTAGTGTTTTTGCAGATTCATGGCTGAGGAATGTGCGGATCCGGGAGATATTTTTGAGTTGGAGTCAGCAGGAAGTGGAAAGGGCTTGGATATGTGGTTTGAAGGAGAGTTCAGAGTCCAGGGTTACCCCAAGGCAGCGAGCTTGAGGGACTGGGGAGAGTGAGCAGCCATTGACGTTGATAGATAGGTCAGTTGGGGGGGTTTAGTGAGACGGTGGAAAGATGATGAATTCAGTTTTATCCATGTTAAGTTTTAGGAATCTATCAGAGAAGAAGGATGAGATAGCAGACAGACATTGTGGGATTTTGGTTAGTAGGGAGGAGATATCGGGTCCAGAGAGGTAGATCTGTGTGTCATCAGCATAGAGGTGATACTGAAAGGTGATATATACAGTATGAGGTCCCCACAACCCCCTTTATACTGCATTATGCCCCCCACAGCCTCCCTATATATAGTATGAGGCCCGATAGGTCCCCTATATACAGTATAATGTCCCCCATCCCCCTATTTACAGTATGATGCTCCAAAGCCTCCTGTATATATAATATGATGGCCTCCACAGCCCCCTACATACTATATAGTGTCTCTTATATATAGTATGATGGCCCCACAACCCTATACCTGGCTCCACAATCTTTCTACTCTTCTGACGTCTACAACGAGCCTGCATGGGTACGCTAACATCCCAAAAGCGGTTTGAGGTTTACAAGCCGCACCGCGATAGAGCCTGGAGCCAGAACTCCTCGCTATATCACGGGATTGAACTGTGTCGGCTTCCTGCGCCTGGGTGGAGCTTCCTGCGCCTGGGTGGAGCTTCCTGCGCCTGGGTGGAGCTTCCTGCGCCTGGGTGGAGCTTCCTGCGCCTGGGTGGAGCTTCCTGCGCCTGGGTGGAGCTTCCTGCGCCTGGGTGGAGCTTCCTGCACCTGGGTGGAGCTTCCTGCGCCTGGGTGGAGTCTGGATAGAATATTTGAGTAAAGCCTGATATATGTATAATTAAAAGGGCTATCCAGTAAAAAAAATGTTCAAATGACAAAAAAGGTGCCCTATGGTCCTCTGCTGATCCCACCACCAAGTTTCCTTCAATGTCCCTCACCCCATCTCTGGTTCTTCGTCCCTATAGACAGTAACGGCTTGTCATTTATGGAAACATCAGCGCTGGACTCCACCAACGTCGAACTGGCCTTCGAAACCATCCTTAGGGGTGAGTGTCCCGTCCTCTTATTTTACGGGGTCTCCTGGTTTTCTAGGGTGTGGTTCTGAGGACATTCTAGATATCACAGTACACATCTGACCTTCTTATCTTCTAGAGATCTACAAGAGGGTCCTGAAGAGCAAAGGAGAAGCGCCCAAAGAAAACATTGTGGTTTTATCTAACGACGCTCCCGACTCCCAGGGTCAAGATGCCGAAACCAAGAAGGCTTGTTGCCGAAACATCTAGGCATGACCAGTCCATCCCAGATCTTAGGAGAAGCTCCAGAGCCTTCCGGGTCACCTGGAAGGAAGACTGAAGACGGAGAACTCACGGAGGAGGTGACTGATCGGAAATATGGAGGACTGGGCTGATGGACCCTGTCCAGATTTGGTCCTCACCGCCTAAGAGCAGCAAGAACTTTGTAAAGTTTTATCTTTGATCACAAGTTTGGTTTTGATCTTTTCCAAGATGTTCCAGAATTTTATTCTAGAAGCTTCCAAATTTGCTCTCCTCCAGAAGAAAGAAAAAACTATCTCTAGCGCCACCTAGAGAAAAAAAAAATTATCAGGCGCCACCTATAGGAAGAAAACTGTATCTAGTACAACCTACAGGTGGCACTGGAGAAAAAGTTTTACCTATCTGGAGGTGAGCTAATTTTTCTCAGGGAGCATTGCTTGGAAGACCCCTACCCCAGATTGATCTCTTCTAGGAGAACCAGGACCCCTAGAGCTGAAAAAACAATTTAAGGTGGATATAAGCGAAGTTTGGAGATCCAGGCCCCATTGGTTAACGTGTACCATTCTGATATGGTTGTTGCCATGTGTTTAATCTGGTTTTATCAATAAGTATTTTGGAAAATTTATGAAAATATGATTTATAAGTGAAAACCTGCTATTCACTGCTTACTATTTGTACAAAAATACATCTTTTTTTTTTTTCCTTAATATTCGTATTGGAGTGGTCAATCATGTAGAAAAAAAACACCTATACATTTTGTTCAGAAAGTGCTTGTAGCAGTGACTGCAGTGTAAATATATAACGGGGAGGTTGAGGAAATTTTGCCAAAAATTTAATTAAAATGCAATTTAATTTTACGTCCAGTAGATGTCCCTGTTTCCATTGGTTTATAAGCAGAGATCTAGCCAGGATTTTTATAGTAAACAGTGACATCTACTGGTAAAATGTGAATATTGTAAATGAGTGAAAATCTACCAGTCTTATTCTGTAAATATTTCCAAAATGGAATCGCAACCACACCAGAAAGCTGTCAGGGAGCAGGGAGCATCGCGTTTGTGTCTGAAAGGTGTCAGAGCACGCAGAGCTATGCCAGAAAGGTGTCAGGACGGGCAGCACTAGGTCAGAAAGGTGTCAGGGTGGGCAGAAGGCGGTCAGAAAGATGTCTGGACTGGGAAAATGAGGTCAGAAAGGTGTCAGGGCATGCAGGGCGCCACCAGAAAGGTGTCAGGGCACACAGGGTGCCACCAGAAAGGTGTCAGCGCACACAGGGCGCCACCAGAAAGATGTCAGGGCACACAGGGCGCCACCAGAAAGGTGTCAGGGCACACAGGGCGCCACCAGAAAGGTGTCAGGGCACACAGGGCGCCACCAGAAAGGTGTCAGGGCATGCACAGTGTCGCCAGAAAGGTGTCAGGGCATGCACAGTGTCGCCAGAAAGGTGTCAGGGCACGCAGAGTGTCGCCAGAAAGGTGTCAGGGCATGCAGGGCGTCACCAGAAAGGTGTCAGGGCATGCAGAGTGTCGCCAGAAAGGTGTCAGGGCACACAGGGCGCCACCAGAAAGGTGTCAGGGCACGCAGAGTGTCACCAGAAAGGTGTCAGGGCACGCAGAGTGTCACCAGAAAGGTGTCAGGGCACGCAGAGTGTCACCAGAAAGGTGTCAGGGCACACAGGGCGCCACCAGAAAGGTGTCAGGGCACGCAGAGTGTCACCAGAAAGGTGTCAGGGCACGCAGAGTGTCACCAGAAAGGTGTCAGGGCACGCAGAGTGTCACCAGAAAGGTTATTACTTATTAAACTCGGATGCCCAGGGGTTATTACTGTTCTCCTGCGCTCACGAGGCTCAGGAAGGTAAACCGCAGGGCACGGTCGCCACGCCTCAGCTCCACCCGCACTCATGACCTTATGTTCTGGCTGCCAGCACATGCAGAGGAAGCACTGTAGAGAGCACGTAACCACAGGAGCAGCAGGGGTGTCTGGAGCCCACAGGAGGTGCTGACTCTAGGGGCCACCCAACAGCCATATGCAATTATTTGTTAGCCGTTATCCCTGTTATAGTGGAGCGTCGACTGTACATTACAGGCGGCTCCTGCACATCTACTGTGCACCACTATAACTGGAATGTACAAATATAGTAGTTTGCGTTAAAGGGGTTCTTTGGTGAAAACAAGTTATTACCGATCCTCAGGTTAGGTAGGTGACAACTTATTGATCGATTGGAATCTGACCATTAGAAATCGCACTGATCAGAAGAATGGGGAACTTTTATCCTCATTTTAAAATGCAGCGGCAGGTGGGATGTCTGACCACAGCTCCATTTATCCTCTTTGGGGCTGCCAGGAAAAGCCAAGTGCAGCACTCGGCGGCCACTAGAGAATGAATGGATCAGTAGTTGAGGCAGACATGCCGCTGCATGGGGTTAAACTTCTAAGTATTTATATACCACATAACAGGGACAAATTTAGCCACACCATGACCAGACCACATATTACCACCACATAGTGACCGAATAATACTACATAGAAGGGACAAATACCACCACACCATGGCCAGACCACATATTACCACCACCTAGTGACCAAATAATACCACATACAAGGGAGAAATCCCGTCACACCATGGCCAGACCACATATTACCACCACATAGTGACTAAATAATACCACATACAAGGGAGAAATCCCGTCACACCATGGCCAGACCACATATTACCACCACATAGTGACTAAATAATACCACAAACAAGGGAGAAATACTGCCACACCATGGCCAGACCACATATTACCATCATGTATGTGGTATCATTCGGTCACCATATGATGGTAATATGTGGTCTGGCAATGGTGTGACGGTATTTCTCCCTTGTATGTGGTATCATTCGGTCACCATAAGGGAGAAATACCGTCACACCATTGCCAGACCACATATTACCATCATATGGTGACTGAATGATACCATCATATACAAGGAAGAAATACCATCACACCATGGCCAGACCACATATTACCATCATACGGTGACCGAATGATACCATATACAAGGGAGAAATACCGTCACACCATGGCCAGACCACATATTAACATCATACGGTGACTGAATGATACCATATACAAGGGAGAAATACCGTCACACCATGGCCAGACCACATATTATCACCACATAGTGACCGAATAATATCACATACAAGGGAGAAATACCACCATACCATGACCAGACTACATATTGCCACCACAAAGTGACCAAATAATACCACAATACTACTAATTGTGGTATTACTACTACTACCACAATACTGAATAAAAACACAAAACTAATAACACTAATATTACCACTGGTGACATTATACACAGGAGCTCTGTATACAGTGTCTGTGTACAGGTATCACCAGTGACATTATACACAGGAGCTCTGTATATAGTGTACAGGTTATACAGTCATCACCAGTGACATTATACACAGTACCTATGTATATAGTGTCAGTGTACAGGTAATACAGGGATCACCAGTGGCATTATACACAGGAGCTCTGTATATAGTGTACAGGTAATACTGTGATCACCAGTGACATTATACACAGGAGCTCTGTATATAGTGTCAGTGTACAGGTAATACAGTGATCACCAGTGATATTATACACAAGAGCTCTGTATATAGTGTCAGTGTACAGGTAATACAGGGATCACCAGTGGCATTATACACAGGAGCTCTGTATATAGTGTCAGTGTACAGGTAATACAGTGATCACTGGTGACATTATACACAGGGGCTCTGTATATAGTGTCAGAGTACAGGTAATACAGGGATCACCAGTGACGTTATACACGAGCTCTGTATATAGTGTCAGAGTACAGGTAATACAGTGATCACCATTGATGTCTGTAGTTGAAGCCCTTTATCTTCGCTTTTCTTCTTCATCTGGTGTAGACCGCCATCACTTCTTCCAGCTAGGACTCGCCTCTGCAGAAAATAACACACAGACACCTGTAGGTGATCACTTCTCTAACACATTCCTCACTTTTTCCCAACTTCTACACTGCACCAGATGAAGGAAAAAGCAACATAGTGTAGCCCTGTACAGTAACAGGACCTCCCTTTAGTTCCCCCTGAAAAATAGTATCTTCAATAGTAAATGATATTACAGCAGTAATGTCCCCCACTTGTCACCGTAAACTAATAATCTATGTTCCTCATTCTGGCCCTCATCCTGGGTCCCTATGTTCCCCCATCTTGGTTCCCTGTGTCATTTGTCCTGAACCCTTATGTTCCTCTTCCTGGGCCTTTATGTTCCCCCATCTTGGACCCCTATGTCCCCCATCCTAGGTCCCAATGTTTCCCTATCTTTCATCACTATGTCCCTTGGCCTGGGCCCCTATGTTCCCCCATATTGGGCTCATATGTCCCTCGTCCTGGGCCCCTATGTTCCACCCCATTCTAGGCTCCTACGTTCCTCCATCCTGGGCCCCTATGTCTCTCATCCTGCTTCTTCCGCAGAGGAAGGGGGAGATTCTTCTTACCCGCCTGCACTCCTGTGCCGAACAGCGTCCTTTTACTGCTTCATATCCGACGCAGTCATTAAAATGTCCGTTGGCCTATCAGAGACCTGCAGCTGACATCAGCGCACATGTCGCGGGCAGCGTATGACGTCACTGCCATGCGCTGCCTGCAACGGGCGCACTGACGTCAGCTGCAGGTCTCTGATAGGCCGGCGGCAATTTTAGCTATTGCGGTGCAGGAAGCCGGTGGCTTTCTGCACTCCAATACATTTTTCACGTCCTGCTCGGAGGCCCGTCAAGAACACGGGGCCCACCGAAGAATCGTCTGGTGTCCCGCCGGGCCAGTCTGACCCTGTGCACACCTAGGGTATGTTCACACTTGGCATTTTTGCAACAGGTTTTTTTTTTTCTGCATCAAAACCCAGAGTGTTGGCAGGAAAAAACGCTGTGTAAAATATTCACATTTTTGCAGCGTTTTTTTTTCATTTCTCCCATTCATTTGAATGAGTTAAAAACTCTGCAAAAACGAAGAAAGAATTGATTTACTGAAGAATTCCAAAAACAGGAGCTCAAAAACACAAGGAAAAAAAACACAAGTGCGTGCAGGAGATTTTGGGAATGTCATTCACTTTGCTGGTACTGGAAAACGCTGCTGCAGTAAAAAATAGCAGCCAAAAAACAACCCACCAGGTGTGAACACAGCTTTAGGCTCTTGCATTCTTCCATCGCTTCTTTTATCCACTTCAGGCTTCAAAAGCCATGAAGTAGCTAAAATAAGTGACCCCTCCATTCTCACGCCATTATGTTACAGTGCTCAGCATAAATGAGTACACCCCAGCAGATCTGTCAGAAAACCTTCAGTTTTCGCTCAGATTCCGCACTTTCTATAGGACACCAGACTACAGAATCCGCACACAGGGGTTTGTATGAGATTTGTTATTTTGCACACCCCAAAAAAGGAATTTTCCTCACAAATCCAGTCAGGACCGAGTTGTCCTCCTAATGAAAGTCTGAGGTGCAAAGAGAAAGTTTAGACTACAGAATTCTCATTGACAAGAAGTCACCACGGGTGAGGCTAATCCTCCATCACGCGGGAGGAGAGGCCGATCCTCCATCACGCGGGAGGGCGAGGACGATCCTCCATCACGCGGGAGGACGAGGACGATCCTCCATCACGCGGGAGGGCGAGGCCGATCCTCCATCACACGGGAGGAGAGGCCGATCCGCCGTCACACGGGAGGAGAGGCCGATCCTGCGTCACACGGGAGGAGAGGCCGATCTTCCGTCACACGGAAGGCGAGGGTGATCCTCCATCACGCGGGAGGAGAGGCCGATCTTCCGTCACACGGGAGGAGAGGCCGATCTTCCGTCACACGGGAGGAGAGGCTGATCCGCCGTCACACGGGAGGAGAGGCTGATCCGCCGTCACACGGGAGGAGAGGCTGATCCGCCGTCACACGGGAGGAGAGGCCGATCCTCCGTCACACGGGAGGAGAGGCCGATCTTCCGTCACACGGAAGGCGAGGGTGATCCTCCATCACGCGGGAGGAGAGGCCGATCTTCCGTCACACGGGAGGAGAGGCCGATCTTCCGTCACACGGGAGGCGAGGGTGATCCTCCATCACGCGGGAGGAGAGGCCGATCTTCCGTCACACGGGAGGAGAGGCCGATCTTCCGTCACACGAAAGGCGAGGGTGATCCTCCATCACGCGGGAGGGCGAGGCCGATCCTCCATCACGCGGGAGGGCGAGGCCGATCCTCCATCACGCGGGAGGGCGAGGCCGATCCTCCATCACGCGGGAGGGCGAGGCCGATCCTCCATCACGCGGGAGGGCGAGGCCGATCCTCCATCATGCGGGAGGGCGAGGCCGATCCTCCATCACGCGGGAGGGCGAGGCCGATCCTCCATCACGCGGGAGGGCGAGGCCGATCCTCCATCACGCGGGAGGCGTGAAAGTACGGCTCCCGCTTTGGCCCATGCGTTCTGTTCGTGTGGGGGGCCTGGGTCTAGAAGACCTGCAGTAGTTTAGGATCAGCGCCCGCTAGGCCAGTGCGGTGACAAGTCTCCTTTAGTTGAAAGGAGCGTCTCGCACTTCCGGTGACTGAGTCTCCTAAGGTTTCTGCATCTGCTATGGCCGGTAATCCTGTCAGAGGTAGTCATGCTGCTTCCTTAGCTGTCTGGTTGGCCAAGACATTCCCCACTGTAAAGGGGAGTTTGTTCCCGTGCTTGTGCTGATACTTTGACAATGGCGGCCCTTCAAGGAAGGGTGAGTGCTGCGAGTAGTTGCTCTACCGCCTCATAGGTTTGCCAGCAGAGGTCAGGAAATTACAGCTCCGCCAAATGGTGCCAAAGTCATGGGCAACCATGAAAACATATCTTGATTCCGAAAATATTTGACTCTCTTCACCTTCTCCTGGATTACACACTGCAGCGAGCGCCGTCAGCTCAGCCTCTGCGCAGTGCAAATGGAGGGGAGTTGTTCTTGTATTATTGCTTTACCATTGTAGACTGCTGCATACCCAGTGATGAACTGTCGTTGATCGTGGTCCCAAGCCTGGAACCATCTACAAAATACTCAGCAGAGGGGTTAGTCAGTGGTACGTCAGTGATATTTGCGAAGCCCAATGTTTCTGCTTCCATTACTGCCGGAGTCATGTTCATGTGTCGTGTCAAATTGATCGTCTTCATTTGCGAACTGAAAAATCCAGGCATATTATATTGGACCCTCCTCCTCCTCCTTTTCCTAAATTCACAGGCAACGAGGTGGCTGGATTTAACACAGTAAAATGCTAGATACTTACGTGGGGACGTGTAAGGAGGGAAATTTCATATATAGTTAGCCTGGTTTCCTATGGTGGGTAATGGTAATTTTTGGGGGCATTTGGCTGAAAAAAATGCCCCTTCTGCCCACAAGACCAACAATCTACATTACTGTAGTTTCTATTTGCTCCTTTGCTGCCATTTACCCCACCCCCTCCCTTTTTGGGCGTGCCATGGAGCCAAGTTAACCCTTTTCTTTGTCATGGTCTCTAATTCAGCTCCCTGAACGATCTCCTTCAGGTCAACCATTGCATATTACGCCACTCAGGATGACTGATGTGCACAGCGGTCTGGACTACGGGTCCAAGTCCATTCATAAAACGTTGCAACAAAAGTCTATGATTCTTATAGTCATTATGTTCACACCAGAAATCCCAGCATGCTTGCGCTAACACAAAAGCATATTCTGAGACTTAGTTTTGCCCTGTACTACAGTCTGTAATAGGTCTTATTTTTTTCCTTTTTTTTGCCCAAGCCCAGCATTGCAGCCTCTGTATAAACTCTTGACCTGTATCTGATATATTTTTAATGTCCGGTGTCTGCCCTGCCATCTACTCAGTGACTTTCATAAGTAAAGGGTCACTCCCTTTTCTGTAAAATGACCAAGACTAGGTCATCCCATGTGGCCCAAAATGCCTTCTGGATGCGCTGGAGGCCCATTCCAAATGTTAGGGGGGCTTTCAGGTATCCGGGTAGTGAAGGCAATGACCTCACTGGTGGGACCAGGGCCGATATGTTTATGTTGCGATTGGCCACATATTGGCAGGTCATTTTCTAACCTAGGAGGTAGAAACTGTACATGACTTGTGGTCCTCATGGGGAGCACAGGTACTTTGGGCGATATCCCTGGGCATCGGGACCCACAGAATTCACAATAATTAATCCCAGTGGTTTCCACTGGCCACATTGACTGCAGGTCCATCCCATCCGTCCTGCATAAGGTGGAGGTGCCAAAGTGGGTGTAGACTTTACATCAAGTACAGAGACTACAGGGGTTTATAGTATCATAGATTACATACACAGTGCCATGCCTGGTTTCTTCTGATTTATGGAGAGTGACACACCAGCTCTGGCACGTCAAGATAAGGAGGCTTATTCGCCGTGCAATGCTCCTCTGGGAAATTTAATATGCAAATTGCCTCTTCAGAGAAAAAGAGGACTTGTACTCTATAGCGCCACCTACTGGAAGCAGCAATGCTACAAGTCACAATTGACCCTTTAACGAGTCGTGCAATATGACTTAGGATAAAAGCCAAATCAGAATCTCAATTTGCAGACACGGTGTTTCGGGCTGTTGGCCCTCGTCAGTGCAAAGTATGAGAACTGGTTTGGCTAGAGGAGGGACTCTGGACTGAGGTCTAAAGGGTAACGTTTCTCCTTGTGGAGAGTGACACAGCAGCTCTGGCACGTCAAGGTAAGGAGGCTTATTCGCCGTGCAATGCTCCTCTGGGAAACTTAATATGCAAATTGCCTCCTCAGAGAAAGGCTATGTGCCCACGATGCAGAAATGCTGCATATTTTTTACGCTTCTCCTTGGCAGGAAAAACGCATGTGTTTTTTACATGCGTTTTTCCCACCAGGTAGAAGCGTCTTTGCATGCATTTCCGCATGCGGGTCATCAAGCGCTTTTCCTAGCGATTTTAGCATCACTTGGAAAGTGCTTGACAACTTGTTCACACTATATAAATCCATGCAACCGGCATATATAGTGTGACCAAGTTAGTTAAAAAAAAGAATAAGAATAGTAAAATATAAAAAAATAAAGATTATACTTACCTTCCGGTGTCCTCCTGGTGTTATCTCCGCTGCGTCCGGTGTGTTGGGTGGCTCGCGGTGGTGTGAAGGACCTGCGGTGACGTCATTGAGCCATGTGATGGGTCACATGACTCAGTGACGTCATGGCAGGTCCTTCACAACAGTGTGCGCATTGCAAGAGACCGGACGGAGTGGAGAAAACACCGGGAAGACATCGGAAGGTAAGTATAATCTTTATTTTTTATTTTAAATTCTTTTTTTCACAGGTTCTATGGTACCCAGGTCTGGATGACAGTCTCCTCTCCTCCAGACTTGGGTACCATCCGCACATAGAAACGCATAATATCCGTGTGTACAAATGTACTGACACAGATATTATGCGTTTCAATGCAAGTCAATGGCGGCGATTACGCTGCGTGTCCGCAAAATTAATGGACATGCTGCAGATTTTTGAGCGCAGCATAAATGCTGTGGAAAAATCCGCAACATGGACATTGACATTGCGGCTTGTCATTGGGGACCATGGGGGGCGGATTACCAAGCGTTTCCCAAGCATTTATGCTGCGGAAATTCCGCAGCATAAACGCTTGGAAAACGCATAGTGGGCACACAGCTGAAAAGAGGACTTGTACTCTATAGTGCCACCTATTGGAAGCAGCAATCCTACAAGTCACAATCAACCGGCGCTATAGAGTACAAGTCCTCTTTTTCTCTGAAGAGGCAATTTGCATATTTCTGATTTATGTTCACTCATTGAGAGAGATGCTCGGCTACTTTCAAGAGGCTGCCCTTATCAATTTACAGGGGATTTTTATACTCTCAGAGTACTAATTTACCTTGAAGGATTCCTCTGCTATAGACAGTCACACTTTCCTGATCCCATTAAAGGGAATCTGTCACCCCCCAGGCGATATCAGACCTCTACTATGGGCATACAGGGTATAGAAAAGTAAATCTATACTTACCTGTATGGCCCATGGTAGAGGTCTGATTGCAGAGAAAAGTAGTTTTGGCAAGGCACATCAGCTCTATGTTCACAGATGGAAAAATGAAGCATATCAAGAAAAGAACACTGTCCCTACTGTGAAACATGGTGGAGGCTCTGTTATGTTCTAGGGCTGCTTTGCTGCATCTGGCACAGGGTGTCTTGAATCTGTGCAGGGTACAATGAAATTTTCAAGACTATCAAGGGATTCTAGAGAGAAATGTGCTGCCCAGTGTCAGAAAGCTTGGTCTCAGTCGCAGCTCATGGGTCTTGCAACAGGATAATGACCCAAAACACACAGCTAAAAACACCCAAGAATGGCTATGAGGAAAACATTGGACTATTCTGAAGTGGCTTCTATGAGCCCTGACCTAAATCCTATTGAGCGTCTTTGGAAACAGCTGAAACATGCCATCTGGAAAAGGCAACCTTCAAACACGAGACAGCTGGAGCAGTTTGCTCATGAGGAGTGGGCCAAAATACCTGTCGAGAGGTGCAGAAGTCTCACTGATAGTTACAGGAATCGTTTGATTGCAGTGATTGCCTCAAAAGGTTGTTCAACAAAATATTAAGAAGAACCATCATTTCTGTCCAGGCCGATTTCATGAGGTTAATTTTTTTAAAAATTCCATGGAAGCAGAAAAGCAATGTCTGACTTTCATTTGTTCATTTTCATAGATTTTTAATTTATTATTACTTTTGTCAGATTCAAGCGATTTCTGTGACCATTGTGGGTTTTCCTTTCATTAAACGAGGGGTATCAACAATTTTGACCACATGTGTAAAATTCAGCCGAAACATGAGACTCGGACCCCCTGCTCTAGTCGTCATCCATGACGGATGTCCCGCTACACCTGCTTGGAGTTACATGGAGCTCACTGACATGAATCTGTTGCCTCCTGAGTCCTCAGTCTTTGCATGGTTTCCTCTCACAAGTGATCCAGACCAAACTGCAGCACCAGAGTCCCCTCTCCTCTCAGCCCTCTTAGTCTACGTTCACACTTATTCTTTCTGCTGAGTTTTCAGAGCAGAAACTGAGTTTTTAAGATTTGGAGAGTTTCAGTTTCTGCTCCAAAAACCTCTATAAAAAAAACTCTGTGTGCACATAACCCAAGATTACATTCACATTCAGTTTTTTTTTTCAGAAGTTTTTGGAGCAGATTCTCCCCAAAAAAGGCTTCTAATTCACTTGCATGGGAAATCCACTTTGCTGTTCATATGAATTTATTTTAGCTTTTTATTTTTTTTCCTGAAGAGATTGTAAGAAAAAAAACTTAGTGGAAAAAAAATAAAGTACATGAGACCGTAAGGAAAACTCTCCAAACCAGGCACTGTTCAATCAAAAGTTTGCAAAAATTTTAGTAAAAGAAGCCTCCCAGAACAGGTATAAGGCAAAGTGCACACTTAGCGTATATGTGGCGTTATGGCAGTTTTTTTTTCCAGGAGCGAAAACGAAAGTGTTGGCAGGTTGGTTTCTGACGCATTTTTCACTTGAGTTTTTGATGCTTTTTCACGCACGTTTTCTTTCCATTCATTATAAAGGGTGAAAAACGCTACAAAAACGCTGAAAGAAATGACAATGCTGCAGATTTACAAAAATAGAAAAACCTTTCCCAGGGTAAAATAACCCCCAGAAAAAAAGAGTTCCATACAATATAAACTAAAAGAATAAAAATTTTATTAAAAAAATCTACTCATAGATTTACAAAAATGACTTTAAAATGCACCAAAGAAATGCTGCAAAAACGCCACGTGTGAACATATCCTCAGCGTGTATTCACATGTTGCGTTTTGTACTCAGCATTTTTTCTGCTCTGATTTGGTGCAGAAAAAAAAAAGGTTACAAAAATGAACAAACCCACAGTCTGTGTGCACACATCTTTTCTGGGGCGTAATCCGCCACAGAAACCTCTTGAAAAACCTATAAAAACATTCAAAAGAATTAACATATGTAAAATGACTTCTTTAAAGGTGAGAACAGTGACCAAACATCTGACAAATGCAGGTGACATTTCTACCCATTTACACAGAGAGGTCCCATAGTTTGAGAATCGCTTCCACATAAAACCTTCTTTGTACTGACTGCAGAGTCCATCATACAAGTGCTAGGACCTTGTGCACATTGTGCACAGCAGAACATATATATTACAGATATAGGGTGACGGTGACACCAAAAGTAGTAGTGTCCCATATAAAGTAGTAATGGCCCCACTGTGCAGTCTAGAAAGTAATAAGGTCCTGCATGCCCATGTCAATACTTTTGAGTGTCTATTTAAAGTATAATCCCACAACCTCCTATATACAGTATGATGACCCCACAGCCTGCTATATACAGTATGATGACCCCACAGCCTCCTATATACAGTATGATGACCCCACAGCCACCTATATACAGTATGATGACCCCACAGCCTGCTATATACAGTATGATGACCCCACAGCCTCCTATATACAGTATGATGACCCCACAGCCTGCTATATACAGTATGATGACCCCACAGCCACCTATATACGGTATGATGACCCCACAGCCACCTATATACAGTATGATGTCTCCAACCTCCTATATACAGTATGATGACCCCACAGCCTCCTATATACAGTATGATGTCCCCACAGCCACCTATATACAGTATGATGCCCCCACAGCCACCTATATACAGTATGATGTCCCCACAGCCACCTATATACAGTATGACTCCACAGCCTCCTATATACAGTATGATGTCCCCACAGCCACCTATATACAGTATGATGACCCCACAGCCTCCTATATACAGTATGATGACCCCACAGCCTGCTATATACAGTATGACCCCGCAGCCACCTATATACAGTATATCCCCACAGCCACCTATATACAGTATATCCCCACAGCCACCTATATACAGTATGATGTCTCCACAACCTACTATATACAGTATGTCCCCACAGCCACCTATATACAGTATGATGACTCCACAGCCTCCTATATACAGTATGTCTCCACAACCTACTATATACAGTATGATGTCTCCACAACCTCCTATATACAGTATGATGTCCCCACAGCCACCTATATACAGTATGACTGCACAACCTCCTATATACAGTATGATGTGCTCACAGCCTCCTATATACATTATGACCCCCACAGCCTCCTATATACAGTATGATGACCGCACAGCCTCCTATACACAGTATGATGACCCCACAACCTCCTATATACAGTATGATGTCCCCACAGCCATCTATATACAGTATGATGACTCCACAACCTACTATATACAGTATGACTCCACAACCTACTATATACAGTATGATGTCCCTGCAGCCTATATACAGTATAACCACACAACCTTCTATATACAGTAGGATGACTCCAGTCTCCTATATACAGTATAATTGCTTCACGACCCATATATAGAGTATGATGTCCCCACATCCCCCTATATACACAATATATTGTACCCGCAGTGATGCAATGACGTCATTATACCGCCTGCATGGATACACTGATGTCCCGTAAGCTGCAGCCCGATAGCCGTCTGCAGTTTAGGAGACGGACAGCGATAGAGCGGGGAGTTCTGGCTCCGGCTGGATCACAGAATTGTACTGTGCCTGCGTCTTGTTGCCTGCGGCTGTCAGTGGGTACGCGGGGCACTGGACAAGACGTTGGGGGCCGGAGCCCCGGATCTGTGACGTATGCGACGTCCCCGCCACTCTCACTCCAGTACCAGTAGGTTTAATTCTGGCTTGGGTTAAAAAAAAAAAAGGTTGTTCGTTTTTTGGGCACCCGATCCCGAACGTCAGTGGTTTCCCACGCTGTCATCTGCGTGACCGCGCTGGAAACGGGCTGTGATCAGCGGTAACATCTCTACCACAGGTCACAGCGAAAATTCCCACGCAGCAGTGCTACCGTGAGGTCACCGCAGCTCTCAGCTGATGAACTCCAGTGACCTCTCTCACTACAGCTCATCAGTGATTACACTCCTGTCAGTGTATAGCCGGCTGTCTTGTAAAGCAGTCACATCAGTAACTGCTGATGTGACTGTCCTACAAATGATCACCGTGGGACACTCGGGCTTATGTCATCATGGCGGACAGGTGAAGGATATGGTTGCTTTTTATTTTTGGTTTCTTACAGGAGACGAGGGCTTCGGGGATTAGGTGTTCGGCGAGTGTAACGGTGTTTTTTTTTCTAAAAAAATTAAAACAGTGTGGACTTTTATTCAAAATACTTTATTCTGACCGTGTCTTTATTTCAAAACCTTACTATGGGGTTAGTAATGGGGGCGTCTTATAGACACGTCTCTATAACTAACCTGGGCTTCATGTCAGCCGCCAATACAAGGCTGACATGAACCTCAACCTTATTACCACACTTGCCACCGCACCCCACTCTTTATCCATGAACTATTCCAATATTTACAGCCCCAACTGTTTATCCCTCTCCCTCTGCTTTACATCACTTGTCTCATCTATTGCATTATTTGTATCCTATTGTGTATAAATATGTAACTCTTCAAATTTTGTGTTATTTTCGAAAGCTTGCAATTTCTTACCCTTTTAATGGCTAACTGAAAAAAGGGTATCAACCCCTGGACTTTCAAATCTAAATATTTTACAAAAAAAAAAAAAGTATTTAAATGCAATTTCACTTTGTGTCCAGTAGATGCCACTGTTTCCATTGGTTTATAAGCAGAGATCTAGCCAGGATTTATATAGTAAACAGTGACATCTGCTGATGAAATATGGGTATTGCAGTGAAAACTGCATGCAAATCTACAATAATAATTTTATTTTTATATGGCGCTAACATATTCCGCAGCGCTTTACAGACATTATAATCGCTGTCCCCACTGGGGCTCACAATCTAAATTCCCTATCAGTAAGTCTTTGGAGTGTGGGAGGAAACCTACGGAAACATGGGGAGAACATACAAACTCCTTGCAGATGTTGTCCTTGGTGGGATTTGAACCCAGGACCCCAGCGCTAACCACTGAGCCACCATACAGTGCTAACCACTGAGCCACCGTTTTATTCTGTAAATAATTTCCAAAACAAGGTGTTGCAGCCACGCCAGAAATTGTCGGGACATGCAGAGCGTCGCAGCTGTGATGGGTGTCAGGACACGGCATCGAGGCTAGGATAGAAAGGGGTCAGGTCACATTGCTGTGTAGCCACAGACCAGTGTCAGTCTTGTATTCGGCCAGTGCACGAGCGTTGTTAACCTGAGGCAGCGATGGCGCCCCCTGGTGCAGTACAGAAAGAAGCCGACGAGAAGGCGGAGGCAGCGTGATAGACCACGTCCAGCTGGGAGACCTTGTGTCCTGGAGTCATGTGCCCCCTACCACACTACACTGGCCC
This sequence comes from Phyllobates terribilis, assembly GCF_046119375.1. Lineage (NCBI taxonomy): Eukaryota > Metazoa > Chordata > Amphibia > Anura > Dendrobatidae > Phyllobates > Phyllobates terribilis. The sequence continues at coordinate 155,651,503 of NW_027362767.1, read as the reverse complement.
GGGGATGACCTGTCGCCTCCTCCGCACTGGTCCCTGTAGATCTCTGCCCTCCATTGTTCTCAGCTGGCTGTGCCCGGGGGTTATTACTGTTCTCCTGCGCTCACATGGCTCAGTAGGTAAAGTGCAGGGCACGGTCGCCACGCCTCAGCTACACCCGCACTCATTACCTTATGTTCTGGCTCCAGCACGTGGAGAGGCGGCACTGCAGAAAGCTGGCGCCGTTCACTGGCACGTAACCATCAGGGGCGGCCATTGTCTACAGAGTCCGAGGTGCGAGACAGTCCTATAATCCGCCATCTCAGGGTCCACAACTGCAAGATCTCTGCTTGCTGTGAGTGAATGGGAAGACCTGTTATCTGACAGTCTGGTACAATGTGTCAGCGCAGGTGAAATCTATTCCACGTAGAAATAAAAATCCGACACAATTTACATAAAAAACTTAGTTTAATGTTACAAAATAATAAAACAAAAAAAAAACAACAAAACAAATACAGCATGATCTTTGTCCAGTCTTTGCCACGTGGAGATTGCTGCATTCTATCCCTTCCCCCCCCAAAAAAAAAATACTCTGTGCTGCTGTGAGATCCCACTTCTATCTCTGAGATCCCCCTCCTTCTATACTACAGTCCTGTCCCCACTACAATCATCACCCAAGTGGACAGCTACCTCCCAACAGGCAGGCGAACACTTCCCTCCTGAAATACTCTGTGCTGCTGTGGCCTCCAGCATCCAGAGTCGGCATTACTGGGCGGACGTCTCCGTGGTACGTAGCTATAGTTCTGCATAGACCGTCTTAGTGCATAGAGGTACTCACTCCCCCCACCGAAAATAAATACTTGTGCAATCACGTCGGCAGCTTTGCGGGAGTTTCTCCGATGTCTTACAATGACATGAATAGGAGCAGGGGATAATATTCATTCACAGACGATGGCGCTGTGCCGAGGGGAGAGCGGCTGCCGGCACCACTCCGGGCTGCGCTAGTTGTCAGGTTTTTAGGGGAGGATCCCTTTAAATGCTAGCGACTACTCTCCACATTCGGGTTCGCAGTCTCAGAGCCAACAAGAATCGTTATTTTTCCCTTTTTTAGAACTTGGATTTTTTTGCCCTTTAATGCATTTAAAGGGGCAGGCCTCCAATTACTTATTAAAGGGATGTCACAACATTCAGTTAAGGGTCCAGTAGGCGGTGCAAAGTCCCTAAAGTGCTCAGGTTCTCCCCTTACTTTGGTTTTGTCTGACTGCTCCAGCACTTATGAAGAAATATTGTGCATGCGCCATGGACTACAAGGATGGCCCATGCGCAGAAGACTCCCGGCTCTGGTCAACACCATTTTCTAGGTGGACGGCCATAGGATGTGAACAAAGTCAGATGGAGAGAGACCTGCACATGTGACATGCCAAAAAAAAATCATATGGGCGCATGCGCAAGAGGAATGACACTAGAGCAGCCAATCAAAGCCGAGATAGAGCGGCTTGTGCCCTCCCACGAGGAGCTGGCGGCCTCCTTTTCAGGGAGTGTATACATACATGATCCCGGCAGCCAGGAGGGGGTGGGGGGACGATGTAGGAGACCCCCATGCTCAGAATCTTTGTAAAAGATTTAGACCCCCAACACGAGGGTACGGAAATATTGCTGTTTGCCTGAAATACTGCTTTCCTCAGTCTTTGGATCCAGCTCTCCATTGTGATGGAGCAAATTTCTCAAAAATTAAATTAAGAAAAAACACGACACATCCGACGCCCCCTCCATCTTGAAGCTTGGTGGTGGTTGGGGTCATTCGTCAGACCCAAGACCAGGTGGTTTGGATCACATAGGCGAAGAGCGTTCTTGTAGACCCCGCAGGGTCTAAGTATTCTCTCCGTCAGGTCTACGAGCAGGAAGTAGTGGGAGGGAATGAGAAAGGGGCTTGGAGGCGTCCAGACTTTGGGTGCCGCCATGTTGGGCGAGGGTCGGAGTACTTTGGGAGCGGAGTGAAAGCTCTTCTGGGTTCTCTTGGATGCCAGTAAGAGGAGAGGTGGGTTTTTCCACCTCGGCCACAGTGATGGGATGAACCGGCGATGATGGCTGACTGTTCTGGACAAGGAAGATGATTCCACAACTGGGGGCGTTGGGTCCGAACAAGTCCTGGCCCAGGGCACGGTTGAGATGATGCAAGTCGGCCTGGCTGAGCGGAGGATTACAGATGGGAACAGGGTGCATCCACGTCATGTTCATATTGGGCCACTGGGCCAAGACTTGAGCCCTCTCCCTACAGCAGGCGCAGTCGGAGTGCAGCGGGGCCTGGGCAGGGTGGTCAGGCGGACTAGTCATGGACTCTCTGCTGGACCTCGGCCATGGGACGTTGCTCTTCTCTGTAGAGGAGACGTATGGTGGCTGCGAGGAGAGGAACAAATGCAATTAAAGACAGATCAGGCGTGAGAAGCAGCAGGCGCTGGGAACGGTCATTACCTTGGCCATTTTATATCGGGGTTCTTCCATATCATAGTCTGAGGAAGACGATGAAAAAGAGGACTGGGAGCTGGCGACATCGGGGAACCAAACCTTCAGCATCATCTCCACCTGCAGAAGAGTCCCCAGGTACCGCTCGCTGCAGGGAAACATGGAGGACAACTCAGAAAGGGCCACAGGAAGATGGAGAGTAGGTGAGGTGTATATAATGTAGAGGTGACAAGGAGTATATTATGAGCAGGTGAGGTGTATATAGTGTAGAGGAATATATACAGTCATGGCCAAAAGTCTTGGCACCTTCTCCCAACAGCAATTTTAAGATCTCTCCACATGTGTCAATGGGATTTAGATCCGGACTCATTGCTGCCACTTCAGAACTCTCCAGTGCTTTGTTTCCATCCATTTCTGGGGGCTTCTTGAAGTATGTTTTGAGTCATTGTCCTACTGGAAGTCCCATGACCTTGGACGCAAACCCAGCTTTCTGACACCGGGCACTACATTGCGACCTAAAACCCTTTGGCCATCTTCAGATTACATGATATCTTGCACACAGTCAAGACACCCAGTGCCAGAAGCAGCCAAACAACCCCAAAGCATCTTTGTACCTCCACCATACCTGACTGTAGGTACTGTGTTATTTTCTTGGTAGGCCTCATTCCTTTTTTGGTAAACAGAATGATGTGCTTTACCAAAAAGCTCTATCGTGGTCTCTTCTGTCCACAGACGCTCTCCCAGAAGGATTTTTTTTTCTATAACTCACGTACATTTTGGCAAAAGGCAGTCTAGCTTTTTTTTTTTTTAACGTCTCTGTGTCAGCAGTGGGGTCCTTCTGAGTCTCCTGCCATAGAGTTTCATTTAATTAAAATATAGACGGATAGTTCGTGCTGACACGGATGCACCCTGAGCCTGCTGGAATTTCTTTGGAACTTGATTGGGGCTGTTTATCCACCATCCGGACTATCCTGCGCTGCAACCTTTCATCAATTTTTCTCTGCCGTCCACGTACAGGGAGATTAGCTATATTGCCATGGGTTGTAAAATTAATATCTCTGGAGATGGACTTGAAAAATATCAACAAATCTCAAGGTTACAACAATTTTGGTTCTCAAGTCCTCAGACAGTTCTCTTCTCTCCTCTTTCTGTCCTCCATGCTTAGTGTGGCACACACAGACACACAATGCAAAGATTGAGTCAACTGCTTCCCTTTGTATCTGGTTTCAGGTGTGATTTTCATATTGCCCACACCTGTTGCCTGCCAGACGGGAGTTTGAATGAGCATCACATGTTTGAAACAAAGTTGTTTACCCACAATTTTGTCCAGCCCATTTTTGGGTGAAATTATGGCCAATTTCCTTTTTTGTGTTGTTCCAATAAACACAAAGGAAATAAAAACATGTGGAATTACAATAATTGTCTGGGAGAAATACTTCGTTTTCTGGAACAATTTTAAGGGTGCCAACACTTTCAGCCACGACTGTATATAACGTAGAGGAGTATATAATGAGGAGTAGGTGGGGTGTGTATAGTGTAGAGGAGTATATAATGGGGCGTACAGGCGACATTGGATGATGAAGTACTAGTGGGTGATCACTACTACTCACCCCATCTCCGGCTTCTGGAGAACGCCCACGATCCTCTGTATCCGATCCATGGCGACGCTCTGCTGGAAACTGCTTAATCCTGGGGAGAGAAGGGAGCGAGGATGAGTGACGGCCGCACTCACAGCCAGCACCAGGAGGCTGCGGAGAATACCCCTGCGGCTAATAATGCGCCTGTGCCACGCTGAATTCTCTGCCATTAGTGACCCCCTGCCTCGTGCACCGCCTCAGTTATCCCGGAGTGCCCCTTTAATGTTACCAGCCGCCGCAGCTTATTCCCGGCTCCTCCCGGGAGACATCGCACAGAACACCGTGACCTTCATCTGCTGCAAATCCGGACGAGACAGGGAGAAATGGGTCACATATCGGAGCAGAGTCTTGGGGGCTGTCACAGCCTGTACACGTGGGACCCCAGTAACCAACCTCACAGGGGGCATTACATAATGACGACACCGCCCTCGCTATGATTGCCACTCGAGTAAGCTGCCACTGGCCATTCTAAGATCAGCACACTGCTGAAATACTCTGTGCTGCGGGGGACCTTGCTTCGCCCACAATCTGTCTGCGCCCCCCGCTCCGTGCAGCCCCGTTCTCACTTTTTTCCTTACCACCCACGAGATAAGCACAGCTCTCCTGAAGCGCTCTGTGCTGCTGTGGGCTCGTTCACCTTTCTACCAGGCCATTATGTAACTGTGCACGTTCCTTCCCTCGTCGATCCCCCGCTGCTCAGTTTCCTTTGATGCAACCTGCACTGAGTCATTCTCCGTACAGAAACACTGCAGACAACCCCCGGAGCAGCGCTCCGATCAATGCCTCCTATGTGAGGTTCAATCAGGTAAATCCCTGCATGGCGGGGCGTCCGCGGGGCGAAAAATCACAGGCGAGAAATGAGACCTAGTGATTCTTATGACGTGGTTTTAGAAGTGAGGGCAGGTGCATTCTGTATATTGTTACAGGGATGCCATCAGCATGCAGGCGAGGTGTGCAGAAGACAAGGGCCGCACACAGCTGAGCGGCGGATCATTGTGCGCCTGGGACCGCCGAGAGAATTCAATGGAAGAGGGGGGAGGGGCACTGCAAGCGGCAGCGAGATCACAGCACGTCCCCGCTGCTCCAGCAGCGCCGTGTGCAGGAACAGCACTGCCACCCACTATGTAACCCACTAACAACGCAACGTACAGGAGCTATCAGCCAGAAACCACCGCCACTCACCACTAATCCGCAACCCTGTCTCTGCAGAAATGTACAGGAGGAGGAGGGCAAACTAAAGGGGAACTCCACTCACCAATACCAGCACAAATTATACAGTAAATGCTCCGATATGGAACAGTGGGGGGGAATACAAGTACCGCCCACCGTGTGAAAGAATACAACTGCTATAACGATGCCCCCCCCCCCCCGTGTGCAAGAATACAACTGCTACAACACCGTCCCCCCCGTGTGCAAGAATACAACTGCTATAACTGCGCCCCCTCGTGTGCAAGAATACAACTGCAATGATGCTGCATTACACATTTTAGGGTCACTCACCTCTTTCATATCTCCCACGCTTCAGTCCATTTAGAAGATTCGTCAGCGGCTTTATGAAACCTTGAAGTTCACGGCACTAAAAAAGTAAAAGGAAAAAAAGTGAATGATATTGGTTTTGTAATCAAAAGTTAGCGTTCTAGTCCTGTACACACCAGATGGCGGCATTATTACTAATGTCCATCTTAGTGGGAATTATGACCATGACCAGAGCAGTACCTTCTGGGCAAAGATCCGGTCTCCTTCTGTCACTTGTAAACTCGACTCCTCCCTCCACCACTTTGAGGTCAGCTCCGTCTCCGGTTTTCGCTGCCTCTTGAGTCCTTGAGGGGCTTCCAATTTTTCCTCGTCTTGTAAGACAAAGTGTTTGAGTTGCTTGTCCGGTTTCTTCAGGGCCGACCCCTTGTTAGTCAGGCTGCCCTCATCGTTACAAGAACTTATCCTCCCGCCCTCCTCTCCTGGGTATAGGAGGTGCTGCCCCGGTCGTCGGAGCCAGAAGGACCTCCTGGCTTGATACTCGTTCTCCAGGCGTATTAGGACCGGGTGGTCCGCGCTCGTCAGCCGGGAGTTTGGGATCATACGTGAGGTTTCAAAATCCTCTTCTGTTTTGTTGCTGCTTTCCTCCATGGAGTCAGTGAGGAAGACGTCGAAGTCCACATACTTGTGCCCGTCAGGGTCGGTGGTGGTGGAATTACTAGCAGAACATAAGGAGTCACAAGATGACAAGAAATCGGAGGACTCTGTGTCTTCCATGGAAGAATCAGGGGCCTGGAGGGGAACAAGGAGAAGACGTTCAGGTCTAAACATAGGGGTGGGAGGGGGTGAGACAGCCGGCAGCTTTCACTCCTACCCCTATACGCACGTTCTGCTTAGCCGATTGTGCTCCGACACAACCATGCGCAGACCGACCAACAGCTCTCCCAGTCCTCCATACACATCCACACGCAGTTCACACGACTGCCCCCTTCTGATCCACAGGCGCTCAGTTCACACGACTGCCCCCTTCTGATCCACAGGCGCTCAGTTCACACGACTGCCCCCTTCTGATCCACAGGCGCTCAGTTCACACGACTGCCCCCTTCTGATCCACAGGCGCTCAGTTCACACGACTGCCCCCTTCTGATCCACAGGCGCTCAGTTCACACGACTGCCCCCTTCTGATCCACAGGCGCTCAGTTCACACGACTGCCCCCTTCTGATCCACAGGCGCTCAGTTCACACGACTGCCCCCTTCTGATCCACAGGCGCTCAGTTCACACGACTGCCCCCTTCTGATCCACAGGCGCTCAGCTCACACGACTGCCCCCTTCTGATCCACAGGCGCTCAGCTCACACGACTGCCCCCTTCTGATCCACAGGCGCTCAGTTCACACGACTGCCTCCTTCTGATCCACAGGCGCTCAGTTCACACGACTGCCCCCTTCTGATCCACAGGCGCTCAGTTCACATGACTGCCCTTCTCCCAACAAATGTACACTCTATTTGACCAATAGCCATCTCAGACCCGCCTTCAAAAACATGCACGCTCGAATCAGCTGGCTGCTCTCCCGACCCAATACACATGCACGCTCTGTTTGTCTGGCAGCTCTCAAGCCTTGCTTCATACACATGCACGCTCAGATTGGCGGCTAGCTCTAGCCACGGCCAGCTGTCAGACACATGTACGCTTGGTTCAGCCAACAGCTCTTCCAGGACCCCTATATACCTGTGCGCTCGCTTCATTTGACAGCTCTCGGTGCTGGGCTCAGCCAATCGGTCTCTCCGGAACCCCATACACAAAGACGTTAGGACTAACTGCTAGGTCTTTCTTGACTCTCCCCCATACATATGCTCGCTGACTGCCCTCTCTTGACCCCTCAATACACAGTTGAACCAAGTTCTTTCCGGACCCACCCACCACACACACACACACACACACACACACACACACACACACACACACACACACACACACACGAGTGCTCGCTTCAGATGACAACACTCCCAATCCCGCAACACATGTATCCTCAGAGCAGCTGACAGATCTCCCACAATCATCATCATCATCATCTGCACGGTTTCCCAGCAGTCTTTTCAGTTGGTGGCGGGAGGGGATGAAGGATGGGGCATCTTCATTTTCAACATGCCCAATCTTTGGTTCTCCAAGCAGATCAGTTGCTCTCAGAGTTATATGGCAGTGTCTTTTTACCGTAGCTCAGCCAGCAAGTGGAGGAGGGGGTGTAAGCGAACAGGGCAGGCGTAAGGCCACCTTAAAAGGGGTTTTCTAGGACTTTGCTCATAAAATTGTACTGCAAGCCCTCATTCCCCATCGAATTAGTAAACTATCCCTACATGCAGCAAGACAATATGGAGTTCCCCTTTAAGCCTCCCTGCCTTATGGTACACAGCTCAGGTCTGTTTATGTAATCTGTAACTCCCTCGTCATTAGTCCTGTCGAAAAAAATTGTTGACTCATTTCGCAATTTGTGAGGCAAAGGGCACGGCCGCCGCTGGGACATGTGTGACTGCAGCTGCCAAGGCAAGGCGATCCGTCATGACACCGCCGCGGAGCGATGTACGGCGCCTCCACACGTGTCAGCGTTATGCAACAGCGATCGCATTACAAGAGTGGAAAGTGACAGGGTGGAGGGTCCCGATCCCAACAGGAGGGGGCAGTGTTGGGGCAGAAGGACAACGGCGTGCAGGGACATAAGGGGGAGGGAAGACATTACAAGCTGGAAATCCTACTCCAATCAGCCGACGGCGGAGCAGGACACCTGCCGAGACTGTGCCGGCCTCGCTCTGCACTGACATGTGCGCCGAGGAAAACAGATTATCACACGGGCACATGCTGTGCCCTGAGCGTATGCCAAGAGGAGCAGGGAGGAAACAAAGGCCCGCCATCAGCGGCCGCATACACAGGCTCATAAAGGGGGACACCGCCCAAACTACACAATGCCAGGTCACATTGTAGATGCTCCTGAAAGGGATTGTCCACAAAGCGCCTTCCTGTAATATATCGTTATATGGAGGCCTGCAGGACCATAGGGGGCAGTCCTGAGCGCATGACCTCCTCCATCATGGCGCTGACTTACCAAACAGACAGGAGTTGGTCTGAGCGGGCTGCCCCTTTAAAAAAGTTGTCTCAAGTAGAAAAGGGGGCTTTGAAACAATCTGTCACAGGACAGCTGTGAAACGTTCTGCCGGAGTACACTGGCCGCGCATGCGCTCCGCCATGTCACTGTATATGGCACATTCAACGTCTATGGAGATGTCCCAACTAAAGGGGGGGGGGGGGGGGGGGGTGTCTAAAAAGTCCATCGGACTGGAGTGGTGGCTGCACATCTGCACCGCTGTGTCTGACTGCCATATTCATGGCCTATGGACTGTCCCAACTAGGGTATGACGTTCTGATACTCCCAATGGGCTAGAATGGTACGTAGACCCCCCCACACACCCCTGCTCAACACCCCCCTCCCCCGCAGGCCCACGCTCCCTGGGATGGAAGGCCCATTCTTCGATTGAGATAGAAGGTGCTTATATAGGGGGCACAGACGCTCCCACCCCCAGGCATGCGCCCGACCCCCCTCTCGCGCAGGTCCATTCTTCGATTGGGACAGAAGGTGCCTATATCGGGGCACAGGCGCCCCTCCCCCACCACCACCCAGCCATGTGCCCCCCCCACAGGCCCACTCTTCGATTGGGATAGAAGGTGCCTATATCGGGGCACAGGCGCACCTCCCCCACCACCACCCAGGCCTGTGACCCCCCCCACAGGCCCACTCTTCGATTGGGACAGAAGGTGCCTATATCGGGGCACAGGCGCACCTCCCCCACCACCACCCAGGCCTGTGACCCCCCCCACAGGCCCACTCTTCGATTGGGACAGAAGGTGCCTATATCGGGGCACAGGCGCACCTCCCCCACCACCACCCAGCCCTGTGCCCCCCCACAGGCCCACTCTTCGATTGGGATAGAAGGTGCCTATATCGGGGCACAGGCGCACCTCCCCCACCACCACCCAGCCCTGTGCCCCCCCACAGGCCCACTCTTCGATTGGGATAGAAGGTGCCTATATCGGGGCACAGGCGCACCTCCCCCGGAGGCCGATCACGTTCCGCCATGTATTATGATATCTGCCTCCTTATAGTCAGGACATTAGTTCATAATTAACCAAGTGTCAATAACCAGGCCGCTCTATGCTGATGACATATCCCTCCACATGGTGCCCGCCCTCATGGAGCGCTTGGGGGACACTTTTGGGGACTTAAAGGGGAACTCCACCTTCAAATCATCTCCTTATTGTAAGACAATGAGACCACGGATTCTCGGAGTGAAGGTGACATACAGGGTGTACACCCGACAAGGAGATATAGCCACCCGCCGGCCATGTCCGCTGTCGACCAAGCAGCCTCCTGTCAGGTCTGTGCCCTGTAGCTTCTCACGTCACTAATGGCTTATTCTAACTTATTATTTCATCAACTGATAAGTGGTGGGGCGCCCCCTATAGGAAACAGCAATCTCTGCACTCCGGGCACATCCCACCTTGTCAGTCACACTATCTGTATTATCTCTCTCAGGTCGACCATAGCGGCTGTATACAAAACATAAATGAGGTCTCGCCCATATCAACCAATCAGGTCGCTGCTTTCATTTTCAAACCTGCCTTGGAAAAATGAGAGCTGGTTGTTGATTGGTTGCTGAGGTAAAATGACTGTAAATGGAAAAAAGTCCATGATGTGGAATAAAAGGTGCAAAGTGCGTGTGGCACTCAGAAAGGGTTAATACAGCCAGACGGCTCGTTATACCGGCGGTGGGCTCTCCCCTGCCAGTGCAGTTATAATGAGGCGCTGCAGCAGCTTCTGAGGCAGACGTGCGAGAGAAACAAGAGATGTAAAGAAAACATCAGCCAATCAGATCGCAGGAAGGGACAGAAAAAGCAACATGGCCACCACAACAGGGATCAGTAGCCACCAATGCTGCAGGTGGAGCTGAACAGGTTGCAGCAATACATTAAATATACGCGGTACACGAGGAATGGGCCACAGAGGCTACAAGATAAAAAACAAAAGACAGCCCTTCTAAGGACGCCCTTAAAGGAGTTTTTCAGAAATTGAAAAACAATATATGGATTCCTTATTCCAAAAATCACACGAGGCTGTGTCTGGTATTCTGGCTCAGAAGTGAAGAGGTGCAATACCGCGGTCAGCCTGCTGACTAATAAGGCGCAGTTTCTGGGAGAAAGGTGCCCTGTAAGAGAAACTGGAAAACCAGACAGCTCAGCCGGCCTGCAGGAGGAAGAAGCTGCAACTATGGGTGGACCACCGAGACCGCCCCCTACCACAGCTCTCACCACATGGGGCTTGCAGAGAAGGGGCTTTTTAGGTTTTAACCCCTTACCACCCATTGCCTAATTCCTACCTAATGGATCATTACCGGACCCCCTGCTGTGGCATCACCAAACTAAGAAAACAGCCAAAATCACTGGCTGTTGGCCAACGGTTTCCAGGGAGCAAAATATATAATTGCTGATGGCATCATGGGAGCCCAGAAACAGCAATCACCAAGTATACACATACAGAATGCTCCCGCCGGCCGCGCGCGCCCGCGCAGAATGCCCCCGCCGGCCGCGCGCGCCCGCGCAGAATGCCCCCGCCGGCCGCGCGCGCCCGCGCAGAATGCCCCCGCCGGCCGCGCGCGCGCCCGCGCAGAATGCCCCCGCCGGCCGCGCGCGCGCCCGCACAGAATGCCCCCGCCGGCCGCGCGCGCGCCCGCACAGAATGCCCCCGCCGGCCGCGCGCGCGCCCGCACAGAATGCCCCCGCCGGCCGCGCGCGCGCCCGCACAGAATGCCCCCGCCGGCCGCGCGCGCGCCCGCACAGAATGCCCCCGCCGGCCGCGCGCGCGCCCGCACAGAATGCCCCCGCCGGCCGCGCGCACGCACAGAATGCTCCCTGGAGACCGCCAGCCGTACGCACGCACAGAATGCTCCCCCGAGATCGTCAGCCGTACACATATACAGAATGCTCCCCGGAGACCGCCAGCCGTACACATATACAGAATGCTCCCCGGAGACCGCCAGCCGTACGCAAGCACAGAATGCTCCCTGGAGACCGCCAGCCGTACACATATACAGAATGCTCCCTGGAGACCGTCAGCCGTACACATATACAGAATGCTCCCTGGAGACCGTCAGCCGTACACATATACAGAATGCTCCCTGGAGACCGTCAGCCGTACACATATACAGAATGCTCCCTCGAGACCGCCAGCCGTACACATATACAGAATGCTCCCTGGAGACCGTCAGCCGTACGCATATACAGAATGCTCCCTGGAGACCGTCAGCCGTACGCATATACAGAATGCTCCCTCGAGACCGCCAGCCGTACGCATATACAGAATGCTCCCTCGAGACCGCCAGCCGTACACATATACAGAATGCTCCCTGGAGACCGTCAGCCGTACACATATACAGAATGCTCCCTGGAGACCGTCAGCCGTACACATATACAGAATGCTCCCTGGAGACCATCAGCCGTACACATATACAGAATGCTCCCTGGAGACCGTCAGCCGTACACATATACAGAATGCTCCCTGGAGACCGTCAGCCGTACACATATACAGAATGCTCCCTGGAGACCGTCAGCAGCACACATATACAGAATGCTCCCTGGAGACCGTCAGCAGCACACATATACAGAATGCTCCCTGGAGACCGTCAGCCGTACACATATACAGAATGCTCCCTGGAGACCGTCAGCAGCACACATATACAGAATGCTCCCTGGAGACCGTCAGCAGCACACATATACAGAATGCTCCCTGGAGACCGTCAGCAGCACACATATACAGAATGCTCCCTGGAGACCGTCAGCCGTACACATATACAGAATGCTCCCTGGAGACCGTCAGCAGCACACATATACAGAATGCTCCCTGGAGACCGTCAGCAGCACACATATACAGAATGCTCCCTGGAGACCGTCAGCAGCACACATATACAGAATGCTCCCTGGAGACCGTCAGCCGTACACATATACAGAATGCTCCCTGGAGACCGTCAGCAGCACACATATACAGAATGCTCCCTGGAGACCGTCAGCAGCACACATATACAGAATGCTCCCTGGAGACCGTCAGCCGCACACATATACAGAATGCTCCCTGGAGACCGTCAGCCGCACACATATACAGAATGCTCCCTGGAGACCGTCAGCAGCACACATATACAGAATGCTCCCTGGAGACCGTCAGCCGCACACATATACAGAATGCTCCCTGGAGACCGTCAGCCGCACACATATACAGAATGCTCCCTGGAGACCGTCAGCCGCACACATATACAGAATGCTCCCTGGAGACCGTCAGCCGCACACATATACAGAATGCTCCCTGGAGACCGTCAGCCGCACACATATACAGAATGCTCCCTGGAGACCGTCAGCAAGCAGCCGCTGGTTGGCAGTAGTTGCGGCCTCCACACTGCAGTAGCTGCTCCTTCCCGCCGCCTACATTACAGGGACAGGTGAGATCTGCGCCGCAGCCGCCGGGAGGCGCCATTAACCCCCGAGGAGCCGGCCGCAGCCTTCCCTCCTCCTCCTCCGGTTTTAACCCCTGCAGCAGAGCACGGCGGAGAGCCGGCGACACTCCCGGATCCCACCAAGGGGAAATATCGGAGCTTCCAGTTAAAAGATAACAAAAAAGCCGGAAACCTCCTGGAGACCGCACCATGCAGCGCTGCAGCCGATCCGCCTCGCTAACCTCCCTGCGCTTTGTTCCGGCTGTCAGGGCTCTGGGCGGTGTCCGCCGCCCGCTCACCGTCTCCGCCGCCCGCTCACCGTCTCCTCCGCCCGCTCACCGTCTCCTCCGCCCGCTCACCGTCCCCTCCGCCCGCTCACCGTCCCCTCCGCCCGCTCACCGTCCCCTCCGCCCGCTCACCGTCCCCTCCGCCCGCTCACCGTCCCCTCCGCCCGCTCACCGTCTCCGCCGCCCGCTCACCGTCCCCTCCGCCCGCTCACCGTCTCCGCCGCCCGCTCACCGTCTCCTCCGCCCGCTCACCGTCCCCTCCGCCCGCTCACCGTCTCCTCCGCCCGCTCACCGTCTCCTCCGCCCGCTCACCGTCCCCTCCGCCCGCTCACCGTCCCCTCCGCCCGCTCACCGTCTCCGCCGCCCGCTCACCGTCTCCTCCGCCCGCTCACCGTCCCCTCCGCCCGCTCACCGTCTCCTCCGCCCGCTCACCGTCTCCTCCGCCCGCTCACCGTCTCCTCCGCCCGCTCACTGTCTCTTCAGAGCAGAGCCCCCCACAGTAATACCTGTCTCTTCAGAGCACTGAGCTGTCTCTCGTCCTAGCAGGGCGGACTCCTCTGGGCTGAGCACCGCTGGGAGCCGTCAGTGACAGCGGAGGTCTCTGCAGCACAGGCTGTCTCTGCACATGTCACACATACACATATATAGGGGGGGGGGTTTCTCCTACCTGTCTGGTCAGGGATGTCTCCGGTGCGCAGCTGTGCAGGCAGCAACCGTCTCTCTCCCGTCCCTGGATGTCTGTGCAGATCCCAGGACAGTCTCGCTCTCCAGCGAACACTTACATGCAGACACGTGCGCTCCATCACGTGTATCCACCTGTGCTCCCGTGTCTCCTGTCCCATTGGTCAGCGGGGACACGCCCCTCAGCCGGAACACGCTCATGTCAGCGATCGGATTGGCCAAACGTAAAGGAGGCGGGTACACAAGGGGCGTGGATATGTTTTGATTGGTCAGAGGGTGGTGCGCACGCACCCGCCCCTTACATGTGGACTCGGGAAGCAGTAGTAGGTGCAATGTGATGGGCGGGGAGAAAAGAGCGGAGCCCTGGGAGGTGATTGGTGGAATAGAAATAGTAGTGGGCGGTCACTGCTGGTGGTGCGGGGTTACGGCGTGCTCATTGATAGAGCTGCCGGTAGTGCGGGGGAGCAGGGCCTGGTCCATGTAAGGTCTGAGGGTGTGACGGGGAGGGGACTGATCCATATAAAGTATGGGGGGGTGTTATGGTGGTGAATGATCAATAATCCCATTAGCTCCCAGTTATGACATTATCAGGATTATTAGCCGAGATCTAAACCAGTCTGATACCATTAGATGGCTGGAATGGTCTGTATATACAGGGGGGTGTGGTCAGTATATACAGGGGGTCTGGTCTGTGTATACGGGGGGGTCTGGTCTGTATATACAGGGGGGGTCTGGTCTGTATATACAGAGGGGTCTGGTCTGTATATACAGGGGGGTCTAGTCTGTATATACAGGGGGGTGTGGTCAGTATATACAGGGGGGTGTGTGGTCTGTATATACAGGGGGTCTGGTCTGTGTATACGGGGGGGGTCTGGTCTGTGTATACGGGGGGGGTCTGGTCTGTATATACGGGGGGGTCTGGTCTGTATATACGGGGGGGTCTGGTCTGTATATACAGAGGGGTCTGGTCTGTATATACAGAGGGGTCTGGTCTGTATATACGGGGGGGTCTGGTCTGTATATACAGAGGGGTCTGGTCTGTATATACGGGGGGGTCTGGTCTGTATATACGGAGGGGTCTGGTCTGTATATACGGGGGGGTCTGGTCTGTATATACGGGGGGGTCTGGTCTGTATATACGGGGGGGTCTGGTCTGTATATACAGGGGGGGTCTGGTCTGTATATACGGGGGGGTCTGGTCTGTATATACAGGGGGGGTCTGGTCTGTATATACGGGGGGTCTGGTCTGTATATACAGGGGGGGTCTGGTCTGTATATACGGGGGGTCTGGTCTGTATATACAGGGGGGGTCTGGTCTGTATATACGGGGTGTCTGGTCTGTATATACGAGGGGTCTGGTCTGTATATACAGGGGGGGTCTGGTCTGTATATACGGGGGGGTCTGGTCTGTATATACAGGGGGGTCTGGTCTGTATATACGGAGGGGTCTGGTCTGTAGATACGGGGGGGTCTGGTCTGTATATACGGGGGGTCTGGACTGTATATACGGGGGGGGTCTAGTCTGTATATACGGGGGGGTCTGGTCTGTATATACGGGGGGGTCTGGTCTGTATATACAGGGGGGGGTTTGATCTGTCTATACGGGGGGGTCTGGTCTGTATATACAGGGGAGTCTGGTCTGTATATACGGGGGGTCTGGTCTGTATATACGGGGGGGATTAGTCTGTATATACGGGGGGGTCTGGTCTGTATATACGGGGGGGTCTGGTCTGTATATACGGGGGGGTCTGGTCTGTATATACGGGGGAGTCTGGTCTGTATATACGGGGGGGTCTGGTCTGTATATACAGGGGGTCTGGTCTCTGTATATACAGGGGGTCTGGTCTGTATATACAGGGGGGGTCTGGTCTGTATATACGGGGGGGTCTGGTCTGTATATACAGGGGAGTCTGGTCTGTATATACAGGGGGGAGTCTAGTCAGTATATACAGGGGGGTCTGGTCAGTATATACAGGGGGGGGTCTGGTCTGTATATACGGGGGGGTGTGGTCTGTATATACGGGGGGGTGTGGTCTGTATATACGGGGGGGTCTGGTCTGTATATACGGGGGGGTCTGGTCTGTATATACGGGGGGGTCTGGTCTGTATATACGGGGGGGTCTGGTCTGTATATACAGGGGGGGTCTGGTCTGTATATACGGGGGGGTCTGGTCTGTATATACAGGGGGGGGTCTGGTCTGTATATACGGGTGAGGAGGTCTGGCCTGTATATACGGGGGGTCTGGCCTATATATACGGGGGGAGTCTGGTCTTTATATAGGGGGGGGTCTGGTCAGTATATACAGGGGGGTCTGGTCTGTATATACAGGGGGGTCTGGTCTGTATATACAGGGGGGGGTCTCGTCTGTATATAAGGGTGGGGAGGTCTGGCCTGTATATACGGGGGGGGGTCTGGTCTGTATATACAGGGGGGTCTGGTCTGTATATACAGGGGGGGGTCTCGTCTGTATATAAGGGTGGGGAGGTCTGGCCTGTATATACGGGGGGGGGTCTGGTCTGTATATACGGGGGGTCTGGCCTATATATACGGGGGGGTCTGGTCTTTATATACGGGGGGGGTCTGGTCAGTATATACAGGGGGTCTGGTCAGTATATACGGGGGGTCTGGCCTGTATATATGGGGGTCTGGCCTATATATACGGGGGGGGTCTGGTCTTTATATAGGGGGGGGTCTGGTCAGTATATACAGGGGGGTCTGGTCTGTATATACAGGGGGGTCTGGTCTGTATATACAGGGGGGGGTCTCGTCTGTATATAAGGGTGGGGAGGTCTGGCCTGTATATACGGGGGGGGGTCTGGTCTGTATATACAGGGGGGTCTGGTCTGTATATACAGGGGAGGGTCTCGTCTGTATATAAGGGTGGGGAGGTCTGGCCTGTATATACGGGGGGGGGGTCTGGTCTGTATATACGGGGGGTCTGGCCTATATATACGGGGGGGTCTGGTCTTTATATACGGGGGGGTCTGGTCAGTATATACAGGGGGTCTGGTCAGTATATACGGGGGGTCTGGCCTGTATATATGGGGGTCTGGTCAGTATATACAGGGGGGGGGGTCTGGCCTGTATATATGGGGGGGTCTGGCCTGTATATATGGGGGGGTCTGATCTGTATATATGGGGGGGTCTGGCCTATATATAGGGGGGGTCTGGTCTGTATATACGGGGGGTCTGGCCTGTATATATGGCGGTCTGGCCTGTATATAGGGGTGTGTGGTCTGTATATACAGGGGGTCTGGTCTGTATATATGGGGGTGTGGTCTGTATATTGGGTGTGTGGTCTGCATATACAGGGGGGGTCTGGTCTGTATATACAGGGGGGATTAGTCTGTATATACGGGGGGGAGTCTGGTCTGTATATACGGGGGGGAGTCTGGTCTGTATATATGGTGGTGTGGTCTGTATATATGGGGGTGTGGTCTGTATATACAGGGGGTGTGGTCTGTATATACAGGGGGTGTGGTCTGTATATACAGGGGAGGGTCTGGTCTGTATATACAGGGGGGGTTAGTCTGTATATACAGGGGGAGTCTGGTCAGTATATAGGGGGGTCTGATCTGTATATACAGGGGGGTTCTGGTCTGTATATACGGGGGTGTAGTCTGTATATACAGGGGGGTCTGGTCTGTATATACGGGGGGTCTGGCCTGTATATAGGGGGGGTCTGGCCTGTATATACGGGGGGTCTGGCCTGTATATCTGGGGGTCTGGTCTGTAATATAGGGGGGTCTGGTCTGTAATATAGGGGGGGTCTGGTCTGTGTATACAGGGGGGATTAGTTGTATATTCGGGGGAGTCTGGTCTGTATATACAGGGGCGATTAGTTGTATATATGGGGAGGTCTGGTCTGTATATACAGGGGGGATTAGTCTGTATATACGGGGGAGTGTGGTCTGTATATACGGGGAGGTCTGGTCTGTATATACGGGGGGGTGGTCTGTATATACGGGAGTCTGGTCTGTATATACAGGGGGGTCGGGAATGGTCTGTATATACAGGGGGAGTCTGGTCTGTATATATGGGGGTCTGGTCTGTATATATGGGGGAGTGTGGTCTGTATATACAGGGGGTCTGGTCTGGGGTCTATATGCGGGGGAGTCTGGTCTGTATATGCGGGGGAGTCTGGTCTGTATATACAGGGGATCTGGTCTGTATATACGGGGGGGTCTGGTCTGTATATACAGGGGGGGGTCTGGTCTGTATATACGGGGGGTCTGGCCTGTATATACGGGTGAGGAGGTCTGGCCTGTATATACGGGGGGTCTGGCCTATATATACGGGGGGGGTCTGGTCTTTATATAGGGGGGGGGGTCTGGTCAGTATATACAGGGGGGTCTGGTCTGTATATACAGGGGGGTCTGGTCTGTATATACAGGGGGGGGTCTCGTCTGTATATAAGGGTGGGGAGGTCTGGCCTGTATATACGGGGGGGGTCTGGTCTGTATATACAGGGGGGTCTGGTCTGTATATACAGGGGGGGGTCTCGTCTGTATATAAGGGTGGGGAGGTCTGGCCTGTATATACGGGGGGGGGTCTGGTCTGTATATACGGGGGGTCTGGCCTATATATACGGGGGGGTCTGGTCTTTATATACGGGGGGGTCTGGTCTGTATATACAGGGGGGTCTGGTCTGTATATACAGGGGGGGGTCTCGTCTGTATATAAGGGTGGGGAGGTCTGGCCTGTATATACGGGGGGGGGTCTGGTCTGTATATACAGGGGGGTCTGGTCTGTATATACAGGGGAGGGTCTTGTCTGTATATAAGGGTGGGGAGGTCTGGCCTGTATATACGGGGGGGGGTCTGGTCTGTATATACGGGGGGTCTGGCCTATATATACGGGGGGGTCTGGTCTTTATATACGGGGGGGTCTGGTCAGTATATACAGGGGGTCTGGTCAGTATATACGGGGGGTCTGGCCTGTATATATGGGGGTCTGGTCAGTATATACAGGGGGGGGGGTCTGGCCTGTATATATGGGGGGGTCTGGCCTGTATATACGGGGGGGTCTGATCTGTATATATGGGGGGGTCTGGCCTATATATAGGGGGGGTCTGGTCTGTATATACGGGGGGTCTGGCCTGTATATATGGCGGTCTGGCCTGTATATAGGGGTGTGTGGTCTGTATATACAGGGGGTCTGGTCTGTATATATGGGGGTGTGGTCTGTATATATGGGTGTGTGGTCTGCATATACAGGGGGGGTCTGGTCTGTATATACAGGGGGGATTAGTCTGTATATACGGGGGGGAGTCTGGTCTGTATATACGGGGGGGAGTCTGGTCTGTATATATGGTGGTGTGGTCTGTATATATGGGGGTGTGGTCTGTATATACAGGGGGTGTGGTCTGTATATACAGGGGGTGTGGTCTGTATATACAGGGGAGGGTCTGGTCTGTATATACAGGGGGGGTTAGTCTGTATATACAGGGGGAGTCTGGTCAGTATATAGGGGGGTCTGATCTGTATATACAGGGGGGTTCTGGTCTGTATATACGGGGGTGTAGTCTGTATATACAGGGGGGTCTGGTCTGTATATACGGGGGGTCTGGCCTGTATATAGGGGGGGTCTGGCCTGTATATACGGGGGGTCTGGCCTGTATATATGGGGGTCTGGTCTGTAATATAGGGGGGTCTGGTCTGTAATATAGGGGGGGTCTGGTCTGTGTATACAGGGGGGATTAGTTGTATATTCGGGGGAGTCTGGTCTGTATATACAGGGGCGATTAGTTGTATATATGGGGAGGTCTGGTCTGTATATACAGGGGGGATTAGTCTGTATATACGGGGGAGTGTGGTCTGTATATACGGGGAGGTCTGGTCTGTATATACGGGGGGGTGGTCTGTATATACGGGAGTCTGGTCTGTATATACAGGGGGGTCGGGAATGGTCTGTATATACAGGGGGAGTCTGGTCTGTATATATGGGGGTCTGGTCTGTATATATGGGGGGGTGTGGTCTGTATATACAGGGGGTCTGGTCTGGGGTCTATATGCGGGGGAGTCTGGTCTGTATATGCGGGGGAGTCTGGTCTGTATATACAGGGGATCTGGTCTGTATATACGGGGGGGTCTGGTCTGTATATACAGGGGGGGGTCTGGTCTGTATATACGGGGGGTCTGGCCTGTATATACGGGTGAGGAGGTCTGGCCTGTATATACGGGGGGTCTGGCCTATATATACGGGGGGGGTCTGGTCTTTATATAGGGGGGGGGGTCTGGTCAGTATATACAGGGGGGTCTGGTCTGTATATACAGGGGGGTCTGGTCTGTATATACAGGGGGGGGTCTCGTCTGTATATAAGGGTGGGGAGGTCTGGCCTGTATATACGGGGGGGGTCTGGTCTGTATATACAGGGGGGTCTGGTCTGTATATACAGGGGGGGGTCTCGTCTGTATATAAGGGTGGGGAGGTCTGGCCTGTATATACGGGGGGGGGTCTGGTCTGTATATACGGGGGGTCTGGCCTATATATACGGGGGGGTCTGGTCTTTATATACGGGGGGGTCTGGTCTGTATATACAGGGGGGTCTGGTCTGTATATACAGGGGGGGGTCTCGTCTGTATATAAGGGTGGGGAGGTCTGGCCTGTATATACGGGGGGGGGTCTGGTCTGTATATACAGGGGGGTCTGGTCTGTATATACAGGGGAGGGTCTTGTCTGTATATAAGGGTGGGGAGGTCTGGCCTGTATATACGGGGGGGGGTCTGGTCTGTATATACGGGGGGTCTGGCCTATATATACGGGGGGGTCTGGTCTTTATATACGGGGGGGTCTGGTCAGTATATACAGGGGGTCTGGTCAGTATATACGGGGGGTCTGGCCTGTATATATGGGGGTCTGGTCAGTATATACAGGGGGGGGGGTCTGGCCTGTATATATGGGGGGGTCTGGCCTGTATATACGGGGGGGTCTGATCTGTATATATGGGGGGGTCTGGCCTATATATAGGGGGGGTCTGGTCTGTATATACGGGGGGTCTGGCCTGTATATATGGCGGTCTGGCCTGTATATAGGGGTGTGTGGTCTGTATATACAGGGGGTCTGGTCTGTATATATGGGGGTGTGGTCTGTATATATGGGTGTGTGGTCTGCATATACAGGGGGGGTCTGGTCTGTATATACAGGGGGGATTAGTCTGTATATACGGGGGGGAGTCTGGTCTGTATATACGGGGGGGAGTCTGGTCTGTATATATGGTGGTGTGGTCTGTATATATGGGGGTGTGGTCTGTATATACAGGGGGTGTGGTCTGTATATACAGGGGGTGTGGTCTGTATATACAGGGGAGGGTCTGGTCTGTATATACAGGGGGGGTTAGTCTGTATATACAGGGGGAGTCTGGTCAGTATATAGGGGGGTCTGATCTGTATATACAGGGGGGTTCTGGTCTGTATATACGGGGGTGTAGTCTGTATATACAGGGGGGTCTGGTCTGTATATACGGGGGGTCTGGCCTGTATATAGGGGGGGTCTGGCCTGTATATACGGGGGGTCTGGCCTGTATATATGGGGGTCTGGTCTGTAATATAGGGGGGTCTGGTCTGTAATATAGGGGGGGTCTGGTCTGTGTATACAGGGGGGATTAGTTGTATATTCGGGGGAGTCTGGTCTGTATATACAGGGGCGATTAGTTGTATATATGGGGAGGTCTGGTCTGTATATACAGGGGGGATTAGTCTGTATATACGGGGGAGTGTGGTCTGTATATACGGGGAGGTCTGGTCTGTATATACGGGGGGGTGGTCTGTATATACGGGAGTCTGGTCTGTATATACAGGGGGGTCGGGAATGGTCTGTATATACAGGGGGAGTCTGGTCTGTATATATGGGGGTCTGGTCTGTATATATGGGGGGGTGTGGTCTGTATATACAGGGGGTCTGGTCTGGGGTCTATATGCGGGGGAGTCTGGTCTGTATATGCGGGGGAGTCTGGTCTGTAT
This sequence comes from Phyllobates terribilis, assembly GCF_046119375.1. Lineage (NCBI taxonomy): Eukaryota > Metazoa > Chordata > Amphibia > Anura > Dendrobatidae > Phyllobates > Phyllobates terribilis. The sequence goes on along the minus strand of NW_027362767.1, from coordinate 155,629,497 downwards.
ATACAGGGGATCTGGTCTGTATATACGGGGGGGTATGGTCTGGGGTCTGTATATACGTGGGGGTCTGGTCTGTATATACAGGGGGTCTGGTCTGTATATATGGGGGAGTCTAGTCTGTATATACGGGAGGCTCTGGTCTGTATATACAGGGGGGCTCTGGTCTGTATATACGGGGGGGTCTGGTCTGTATATAGGGGGTATGGTCTGTATATACGGGGGGTCTGGTCTTTATATACAGGGGGGTCTGGTCTGTATATACGGGGGGTCTGGTCTGTATATACAGGGGGGTCTGGTCTGTATATAGGGGGGTATGGTCTTTATATACAGGGGGGTCTGGTCTGTATATATGGGGAGGTCTGGTCTGTATATACAGGGGGGTCTGGTCTGTATATATGGGGAGGTCTGGTCTGTATATACAGGGGGGTCTGGTCTGTAGATACGGGGGGGTATGGTCTGTATATACAGGGGGTCTGGACTGTATATACGGGGGTTATGGTCTGTATATACGGGGGGGGTCTGGTCTGGGGTCTGTATATACGGGGGGGTCTGGTCTGTATATACGGGGGGGTCTGGTCTGTATATACGGGGAGTCTGGTCTGTATATATATGGGGGCTCTGGTCTGTATATGGGGGGTATGGTCTGTATATACGGGGGGTCTGGTCTTTATATACGGGGAGTCTGGTCTGTATATATATGGGGGGTCTGGTCTGTATATAGGGGGGTATGGTCTGTATATACGGGGGGTCTGGTCTTTATATACAGGGGGGTATGGTCTGTATATGCGGGGGGTCTGGTCTGTATATACAGGGGGGTCTGGTCTGTATATACGGGGGGTCTGGTCTGTATATATGGGGGGGTCTGGTCAGTATATACAGGGGGTCTGGTCAGTATATACGGGGGGTCTGGTCTTTATATACGGGGAGTCTGGTCTGTATATATATGGGGGGGTCTGGTCTGTATATACAGGGGGGGTATGGTCTGTATATACGGGGGGGTCTGGTCTTTATATACAGGGGGGTCTGGTCTGTATATACAGGAGGGTCTGGTCTGTATATACGAGGGGTCTGGTCTGTATATATGAGGAGGTCTGGCCTGTATATACGGGGGGGTCTGTTCTGTATATACAGGGGGTCTAGTCTGTATATACGGGGGGGGGGGGTCTGGTCTGTATATACAGGGGGGGTCTGATCTGTATATATGGGGGGGTCTGGCCTGTATATACTGGGGGGGTCTGGTCAGTATATACGGGGGGATTAGTCTGTATATACGGGGGGGTCTGGTCTGTATATACAGGGGGGATTAGTTGTATATACGGGGGAGTCTGGTCTGTATATACAGGGGGGATTAGTTGTATATACGGGGGAGTCTGGTCTGCATATACGGGGAGGTCTGGTCTGTATATACAGGGGGGATTAGTCTGTATATACGGGGGATGGTCTGTATATACGGGAGTCTGGTCTGTATATACAGGGGGGTCGGGTATGGTCTGTATATACAGGGGGGGGTCTGGTCTGTATATACGGGGGGTATGGTCTGTATATACAGGGGGTCTGGTCTGGGGTCTATATACGGGGGAGTCTGGTCTGTATATGCGGGGAGTCTGGTCTGTATATACAGGGGATCTGGTCTGTATATACGGGGGGTATGGTCTGTATATACAGGGGGTCTGGTCTGGGGTCTGTATATACGGGTGGGTCTGGTCTGTATATACAGGGGGGGCTCTGGTCTGTATATACAGGGGGTCTGGTCTGGGGTCTGTATATACGGGGGAATCTGGTCTGTATATAAGGAGGGGCTCTGGTCTGTATATACAGGGGGGTCTGGTCTGTATATAGGGGGGTCTGGTCTGTATATACGGAGGGGTATGGTCTGTATATACAGGGGGTCTGGTCTGGGGTCTGTATATACGGGGGAATCTGGTCTGTATATAAGGGGGGGCTCTGGTCTGTATATACAGGGGGGTCTGGTCTGTATATACGGGGGGTCTGGTCTGTATATACGGGGGGTCTGGTCTTTATATACAGGGGGGTCTGGTCTGTATATAGGGGTATCGTCTGTATATACGGGGGGTCTGATCTGTATATACAGGGGGGTCTGGTCTGTATATATGGGGAGGTCTGGTGTGTATATACGGGGGGGTCTGGTGTGTATATACGGGGGGGTCTGGTCTGTATATACGGGGGGTCTGGTCTGTATATACGGGGGGTCTGGTCTGTATATACGGGGGGGTCTGGTCTGTATATACAGGGGGGTCTGGTCTGTATATACGGGGGGGTCTGGTCTGTATATACGGAGGGGTATGGTCTGTATATACAGGGGGTCTAGTCTGGGGTCTGTATATACAGGGGAATCTGGTCTGTATATAAGGGGGGGCTCTGGTCTGTATATACAGGGGGGTCTGGTCTGTATATAGGGGGGTCTGGTCTGTATATACGGGGGGTCTGGTCTTTATATACAGGGGGGTCTGGTCTGTATATAGGGGGTATCGTCTGTATATACGGGGGGTCTGGTCTGTATATACAGGGGGTCTGGTCTGTATATATGGGGAGGTCTGGTCTGTATATACGGGGGGGAGTCTAGTCAGTATATACAGGGGGGTCTGGTCAGTATATACAGGGGGGGTCTGGTCTGTATATACGGGGGGTCTGGCCTGTATATACGGGTGGGGAGGTCTGGCCTGTATATACGGGGGGTCTGGCCTATATATACGGGGGTGTGTGTGGTCAGTATATACAGGGGGGTCTGGTCTCGGGTCTGTATATACGGGGGGGTCTGGTCTGTATATACAGGGGGGGGTGGTCTGGCCTGTATATACGGGGGGGTCTGGTCTGTATATACGGGGGGTCTGGCCTATATATAGGGGGGGTCTGGTCTTTATATACGGGGGGTCTGGTCAGTATATACAGGGGGTCTGGTCAGTATATACGGGGGGTCTGGCCTGTATATATGGTGGTCTGGTCAGTATATACAGGGGGGGGTCTGGTCTGTATATACGGGGGATCTGGCCTGTATATATGGGGGGGTCTGGCCTGTATATACGGAGGAGTCTGGTCTGTATATACGGGGGGGGTCTGATCTGTATATATGGGGGGGTCTGGCCTGTATATAGGGGGGGTCTGGTCTGTATATACGGGGGGTCTGGCCTTTATATATGGGGGTCTGGCCTGTATATAGGGGTGTGTGGTCTGTATATACAGGGGGTCTGGTCTGTATATATGGGGGTGTGGTCTGTATATATGGGTGTGTGGTCTGCATATACAGGGGGGGTCTGGTCTGTATATACAGGGGGGATTAGTCTGTATATACGGGGGGGAGTCTGGTCTGTATATATGGGGGTGTGGTCTGTATATATGGGGGTGTGGTCTGTATATATGGGGGTGTGGTCTGTATATATGGGGGTGTGGTCTGTATATACAGGGGGGTGGTCTGTATATACAGGGGGGGTGTGGTCTGTATATACAGGGGAGGGTCTGGTCTGTATATACAGGGGGGATTAGTCTGTATATACGGGGGGCGTCTGGTCAGTATATAGGGGGGTCTGATCTGTATATACAGGGGGGGTCTGGTCTGTATATACGGGGGTGTAGTCTGTATATACAGGGGGGTCTGGCCTGTATATAGGGGGGGTCTGGCCTGTATATACGGGGATCTGGTCTGTATATACGGGGGGTCTGGCCTGTATATATGGGGGTCTGGTCTGTATATACGGGGGGTCTGGCCTGTATATACAGGGGAGTCTGGTCTGTATATACAGGGGGGTGTGGTCAGTATATACAGGGGGGGGTGTGGTCTGTATATACAGGGGGTCTGGTCTGTATATACGGGGGGGGTCTGGTCTGTATATACAGAGGGGTCTGGTCTGTATATACGGGGGGGTCTGGTCTGTATATACGGGGGGGTCTGGTCTGTATATACAGGGGTGTGTGGTCTGTATATACAGGGGGTCTGGTCTGTGTATACGGGGGGTCTGGTCTGTGTATACGGGGGGGTCTGGTCTGTTTATACGGGGGGTCTGGTCTGTATATACAGAGGGGTCTGGTCTGTATATACGGGGGGGTCTGGTCTGTATATACGGTGGGGTCTGGTCTGTATATACGGGGGGTCTGGTCTGTATATACAGGGGGGGTCTGGTCTGTATATACGGGGGGTCTGGTCTGTATATACGGGGGATCTGGTCTGTATATACAGGGGGTGTGTGGTCTGTATATACGGGGGGGGTCTGGTCTGTATATACGGGGGATCTGGTCTGTATATACAGGGGGTGTGTGGTCTGTATATACAGGGGGGGTCTGGTCTGTATATACGGGGGGGTCTGGTCTGTATATACGGGGGGTCTGGTCTGTATATACAGGGGGGGGTCTGGTCTGTATATACGGGGGTCTGGTCTGTATATACAGGGGGGGTCTGGTCTGTATATACGGGGGGGTCTGGTCTGTATATACAGGGGGGGTCTGGTCTGTATATACGGGGGGGTCTGGTCTGTATATACGGGGGGGTCTGGTCTGTATATACAGGGGGGGTCTGGTCTGTATATACAGGGGGGGTCTGGTCTGTATATACAGGGGGGGTCTGGTCTGTATATACGGGGGGGTCTGGTCTGTATATACGGGGGGTCTGGTCTGTATATACAGGGGGGGTCTGGTCTGTATATACGGGGGGGTCTGGTCTGTATATACGGGGGGGTCTGGTCTGTATATACAGGGGGGGTCTGGTCTGTATATACGGGGGGGTCTGGTCTGTATATACAGGGGGGGTCTGGTCTGTATATACGGGGGGGTCTGGTCTGTATATACAGGGGGGTCTAGTCTGTATATACAGGGGGGGTCTGGTCTGTATATACAGGCAGGTCTAGTCTGTATATACGGGGGGTCTGGTCTGTATATACGGGGGGGTCTGGTCTGTATATACAGGGGGGTCTGGTCTGTATATACAGGGGGGTCTGGTCTGTATATACAGGGGGGGTCTGGTCTGTATATACAGGGGGGGTCTGGTCTGTATATACAGGGGGGGTCTGGTCTGTATATACGGGGGGTCTGGTCTGTATATACAGGGGGGTCTGGTCTGTATATACAGGGGGGGTCTGGTCTGTATATACGGGGGGTCTGGTCTGTATATACAGGGGGGGTCTGGTCTGTATATACAGGGGGGGTCTGGTCTGTATATAGGGGGGGTCTGGTCTGTATATACGGGGGGGTCTGGTCTGTATATACAGGGGGGGTCTGGTCTGTATATACAGGGGGTCTGGTCTGTATATACAGGGGGGGTTCGGTCTGTATATAGGGGGGTCTGGTCTGAATATACGGGGGGGGTCTGGTCTGTATATACGGGGGGTGTGGTCTGTATATACAGGGGGGTGTGGTCTGTATATACGGGGGGGTCTGGTCTGAATATACAGGGGGGTCTGGTCTGTATATACGGGGGGGTCTGGTCTGAATATACAGGGGGGTCTGGTCTGTATATAGGGGGTATCGTCTGTATATACGGGGGTCTGATCTGTATATACAGGGGGGTCTGGTCTGTATATATGGGGAGGTCTGGTCTGTATATACGGGGGGGTCTGGTGTGTATATACGGGGGGGTCTGGTCTGTATATACGGGGGGTCTGGTGTGTATATACGGGGGGGTCTGGTCTGTATATACGGGGGGTCTGGTCTGTATATACGGGGGGTCTGGTCTGTATATACAGGGGGGTCTGGTCTGTATATACGGAGGGGTATGGTCTGTATATACAGGGGGTCTAGTCTGGGGTCTGTATATACAGGGGAATCTGGTCTGTATATAAGGGGGGGCTCTGGTCTGTATATACAGGGGGGTCTGGTCTGTATATAGGGGGGTCTGGTCTGTATATACGGGGGGTCTGGTCTTTATATACAGGGGGTCTGGTCTGTATATAGGGGGTATCGTCTGTATATACGGGGGGTCTGGTCTGTATATACAGGGGGGTCTGGTCTGTATATACGGGGGGGTCTAGTCTGTATATACGGGGGGGTCTGGTCTGTATATACGGGGGGGTCTGGTCTGTATATACAGGGGGGGGTTTGATCTGTCTATACGGGGGGGTCTGGTCTGTATATACAGGGGAGTCTGGTCTGTATATACGGGGGGTCTGGTCTGTATATACGGGGGGGATTAGTCTGTATATACGGGGGGGTCTGGTCTGTATATACGGGGGGGTCTGGTCTGTATATACGGGGGGGTCTGGTCTGTATATACGGGGGAGTCTGGTCTGTATATACGGGGGGTCTGGTCTGTATATACAGGGGGTCTGGTCTGTATATACAGGGGGGGTCTGGTCTGTATATACGGGGGGGGTCTGGTCTGTATATACAGGGGAGTCTGGTCTGTATATACAGGGGGGAGTCTAGTCAGTATATACAGGGGGGTCTGGTCAGTATATACAGGGGGGGGTCTGGTCTGTATATACGGGGGGGTCTGGTCTGAATATACAGGGGGGGGTCTGGTCTGTATATACGGGGGGGTGTGGTCTGTATATACGGGGGGGTCTGGTCTGTATATACGGGGGGGGTCTGGTCTGTATATACGGGGGGGTCTGGTCTGTATATACGGGGAGGTCTGGTTCTGTATATACAGGGGGGGTCTGGTCGTCTGTATATACAGGGGGGGTCTGGTCTGTATATACGGGGGGGTCTGGTCTGTATATACAGGGGGGGTCTGGTCTGTATATACGGGGGGTCTGGCCTATATATACGGGGGGGGTCTGGTCTTTATATAGGGGGGGTCTGGTCAGTATATACAGGGGGGTCTGGTCTGTATATACAGGGGGGTCTGGTCTGTATATACAGGGGGGGGTCTGGTCTGTATATACGGGGGGTCTGGCCTGTATATACGGGTGAGGAGGTCTGGCCTGTATATACGGGGGGTCTGGCCTATATATACGGGGGGGGTCTGGTCTTTATATAGGGGGGGGTCTGGTCAGTATATACAGGGGGTCTGGTCTGTATATACAGGGGGTCTGGTCTGTATATACAGGGGGGGGTCTCGTCTGTATATAAGGGTGGGGAGGTCTGGCCTGTATATACGGGGGGGGGTCTGGTCTGTATATACAGGGGGGTCTGGTCTGTATATACAGGGGGGGGGTCTCGTCTGTATATAAGGGTGGGGAGGTCTGGCCTGTATATACGGGGGGGGGTCTGGTCTGTATATACGGGGGGTCTGGCCTATATATACGGGGGGGTCTGGTCTTTATATACGGGGGGGTCTGGTCAGTATATACAGGGGGTCTGGTCAGTATATACGGGGGGTCTGGCCTGTATATATGGGGGTCTGGCCTATATATATGGGGGGGTCTGGTCTTTATATAGGGGGGGGGTCTGGTCAGTATATACAGGGGGGTCTGGTCTGTATATACAGGGGGGTCTGGTCTGTATATACAGGGGGGGGGTCTCGTCTGTATATAAGGGTGGGGAGGTCTGGCCTGTATATACGGGGGGGGGTCTGGTCTGTATATACAGGGGGGTCTGGTCTGTATATACAGGGGAGGGTCTCGTCTGTATATAAGGGTGGGGAGGTCTGGCCTGTATATACGGGGGGGGGTCTGGTCTGTATATACGGGGGGTCTGGCCTATATATACGGGGGGGTCTGGTCAGTATATACAGGGGGTCTGGTCAGTATATACGGGGGGTCTGGCCTGTATATATGGGGGTCTGGTCAGTATATACAGGGGGGGGGGTCTGGCCTGTATATATGGGGGGGTCTGGCCTGTATATATAGGGGGGATTAGTCTGTATATACGGGGGGGAGTCTGGTCTGTATATATGGGGGTGTGGTCTGTATATATGGGGGTGTGGTCTGTATATATGGGGGTGTGGTCTGTATATACAGGGGGGTGGTCTGTATATACAGGGGGGGTGTGGTCTGTATATACAGGGGAGGGTCTGGTCTGTATATACAGGGGGGATTAGTCTGTATATACGGGGGGCGTCTGGTCAGTATATAGGGGGTCTGATCTGTATATACAGGGGGGGTCTGGTCTGTATATACGGGGGTGTAGTCTGTATATACAGGGGGGTCTGGTCTGTATATACGGGGGTCTGGCCTGTATATAGGGGGGGTCTGGCCTGTATATACGGGGATCTGGTCTGTATATACGGGGGGTCTGGCTGTATGTGTATATATGGGGGTCTGGTCTGTATATACGGGGGTCTGGCCTGTATATACAGGGGAGTCTGGTCTGTATATACAGGGGGGTGTGGTCAGTATATACAGGGGGGTGTGTGGTCTGTATATACAGGGGGTCTGGTCTGTATATACGGGGGGGGTCTGGTCTGTATATACGGGGGGGTCTGGTCTGTATATACGGGGGGGTCTGGTCTGTATATACGGGGGGGTCTGGTCTGTATATACAGGGGGGTGTGGTCTGTATATACAGGGGGTCTGGTCTGTGTATACGGGGGGGTCTGGTCTGTATATACGGGGGGGGTCTGGTCTGTATATACGGGGGGGTCTGGTCTGTATATACAGGGGGGTCTGGTCTGTATATACGGGGGGGTCTGGTCTGTATATACGGGGGGGTCTGGTCTGTATATACGGGGGAGTCTGGTCTGTATATACGGGGGGGTCTGGTCTGTATATACAGGGGGTCTGGTCTGTATATACAGGGGGGGTCTGGTCTGTATATACGGGGGGGTCTGGTCTGTATATACAGGGAGTCTGGTCTGTATATACAGGGGGGAGTCTAGTCAGTATATACAGGGGGGTCTGGTCAGTATATACAGGGGGGGGTCTGGTCTGTATATACGGGGGGGTCTGGTCTGTATATACAGGGGGGGTCTGGTCTGTATATACGGGGGGTCTGGCCTGTATATACGGGTGGGGAGGTCTGGCCTGTATATACGGGGGTCTGGCCTATATATACGGGGGGGGTCTGGTCTTTATATACGGGGGGGGGTCTGGTCAGTATATACAGGGGGGTCTGGTCTGTATATACAGGGGGGGGTCTCGTCTGTATATAAGGGTGGGGAGGTCTGGCCTGTATATACGGGGGGGGGTCTGGTCTGTATATACGGGGGGTCTGGCCTATATATACGGGGGGGTCTGGTCTTTATATACGGGGGGGTCTGGTCAGTATATACAGGGGGTCTGGTCAGTATATACGGGGGGTCTGGCCTGTATATATGGGGGTCTGGTCAGTATATACAGGGGGGGGGGTCTGGCCTGTATATATGGGGGGGTCTGGCCTGTATATATGGGGGGGTCTGGCCTGTATTTACGGGGGGGTCTGATCTGTATATATGGGGGGGTCTGGCCTATATATAGGGGGGGTCTGGTCTGTATATATGGCGGTCTGGCCTGTATATAGGGGTGTGTGGTCTGTATATACAGGGGGTCTGGTCTGTATATATGGGGGTGTGGTCTGTATATATGGGTGTGTGGTCTGCATATACAGGGGGGGTCTAGTCTGTATATACAGGGGGGATTAGTCTGTATATACGGGGGGGAGTCTGGTCTGTATATACGGGGAGGAGTCTGGTCTGTATATATGGTGGTGTGGTCTGTATATATGGGGGTGTGGTCTGTATATATGGGGGTGTGGTCTGTATATATGAGGGTGTGGTCTGTATATACAGGGGGTGTGGTCTGTATATACAGGGGAGGGTCTGGTCTGTATATACAGGGGGGGTTAGTCTGTATATACAGGGGGAGTCTGGTCAGTATATAGGGGGGTCTGATCTGTATATACAGGGGGGTTCTGGTCTGTATATACGGGGGTGTAGTCTGTATATACAGGGGGGTCTGGTCTGTATATACGGGGGGTCTGGCCTGTATATAGGGGGGGTCTGGCCTGTATATACGGGGATCTGGTCTGTATATACGGGGGGTCTGGCCTGTATATATGGGGGTCTGGCCTGTATATATGGGGGTCTGGTCTGTAATATAGGGGGGGTCTGGTCTGTGTATACAGGGGGGATTAGTTGTATATTCGGGGGAGTCTGGTCTGTATATACAGGGGCGATTAGTTGTATATATGGGGAGGTCTGGTCTGTATATACAGGGGGGATTAGTCTGTATATACGGGGGAGTGTGGTCTGTATATACGGGGAGGTCTGGTCTGTATATACGGGGGGGTGGTCTGTATATACGGGAGTCTGGTCTGTATATACAGGGGGGTCGGGAATGGTCTGTATATACAGGGGGAGTCTGGTCTGTATATATGGGGGTCTGGTCTGTATATATGGGGGGGTGTGGTCTGTATATACAGGGGGTCTGGTCTGGGGTCTATATGCGGGGGAGTCTGGTCTGTATATGCGGGGGAGTCTGGTCTGTATATACAGGGGATCTGGTCTGTATATACGGGGGGGTATGGTCTGCGGTCTGTATATACGTGGGGGTCTGGTCTGTATATACAGGGGGTCTGGTCTGTATATATGGGGGAGTCTAGTCTGTATATACGGGAGGCTCTGGTCTGTATATACAGGGGGGCTCTGGTCTGTATATACGGGGGGGTCTGGTCTGTATATAGGGGGTATGGTCTGTATATACGGGGGGTCTGGTCTTTATATACAGGGGGGTCTGGTCTGTATATACGGGGGGTCTGGTCTGTATATACGGGGGGTATCGTCTGTATATACGGGGGGTCTGGTCTTTATATACAGGGGGGTCTGGTCTTTATATACAGGGGGGTCTGGTCTGTATATACGGGGGGTCTGGTCTGTATATATGGGGAGGTCTGGTCTGTATATACAGGGGGGTCTGGTCTGTATATATGGGGAGGTCTGGTCTGTATATATGGGGAGGTCTGGTCTGTATATACAGGGGGGTCTGGTCTGTAGATACGGGGGGGTATGGTCTGTATATACAGGGGGTCTGGACTGTATATACGGGGGGGGTATGGTCTGTATATACGGGGGGGTCTGGTCTGGGGTCTGTATATACGGGGGGGTCTGGTCTGTATATACGGGGGGGTCTGGTCTGTATATACAGGGGGTCTGGTCTGTATATATATGGGGGCTCTGGTCTGTATATACAGGGGAGTCTGGTCTGTATATGGGGGGTATGGTCTGTATATACAGGGGAGTCTGGTCTGTATATGGGGGGTATGGTCTGTATATACAGGGGGTCTGGTCTGGGGTCTGTATATACGGGGGAATCTGGTCTGTATATAAGGGGGCGCTCTGGTCTGTATATACGGGGAGTCTGGTCTGTATATATGGGGGGGGTCTGGCCTGTATATATGGGGGGGGTCTGGTCAGTATATACAGGGGGTCTGGTCAGTATATACGGGGGGTCTGGCCTGTATATACGGGGGGGTCTAGTCTGTATATACGGGGGGGTCTCCCGTATATACAGACCAGACCCCCCCGTATCTACAGACCAGACCCCTCCGTATATACAGACCAGACCCCCCCGTATATACAGACCAGACCCCCCCTGTATATACAGACCAGACCCCCCGTATATACAGACCAGACACCCCGTATATACAGACCAGACCCCCCCGTATATACAGACCAGACCCCCCCGTATATACAGACCAGACTCCCCCGTATATACAGACCAGACTCCCCCGTATATACAGGCCAGACCCCCCGTATATACAGACCAGACCCCCCCGTATATACAGACCAGACCCCCTGTATATACAGACCAGACCCCCCCGTATATACAGACCAGACCCCCCCGTATATACAGACCAGACCCCCCTGTATATACAGACCAGACCCCCCCTGTATATACAGACCAGACCCCCCCGTATATACAGACCAGACCCCCCGTATATACAGACCAGACCCCCCCGTATATACAGACCAGACCCCTCTGTATATACAGACCAGACCCCCCGTATATACAGACCAGACCCCCCCGTATATACAGACCAGAACCCTCTGTATATACAGACCAGACCCCCGTATATACAGACCACACACCCCTGTATATACAGACCAGACCCCCCCGTATATACAGACCAGACCCCCCTGTATATACAGACCAGACCCCCCTGTATATACAGACCAGACCCCCCGTATATACAGACCAGACCCCCCCGTATATACAGACCAGACCTCCCCATATATACAGACCAGACCCCCCTGTATCTGTATATATGTGGGGGTCTGGCCTATATATAGGGGGGGTCTGGTCTGTATATACGGGGGGTCTGGCCTGTATATATGGCGGTCTGGCCTGTATATAGGGGTGTGTGGTCTGTATATACAGGGGGTCTGGTCTGTATATATGGGGGTGTGGTCTGTATATATGGGTGTGTGGTCTGCATATACAGGGGGGGTCTGGTCTGTATATACAGGGGGGATTAGTCTGTATATACGGGGGGGAGTCTGGTCTGTATATACGGGGGGGAGTCTGGTCTGTATATATGGTGGTGTGGTCTGTATATATGGGGGTGTGGTCTGTATATACAGGGGGTGTGGTCTGTATATACAGGGGGTGTGGTCTGTATATACAGGGGAGGGTCTGGTCTGTATATACAGGGGGGGTTAGTCTGTATATACAGGGGGAGTCTGGTCAGTATATAGGGGGGTCTGATCTGTATATACAGGGGGGTTCTGGTCTGTATATACGGGGGTGTAGTCTGTATATACAGGGGGGTCTGGTCTGTATATACGGGGGGTCTGGCCTGTATATAGGGGGGGTCTGGCCTGTATATACGGGGGGTCTGGCCTGTATATATGGGGGTCTGGCCTGTATATATGGGGGTCTGGTCTGTAATATAGGGGGGGTCTGGTCTGTGTATACAGGGGGGATTAGTTGTATATTCGGGGGAGTCTGGTCTGTATATACAGGGGCGATTAGTTGTATATATGGGGAGGTCTGGTCTGTATATACAGGGGGGATTAGTCTGTATATACGGGGGAGTGTGGTCTGTATATACGGGGAGGTCTGGTCTGTATATACGGGGGGGTGGTCTGTATATACGGGAGTCTGGTCTGTATATACAGGGGGGTCGGGAATGGTCTGTATATACAGGGGGAGTCTGGTCTGTATATATGGGGGTCTGGTCTGTATATATGGGGGGTGTGGTCTGTATATACAGGGGGTCTGGTCTGGGGTCTATATGCGGGGGAGTCTGGTCTGTATATGCGGGGGAGTCTGGTCTGTATATACAGGGGATCTGGTCTGTATATACGGGGGGGTATGGTCTGCGGTCTGTATATACGTGGGGGTCTGGTCTGTATATACAGGGGGTCTGGTCTGTATATATGGGGGAGTCTAGTCTGTATATACGGGAGGCTCTGGTCTGTATATACAGGGGGGCTCTGGTCTGTATATACGGGGGGGTCTGGTCTGTATATAGGGGGTATGGTCTGTATATACGGGGGGTCTGGTCTTTATATACAGGGGGGTCTGGTCTGTATATACGGGGGGTCTGGTCTGTATATACAGGGGGGTCTGGTCTGTATATAGGGGGGTATGGTCTTTATATACAGGGGGGTCTGGTCTGTATATATGGGGAGGTCTGGTCTGTATATACAGGGGGGTCTGGTCTGTATATATGGGGAGGTCTGGTCTGTATATACAGGGGGGTCTGGTCTGTAGATACGGGGGGGGTATGGTCTGTATATACAGGGGGTCTGGACTGTATATACGGGGGTTATGGTCTGTATATACGGGGGGGGTCTGGTCTGGGGTCTGTATATACGGGGGGGTCTGGTCTGTATATACGGGGGGGTCTGGTCTGTATATACAGGGGGTCTGGTCTGTATATACGGGGAGTCTGGTCTGTATATATATGGGGGCTCTGGTCTGTATATGGGGGGTATGGTCTGTATATACGGGGGGTCTGGTCTTTATATACGGGGAGTCTGGTCTGTATATATATGGGGGGTCTGGTCTGTATATAGGGGGGTATGGTCTGTATATACGGGGGGTCTGGTCTTTATATACAGGGGGGTATGGTCTGTATATGCGGGGGGTCTGGTCTGTATATACAGGGGGGTCTGGTCTGTATATACGGGGGGTCTGGTCTGTATATATGGGGGGGTCTGGTCAGTATATACAGGGGGTCTGGTCAGTATATACGGGGGGTCTGGCCTGTATATACAGGGGGGTCTGGTCTTTATATACGGGGAGTCTGGTCTGTATATATATGGGGGGTCTGGTCTGTATATACAGGGGGGGTATGGTCTGTATATACGGGGGGGTCTGGTCTTTATATACAGGGGGGTCTGGTCTGTATATACAGGAGGGTCTGGTCTGTATATACGAGGGGTCTGGTCTGTATATATGAGGAGGTCTGGCCTGTATATACGGGGGGGTCTGTTCTGTATATACAGGGGGTCTAGTCTGTATATACGGGGGGGGGGGTCTGGTCTGTATATACAGGGGGGGTCTGATCTGTATATATGGGGGGGTCTGGCCTGTATATACTGGGGGGGTCTGGTCAGTATATACGGGGGGATTAGTCTGTATATACGGGGGGGTCTGGTCTGTATATACAGGGGGGATTAGTTGTATATACGGGGGAGTCTGGTCTGTATATACAGGGGGGATTAGTTGTATATACGGGGGAGTCTGGTCTGCATATACGGGGAGGTCTGGTCTGTATATACAGGGGGGATTAGTCTGTATATACGGGGGGATGGTCTGTATATACGGGAGTCTGGTCTGTATATACAGGGGGGTCGGGTATGGTCTGTATATACAGGGGGGGGTCTGGTCTGTATATACGGGGGGTATGGTCTGTATATACAGGGGGTCTGGTCTGGGGTCTATATACGGGGGAGTCTGGTCTGTATATGCGGGGAGTCTGGTCTGTATATACAGGGGATCTGGTCTGTATATACGGGGGGTATGGTCTGTATATACAGGGGGTCTGGTCTGGGGTCTGTATATACGGGGGGGTCTGGTCTGTATATACAGGGGGGGCTCTGGTCTGTATATACAGGGGGTCTGGTCTGGGGTCTGTATATACGGGGGAATCTGGTCTGTATATAAGGGGGGGCTCTGGTCTGTATATACAGGGGGGTCTGGTCTGTATATAGGGGGGTCTGGTCTGTATATACGGAGGGGTATGGTCTGTATATACAGGGGGTCTGGTCTGGGGTCTGTATATACGGGGGAATCTGGTCTGTATATAAGGGGGGGCTCTGGTCTGTATATACAGGGGGGTTTGGTCTGTATATAGGGGGTCTGGTCTGTATATACGGGGGGTCTGGTCTTTATATACAGGGGGGTCTGGTCTGTATATAGGGGGTATCGTCTGTATATACGGGGGGTCTGATCTGTATATACAGGGGGGTCTGGTCTGTATATATGGGGAGGTCTGGTCTGTATATACGGGGGGGTCTGGTGTGTATATACGGGGGGGTCTGGTCTGTATATACGGGGGGGTCTGGTCTGTATATACGGGGGGTCTGGTCTGTATATACGGGGGGGTCTGGTCTGTATATACAGGGGGGTCTGGTCTGTATATACGGGGGGGTCTGGTCTGTATATACGGAGGGGTATGGTCTGTATATACAGGGGGTCTAGTCTGGGGTCTGTATATACAGGGGAATCTGGTCTGTATATAAGGGGGGGCTCTGGTCTGTATATACAGGGGGGTCTGGTCTGTATATAGGGGGGTCTGGTCTGTATATACGGGGGGTCTGGTCTTTATATACAGGGGGGTCTGGTCTGTATATAGGGGGTATCGTCTGTATATACGGGGGGTCTGGTCTGTATATACAGGGGGGTCTGGTCTGTATATATGGGGAGGTCTGGTCTGTATATACGGGGGGGTCTGGTCTGTATATACGGGGGGTCTGGTCTGTATATACGGGGGGGTCTGGTCTGTATATACAGGGGGGTCTGGTCTGTATATACAGGGGGGTCTGGTCTGTATATACAGGGGTGTGTGGTCTGTATATACGGGGGTGTGTGGTCTGTATATACGGGGGGGTCTGGTCTGTATATACAGAGGGGTCTGGTCTGTATATACGGGGGTGTCTGGTCTGTATATACGGGGGTGTCTGGTCTGTATATACGGGGGGGTCTGGTCTGTATATACAGGGGGGGTCTGGTCTGTATATACGGGGGGGTCTGGTCTGTATATACAGGGGGGGTCTGGTCTGTATATACAGGGGGGTCTGGTCTGTATATACGGGGGGGTCTGGTCTGTATATACGGGGGGGTCTGGTCTGTATATACGGGGGGGATTAGCCTGTATATACGGGGGGGTCTGGTCTGTATATACGGGGGGTCTGGCCTGTATATACGGGGGAGTCTGGTCTGTATATACGGGGGAGTCTGGTCTGTATATACGGGGGGGTCTGGTCTGTATATACAGGGGGGGTCTGGTCTGTATATACAGGGGGTCTGGTCTGTATATACGGGGGGGTCTGGTCTGTATATACAGGGGGGGTCTGGTCTGTATATACGGGGTGGTCTGGTCTGTATATACAGGGGGGAGTCTAGTCAGTATATACAGGGGGGTCTGGTCAGTATATACAGGGGGGGTCTGGTCTGTATATACGGGGGGGGTCTGGTCTGTATATACGGGGGGTCTGGCCTGTATATACGGGTGGGGAGGTCTGGCCTGTATATACGGGGGGTCTGGCCTATATATACGGGGGGGGGTGTGGTCAGTATATACAGGGGGGTCTGGTCTCGGGTCTGTATATACGGGGGGGTCTGGTCTGTATATACAGGGGGGGTGGTCTGGCCTGTATATACGGGGGGGTCTGGTCTGTATATACGGGGGGTCTGGCCTATATATAGGGGGGTCTGGTCTTTATATACGGGGGGGTCTGGTCAGTATATACAGGGGGTCTGGTCAGTATATACGGGGGGTCTGGCCTGTATATATGGTGGTCTGGTCAGTATATACAGGGGGGGGTCTGGTCTGTATATACGGGGGATCTGGCCTGTATATATGGGGGGGTCTGGCCTGTATATACGGAGGAGTCTGGTCTGTATATACGGGGGGGGGTCTGATCTGTATATATGGGGGGGTCTGGCCTGTATATAGGGGGGGTCTGGTCTGTATATACGGGGGGTCTGGCCTTTATATATGGGGGTCTGGCCTGTATATAGGGGTGTGTGGTCTGTATATACAGGGGGTCTGGTCTGTATATATGGGGGTGTGGTCTGTATATATGGGTGTGTGGTCTGCATATACAGGGGGGGTCTGGTCTGTATATACAGGGGGGATTAGTCTGTATATACGGGGGGGAGTCTGGTCTGTATATATGGGGGTGTGGTCTGTATATATGGGGGTGTGGTCTGTATATACAGGGGGGTGGTCTGTATATACAGGGGGGGTGTGGTCTGTATATACAGGGGGGGTGTGGTCTGTATATACAGGGGGGGTGTGGTCTGTATATACAGGGGAGGGTCTGGTCTGTATATACAGGGGGCGTCTGGTCAGTATATAGGGGGGTCTGATCTGTATATACAGGGGGGGTCTGGTCTGTATATACGGGGGTGTAGTCTGTATATACGGGGGGTCTGGCCTGTATATATGGGGGTCTGGTCTGTATATACGGGGGGGCTCTGGTCTGTATATACAGGGGAGTCTGGTCTGTATATACAGGGGGGTGTGGTCAGTATATACAGGGGGGGTCTGGTCTGTATATACAGGGGGTCTGGTCTGTATATACGGGGGGGGTCTGGTCTGTATATACAGAGGGGTCTGGTCTGTATATACGGGGGGGTCTGGTCTGTATATACGGGGGGGTCTGGTCTGTATATACAGGGGGGTGTGGTCTGTATATACAGGGGGTCTGGTCTGTGTATACGGGGGGGTCTGGTCTGTGTATACGGGGGGGTCTGGTCTGTATATACGGGGGGGTCTGGTCTGTATATACAGAGGGGTCTGGTCTGTATATACGGGGGGGTCTGGTCTGTATATACGGTGGGGTCTGGTCTGTATATACGGGGGGTCTGGTCTGTATATACAGGGGGGGTCTGGTCTGTATATACGGGGGGGTCTGGTCTGTATATACAGGGGGGGTCTGGTCTGTATATACGGGGGGGTCTGGTCTGTATATACAGGGGGGTCTGGTCTGTATATACAGGGGGGGTCTGGTCTGTATATACAGGCAGGTCTAGTCTGTATATACGGGGGGGTCTGGTCTGTATATACGGGGGGGTCTGGTCTGTATATACAGGGGGGGTCTGGTCTGTATATACAGGGGGGGTCTGGTCTGTATATACAGGGGGGGTCTGGTCTGTATATACAGGGGGGGTCTGGTCTGTATATACAGGGGGGGTCTGGTCTGTATATACAGGGGGGGTCTGGTCTGTATATACAGGGGGGGTCTGGTCTGTATATACGGGGGGTCTGGTCTGTATATACAGGGGGGGTCTGGTCTGTATATACAGGGGGGGTCTGGTCTGTATATACAGGGGGGTCTGGTCTGTATATACAGGGGGGGTCTGGTCTGTATATAGGGGGGGTCTGGTCTGTATATACGGGGGGGTCTGGTCTGTATATACAGGGGGGGTCTGGTCTGTATATACAGGGGGGTCTGGTCTGTATATACAGGGGGGGTCTGGTCTGTATATAGGGGGGGTCTGGTCTGAATATACGGGGGGGTCTGGTCTGTATATACGGGGGGGTGTGGTCTGTATATACGGGGGGGTGTGGTCTGTATATACGGGGGGGTCTGGTCTGAATATACAGGGGGGTCTGGTCTGTATATAGGGGGTATCGTCTGTATATACGGGGGGTCTGATCTGTATATACAGGGGGGTCTGGTCTGTATATATGGGGAGGTCTGGTCTGTATATACGGGGGGGTCTGGTGTGTATATACGGGGGGGTCTGGTCTGTATATACGGGGGGTCTGGTGTGTATATACGGGGGGTCTGGTCTGTATATACGGGGGGTCTGGTCTGTATATACGGGGGGGTCTGGTCTGTATATACAGGGGGGTCTGGTCTGTATATACGGGGGGGTCTGGTCTGTATATACGGAGGGGTATGGTCTGTATATACAGGGGGTCTAGTCTGGGGTCTGTATATACAGGGGAATCTGGTCTGTATATAAGGGGGGGCTCTGGTCTGTATACAGGGGGGTCTGGTCTGTATATAGGGGGGTCTGGTCTGTATATACGGGGGGTCTGGTCTTTATATACAGGGGGGTCTGGTCTGTATATAGGGGGTATCGTCTGTATATACGGGGGGTCTGGTCTGTATATACAGGGGGGTCTGGTCTGTATATATGGGGAGGTCTGGTCTGTATATACGGGGGGGTCTGGTCTGTATATACGGGGGGTCTGGTCTGTATATACGGGGGGGTCTGGTCTGTATATACAGGGGGGTCTGGTCTGTATATACAGGGGGGTCTGGTCTGTATATACGGGGGGGTCTGGTCTGTATATACAGGGGTGTGTGGTCTGTATATACGGGGGTGTGTGGTCTGTATATACGGGGGGGTCTGGTCTGTATATACAGAGGGGTCTGGTCTGTATATACGGGGGTGTCTGGTCTGTATATACGGGGGTGTCTGGTCTGTATATACGGGGGGGTCTGGTCTGTATATACAGGGGGGGTCTGGTCTGTATATACGGGGGGGTCTGGTCTGTATATACAGGGGGGGTCTGGTCTGTATATACAGGGGGGTCTGGTCTGTATATACGGGGGGGTCTGGTCTGTATATACGGGGGGGTCTGGTCTGTATATACAGGGGGTCTGGTCTGTATATACGGGGGGGATTAGCCTGTATATACGGGGGGGTCTGGTCTGTATATACGGGGGGTCTGGCCTGTATATACGGGGGAGTCTGGTCTGTATATACGGGGGAGTCTGGTCTGTATATACGGGGGGGTCTGGTCTGTATATACAGGGGGGGTCTGGTCTGTATATACAGGGGGTCTGGTCTGTATATACGGGGGGGTCTGGTCTGTATATACAGGGGGGGTCTGGTCTGTATATACGGGGTGGTCTGGTCTGTATATACAGGGGGGAGTCTAGTCAGTATATACAGGGGGGTCTGGTCAGTATATACAGGGGGGGTCTGGTCTGTATATACGGGGGGGGTCTGGTCTGTATATACGGGGGGTCTGGCCTGTATATACGGGTGGGGAGGTCTGGCCTGTATATACGGGGGGTCTGGCCTATATATACGGGGGGGGTGTGGTCAGTATATACAGGGGGGTCTGGTCTCGGGTCTGTATATACGGGGGGGTCTGGTCTGTATATACAGGGGGGGTGGTCTGGCCTGTATATACGGGGGGGTCTGGTCTGTATATACGGGGGGTCTGGCCTATATATAGGGGGGGTCTGGTCTTTATATACGGGGGGGTCTGGTCAGTATATACAGGGGGTCTGGTCAGTATATACGGGGGGTCTGGCCTGTATATATGGTGGTCTGGTCAGTATATACAGGGGGGGGTCTGGTCTGTATATACGGGGGATCTGGCCTGTATATACGGGGGGGTCTGGTCTGTATATACGGGGGGTCTGGCCTATATATAGGGGGGGTCTGGTCTTTATATACGGGGGGGTCTGGTCAGTATATACAGGGGGTCTGGTCAGTATATACGGGGGGTCTGGCCTGTATATATGGTGGTCTGGTCAGTATATACAGGGGGGGGTCTGGTCTGTATATACGGGGGGGTCTGGTCTGTATATATGGGGGGGTCTGGCCTGTATATACGGAGGAGTCTGGTCTGTATATACGGGGGGGGTCTGATCTGTATATATGGGGGGGTCTGGCCTGTATATAGGGGGGGTCTGGTCTGTATATACGGGGGGTCTGGTCTGTATATACGGGGGGTCTGGCCTTTATATATGGGGGTCTGGCCTGTATATAGGGGTGTGTGGTCTGTATATACAGGGGGTCTGGTCTGTATATATGGGGGTGTGGTCTGTATATATGGGTGTGTGGTCTGCATATACAGGGGGGGTCTGGTCTGTATATACAGGGGGGATTAGTCTGTATATACGGGGGGGAGTCTGGTCTGTATATATGGGGGTGTGGTCTGTATATATGGGGGTGTGGTCTGTATATATGGGGGTGTGGTCTGTATATACAGGGGGGTGGTCTGTATATACAGGGGGGGTGTGGTCTGTATATACAGGGGGGATTAGTCTGTATATACGGGGGGCGTCTGGTCAGTATATAGGGGGGTCTGATCTGTATATACAGGGGGGGTCTGGTCTGTATATACGGGGGTGTAGTCTGTATATACAGGGGGGTCTGGTCTGTATATACGGGGGGTCTGGCCTGTATATAGGGGGGGTCTGGCCTGTATATACGGGGATCTGGTCTGTATATACGGGGGGTCTGGCCTGTATATATGGGGGTCTGGTCTGTATATACGGGGGGTCTGGCCTGTATATACAGGGGAGTCTGGTCTGTATATACAGGGGGGTGTGGTCAGTATATACAGGGGGGGTGTGGTCTGTATATACAGGGGGTCTGGTCTGTATATACGGGGGGGGTCTGGTCTGTATATACAGAGGGGTCTGGTCTGTATATACGGGGGGGTCTGGTCTGTATATACGGGGGGGTCTGGTCTGTATATACAGGGGGGTGTGGTCTGTATATACAGGGGGTCTGGTCTGTGTATACGGGGGGGTCTGGTCTGTGTATACGGGGGGGTCTGGTCTGTATATACGGGGGGGTCTGGTCTGTATATACAGAGGGGTCTGGTCTGTATATACGGGGGGGTCTGGTCTGTATATACGGTGGGGTCTGGTCTGTATATACGGGGGGTCTGGTCTGTATATACAGGGGGGGTCTGGTCTGTATATACGGGGGGGTCTGGTCTGTATATACGGGGGGATCTGGTCTGTATATACAGGGGGTGTGTGGTCTGTATATACAGGGGGGGTCTGGTCTGTATATACGGGGGGGTCTGGTCTGTATATACAGGGGGGGTCTGGTCTGTATATACGGGGGTCTGGTCTGTATATACAGGGGGGGTCTGGTCTGTATATACGGGGGGGTCTGGTCTGTATATACAGGGGGGGTCTGGTCTGTATATACAGGGGGGGTCTGGTCTGTATATACGGGGGGGTCTGGTCTGTATATACAGGGGGGGTCTGGTCTGTATATACGGGGGGTCTGGTCTGTATATACAGGGGGGGTCTGGTCTGTATATACGGGGGGGTCTGGTCTGTATATACGGGGGGTCTGGTCTGTATATACAGGGGGGGTCTGGTCTGTATATACGGGGGGGTCTGGTCTGTATATACGGGGGGGTCTGGTCTGTATATACAGGGGGGGTCTGGTCTGTATATACGGGGGGGTCTGGTCTGTATATACAGGGGGGGTCTGGTCTGTATATACGGGGGGGTCTGGTCTGTATATACAGGGGGGTCTGGTCTGTATATACAGGGGGGGTCTGGTCTGTATATACAGGCAGGTCTAGTCTGTATATACGGGGGGGTCTGGTCTGTATATACGGGGGGGTCTGGTCTGTATATACAGGGGGGGTCTGGTCTGTATATACAGGGGGGTCTGGTCTGTATATACAGGGGGGGTCTGATCTGTATATACGGGGGGTCTGGTCTGTATATACAGGGGGGGTCTGGTCTGTATATACAGGGGGGGTCTGGTCTGTATATACGGGGGGTCTGGTCTGTATATACAGGGGGGGTCTGGTCTGTATATACAGGGGGGGTCTGGTCTGTATATACAGGGGGGTCTGGTCTGTATATACAGGGGGGGTCTGGTCTGTATATAGGGGGGGTCTGGTCTGTATATACGGGGGGGTCTGGTCTGTATATACAGGGGGGGTCTGGTCTGTATATACAGGGGGGGTCTGGTCTGTATATACAGGGGGGGTCTGGTCTGTATATAGGGGGGGTCTGGTCTGAATATACGGGGGGGTCTGGTCTGTATATACGGGGGGGTGTGGTCTGTATATACAGGGGGGTGTGGTCTGTATATACGGGGGGGTCTGGTCTGAATATACAGGGGGGGTCTGGTCTGTATATACGGGGGGGTCTGGCCTGTATATACGGGGGGGTCTGGTCTGTATATACGGGGGGGTCTGGTCTGTATATACAGGGGGGGTCTGGTCTGTAGATACAGGGGGGGTCTGGTCTGTAGATACAGGGGGGTCTGGTCTGTAGATACGGAGGGGTCTGGTCTGTAGATACGGGGGGGTCTGGTCTGTAGATACGGGGGGGTCTGGACTGTATATACGGGGGGGGTCTGGACTGTATATAGGGGGGTATGGTGTGTATATACGGGGGGGTCTGGTCTGTATATACGGGGGAGTCTGGTCTGTATATACGGGGGGGTCTGGTCTGTATATACAGGGGGTCTGGTCTGTATATACAGGGGGGGTCTGGTCTGTATATACGGGGGGGGTCTGGTCTGTATATACAGGGGAGTCTGGTCTGTATATACAGGGGGGAGTCTAGTCAGTATATACAGGGGGGTCTGGTCAGTATATACAGGGGGGGGTCTGGTCTGTATATACGGGGGGGTCTGGTCTGTATATACAGGGGGGGGTCTGGTCTGTATATACGGGGGGTCTGGCCTGTATATACGGGTGGGGAGGTCTGGCCTGTATATACGGGGGGTCTGGCCTATATATACGGGGGGGGTCTGGTCTTTATATACGGGGGGGGGTCTGGTCAGTATATACAGGGGGGTCTGGTCTGTATATACAGGGGGGGGTCTCGTCTGTATATAAGGGTGGGGAGGTCTGGCCTGTATATACGGGGGGGGGGTCTGGTCTGTATATACGGGGGGTCTGGCCTATATATACGGGGGGGTCTGGTCTTTATATACGGGGGGGTCTGGTCAGTATATACAGGGGGTCTGCTCAGTATATACGGGGGGTCTGGCCTGTATATATGGGGGTCTGGTCAGTATATACAGGGGGGGGTCTGGCCTGTATATATGGGGGGGTCTGGCCTGTATATATGGGGGGGTCTGGCCTGTATATACGGGGGGGTCTGATCTGTATATATGGGGGGGTCTGGCCTATATATAGGGGGGGTCTGGTCTGTATATACGGGGGGTCTGGCCTGTATATATGGCGGTCTGGCCTGTATATAGGGGTGTGTGGTCTGTATATACAGGGGGTCTGGTCTGTATATATGGGGGTGTGGTCTGTATATATGGGTGTGTGGTCTGCATATACAGGGGGGGTCTAGTCTGTATATACAGGGGGGATTAGTCTGTATATACGGGGGGGAGTCTGGTCTGTATATATGGTGGTGTGGTCTGTATATATGGGGGTGTGGTCTGTATATATGGGGGTGTGGTCTGTATATATGAGGGTGTGGTCTGTATATACAGGGGGTGTGGTCTGTATATACAGGGGAGGGTCTGGTCTGTATATACAGGGGGGGTTAGTCTGTATATACAGGGGGAGTCTGGTCAGTATATAGGGGGGTCTGATCTGTATATACAGGGGGGTTCTGGTCTGTATATACGGGGGTGTAGTCTGTATATACAGGGGGGTCTGGTCTGTATATACGGGGGGTCTGGCCTGTATATAGGGGGGGTCTGGCCTGTATATACGGGGATCTGGTCTGTATATACGGGGGGTCTGGCCTGTATATATGGGGGTCTGGCCTGTATATATGGGGGTCTGGTCTGTAATATAGGGGGGGTCTGGTCTGTGTATACAGGGGGATTAGTTGTATATTCGGGGGAGTCTGGTCTGTATATACAGGGGCGATTAGTTGTATATATGGGGAGGTCTGGTCTGTATATACAGGGGGGATTAGTCTGTATATACGGGGGAGTGTGGTCTGTATATACGGGGAGGTCTGGTCTGTATATACGGGGGGGTGGTCTGTATATACGGGAGTCTGGTCTGTATATACAGGGGGGTCGGGAATGGTCTGTATATACAGGGGGGTCTGGTCTGTATATATGGGGGTCTGGTCTGTATATATGGGGGGGTGTGGTCTGTATATACAGGGGGTCTGGTCTGGGGTCTATATGCGGGGGAGTCTGGTCTGTATATGCGGGGGAGTCTGGTCTGTATATACAGGGGATCTGGTCTGTATATACGGGGGGGTATGGTCTGCGGTCTGTATATACGTGGGGGTCTGGTCTGTATATACAGGGGGTCTGGTCTGTATATATGGGGGAGTCTAGTCTGTATATACGGGAGGCTCTGGTCTGTATATACAGGGGGGCTCTGGTCTGTATATACGGGGGGGTCTGGTCTGTATATAGGGGGTATGGTCTGTATATACGGGGGGTCTGGTCTTTATATACAGGGGGGTCTGGTCTGTATATACGGGGGGTCTGGTCTGTATATACGGGGGGTATCGTCTGTATATACGGGGGGTCTGGTCTTTATATACAGGGGGGTCTGGTCTTTATATACAGGGGGGTCTGGTCTGTATATACGGGGGGTCTGGTCTGTATATATGGGGAGGTCTGGTCTGTATATACAGGGGGGTCTGGTCTGTATATATGGGGAGGTCTGGTCTGTATATATGGGGAGGTCTGGTCTGTATATACAGGGGGGTCTGGTCTGTAGATACGGGGGGTATGGTCTGTATATACAGGGGGTCTGGACTGTATATACGGGGGGGTCTGGTCTGTATATACGGGGGGGTCTGGTCTGGGGTCTGTATATACGGGGGGGTCTGGTCTGTATATACGGGGGGGTCTGGTCTGTATATACAGGGGGTCTGGTCTGTATATATATGGGGGCTCTGGTCTGTATATACAGGGGAGTCTGGTCTGTATATGGGGGGTATGGTCTGTATATACAGGGGAGTCTGGTCTGTATATGGGGGGTATGGTCTGTATATACAGGGGGTCTGGTCTGGGGTCTGTATATACGGGGGAATCTGGTCTGTATATAAGGGGGGGCTCTGGTCTGTATATACGGGGAGTCTGGTCTGTATATATGGGGGGGGTCTGGCCTGTATATATGGGGGGGGTCTGGTCAGTATATACAGGGGGTCTGGTCAGTATATACGGGGGGTCTGGCCTGTATATACGGGGGGGTCTGGTCTGTATATATGGGGGGGTCTGGCCTGTATATACGGTGGGGTCTGGTCTGTATATAGGGGGGTCTGGTCTTTATATACGGGGAGTCTGGTCTGTATGTATATGGGGGGTCTGGTCTGTATATAGGGGGTATGGTCTGTATATACGGGGGGGTCTGGTCTTTATATACAGGGGGGTCTGGTCTGTATATGTTGGGGGTCTGGTCTGTATATAGGGGGGTCTGGCCTGTATATACGGGGGGTCTGGTCTGTATATACAGGGGGGTCTGGTCTGTATATACGGGGAGTCTGGTCTGTATATATGGGGGGGGTCTGGCCTGTATATATGGGGGGGGTCTGGTCAGTATATACGGGGGGTCTGGCCTGTATATACGGGGGGGTCTGGTCTGTATATATGGGGGGGTCTGGCCTGTATATACGGGGGGGTCTGGTCTGTATATAGGGGGGTCTGGTCTTTATATACGGGGAGTCTGGTCTGTATGTATATGGGGGGTCTGGTCTGTATATAGGGGGTATGGTCTGTATATACGGGGGGGTCTGGTCTTTATATACAGGGGGGTCTGGTCTGTATATATGAGGAGGTCTGGTCTGTATATACGGGGGGGTCTGTTCTGTATATACGGGGGGTCTAGTCTGTATATACGGGGGGGGGGTCTGGTCTGTTTATACAGGGGGGGTCTGATCTGTATATATGGGGGGGTCTGGCCTGTATATACGGGGGGGGTTTGGTCTGTATATACTGGGGGGGTCTGGTCAGTATATACGGGGGGGTCTGGTCTGTATATACAGGGGGGATTAGTTGTATATACGGGGGAGTCTGGTCTGTATATACAGGGGGGATTAGTTGTATATACGGGGGAGTCTGGTCTGCATATACGGGGAGGTCTGGTCTGTATATACAGGGGGGATTAGTCTGTATATACGGGGGGATGGTCTGTATATACGGGAGTCTGGTCTGTATATACAGGGGGGTCGGGTATGGTCTGTATATACAGGGGGTCTGGTCTGGGGTCTATATACGGGGGAGTCTGGTCTGTATATGCGGGGAGTCTGGTCTGTATATACAGGGGATCTGGTCTGTATATACGGGGGGGTATGGTCTGTATATACAGGGGCTCTGGTCTGGGGTCTGTATATACGGGGGGGTCTGGTCTGTATATACAGGGGGGGGCTCTGGTCTGTATATACAGGGGGTCTGGTCTGGGGTCTGTATATACGTGGGAATCTGGTTTGTATATAAGGGGGGGCTCTGGTCTGTATATACAGGGGGGTCTGGTCTGTATATAGGGGGGTCTGGTCTGTATATACGGAGGGGTATGGTCTGTATATACAGGGGGTCTGGTCTGGGGTCTGTATATACGGGGGAATCTGGTCTGTATATAAGGGGGGGCTCTGGTCTGTATATACAGGGGGGTCTGGTCTGTATATAGGGGGGTCTGGTCTGTATATACGGGGGGGTCTGGTCTTTATATACAGGGGGGTCTGGTCTGTATATAGGGGGTATCGTCTGTATATACGGGGGGGTCTGGTGTGTATATACGGGGGGGTCTGGTCTGTATATACGGGGGGTCTGGTCTGTATATACGGGGGGGTCTGGTCTGTATATACAGGGGGGTCTGGTCTGTATATACAGGGGGGTCTGGTCTGTATATACGGGGGGGTCTGGTCTGTATATACAAGGGTGTGTGGTCTGTATATACGGGGGGTCTGGTCTGTATATACGGGGGGGTCTGGTCTGTATATACAGAGGGGTCTGGTCTGTATATACGGGGGGGTCTGGTCTGTATATACGGGGGGGTCTGGTCTGTATATACAGGGGGGGTCTGGTCTGTATATACGGGGGGGTCTGGTCTGTATATACAGGGGGGGTCTGGTCTGTATATACAGGGGGGTCTGGTCTGTATATACGGGGGGTCTGGTCTGTATATACGGGGGGGGTCTGGTCTGTATATACGGGGGGGTCTGGTCTGTATATACGGGGGGGTCTGGTCTGTATATACGGGGGGTCTGGTCTGTATATACAGGGGGGGTCTGGTCTGTATATACGGGGTGTCTGGTCTGTATATACGGGGGGTCTGGTCTGTATATACAGGGGGAGTCTGGTCTGTATATATGGGGGGGTCTGGTCTGTATATACAGGGGGGATTAGTCTATATATGGGGGGGTCTGGTCTGTATATATGGAGGGGTCTGGTCTGTAGATACGGGGGGGTCTGGTCTGTATATACGGGGGGGGTCTGGACTGTATATAGGGGGGTATGGTGTGTATATACAGGGGGGTCTGGTCTGTATATACGGGAGGGGTCTGGTCTGTATATACGGGGGGGGGTCTAGTCTGTATATACGGGGGGGGTCTGGTCTGTATATACGGGGGGGTCTGGTCTGTATATACAGGGGGGGTCTGATCTGTATATACGGGGGGGTCTGGTCTGTATATACAGGGGAGTCTGGTCTGTATATACAGGGGGTCTGGTCTGTATATACGGGGGGGATTAGCCTGTATATACGGGGGGGTCTGGTCTGTATATACGGGGGGTCTGGCCTGTATATACAGGGGAGTCTGGTCTGTATATACGGGGGGGTCTGGTCTGTATATACAGGGGGGGTCTGGTCTGTATATACAGGGGGTCTGGTCTGTATATACGGGGGGTCTGGTCTGTATATACGGGGGGGTCTGGTCTGTATATACAGGGGGGGTCTGGTCTGTATATACGGGGGGGTCTGGTCTGTATATACAGGGGGGTCTGGTCTGTATATGCAAGGGGGTCTGGTCAGTATATACAGGGGGGGTCTGGTCTGTATATACGGGGGGGGTCTGGTCTGTATATACAGGGGGGGGGTGTCTGGTCTGTATATACGGGGGGTCTGGCCTGTATATACGGGTGGGGAGGTCTGGCCTGTATATACGGGGGGTCTGGCCTATATATACAGGGGGGGGGGGTCTGGTCTTTATATACGGGGGGTTCTGGTCAGTATATACAGGGGGGTCTGGTCTCGGGTCTGTATATACGTGGTGGTCTGGTCTGTATATACGGGGGGTCTGGCCTATATATACGGGGGGGTCTGGTCTTTATATACGGGGGGTCTGGTCAGTATATACAGGGGGTCTGGTCAGTATATACGGGGGGTCTGGCCTGTATATATGGGGGTCTGGTCAGTATATACAGGGGGGGGTCTGGTCTGTATATACGGGGGGTCTGGCCTGTATATATGGGGGGGTCTGGCCTGTATATACGGAGGAGTCTGGTCTGTATATACGGGGGGGGTCTGATCTGTATATATGGGGGGGGTCTGGCCTGTATATAGGGGGGGTCTGGTCTGTATATACGGGGGGTCTGGCCTTTATATATGGGGGTCTGGCCTGTATATAGGGGTGTGTGGTCTGTATATACAGGGGGTCTGGTCTGTATATATGGGGGTGTGGTCTGTATATATGGGTGTGTGGTCTGCATATACAGGGGGGGTCTGGTCTGTATATACAGGGGGGATTAGTCTGTATATACAGGGGGGAGTCTGGTCTGTATATATGGGGGTGTGGTCTGTATATATGGGGGTGTGGTCTGTATATATGGGGGTGTGGTCTGTATATACAGGGGGGGTGGTCTGTATATACAGGGGGGTGTGGTCTGTATATACAGGGGAGGGTCTGGTCTGTATATACAGGGGGGATTAGTCTGTATATACGGGGGGCGTCTGGTCAGTATATAGGGGGGTCTGATCTGTATATACAGGGGGGGTCTGGTCTGTATATACGGGGGTGTAGTCTGTATATACAGGGGGGTCTGGTCTGTATATACGGGGGGTCTGGCCTGTATATAGGGGGGGTCTGGCCTGTATATACAGGGGGGTCTGGTCTGTATATATGGGGGGTCTGGCCTGTATATAGGGGGGGTCTGGCCTGTATATACGGGGATCTGGTCTGTATATACGGGGGGTCTGGCCTGTATATACGGGGGGTCTGGCCTGTATATATGGGGGTCTGGTCTGTATATAGGGGGGGTCTGGTCTGTGTATACAGGGGGGATTAGTTGTATATTCGGGGGAGTCTGGTCTGTATATACAGGGGCGATTAGTTGTATATATGGGGAGGTCTGGTCTGTATATACAGGGGGGATTAGTCTGTATATACAGGGTGGATTAGTCTGTATATACAGGGGAGTGTGGTCTGTATATACGGGGAGGTCTGGTCTGTATATACGGGGGGGTGGTCTGTATATACGGGAGTCTGGTCTGTATATACAGGGGGGTCGGGAATGGTCTGTATATACAGGGGGAGTCTGGTCTGTATATATGGGGGTCTGGTCTGTATATATGGGGGGGTGTGGTCTGTATATACAGGGGGTCTGGTCTGGGGTCTATATGCGGGGGAGTCTGGTCTGTATATACAGGGGATCTGGTCTGTATATACGGGGGGGGTATGGTCTGGGGTCTGTATATACAGGGGTCTGGTCTGGGGTCTATATGCGGGGGAGTCTGTTCTGTATATGCGGGGGAGTCTGGTCTGTATATACAGGGGGTCTGGTCTGTATATACGGGAGGCTCTGGTCTGTATATACAGGGGGGCTCTGGTCTGTATATACAGGGGGGGTCTGGTCTGTATATAGGGGGTATGGTCTGTATATACGGGGGGTCTGGTCTTTATATACAGGGGGGTCTGGTCTGTATATACGGGGGGTATGGTCTGTATATACGGGGGGTCTGGTCTGTATATACAGGGGGGTCTGGTCTGTATATAGGGGGTATGGTCTGTATATACGGGGGGTCTGGTCTTTATATACAGGGGGGTCTGGTCTTTATATACAGGGGGGTCTGGTCTGTATATACGGGGGGTCTGGTCTGTATATATGGGGAGGTCTGGTCTGTATATACAGGGGGTCTGGTCTGGGGTCTATATGCGGGGGAGTCTGGTCTGTATATACAGGGGATCTGGTCTGTATATACGGGGGGGTATGGTCTGGGGTCTGTATATACAGGGGGTCTGGTCTGGGGTCTATATGCGGGGGAGTCTGGTCTGTATATGCGGGGGAGTCTGGTCTGTATATACAGGGGGTCTGGTCTGTATATACGGGGGGGTCTGGTCTGTATATACGGGAGGCTCTGGTCTGTATATACAGGGGGGCTCTGGTCTGTATATACAGGGGGGGTCTGGTCTGTATATAGGGGGTATGGTCTGTATATACGTGGGGTCTGGTCTTTATATACAGGGGGGTCTGGTCTGTATATACGGGGGGTATGGTCTGTATATACGGGGGGTCTGGTCTGTATATACAGGGGGGTCTGGTCTGTATATAGGGGGTATGGTCTGTATATACGGGGGGTCTGGTCTTTATATACAGGGGGGTCTGGTCTTTATATACAGGGGGGTCTGGTCTGTATATACGGGGGGTCTGGTCTGTATATATGGGGAGGTCTGGTCTGTATATACAGGGGGGTCTGGTCTGTATATATGGGGAGGTCTGGTCTGTATATACAGGGGGGTCTGGTCTGTAGATACGGGGGGGTATGGTCTGTATATACAGGGGGTCTGGACTGTATATACGGGGGGGTATGGTCTGTATATACGGGGGGGTTTGGTCTGGGGTCTGTATATACGGGGGGGTCTGGTCTGTATATACGGGGGGGTCTGGTCTGTATATACAGGGGGTCTGGTCTGTATATATATGGGGGCTCTGGTCTGTATATACAGGGGGGTCTGGTCTGTATATGGGGGGTATGGTCTGTATATACGGGGGGTCTGGTCTTTATATACGGGGAGTCTGGTCTGTATATATATGGGGGTCTGGTCTGTATATAGGGGGGTATGGTCTTTATATACGGGGGGTCTGGTCTTTATATACAGGGGGGTATGGTCTGTATATGTGGGGGGTCTGGTCTGTATATAGGGGGGTCTGGCCTGTATATACGGGGGGTCTGGTCTGTATATACAGGGGGGTCTGGTCTGTATATACGGGGAGTCTGGTCTGTATATATGGGGGGGTCTGGCCTGTATATATGGGGGGGGGTCTGGTCAGTATATACAGGGGGTCTGGTCAGTATATACGGGGGGTCTGGCCTGTATATACGGGGGGGTCTGGTCTGTATATATGGGGGGGTCTGGCCTGTATATACGGGGGTCTGGTCTTTATATACGGGGAGTCTGGTCTGTATATATATATGGGGGGTCTGGTCTGTATATAGGGGGTATGGTCTGTATATACGGGGGGGTCTGGTCTTTATATACAGGGGGGTCTGGTCTGTATATATGGGGGGTCTGGTCTGTATATACAGGGGGGTCTGGTCTGTATATACGAGGGGTCTGGTCTGTATATATGAGGAGGTCTGGTCTGTATATACGGGGGGGTCTGTTCTGTATATACGGGGGGTCTAGTCTGTATATACGGGGGGGGGTCTGGTCTGTTTATACAGGGGGGGTCTGATCTGTATATATGGGGGGGTCTGGCCTGTATATACGGGGGGGTTTGGTCTGTATATACTGGGGGGGTCTGGTCAGTATATACGGGGGGGTCTGGTCTGTATATACAGGGGGGATTAGTTGTATATACGGGGGAGTCTGGTCTGTATATACGGGGGAGTCTGGTCTGCATATACGGGGAGGTCTGGTCTGTATATACAGGGTGGATTAGTCTGTATATACGGGGGGGTGGTCTGTATATACGGGAGTCTGGTCTGTATATACAGGGGGGTCGGGTATGGTCTGTATATACAGGGGGGGTCTGGTCTGTATATACGGGGGGTATGGTCTGTATATACAGGGGGTCTGGTCTGGGGTCTATATACGGGGGAGTCTGGTCTGTATATGCGGGGAGTCTGGTCTGTATATACAGGGGATCTGGTCTGTATATACGGGGGGGTATGGTCTGTATATACAGGGGGTCTGGTCTGGGGTCTGTATATACGGGGGGGTCTGCTCTGTATATACAGGGGGGCTCTGGTCTGTATATACAGGTGGATCTGGTCTGGGGTCTATATGCGGGGAGTCTGGTCTGTATATACAGGGGATCTGGTCTGTATATACGGGGGGGTATGGTCTGTATATACAGGGGTTCTGGTCTGGGGTCTGTATATACGGGGGAATCTGGTCTGTATATAAGGGGGGGCTCTGGTCTGTATATACAGGGGGGTCTGGTCTGTATATAGGGGGGTCTGGTCTGTATATACGGGGGGTCTGGTCTTTATATACAGGGGGGTCTGGTCTGTATATAGGGGGTATCGTCTGTATATACGGGGGGTCTGATCTGTATATACAGGGGGGGTCTGATCTGTATATACAGGGGGGGTCTGGTCTGTATATACGGGGGGGTCTGGTGTGTATATACGGGGGGGTCTGGTCTGTATATACGGGGGGTATGGTCTGTATATAAGGGGGTATGGTCTGTATATATGGGGGGGTCTGGTCTGTATATACAGGGGGTCCGGCCTGGGGTCTGTATATATGGGGGGGTCTGGTCTGTATATACGGGGAATCTGGTCTGTATATATATGAGGGCTCTGGTCTGTATATACAGGGGGGTCTGGTCTGTATATAGGGGGGTATGGTCTGTATATACGGGGGGTCTGGTCTTTATATACGGGGAGTCTGGTCTGTATATATATGGGGGGTCTGGACTGTATATAGGGGGGTATGGTCTGTATATACAGGGAGGTCTGGTCTGTATATACGGGGGGGTCTGGTCTGTATATATGGGGAGGTCTGTTCTGTATATACAGGGGGATCTGGTCTGTATATACGGGGGGTCTGGTCTGTATATACAGGGGGGTCTGGTCTATATATAGGGGGTATGGTCTGTATATACGGGGTATGGTCTGTATATATGGGGTTCTGGTCTGTATATACGGGGGGTCGGGTCTGTATATACGGGGGGTATGGTCTGTATATACAGGGGGGTCGGGTATGGTCTGTATATATGGGGGGTATGGTCTGGGGTCTGTATATACAGGCAGGTCTAGTCTGTATATACGGGGGGGTCTGGTCTGTATATACGGGGGGTATGGTCTGTATATACAGGGGGGTATGGTCTGTATATACAGGGGGGTCTGGTCTGTATATACGGGGGGTATGGTCTGTATATACAGGGGGGTCTGGTCTGTATATACGGGGGGTATGGTCTGTATATACGGGGAGGTCTGATCTGTATATACAGGGGGGTCGGGTATGGTCTGTATATACGGGGGGTATGGTCTGGGGTCTGTATATACAGGCAGTTCTAGTCTGAATATACAGGGGGGGTCTGGTCTGTATATACGGGGAGTCTGGTCTGTATATACGGGGAGGTCTGATCTGTATATAATGGGGAGATTAGTCTGTATATACGGGGGAGTCTGGTCTGTATATACGGGGGTCTGGTCTGTATATACGGGGGAGTCTGGGCTGTATATACTGGGGTCTGTATATACGGGTGTCTGGTCTGTATATACAGGGGGTCTGGTCTGTATAAACGGGGGAGTCTGGTCTGTATATACAGGGGGTCTGGTCTGTATATACGGGAGGGGTCTGGTCTGTATATACGGGGGTCTGGTCTGTATATACAGAGGGGTCTGGTCGGTCTGTATATACGGGGGGTCTGGTCTGTATATACGGAGGGGTCTGGTCTGTATATAGGGGGGTATGTTCTGTATATATACAGGGGGTCTGGTCTGTATATACAGGGGGGATTAGTCTGTATATATGGGGGTCTGGTCTGTATATACAGGGGGGTCTGGTCTTTATATACAGGGGGGTCGGGTATGGTCTGTATATACTGGGGGTATGGTCTGTATATACAGGGGGGTCGGGTATGGTCTGTATATACGGGGAGTCTGGTCTGGGGTCTGTATATACAGGCGGGTCTAGTCTGTATATACCGGGGGTTCGGGTATGGTCTGTATATACGGGGGTCTAGTCTGTATATACAGGGGGGTCTGGTCTGTGTATACGGGGAAGTCTGGTCTGTATATACAGGGGGTCTGGTCTGTATATACAGGGGGGAATAGTCTGTATATACGGGGGGGTCTGGTCTGTATACACGGGGGGTATGGTCTGTATATACGGGAGGGTATGGTCTGTATATACGGGGGGGGTCTGGTCTGTATATACAGGGCGGTCTTGTATGGTCTGTATATACGGGGGGTATGGTCTGTATATACAGCGGGGTCGGGTATGGTCTGTATATACGGGGGGTCTGGTCTGTATATACGGGGGTCTGGTCGGTCTGTATATATGGGGGGTCTGGTCTATATACAGGGGGGTCTGGTCTGTATATAGGGGGTATGGTCTGTATATATACGGGGGGTCTGGTCTGTATATACAGGGGGGTCGGGTATGGTCTGTATATACGGGGGGTATGGTCTGGGGTCTGTATATACAGGCGGGTCTAGTCTGTATATACAGGGGGGTCTGGTCTGTATATACGGGGGGTATGGTCTGTATATACAGGGGGGTCTGGTCTGTATATACGGGGGGTATGGTCTGTATATACAGGGGGGTGTCTGGTCTGTATATACAGGGGAGATTAGTCTGTATATACGGGTGAGTCTGG
Organism: Phyllobates terribilis; assembly: GCF_046119375.1. Lineage (NCBI taxonomy): Eukaryota > Metazoa > Chordata > Amphibia > Anura > Dendrobatidae > Phyllobates > Phyllobates terribilis. The sequence goes on along the minus strand of NW_027362767.1, from coordinate 155,594,140 downwards.
TCTGTATATACGGGGGTCTGGTCTGTATATACGGGGGAGTCTGGGCTGTATATACTGGGGTCTGGTCTGTATATACGGGGGGTATGATCTGCATATACAGGGGGTCTGGTCTGTATATACGGGGGAGTCTGGTCTGTATATACAGGGGGGCTGGTCTGTATATACGGGGGTCTGGTCTGTTTATACAGAGGGGTCTGGTCAGTCTGTATATATACGGGGGTCTGGTCTGTATATACAGAGGGGTCTGGTCAGTCTGTATATACGGGGGTATGATCTGTATATACTGGGGGTATGGTCTGTATCTACAGGGGGTCGGGTATGGTCTGTATATACGGGGAGTCTGGTCTGGGGTCTGTATATACAGGCGGGTCTAGTCTGTATATACAGGGGGGTATCGTCTGTATATACTGGGGGTTCGGGTATGGTCTGTATATACGGGGGTCTAGTCTGTATATACAGGGGGGGGTCTGGTCTGTATATACAGTGGGGGTCTGGTCTGTGTATACGGGGAAGTCTGGTCTGTATATACCGGGGGTCTGGTCTGTATATACCGGGGGAATTAGTCTGTATATACGGGGGGGTCTGGTCTGTATATAGGAGGGTCTGGTCTGTATATATGGGAGGGTATGGTCTGTATATATGGGAGGGTATGGTCTGTATATACGGGGGGGTCTGGTCTGTATATACAGGGGGGTCGGGTATGGTCTGTATATACGGGGAGTATGGTCTGTATATACGGGGGGTCTGGTCTGTATATACGGGGGTCTGGTCGGTCTGTATATATGGGGGGTCTGGTCTGTATATACAGGGGGGTCTGGTCTGTATATAGGGGGGTATGGTCTGTGTATATATACGGGGGGTCTGGTCTGTATATACGGTGGTCTGGTCTGTATATACAGGGGGGATTAGTCTATATATACGGGGGTCTGGTCTGTATATATGGGGGGTCTGGTCTGTATATACAGGCGGGTCTAGTCTGTATATACAGGTGGGTATTGTCTGTATATACGGGGGGTTCGGGTATGGTCTGTATATACGGGGGTCTAGTCTGTATATACGGGGCTCTGGTCTGTATATACAGGGGGGGTCTGGTCTGTGTATACGGGGAAGTCTGGTCTGTATATACAGGGGGGATTAGTCTGTATATACGGGGGGTATGGTCTGTATATACTGGGGGTATGGTCTGTATATACAGGGGGTTCGGGTATGGTCTGTATATACAGGCGGGTCTAGTCTGTATATACAGGGGGGTCTGGTCTGTATATAGGGGGGGTCGGGTATGGTCTGTATACATGGGGGGATCTGGTCTTAGGTCTGTATATACAGGGGGGTCTGGTCTGTATATGCGGGGGGGGTCTGGTCTGTATATACAGGGGGGTCTGGTCTGGGGTCTGTATATACATGGGGTATGGTCTGTATATACGGGGGGGTTTGGTCTGTATATACTGGGGGGTCTGGTCTGTATATATGTATATACGGGGGGTCTGGCTGGTCTGTATATACGGGGGGTCTGGTCTGTTTATACGGGAGGGTCTGGTCTGTATATACGGGGGGGTCTGGCTGGTCTGTATATACGGGGGGTATGGTCTGTATATACGGGTGGGTCTGATCTGGGGTCTGTATATACGGGGGAGTCTGGTCTGTATATACAGGGGGTCTGGTCTGTATATACAGGGGGGGCTGGTCTGTATATATGTATATACGGGGGTTATGGTCTGTATATATGGGGGGTATGGTCTGTATATACGGGGGGTTTGGTCTGTATATATGGGGGTATGGTCTGTATATACGGGGGGTCTGTATATATGGGGGGTCAAGTCTGTATACATGTATATACAGAGGGGTCTGGCTGGTTTGTATATACGGGGGGGTCTGGCTGGTCTGTATATGTGGGGGGGTCTGTATATATACGGGGGGGTCTGGCTGGTCTGTATATACGGGAGGTTTGGTCTGTATATACAGCTGGGTATGGTCTGTATATACAGAGGGGTCTAGTCTGGGGTCTGTATATACGGGGGGACTGGTGTGTATATACGGGGGTATGGTCTGGAGTCTATATACGGGGGGTATGGTCTGTATATACAGGGGGGGAAGGTCTCTATATACAGAGGGGTCTGGTCTGGTGTCTGTATACATGGTGGGAGTCTGGTCTGCATATACAGGGAGATTAGTCTGTATATACAGGGGGATTAGTCTGTATATACGGGGGGGTCTGGTCTGTATATACAGGGGGGATTAGTCTGTATATACGGGGGGGTCTGTCTGGTCTGTATATACGGGGGGATCTGGTCTGGTCTGTATATACAGGGGGGTCTTGTCTGGGGTCTGTATATACAGGGGGGTCTGGTTTGTATATACAGGGGGGGGTCTGGTCTGTATATACAGGGGGGGTATGGTCTGATTTACAGGGGGGTCTGGTCTGGGGTCTGTATAAACGGAGGGGTCTTGTCTGTATATACGGGGAGTATGGTCTGTATATACGGGGGTGTATGTTCTGTATATACGGGGGGTATGGTCTGGGGTCTGTATATACAGGGGGGTCTGGTCTGTATATATGGGGGGGGTCTGGTCTGTATATACAGGGGGTCTGGTCTGTATATACGGGGGGGTATGCTCTGGGGTCTGTATATACAGGGGGTTATGGTCTGTATATACGGGGTATGGTCTGTATACAGGGGGGTATGGTCTGTATATATGGGAGTATGGTCTGGGGTCTGTATATACAGGGGGGATTAGTCTGTATATACGGGGGAGTCTGGTCTGTATATACGGGGGGGTCTGGTCTGTATATACAGGGGGGATTAGTCTATATACAAGGTGGTCTGGTCTGTATATACAGGAAGGTCTGGTCTGTATATACAGGGGGGTCTGGTCTGTATATACGGGTGGGTCTGGCTGGTCTGTATATATATATATATATATATATATATATATATACGGGGGGTATGGTCTGTATATACAGAGGGGTCTGGTCTGTATATACAGGGGGGTCGGGTATGGTCTGTATATACGGGGGGGTCTGGTCTTGGGTCTGTATATACTGGGAGTCTGGTCTGTATATACAGGGGGAGTATGGTCTGTATATACGGGGGGTATGGTCTGTATATACGGGGGGTATGGTCTTTATATACAGGGGGAGGTCTGGTCAGTATACAGGGGGGCTGGTCTGTGTATACAAAGGGGTCTGGTCTGGGGTCTGTATATACAGGGAGATTAGTCTGTATATACGGGGGGGTCTGGTCTGTATATACAGGGGGGGTATGGTCTGTATATACAGAGGGGTCTAGTCTGGGGTCTGTATACACGGGGGAGTCTGGTCTGTATATACAGAGGGTTCTGGTCTGTATATACAGGGGGGATTAGTCTGTATATCCGGGGGGTCTGGTCTGTATATACAGGGGGGATTAGTCTGTATATACAGGGGGGATTAGTCTGTATATACGGGGGCTCTGGTCTGTATATACAGAGGGGATTAATCTGTATATACAGGGGGGATTAGTCTGTATATACAGGGGGGATTAGTCTGTATATCCGGGGGGTCTGGTCTGTATATACAGGGGGGATTAGTCTGTATATACAGGGGGGATTAGTCTGTATATACGGGGGGTCTGGTCTGTATATACGGGGGGTCTGGTCTGTATATACAGAGTGGATTAGTCTGTATATACAGGGGGGATTAGTCTGTATATCCGGGGGGTCTGGTCTGTATATACAGGGGGGATTAGTCTGTATATACAGGGGGGATTAGTCTATATATACGGGGGGTCTGGTCTGAATATACCGGGGGGTCTGGTCTGTATATACGGGGGGGGTCTGGTCTGTATATACAGGAGGGCCGTGTATGATCTGTATATACAGGGGGGTCTGGTCTCGGGTCTGTATATACTGGGGAGTCTGGTCTGTATATACAGAGGGGTCTGGTCTGGGGTCTGTATAAACGGGGGGTATGGTCTTTATATACAGGGGGGATTGGTTTGTATATACAGGGGGGATTGGTCTGTATATACGGGGGAGTCTGGTCTGTATATACAGGGGGGTCTGGTCTGTATATACAGGGGGGATTAGTCTGTATATACGGGGGGGTCTGGTCTGTATATACGAGGGGGTCTGGCTGGTCTGTATATACTGGGGAGTCTGGTCTGTATATACAGAGGGGTCTGGTCTGTATATACAGGGAGGATTAGTCTGTATATACGGGGGGGTCTGGTCTGTATATACGGGGGGTCTGGTCTGGGATCTGTATATACGGGGGGGTCAGGTTAGTATACAGAGGGGGTATGGTCTGTATATACAGAGGGGTCTGGTCTGGAGTCTATATACGGGGGTGTATGGACTGTATTTACAGGGGTGTGTGGTCTGTATATATGGGGTGTATGATCTGTATATACAGGGGGGGTATGGTCTGTATATCGGGGGAGGTCTGGTCTATATATACAGGGGGGTATGGTCTGTATATACGGGGGGGTCTGGTCTGTATATACAGGGGGGTATGGTCTGTATATACAGGGGGGGTCTGGTCTGTATATACAGGGGGGGTATGGTCTGTATTTACAGGGGTGTCTGGTCTGTATATATGAGGGTGTCTGGTCTGTATATAGGGGGGGTATGGTCTGGGGTCTGTATATACAGGGGGTGTATGGTCTGTATATACAGAGGGGTCTGGTCTGGGGTCTGTATATACAGGGGGGTCTGGTCTGTATATACGGGGGGTATGGTCTGTATATATGGGGGGTCTGGTCTGTATACACAGGGGGGGGTCTGGTCAGTATACAGGGGGGATATGGTCTGTATATACAGAGGGGTCTGGTCTGGGGTCTGTATATACATGGGGATTAGTCTATATAGGGGGGTATGATCTACATATACCGGGGGGTCTGGTCTGTATATACAGGAGGGCCGTGTATGATCTGTATATACAGGGGGGGTCTGGTCTCGGGTCTGTATATACAGAGGGGTCTGGTCTGGGGTCTGTATATACAGGGGGTATGGTCTTTATATACAGGGGGGATTGGTTTGTATATACAGGGGGGATTGGTTTGTATATACAGGGGGGATTGGTCTGTATATACGGGGGAGTCTGGTCTGTATATACAGGGGGGTCTGGTCTGTATATACAGGGGGGATTAGTCTGTATATACGGGGGGGTCTGGTCTGTATATACGAGGGGGTCTGGCTGGTCTGTATATACTGGGGAGTCTGGTCTGTATATACAGAGGGGTCTGGTCTGTATATACAGGGAGGATTAGTCTGTATATCCGGGGGGTCTGGTATGTATATACAGGGGGGATTAGTCTGTATATACGGGGGGTCTGGTCTGTATATATGGGGGGGGGGTCTGGTCTGTATATACGAAGGGGTCTGGCTGGTCTGTATATACCGGGGGGTCTGGTCTTTATATATGGGGGGGGTGGGTCTGGTCTGTATATACGGGTGGGGGGTCTGGTCTGTATATACAGGAGGGCCGTGTATGGTCTGTATATACAGGGGGGTCTGATCTCGGGTCTGTATATACTGGGGAGTCTGGTTTGTATATACAGGGGGGGTATGGTCTGTATTTACAGGGGTGTCTGGTCTGTATATATGAGGGTGTCTGGTCTGTATATAGGGGGGGTATGGTCTGGGGTCTGTATATACAGGGGGTGTATGGTCTGTATATACAGAGGGGTCTGGTCTGGGGTCTATATACAGGGGGGTCTGGTCTGTATATACGGGGGGTATGGTCTGTATATATGGGGGGTCTGGTCTGTATACACAGGGGGGGTCTGGTCAGTATACAGGGGGGATATGGTCTGTATATACAGAGGGGTCTGGTCTGGGGTCTGTATATACATGGGGATTAGTCTATATAGGGGGGTATGATCTACATATACCGGGGGGTCTGGTCTGTATATACGGGGGGGTCTGGTCTGTATATACAGGAGGGCCGTGTATGATCTGTATATACAGGGGGGGTCTGGTCTCGGGTCTGTATATACAGAGGGGTCTGGTCTGGGGTCTGTATATACAGGGGGTATGGTCTTTATATACAGGGGGGATTGGTTTGTATATACAGGGGGGATTGGTTTGTATATACAGGGGGGATTGGTTTGTATATACAGGGGGGATTGGTCTGTATATACGGGGGAGTCTGGTCTGTATATACAGGGGGGTCTGGTCTGTATATACAGGGGGGATTAGTCTGTATATACGGGGGGGTCTGGTCTGTATATACGAGGGGGTCTGGCTGGTCTGTATATACTGGGGAGTCTGGTCTGTATATACAGGGAGGATTAGTCTGTATATCCGGGGGGTCTGGTATGTATATACAGGGGGGATTAGTCTGTATATCCGGGGGGTCTGGTATGTATATACAGGGGGGATTAGTCTGTATATACGGGGGGTCTGGTCTGTATATATGGGGGGGGGGTCTGGTCTGTACATACGAGGGGGTCTGGCTGGTCTGTATATACCGGGGGGTCTGGTCTTTATATATGGGGGGGGTGGGTCTGGTCTGTATATACGGGTGGGGGGTCTGGTCTGTATATACAGGAGGGCCGTGTATGGTCTGTATATACAGGGGGGTCTGATCTCGGGTCTGTATATACTGGGGAGTCTGGTCTGTATATACAGAGGGGTCTGGTCTGTATATACAGGGGGGTCTGGTTTGTATATATGGAGGGGTCTGGTCTGTATTTACAGGGGGGTCTGGACTGTATGTACAGGGGGTCGAGTCTGGTCTGTATATACGGGGGTGTATGGTCTGTATATACGGGGGGTATGGTCTGGGATCTGTATATACGGGGGGGTCTGGTCTGGAGTCTATATACGGGGGTGTATGGACTGTATTTACAGGGGGGTGTGGTCTGTATATATGGGGTGTATGATCTGTATATACAGGGGGGGTATGGTCTGTATATAGGGGGGGTCTGGTCTATATATACAGGGGGGTATGGTCTGTATATACAAGGGGGTCTGGCTGGTCTGAATATACCGGGGGGTCTGGTCTGTATATATGGGGGGGTCTGGTCTGTATATACAGGAGGGCCGTGTATGATCTGTATATACAGGGGGGTCTGGTCTCGGGTCTGTATATACTGGGGAGTCTGGTCTGTATATACAGAGGGGTCTGGTCTGGGGTCTGTATATACGGGGGGTATGGTCTTTATATACATGGGGATTGGTTTGTATATACAGGGGGGATTGGTCTGTATATACGGGGGAGTCTGGTCTGTATATACAGGGGGGTCTGGTCTGTATATACAGGGAGGATTAGTCTGTATATCGGGGGGGTCTGGTCTGTATATACAGGGGGTCTGGTCTGTATATATGGGGGGGGGTCTGGTCTGTATATACGAGGGGGTCTGGCTGGTCTGTATATACCGGGGGGTCTGGTCTTTATATATGGGGGGGTGGGTCTGGTCTGTATATACGGGTGGGGGGTCTGGTCTGTATATACAGGAGGGCCGTGTATGGTCTGTATATACAGGGGGGTCTGGTCTCGGGTCTGTATATACTGGGGAGTCTGGTCTGTATATACAGAGGGGTCTGGTCTGTATATACAGGGGGGTCTGGTGTGTATATATGGAGGGGTCTGGTCTGTATTTACAGGGGGGTCTGGACTGTATGTACAGGGGGTCGGGTCTGGTCTGTATATACGGGGGTGTATGGTCTGTATATACGGGGGGTATGGTCTGGGATCTGTATATACGGGGGGTCTGGTTAGTATACAGAGGGGGTATGGTCTGTATATACAGAGGGGTCTGGTCTGGAGTCTATATACGGGGGTGTATGGACTGTATTTACAGGGGTGTGTGGTCTGTATATATGGGGTGTATGATCTGTATATACAGGGGGGGTATGGTCTGTATATAGGGGGGTCTGGTCTATATATACAGGGGGGTATGGTCTGTATATACGGGGGGTATGGTCTGTATATACAGAGGGGGTATGGTCTGTATTTACAGGGGTGTCTGGTCTGTATATATGAGGGTGTCTGGTCTGTATATAGGGGGGGTATGGTCTGGGGTCTGTATATACAGGGGGTGTATGGTCTGTATATACAGAGGGGTCTGGTCTGGGGTCTGTATATACAGGGGGGTCTGGTCTGTATACGGGGGCTATGGTCTGTATACATGGGGGGTCTGGTCTGTATACACAGGGGGGGTCTGGTCAGTATACAGGGGGGATATGGTCTGTATATACAGAGGGGTCTGGTCTGGAGTCTGTATATACATGGGGATTAGTCTATATAGGGGGGTATGGTCTGTATATACGGGGGGTTCGGGTATGGTCTGTATATACAGGGGGGTATGGTCTGTATATACAGAGGGATATGGTCTGGGGTCTGTATATATGGGGGGTATGGTCTGTATATACAGGGGGGTATGGTCTGTATATACAGGGGGGTATGGTCTGTATATACAGAGGGATATGGTCTGGGGTCTGTATATATGGGGGGGTATGGTCTGTATATACAGGGGGGTCTGGTCTGTATATACAGCGGGGATTAGTCTGTATATACGGGGGGTATGGTCTGTATATACAGGGGGGTATGGTCTGTATATACAGGGGGGTATGGTCTGTATATACGGGAGGTATGGTCTGTCTATACAGAGGGGTATGGTCTGGGGTCTGTATATACGGGGGGGATTAGTCTATATACGGGGGGTATGGTCTGTATATACGGGGGTATGGTCTGTATATATAGAGGGGTATGGTCTGGGGTCTGTATATACGGGGGGTATGGTCTGTATATACAGGGGAGTATGGTCTGGGGTCTGTATATACAGGGGTATGGTCTGTATATACAGGTGGGTCTGGTCTGTATACAGGGGGTATGGTCTGTAGAGAGAGGTCTGGTCTGGGGTCTGTATATACAGGGGGAATTAGTCTGTACATACAGGGTAGTCTGTTCTGTATACAGGGGGGTATGGTCTGTATATACAGGGGGGTCTGGTCTGGGATCTGTATATACAGAGGGGGCTGGTGTCTATATACAGAGAAATCTGGTCAGTATATACAGAGGGGTCTTTATATACAGGGGGATTAGTCTGTATATACAGGGGGGTCTGGTTTGTATATATGGGGGGTATTGTCTGTATATAGAGGGGGGTCTAGTCTGTATACAGAGGTGTCGGGTCTGGTCTGTGTATACAGAGGGGTCTGGTCTGTATATACAGGGGGGTCTGGTCTGTATATACAGGGGTGTATGGTCTGGGATCTGGTCTGTATATACAGGGGCGTCTGGTGTCTATATACAGGGGGTTCTGGTCTGTATATACAGACTGCAGACAGTCTCACACACAAGATTAGATACACGGCTCAGTATCACACTATTGGATTTGCTCATGGCTGAGATACGGGGTCTGGGCGGTTCTGCTGTGATGACAATGGCCGCCCTGTGGCTGCCCGGTCACGTGCGTTGTGTTCCCGATGCTGCGGTGATGAGTCATTAAGAGCAGTGCGGACTCTGTGCCCCTCGTGCCCACCATCATCACTGAATGGTTTTCTCCTATTGATGGGAAATGTCTCATTAATGACGGCGCCCCGTACCACAGCATCACGGCTGCGAGGGCTCCTACAAGGGAAGGAGAAGCCCCTATACCACCCCTGGCAGAGGCCTGCATCCTGGGCACTGCGGAGGGCGACATCCGTGCCGCAGGTCAATCCTCTGTGCTGATACCAAAGTGCCATCTATGAAAAGTGTGTAACATGGAAGGCAGGAACCGCCGTATACCGGTAACTCCCCACAGGACCTGCCGTATACCGGGAACACCCCACAGGACCTGCAATATACCGGGAACACCCCACAGGATCTGCCGTATCCTGGGAACACCCCACAAGACCCGCCGTATAGTGGGAACACCCCACAAGACCCGCCGTATAGTGGGAACACCCCACAAGACCCGCCGTATAGTGGGAACACCCCACAAAACCCACCGTATACCGGGAACATCCCACAAGACCAGCCGTATACCGGAAACACCCCACAAGGCCCACCGTATACCAGGAACACCCCACAAGACCCGCCGTATACTGAGAATACCCCACAAGATCTGCCATATGCTGGGAGCTCCTCACAAGACCCGCCTCTGATTAAACAGTTTTTAATCTTAATCAGCCAGACATCTAGATTTGTTAAACCAAGAGAAATACTCCATTGTGTTTGTGTTGACTTGTGAATGTATGTGTGTTTCTATGGCTGGTCAAGAACAACAGACCAGTATTCGTATAACCTTGATTGTTGTCTTCTCTTGGTTCTGAAACAATGATGTTTGTTACTATGCTAATTGCATATTATACTAAAGCCAGCTAGATGTTGATTTAAAGAGCCCCCTGCTAAGCCAACTATGTAAATTGATTAAATGCTCAAACAATGAAACCTGAGCCCTAACCATTGCCCTGTTGGTGTGTACTTGGAATACCAAATGGAACTTATTTAAGGAACATATGCCTCTGTAGCAGGCAGATTCGAAACAGAATGGAAAGAGACTTAACAAGAAGAATCAAAGATCAGATTCTCTCAGACCATCAACTTGGTATCATGGCTGTATCCAAAGAGACACAGATTTGGATTCTACGTGACTCCAGCCTAAGGGTATATGACCCTGACTGGAAAGATATGGATCTGTTCCATTGGCCATCAGAGAGCCCATGGATACATTTGGGGAGACCAGGTTGGGACGATGAAGTCACCTGGCCCCATGGATATGTTGTTTAGGGTTGCCAGGTGGGACTCTCCGGTCGCCTGGAACCCATGGAGACATTCGGAGAAGCCAGATTGGGACCCGCGGAAACTCTCGGAGAGGCCAGGGTGGGACCCTCGGATCTCCTGGCCTTGTACCTCGATGGACTGTCAGCTACCGGGAGCACCCCACAAGACCCGCCGTATACCAGGAGCACCTCACAAGACCCGCCGTATACCAGGAGCACCCCACAAGACCCGCCGTATACCAGGAGCACCCCACAAGACCCGCCATATACAGGGAACACCCCACAATAGCCGCCGTATACTGGGAACACCCCACAAGACCCGCCGTATACCGGGAACACCCCACAAGACCCGCCGTATATCGAGAGCGCCCCATAATAGCCACCATATAACGGGAACACCCCACAAGACCTGTCGTATATCGAGAGCGCCCCATAATAGCCGACGTATACCGCAAACTCCTCACAAGACCTGCTGTATACCAGAAATACCCCACAAGACCCGCCGTATACCGGGAGCACCCCACAAGACCTGCCGTATACCAGTAGCACCCCACAAGACCCGCCATATACCGGGAACATCCCACTCGCTGTATACCGAGAGCACCCCACAATAGCCATCGTATACCGTGAACGCCCCACTATAGCTGCTGTATACCGTGAACACTCCACAAGACCTGCCGTATACCGAGAGCACTCCTCAATAGCTGCCGTATACCAGGAACACCCCACAAGACCCACCGTATACCGAGAGCGTCCCCATAATAGCAGCCGTATACCAGGAACACCCCACAATAGCCGCCGTATAGCGGGAACACCCCACAAGACCCGCCGTATAGCGAGAAGACCCGCGGTGTACCGGGAACACCCCACAAGACCCGCCGTATACCGAGAATACCCACAAGATCTGCCGTATACCGGGAGCACCCTACAAGACCTGGCTGTGACGAAACAGTTTCTAATCTTAATCAGCCAGACGTCTAGATTTGTTAAGCCAAGAGAAATACCCTATTGTGTTTGTGTTGACTTGTGAATGTATGTGTTTCTATGGCTGATCAAGAAAGGACATACTATTATGTGTATAACCCTGATTGTTGTCTCCTCTTGGTTCTGAAACAATGATGTTTGTTACTATGCTAATTGCATATTATACTAAAGCCAGCTAGATGTTGATTTAAAGAGCCCCCCCCCCCCCGGCTATACCAACTATTTAAATTGATGAAATGCTCAATGAGACCTGAGCACTGTGGAATAATACCCTCCCTAGCCATTGCCCTGTGGATGTGTACTTAAATAAGTCACATTTGTTATTCCAAGGAACATATGCCTCTGTAGTAGGCAGATTTGAAACAGAGAATGGAAAGAGACTTTACAAGAAGAATCAAAGATCAGACTTTCTCAGACCATCAGCTTAGTAGCATGGCTGTATCCAAAGAGATACAGATTTGGATTCTACATGATTCCGGCCTAAGGGTATATGACCCTGACTGGAAAGATATGGACCTGTTCCATTGGCCATCAGAGAGCCCATGGATACATTTGGGGAGACCAGTTTGGGACGATGAAGTCACCTGGCCTCATGGATATGTTGTTTAGGGTTGCCAGGTGGGACTCTCCGGTCACCTGGAACCCATGGAGACATTCGGAGAAGCCAGATTGGGACCCGCGGAAACTCTCAGAGAGGCCTGGGTGGGACCCTCGGATCTCCTGGCCTTGTATCTCGATGGACTGTCAGCTTCCTAAGCTTGGCGCTATCTCCTCTCTGTGGGGGCCCGCCAGAAGCGGGGGCCATTGGTTGAGGTAGTTGGCCCTGGAAGTCCCAAAGTTGCAGTTGTTCTATCCCAGGCGGGCAGAGTGGAAGGGTGAGACTGTGTAATGTTGTACCATCTTGGGTATTTGCTGGGACTGTTCTGTGTGTTTGTTGTCTGTTTTGTGGTTCAATAAAGTATTGCCACGCTGTTTTACCCTCACCCTGTGTTGTCCGAGTAGTATTACGCCCACGGAAGACCCTGGGTCTTCACAACTTCACAGCCTTATACCGGGAGCACCCCACAAGTCCCGCTGTATATCAGGAGCACCCCACAATAGCCGCCGTATATCAGGAGCACACCACAATAGCCGCCGTATACAGGAAACACCCCCACAATAGCCGCCGTATACCGGGAACATCCCACAACAGCCACCGTATACTGGGAACACCCCACAATAGCCACCGTATACCAGGAGCATCCTACAAGACCCACCATATACCGGGAACACCCCACAATAGCCTCCATATACCGGGAACACCCCATAATAGCAACTGTATACCGGAAACACCCCACCGTATGCCGAGAGCGCCCCATCATAGCCGCCGTATACCGCGAACACCCCACAAGACCTGCCGTATATTGAGAGCACCCAATAATAGCTGCCGTATACCGAAAACACCCCACAAGAGCCACCGTATGCCGAGAGCGCCCCATAATAGCCGCTGTATTCTGGGAACACCCCACAAGACCTGTCATATATCGAGAGCGCCCCATAATAGCTGCCGTATACGGGAAACACTCCACAGGACCCCCTGTATGCCGAGAGCGCCTCATAATAGCCGCCGAATACCGTGGACACCCCACAAGACCTGCCATATATCAGGAACACCCCCACAAGACCTGACATATACCAGGAACACCCCCACATGACCTCCCGTATATCGGGAAAACCACACAAGACCCACTGTATGCAGAGAGCGCCCCACAATAGCCAACGTATACCAGGAACACTCCACAAGACCTGACATATACCAGGAACACCCCCACATGACCTGCCGTATATCGGGAACACCACACAAGACCTGCTGTATGCAGAGAGCGCCCCACAATAGCCAACGTATACCGGGAACACCCCACAATAGCCGCCATATACCAGGAACACCCCACAAGACCCGCCGTATACCGGAACACCCCACAAGACCCGCCATATACTGGGAACACCCCCACAAGACCTGCTGTATACCGAGAGCGCCCCACAATAGCCAGCGTATACCGGGAACACCCCCACAAGACCTGTCGTATACTGGGAACATGCCACAAGACCTGCTCTATACTGGGAACACCACACAAGACCTGCTCTATACTGGGAACACCCCACAAGGCTTGTCGTATACCGGGAACAACCAACAAGACCCGCTGTATACTGGGAACACCCCACAAGACCTGCCATATACTGGGAACACCCCACAAGACCCGCCGTATACTGGGAACATGCCACAAGACCTGCTCTATACTGGGAACACCCCACAAGATCCGCCGTATACTGGGAACACACCACAAGACCTGCCGTACACCGAGAGCGCCCCACAATAGCCAGCGTATACCGGGAACACCCCCACAAGACCCGCCGTATACTGGGAACATGCCACAAGACCTGCTCTATACTGGGAACACCACACAAGACCTGCTCTATACTGGGAACACCCCACAAGGCCTGTCGTATACCAGGAACACCCAACAAGACCCACTGCATACTGGGAACACCCCACAAAACCCGCCGTATACTGGGAACATGCCACAAGACCCGCCGTATACTGGGAACATGCCACAAGACCTGCTCTATACTGGGAACACCCCACAAGATCCGCCGTATACTGGGAACACCCCACAAGACCTGCTGTATACTGGGAACACCACACAAGACCTGCCGTTTACCGAGAACACCCTACAAGACCTGCCGTATACCGAGAGCGCCCCAAATAGCCAACGTATACTGGGAACACCCCACAAGACCCGCCGTATACCGGGAGCACCCCACAAGACCTGCCGTATACCGAGAGCGCCCCAAATAGCCAACGTATACTGGGAATACCCCACAAGACCCGCCGTATAGCGGGAGCACCCCACAAGACCTGCTCTATACTGGGAACACCCCACAAGACCTGCGGTATACCGGGAACACCCCACAAGACCTGTCGTATACCAGGAACACCCCACAAGACCTGCCGTATACCAGGAACACCCCACAAGATCTGCCGTATACCGGGAACACCCCACAAGACCTGTCGTATACTGGGAACATGCCACAAGACCTGCTCTATACTGGGAACACCACACAAGACCTGCTCTATACTGGGAACACCCCACAAGGCTTGTCGTATACCGGGAACACCCAACAAGACCCGCTGTATACTGGGAACACCCCACAAGACCTGCCATATACTGGGAACACCCCACAAGACCCGACGTATACTGGGAACATGCCACAAGACCTGCTCTATACTGGGAACACCCTACAAGATCCGCCGTATACTGGGAACACACCACAAGACCTGCCGTATACCGAGAGCGCCCCACAATAGCCAGCGTATACCGGGAACACCCCCACAAGACCCGCCGTATACTGGGAACATGCCACAAGACCTGCTCTATACTGGGAACACCACACAAGACCTGCTCTATACTGGGAACACCCCACAAGGCCTGCTGCATACCGGGAACACCCCACAAGACCCGCTGTATACTGAGAACACCCCACAAGACCCGCTGTATACTGAGAGCGCCCCACAATAGTCAGCGTATACCAGGAACACATGACAATTAATGTTATTTGGTCAGCTGTTTTAATGTTCTGGCTGATCATTCTGTCTATCGCCATCTGATTCTCCAGAACATCTTGTAATCCGGCACTTATTCCGGACAGTCTACGGCAGCAATGTGTGCTTGTAACAGAAATCCTCAGCTACGCAGTGGAATGACATGGGGGGACTAATCCCTCAGGCAAACACATGTCTAAACACAGGAGGAACAGATGAATGAGAAGGAGCGGCCGCCCCCTCCGACCGCCGCTGCCAATCGCACCCATGGCTGCGGCCCTGCACCCTGTCCACCGTGGCCGAGGCCTGGCCAATGAGCGGCCGGTATGCAGATCCCGCAGTGCGGTTACATAACAGTGTATATAATGTGTATAATGTCCCATGGCCCGTACACCGCCCGCCGCCGCAGCTCCTGCGATGTGACTGCAGATAGCTCAGCACCGTGATACACTATAATGCCGTTATACAACCGGGAGGAAACCAACAAGGAGGATCCCTGTGGTGTCCGGCCATACCATTAGATAATGAAGGGGGGGCTGGATGCCCGAAAGGTATAGGGGACCACCCATGTGTCACATATACATTGCCCTCTGGGGGAGCAGACGTGATTTCTTACTCTCCATAGTATCTGGAAACCCCCAGAAATAAAATTAACCCCTTTACCCCCCAAGGTTGTTTGCACGTTAATGACCAGGCCAATTTTTACAATTCTGACCACTGTCATTTTATGAGGTAATACCTCTGGAACGCTTCAACGGATCCCCCTGATTCTGAGATTGTTTTTTCGTGACATATTGTACTTCATGATTGTGGTAAAATTTCTTCGATATCACTTGCGTTTATTTGTGAAAAAATTGGAAATTTCGTGAAAATGTAGAAAATTTTGCAATTTTCAAACTTTGAATTTTTATGCCTTTAAATCAGAGAGATATGTCACACAAAAGAGTTAATAACATTTCCCACATGTCTACTTCACATCAGCACAATTTTGGAACCAACATTTTTTTTATTAGGAAGTTATAAGGGCTAAATATGACCAGCGATTTCTCATTTTTATAACAAAATTTACAAAACCATTTTTTTAGGGACCAAATCACATTTGAAGTCACTTTGAGGGGCCTAGATGACAGAAAATACCCAAAGTGACACCATTCTAAAAACTGCACCCCTCAAGGTGCTCAAAACCACATTCAAGAACTTTATTAACCCTTCAGATGCTTCACAAGAATTTTTGGAATGTGGAAGAAAAAAATTAACATTTAACTTTTTTTCACAAAAATGTTACTTTAGACCCCAATTTTATTTATTTTCGCAGGGGTAACAGGAAAAAATGGACCTCAAAATGTGTTGTGCAATTTCTACTGAGCACACAGATACCCCATATGTGGGGAAAACCACTGTTTGGGCGCACTGTAATGCTCGGAAGGGAAGGAGCGCCATTTGACTTTTTGAATGTAAAATTTGCTTGAATTATTAGCGGACGCCATGTTGCGTGTGCAGAGCCCCTGATGTGCCTAAACAGTTTTTGCATCGCCATATTTTGAGATCTATAATTTTTTTGGCCGACAGAGTCATGTGACGGCTCGTTTTTTGCGGGATGAGTTGACGTTTTTATTGGCACCATTTTCTGCACGTGACATTTTTTGATCGCTTTCTATTCCGATTTTTAGGAGGCAAAATAAATAAAAACAAATAATTCAGGAATTGTTTTTTTTATGCCGTTCTGCGTGTGGTAAAATTGATAAGGCAGCTTTATTCTTCGGGTCAGTACGTTTACAGCGGTACCACATTTATATATTTTTTTTATGTTTTGGCGCTTTTACACAATAAAAACTATTTTATGGAAAAAATATTTTTTTTTTGCATCGCTTTATTCTGAGAGCTATAACTTTTTTATTTTTCGGATGATGGAGCTGTATGGCGACTTGTTTTTTGCGGGACGAGATGACGTTTTCAGCGGTGCCATTTTTCTTTACATTCGTCTTTTTGATCGCGTTTTGTTCCCCTTTTTGTTTGGCGGTATAATGATAAAGCATCGTGTTGCTTTGTTTTTTTTTTTACGGTGTTCACTAAAGGGGTGAACTAGCGGGACAGTTTTATAGATCAAAAAGTCAATAGTAGGCAGCTTACCCAGATGGTAGTTTCTCCTTGGTCCGATCATCTGCCAGGGATCCGCACGGAGATGAGGGAAGCACTCCCTCCTGCAATCGATGAAACCAAAACAAATAAAGTCCAGGGGAGGAACCCTTATTTCGGCATTTTTCTTAAAATCTTTTTATTCTTCAACAATCCTTAAAAGAACATCATTCCTTTTCGGACCAGGTATGTACATACAGTGGGCACTTTATGGCAGTATAGAGGACACAGCTGTCTAGGAACAGACGACGCGCTTCAGCCATATAGGTCGTCTTCTTCTAGATCCCTGCTCCACAAGGCCACACAGACAGCAGGAAGATCAGCGCCTTGCGTACAAGGTAGATTGCGCAGGCGCGGGATCCGGGGTCCTGTGCAGGGGAGGGGGGATATGGAAATGAAGCTAATAGGCGGGGATTTCATCGCGTCCCCCGGACGGGAAACGTCAAAACTAGTTTAATAAAAAGCAATTTCAAAGTAATTAGACCTCAGCTATTGGCCATACAGGTAAGAACAGATTCACATGACTATCACCTGGATGCCCATAGCAGAGGTCTGATATCGCCCAGGGGGGTGACACATTCCCTTTAAGAGGCGAGTGCCCTCTAGTGGTGGCTGCTGGCAGAGAGAATATAATCATGTAAATTTATATAAATCTATAATCTATTATTCTTCTTAACAAAATATTATCCCCTTTCCTGACGTGTGACGGAACCTTGGGTGCAAAGAACAAGCCCCCCTAAGGCTATGTGGACAAAAAAATAAAAAGGTAATGTGGAGATAAATCTGATGCTGGGCCCATTAAAATGAGTATTTTATAGATGGCTTAGGGTGATATTACTGTAAGGATCCGGAATCACGGCTGCCCGGACCTGGACTCTAATTAGTTAATTTTTGTGCCCATTACTTCATATGTGGTCTATGATCTTGTTGTCTCCCACCAGCAGGTGGCAACAGTGTGTTAGTTCTTAGCAATGCAAAGCCCTGAGCACAGCCGGCATAGGACTCCTTATAATGGGGGTACAGCCTCTGGGTAACGCTAGAGAGGGGATAATACACTGATACCTGGGGTACAGGACACTGACACTGGGGGTACAGAATAATGACGCTGACACTCGGGGTAGAGAATAATGACACTGACACTCAGGGTACAGGATAATAACACTGACACTCGGGGTACAGGATAATAACACTGACACTCGGGGTACAGGATAATGACGCTGACACTCAGGGTACAGGATAATGACGCTGACACTCGGGGTAGAGAATAATGACACTGACACTCAGGGTACAGGATAATAACACTGACACTCGGGGTACAGGATAATAACACTGACACTCGGGGTACAGGATAATGACACTGACACTGGGGGTACAGGATAATGACACTGACACTCGGGGTACAGGATAATGACGCTGACACTCAGGGTACAGGATAATGACGCTGACACTCGGGGTACAAGATAATGACACTGACACTCGGGTACAGGATAATGACACTGACACTCGGGGTACAGGATAATGACACTGACACTCGGGGTACAGGATAATGACACTGACACTCGGGGTACAGGATAATGATACTGACACTGGGGGTACAGGACAATGACACTGACACTCGGGGTACAGGATAATGACACTGACACTCGGGGTACAGGATAATGACACTGACACTCGGGGTACAGGATAATGACGCTGACACTCGGGGTACAGGATAATGACACTGACACTTGGGGTACAGGATAATGACACTGACACTCAGGGTACAGGATAATGACACTGACACTCGGGGTACAGGACAATGACACTGACACTCGGAGTACAGGAGAATGACACTGACACTCGGGGTACAGGACAATGACACTGACACTTGGGGTACAGGACAATGACACTGACACTCGGGGTACAGGACAATGACACTGACACTGGGGGTACAGGATAATGACACATGGGGTACAGGATAATGACACTGACACTCGGGGTACAGGATAATGACGCTGACACTCAGGGTACAGGATTATGACACTGACACTTGGGGTACAGGATAATGACACTGACACTTGGGGTACAGGATAATGACACTGACACTGGGGGTACAGAATAATGACGCTGACACTTGGGGTACAGGATAATGACACTGACACTGGGGGTACAGAATAATGACGCTGACACTGGGGGTACAGAATAATGACAATGACACTGGGGGTACAGAATAATGACGCTGACCCTTGGGGTACAGGATAATGACACTGACACTCGGGGTACAGGATAATGACACTGACACTCGGGTACAGGATAATGACACTGACACTCGGGGTACAGGATAATGACACTGACACTCGGGGTACAAGATAATGACACTGACACTCGGGGTAAAGGATAATGACGCTGACACTCGGGGTACAAGATAATGACACTGACACTCGGGTACAGGATAATGACACTGACACTCGGGGTACAGGATAATGACGCTGACACTCGACGTACAGGATAATGACACTGACACTCGGGGTAAAGGATAATGACACTGACACTCGGGGTACAGGATAATGACACTTGGGTTACAGGATAATGACACTGACACTTGGGGTACAGGATAATGACACTGACACTCGGGATACAGGATAATGATACAGACACTTGGGGTACAGGATAATGACACTGACACTTGGGGTACAGGATAATGATACAGACACTTGGGGTACAGAATAATGACGCTGACACCTGGGTACAGGATAATGACACTGACACTCGGGGTACAGGATAATGACACTGACACTCGGGGTACAGGATAATGACGCTGACGATTGGGTTACAGGACAATGACACTGACACTTGCGGTACAGGATAATGACACTGACACTCGGGATACAGGATAATGACACTGACACTCGGGTACAGGATAATGACACTGACACTTGGGGTACAGGATAATGACACTGACACTCGCGGTACAGGATAATGACACTGACACTGGGGGTACAGGATAATGACACTGACACTCGACGTACAGGATAATGACACTGACACTCGGGGTAAAGGATAATGACACTGACACTCGGGGTACAAGATAATGACACTGACACTCGGGTACAGGATAATGACACTGACACTCGGGGTACAAGATAATGACACTGACACTCGGGTACAGGATAATGACACTGACACTCGGGGTACAGGATAATGACACTGACACTCGGGGTAAAGGATAATGACACTGACACTCGGGGTAAAGGATAATGACACTGACACTCGACGTACAGGATAATGACGCTGACACTCGGGTACAGGATAATGACACTGACACTCGGGGTACAGGATAATGACACTGACACTCGGGGTACAGGATAATAACACTGACACTTGGGGTACAGGATAATGACACTTGGGTTACAGGATAATGACACTGACACTTGGGGTACAGGATAATGACACTGACACTCGGGATACAGGATAATGATACAGACACTTGGGGTACAGGATAATGACACTGACACTTGGGGTACAGGATAATGATACAGACACTTGGGGTACAGAATAATGACGCTGACACCTGGGTACAGGATAATGACACTGACACTCGGGGTACAGGATAATGACACTGACACTCGGGGTACAGGATAATGACGCTGACGATTGGGTTACAGGACAATGACACTGACACTTGCGGTACAGGATAATGACACTGACACTTGGGGTACAGGATAATGACACTGACACTCGGGTACAGGATAATGACACTGACACTTGGGGTACAGGATAATGACACTGACACTCGCGGTACAGGATAATGACACTGACACTGGGGGTACAGGATAATGACACTGACACTTGGGGTGCAGGACAATGACACTGACACTCGGGGTACAGGATAATGACACTCGGGGTACCGGAAAATGACACTGACACTTGGGTTACAGGATAATGACACTGACACTTGGGGTACAGGATGATGACAATGACACTTGGGGTACAGGATAATGACACTGACACTCGGGGTACAGAATAATGACGCTGACACTCGGGGTACAGGATAATGACACTGACACTCGGGGTACAGGATAATGACACTGACACTCAGGGTACAGGATAATGACACTGACACTTGGGGTGCAGGACAATGACACTGACACTCGGGGTACAGGATAATGACACTCGGGGTACCGGAAAATGACACTGACACTTGGGTTACAGGATAATGACACTGACACTCGGGGTACAGGATGATGACACTGACACTTGGGTTACAGGATAATGACACTGACACTCGGGGTACAGGATGATGACACTGACACTTGGGGTACAGGATAATGACACTGACACTCGGGGTACAGAATAATGACGCTGACACTCGGGGTACAGGATAATGACACTGACACTGGGGGTACAGGATAATGACACTGACACTCGGGGTACAGGATAATGACACTTGGGTTACAGGATAATGACACTGACACTTGGGGTACAGGATAATGACACTGACACTCGGGATACAGGATAATGATACAGACACTTGGGGTACAGGATAATGACACTGACACTTGGGGTACAGGATAATGATACAGACACTTGGGGTACAGAATAATGACGCTGACACCTGGGTACAGGATAATGACACTGACACTCGGGGTACAGGATAATGACACTGACACTCGGGGTACAGGATAATGACGCTGACGATTGGGTTACAGGACAATGACACTGACACTTGCGGTACAGGATAATGACACTGACACTCGGGATACAGGATAATGACACTGACACTCGGGTACAGGATAATGACACTGACACTTGCGGTACAGGATAATGACACTGACACTCGGGATACAGGATAATGACACTGACACTCGGGTACAGGATAATGACACTGACACTCGGGGTACAGGATAATGACACTGACACTCGACGTACAGGATAATGACACTGACACTCGGGGTAAAGGATAATGACACTGACACTCGGGGTACAAGATAATGACACTGACACTCGGGTACAGGATAATGACACTGACACTCGGGGTACAAGATAATGACACTGACACTCGGGTACAGGATAATGACACTGACACTCGGGGTACAGGATAATGACACTGACACTCGGGGTAAAGGATAATGACACTGACACTCGGGGTAAAGGATAATGACACTGACACTCGACGTACAGGATAATGACGCTGACACTCGGGTACAGGATAATGACACTGACACTCGGGGTACAGGATAATGACACTGACACTCGGGGTACAGGATAATAACACTGACACTTGGGGTACAGGATAATGACACTTGGGTTACAGGATAATGACACTGACACTTGGGGTACAGGATAATGACACTGACACTCGGGATACAGGATAATGATACAGACACTTGGGGTACAGGATAATGACACTGACACTTGGGGTACAGGATAATGATACAGACACTTGGGGTACAGAATAATGACGCTGACACCTGGGTACAGGATAATGACACTGACACTCGGGGTACAGGATAATGACACTGACACTCGGGGTACAGGATAATGACGCTGACGATTGGGTTACAGGACAATGACACTGACACTTGCGGTACAGGATAATGACACTGACACTTGGGGTACAGGATAATGACACTGACACTCGGGTACAGGATAATGACACTGACACTTGGGGTACAGGATAATGACACTGACACTCGCGGTACAGGATAATGACACTGACACTGGGGGTACAGGATAATGACACTGACACTTGGGGTGCAGGACAATGACACTGACACTCGGGGTACAGGATAATGACACTCGGGGTACCGGAAAATGACACTGACACTTGGATTACAGGATAATGACACTGACACTTGGGGTACAGGATGATGACAATGACACTTGGGGTACAGGATAATGACACTGACACTCGGGGTACAGAATAATGACGCTGACACTCGGGGTACAGGATAATGACACTGACACTCAGGGTACAGGATAATGACACTGACACTTGGGGTGCAGGACAATGACACTGACACTCGGGGTACAGGATAATGACACTCGGGGTACCGGAAAATGACACTGACACTTGGGTTACAGGATAATGACACTGACACTCGGGGTACAGGATGATGACACTGACACTTGGGTTACAGGATAATGACACTGACACTCGGGGTACAGGATGATGACACTGACACTTGGGGTACAGGATAATGACACTGACACTCGGGGTACAGAATAATGACGCTGACACTCGGGGTACAGGATAATGACACTGACACTGGGGGTACAGGATAATGACACTGACACTCGGGGTACAGGATAATGACACTTGGGTTACAGGATAATGACACTGACACTTGGGGTACAGGATAATGACACTGACACTCGGGATACAGGATAATGATACAGACACTTGGGGTACAGGATAATGACACTGACACTTGGGGTACAGGATAATGATACAGACACTTGGGGTACAGAATAATGACGCTGACACCTGGGTACAGGATAATGACACTGACACTCGGGGTACAGGATAATGACACTGACACTCGGGGTACAGGATAATGACGCTGACGATTGGGTTACAGGACAATGACACTGACACTTGCGGTACAGGATAATGACACTGACACTCGGGATACAGGATAATGACACTGACACTCGGGTACAGGATAATGACACTGACACTTGCGGTACAGGATAATGACACTGACACTCGGGATACAGGATAATGACACTGACACTCGGGTACAGGATAATGACACTGACACTTGGGGTACAGGATAATGACACTGACACTCGACGTACAGGATAATGACACTGACACTCGGGGTAAAGGATAATGACACTGACACTCGGTGTACAAGATAATGACACTGACACTCGGGTACAGGATAATGACACTGACACTCGGGGTACAAGATAATGACACTGACACTCGGGTACAGGATAATGACACTGACACTCGGGGTACAGGATAATGACACTGACACTCGGGGTAAAGGATAATGACACTGACACTCGGGGTAAAGGATAATGACACTGACACTCGACGTACAGGATAATGACGCTGACACTCGGGTACAGGATAATGACACTGACACTCGTGGGTACAGGATAATGACACTGACACTCGGGGTACAGGATAATAACACTGACACTTGGGGTACAGGATAATGACACTTGGGTTACAGGATAATGACACTGACACTTGGGGTACAGGATAATGACACTGACACTCGGGATACAGGATAATGATACAGACACTTGGGGTACAGGATAATGACACTGACACTTGGGGTACAGGATAATGATACAGACACTTGGGGTACAGAATAATGACGCTGACACCTGGGTACAGGATAATGACACTGACACTCGGGGTACAGGATAATGACACTGACACTCGGGGTACAGGATAATGACGCTGACGATTGGGTTACAGGACAATGACACTGACACTTGCGGTACAGGATAATGACACTGACACTTGGGGTACAGGATAATGACACTGACACTCGGGTACAGGATAATGACACTGACACTTGGGGTACAGGATAATGACACTGACACTCGCGGTACAGGATAATGACACTGACACTGGGGGTACAGGATAATGACACTGACACTTGGGGTGCAGGACAATGACACTGACACTCGGGGTACAGGATAATGACACTCGGGGTACCGGAAAATGACACTGACACTTGGGTTACAGGATAATGACACTGACACTTGGGGTACAGGATGATGACAATGACACTTGGGGTACAGGATAATGACACTGACACTCGGGGTACAGAATAATGACGCTGACACTCGGGGTACAGGATAATGACACTGACACTCGGGGTACAGGATAATGACACTGACACTCAGGGTACAGGATAATGACACTGACACTTGGGGTGCAGGACAATGACACTGACACTCGGGGTACAGGATAATGACACTCGGGGTACCGGAAAATGACACTGACACTTGGGTTACAGGATAATGACACTGACACTCGGGGTACAGGATGATGACACTGACACTTGGGTTACAGGATAATGACACTGACACTCGGGGTACAGGATGATGACACTGACACTTGGGGTACAGGATAATGACACTGACACTCGGGGTACAGAATAATGACGCTGACACTTGGGGTACAGGATAATGACACTGACACTCGGGGTACAGGATAATGACACTGACACTTGGGGTACAGGATAATGACACTGACACTCAGGGTACAGGATAATGACACTGACACTCGGGGTACAGGACAATGACACTGACACTCGGGGTACAGGAGAATGACACTGACACTCGGGGTACAGGACAATGACACTGACACTTGGGGTACAGGACAATGACACTGACACTCGGGGTACAGGACAATGACACTGACACTGGGGGTACAGGATAATGACACATGGGGTACAGGATAATGACACTGACACTCGGGGTACAGGATAATGACGCTGACACTCAGGGTACAGGATTATGACACTGACACTTGGGGTACAGGATAATGACACTGACACTTGGGGTACAGGATAATGACACTGACACTGGGGGTACAGAATAATGACGCTGACACTTGGGGTACAGGATAATGACACTGACACTGGGGGTACAGAATAATGACGCTGACACTGGGGGTACAGAATAATGACAATGACACTGGGGGTACAGAATAATGACGCTGACCCTTGGGGTACAGGATAATGACACTGACACTCGACGTACAGGATAATGACACTGACACTCGGGTACAGGATAATGACACTGACACTCGGGGTACAGGATAATGACACTGACACTCGGGTACAGGATAATGACACTGACACTCGGGGTACAGGATAATGACACTGACACTCGGGGTACAAGATAATGACACTGACACTCGGGGTAAAGGATAATGACGCTGACACTCGGGGTACAAGATAATGACACTGACACTCGGGTACAGGATAATGACACTGACACTTGGGATACAAGATAATGACACTGACACTCGGGGTACAGGATAATGACGCTGACACTCGACGTACAGGATAATGACACTGACACTCGGGGTAAAGGATAATGACACTGACACTCGGGGTACAGGATAATGACACTTGGGTTACAGGATAATGACACTGACACTTGGGGTACAGGATAATGACGCTGACACTCGACGTACAGGATAATGACACTGACACTCGGGGTAAAGGATAATGACACTGACACTCGGGGTACAGGATAATGACACTTGGGTTACAGGATAATGACACTGACACTTGGGGTACAGGATAATGACACTGACACTCGGGATACAGGATAATGATACAGACACTTGGGGTACAGGATAATGACACTGACACTTGGGGTACAGGATAATGATACAGACACTTGGGGTACAGAATAATGACGCTGACACCTGGGTACAGGATAATGACACTGACACTCGGGGTACAGGATAATGACACTGACACTCGGGGTACAGGATAATGACGCTGACGATTGGGTTACAGGACAATGACACTGACACTTGCGGTACAGGATAATGACACTGACACTCGGGATACAGGATAATGACACTGACACTCGGGTACAGGATAATGACACTGACACTTGGGGTACAGGATAATGACACTGACACTCGCGGTACAGGATAATGACACTGACACTGGGGGTACAGGATAATGACACTGACACTCGACGTACAGGATAATGACACTGACACTCGGGGTACAAGATAATGACACTGACACTCGGGTACAGGATAATGACACTGACACTCGGGGTACAAGATAATGACACTGACACTCGGGTACAGGATAATGACACTGACACTCGGGGTACAGGATAATGACACTGACACTCGGGGTAAAGGATAATGACACTGACACTCGACGTACAGGATAATGACGCTGACACTCGGGTACAGGATAATGACACTGACACTCGGGGTACAGGATAATGACACTGACACTCGGGGTACAGGATAATAACACTGACACTTGGGGTACAGGATAATGACACTTGGGTTACAGGATAATGACACTGACACTTGGGGTACAGGATAATGACACTGACACTCGGGATACAGGATAATGATACAGACACTTGGGGTACAGGATAATGACACTGACACTTGGGGTACAGGATAATGATACAGACACTTGGGGTACAGAATAATGACGCTGACACCTGGGTACAGGATAATGACACTGACACTCGGGGTACAGGATAATGACACTGACACTGGGGTACAGGATAATGACACTTGGGTACAGGATAATGACACTGACACTGGGGGTACAGGATAATGACACTGACACTTGGGGTACAGGATAATGACACTGACACTCGGGGTACAGGATAATGACACTGACACTCGGGGTACAGGATAATGACGCTGACGATTGGGTTACAGGACAATGACACTGACACTTGCGGTACAGGATAATGACACTGACACTTGGGGTAAAGGATAATGACACTGACACTCGGGTACAGGATAATGACACTGACACTTGGGGTACAGGATAATGACACTGACACTCGCGGTACAGGATAATGACACTGACACTGGGGGTACAGGATAATGACACTGACACTTGGGGTGCAGGACAATGACACTGACACTCGGGGTACAGGATAATGACACTCGGGGTACCGGAAAATGACACTGACACTTGGGTTACAGGATAATGACACTGACACTTGGGGTACAGGATGATGACAATGACACTTGGGGTACAGGATAATGACACTGACACTCGGGGTACAGAATAATGACGCTGACACTCGGGGTACAGGATAATGACACTGACACTCGGGGTACAGGATAATGACACTGACACTCAGGGTACAGGATAATGACACTGACACTTGGGGTGCAGGACAATGACACTGACACTCGGGGTACAGGATAATGACACTCGGGGTACCGGAAAATGACACTGACACTTGGGTTACAGGATAATGACACTGACACTCGGGGTACAGGATGATGACACTGACACTTGGGTTACAGGATAATGACACTGACACTCGGGGTACAGGATGATGACACTGACACTTGGGGTACAGGATAATGACACTGACACTCGGGGTACAGAATAATGACGCTGACACTCGGGGTACAGGATAATGACACTGACACTCGGGGTACAGGATAATGACACTGACACTCAGGGTACAGGATAATGACCCTGACACTTGGGGTATAGGACAATGACGCTGACACTCGGGGTACAGGGTAATGACACTGACACTCGGGGTACAGGATAATGACACTGACACTTGGGTTACAGGATAATAACACTGACACTGGGGGTACAGGATAATGACACTGACACTTGGGGTACAGGATAATGACACTGACTCTTGGGTTACAGGATAATGACGCTGACACTCGGGGTACAGGATAATGACACTGACACTCGGGGTAAAGGATAATGACACTGACACTCGGGGTACAAGATAATGACACTGACACTCGGGTACAGGATAATGACACTGACACTCGGGGTACAGGATAATGACACTGACCCTCGGGGTAAAGGATAATGACACTGACACTCGGGGTAAAGGATAATGACACTGACACTCGACGTACAGGATAATGACGCTGACACTCGGGGTACAGGATAATAACACTGACACTCGGGGTACAGGATAATGACACTGACACTCGGGGTACAGGATAATAACACTGACACTTGGGGTACAGGATAATGACACTTGGGTTACAGGATAATGACACTGACACTTGGGGTACAGGATAATGACACTGACACTCGGGATACAGGATAATGATACAGACACTTGGGGTACAGGATAATGACACTGACACTTGGGGTACAGGATAATGATACAGACACTTGGGTACAGAATAATGACGCTGACACCTGGGTACAGGATAATGACACTGACACTCGGGGTACAGGATAATGACACTGACACTCGGGGTACAGGATAATGACGCTGACGATTGGGGTACAGGATAATGATACAGACACTTGGGGTACAGGATAATGACACTGACACTTGGGGTACAGGATAATGATACAGACACTTGGGTACAGGATAATGACACTGACACTCGGGGTACAGGATAATGACACTGACACTTGGGGTACAGGATAATGACACTGACACTGGGGGTACAGGATAATGACACTGACACTTGGGGTACAGGATAATGACACTGACACTTAGGTTACAGGATAATGACACTGACACTGGGGGTACAGGATAATGACACTGACACTGGGATACAGGATAATGACACTGACACTTGGGGTACAGGATAAAGACACTGACACTTAGGTTACAGGATAATGACACTGACACTGGGGGTACAGGATAATGACACTGACACTCGGGGTACAGGATAATGACACTGACACTCGGGGTACAGGATAATGACACTGACACTTGGGGTGCAGGACAATGACACTGACACTCGGGGTACAGGATAATGACACTCGGGGTACCGGAAAATGACACTGACACTTGGGTTACAGGATAATGACACTGACACTCGGGGTACAGGATGATGACACTGACACTTGGGGTACAGGATAATGACACTGACACTCGGGGTACAGAATAATGACGCTGACACTCGGGGTACAGGATAATGACACTGACACTCAGGGTACAGGATAATGACCCTGACACTTGGGGTATAGGACAATGACGCTGACACTCGGGGTACAGGGTAATGACACTGACACTCGGGGTACAGGATAATGACACTGACACTCGGGGTACAGGATAATGACACTGACTCTTGGGTTACAGGATAATGACGCTGACACTCGGGTACAGGATAATGACACTGACACTTGGGGTACAGGACAATGACAATGACACTTGCGGTACAGGACAATGACGCTGACACTGGGGGTACAGGATAATGACACTGACACTTGGGGTACAGGATAATGATACAGACACTTGGGGTACAGAATAATGACGCTGACACCTGGGTACAGGATAATGACACTGACACTCGGGGTACAGGATAATGACACTGACACTCGGGGTACAGGATAATGACGCTGACGATTGGGTTACAGGACAATGACACTGACACTTGCGGTACAGGATAATGACACTGACACTCGGGATACAGGATAATGACACTGACACTCGGGTACAGGATAATGACACTGACACTTGGGGTACAGGATAATGACACTGACACTCGCGGTACAGGATAATGACACTGACACTGGGGGTACAGGATAATGACACTGACACTTGGGGTGCAGGACAATGACATTGACACTCGGGGTACAGGATAATGACACTCGGGGTACCGGAAAATGACACTGACACTTGGGTTACAGGATAATGACACTGACACTTGGAGTACAGGATGATGACACTGACACTTGGGGTACAGGATAATGACACTGACACTCGGGGTACAGAATAATGACGCTGACACTCGGGGTACAGGATAATGACACTGACACTCGGGGTACAGGATAATGACACTGACACTCGGTACAGGATAATGACACTGACACTTGGGGTGCAGGACAATGACACTGACACTCGGGGTACAGGATAATGACACTCGGGGTACCGGAAAATGACACTGACACTTGGGTTACAGGATAATGACACTGACACTCGGGGTACAGGATGATGACACTGACACTTGGGTTACAGGATAATGACACTGACACTCGGGGTACAGAATAATGACGCTGACACTCGGGGTACAGGATAATGACACTGACACTCGGGGTACAGGATAATGACACTGACACTCAGGGTACAGGATAATGACACTGACACTCGGGGTACAGGATAATGACACTGACACTTGGGTTACAGGATAATAACACTGACACTGGGGGTACAGGATAATGACACTGACACTCGGGGTACAGGATAATGACACTGACTCTTGGGTTACAGGATAATGATGCTGACACTCGGGGTACAGGATAATGACACTGACACTCGGGGTAAAGGATAATGACACTGACACTCGGGGTACAAGATAATGACACTGACACTCGGGTACAGGATAATGACACTGACACTCGGGGTACAGGATAATGACACTGACACTCGGGGTAAAGGATAATGACACTGACACTCGACGTACAGGATAATGACGCTGACACTCGGGTACAGGATAATGACACTGACACTCGGGGTACAGGATAA
This sequence comes from Phyllobates terribilis, assembly GCF_046119375.1. Taxonomy (NCBI): domain Eukaryota; kingdom Metazoa; phylum Chordata; class Amphibia; order Anura; family Dendrobatidae; genus Phyllobates; species Phyllobates terribilis. The sequence goes on along the minus strand of NW_027362767.1, from coordinate 155,562,597 downwards.
TAACACTGACACTCGGGGTACAGGATAATGACACTGACACTCGGGGTACAGGATAATAACACTGACACTTGGGGTACAGGATAATGACACTGACACTTGGGGTACAGGATAATGACACTGACACTCGGGATACAGGATAATGATACAGACACTTGGGGTACAGGATAATGACACTGACACTTGGGGTACAGGATAATGATACAGACACTTGGGTACAGAATAATGACGCTGACACCTGGGTACAGGATAATGACACTGACACTCGGGGTACAGGATAATGACACTGACACTCGGGGTACAGGATAATGACGCTGACGATTGGGGTACAGGATAATGATACAGACACTTGAGGTACAGGATAATGACACTGACACTTGGGGTACAGGATAATGATACAGACACTTGGGGTACAGGATAATGACACTGACACTCGGGGTACAGGATAATGACACTGACACTCGGGGTACAGGATAATGACACTGACACTTGGGGTACAGGATAATGACACTGACACTGGGGGTACAGGATAATGACACTGACACTTGGGGTACAGGATAATGACACTGATACTCGGGGTACAGGATAATGACACTGACACTTAGGTTACAGGATAATGACACTGACACTGGGGGTACAGGATAATGACACTGACACTTGGGGTGCAGGACAATGACACTGACACTCGGGGTACAGGATAATGACACTCGGGGTACCGGAAAATGACACTGACACTTGGGTTACAGGATAATGACACTGACACTCGGGGTACAGGATGATGACACTGACACTTGGGGTACAGGATAATGACACTGACACTCGGGGTACAGAATAATGACGCTGACACTCGGGGTACAGGATAATGACACTGACACTCAGGGTACAGGATAATGACCTTGACACTTGGGGTATAGGACAATGACGCTGACACTCGGGGTACAAGGTAATGACACTGACACTGGGGGTACAGGATAATGACACTGACACTCGGGGTACAGGATAATGACACTGACTCTTGGGTTACAGGATAATGACGCTGACACTCGGGTACAGGATAATGACACTGACACTTGGGGTACAGGACAATGACAATGACACTTGCGGTACAGGACAATGACGCTGACACTGGGGGTACAGGATAATGACACTGACACTAGGGGTACAGGGTAATGACACTGACACTCGGGGTACAGGATATTGACGCTGACACTTGGGGTATAGGACAATGACGCTGACACTCGGGGTACAGGGTAATGACACTGACACTCGGGGTACAGGATAATGACACCTGGGGTACAGGATAATAACACTGACACTCGGGGTACATGATAATGACGCTGACACTCGGGGTACAGGATAATGACACTGACACTCGGGGTACAGGATAATGACACTGACACTTGGGGTACAGGACAATGACGCTGACACTGGGGGTACAGGATAATGACACTGACACTCGGGGTACAGGATAATGACACCTGGGGTACAGGATAATAACACTGACACTCGGGGTACATGATAATGACACTGACACTCGGGGTACAGGAAAATGACACTGACACTCGGGGTACAGGACAATGACGCTGACACTCGGGGTATAGGACAATGACGCTGACACTCGGGGTACAGGATAATGACGCTGACACTTGGGGTATAGGACAATGACGCTGACACTCGTGGTACAGGGTAATGACACTGACACTCGGGGTCCAGGATAATGACACTGACACTTGGGTTACAGGATAATAACACTGACACTGGGGGTACAGGATAATGACACTGACACTTGGGGTACAGGATAATGATGATGACACTCGGGGTACAGAATAATGACACTGACACTGGGGTACAGGATAATGACACTGACACTTGGGGTACAGGACAATGACTCTGACACTTGGGGTACAGGACAATGACTCTGACACTCGGGGTACAGGATAATGACACTCGGGGTACTGGATAATGACACTCGGGGTACAGAATCATGAAGCCGACACTCGGGGTACAGAATAATGACGCTGACACTCGGGGTACAGGATAATGACACAGACACTCGGGGTACAGGATAATGACACCTGGGGTACAGGATAATGACACTGACACTCCGGGTACAGGATAATGACACTGACACTTGGGGTACTGGATAATGACACTGACACTTGGGGTACAGGACAATGACGCTGACACTGGGGGTACAGGATAATGACACTGACACTCGGGGTACAGGATAATGACAATGACACTTGGGGTACAGGATAATGACGCTGACACTCGGGGTACAGGATAATGACCCTGACACTTGGGGTATAGGACAATGACGCTGACACTTGGGGTACAGGGTAATGACACTGACACTCGGGGTACAGGATAATGACACTGACACTTGGGTTACAGGATAATAACACTGACACTGGGGGTACAGGATAATGACACTGACACTCGGGGTACAGGATAATGACACTGACACTCGGGGTACAGGATAATGACACTGACTCTTGGGTTACAGGATAATGAAGCTGACACTCGGGGTATAGGACAATGACACCTGGGGTACAGGATAATGACACTGACTCTTGGGTTACAGGATAATGATGCTGACACTCGGGGTACAGGATAATGACACCTGGGGTACAGGATAATGACACTGACACTTCGGGTACAGGACAATGACGCTGACACTGGGGGTACAGGATAACGACACTGACACTAGGGGTACAGGGTAATGACACTGACACTCGGGGTACAGGATAATGACACCTGGGGTACAGGATAATGACACTGACACTTCGGGTACAGGACAATGACGCTGACACTGGGGGTACAGGATAATGACACTGACACTAGGGGTACAGGGTAATGACACTGACACTAGGGGTACAGGGTAATGACAATGACACTCAGGGTACAGGATAATGACGCTGACACTTGGGGTATAGGACAATGACGCTGACACTCAGGGTACAGGGTAATGACAATGACACACGGGGTACAGGATAATGACGCTGACACTCGGGGTACAGGATAATGACGCTGACACTTGGGGTATAGGACAATGACGCTGACACTCGGGGTACAGGGTAATGACACTGACACTCGGGGTCCAGGATAATGACACTGACACTTGGGTTACAGGATAATAACACTGACACTGGGGGTACAGGATAATGACACTGACACTTGGGGTACAGGATAATGATGCTGACACTCGGGGTACAGAATAATGACACTGACACTGGGGTACAGGATAATGACACTGACACTTGGGGTACAGGACAATGACTCTGACACTCGGGGTACAGGATAATGACACTCGGGGTACTGGATAATGACACTCGGGGTACAGAATCATGAAGCCGACACTCGGGGTACAGAATAATGACGCTGACACTCGGGGTACAGGATAATGACACAGACACTCGGGGTACAGGATAATGACACCTGGGGTACAGGATAATGACACTGACACTCCGGGTACAGGATAATGACACTGATACTCGGGGTACAGGATAATGACACTGACACTTGGGGTACAGGACAATGACGCTGACACTGGGGGTACAGGATAATGACACTGACACTCGGGGTACAGGATAATGACACTGACACTTGGGGTACAGGATAATGACGCTGACACTTGGGTTACAGGATAATAACACTGACACTGGGGGTACAGGATAATGACACTGACACTCGGGGTACAGGATAATGACACTGACTCATGGGTTACAGGATAATGACGCTGACACTCGGGGTACAGGATAATGACACTGACACTGGGGTACAGGATAATGATACTGACACTTGGGGTACAGGACAATGACAATGACACTTGCGGTACAGGACAATGACGCTGACACTCGGGGTACAGAATAATGACGCTGACACTCGGGGTACAGGATAATGACACCTGGGGTACAGGATAATGACACTGACACTTCGGGTACAGGACAATGACGCTGACACTGGGGGTACAGGATAACGACACTGACACTAGGGGTACAGGGTAATGACACTGACACTCGGGGTACAGGATAATGACACCTGGGGTACAGGATAATGACACTGACACTTCGGGTACAGGACAATGACGCTGACACTGGGGGTACAGGATAATGACACTGACACTAGGGGTACAGGGTAATGACACTGACACTAGGGGTACAGGGTAATGACAATGACACTCGGGGTACAGGATAATGACGCTGACACTTGGGGTATAGGACAATGACGCTGACACTCGGGGTACAGGGTAATGACACTGACACTCAGGGTACAGGATAATGACACTGACACTTGGGGTGCAGGAAAATGACACTGACACTCGGGGTACAGAATAATGACACTCGGGGTACCGGAAAATGACACTGACACTCGGGGTACAGGATAATGGCACTGACACTCGGGGTACAGGATAATGACACTGACACTTGGGTTACAGGATAATGACACTGACACTCGGGGTACAGGATGATGACACTGACACTTGGGGTACAGGATAATGACACTGACACTCGGGGTACAGGACAATGACGCTGACACTCGGGGTATAGGACAATGACGCTGACACTCGGGGTACAGGATAATGACGCTGACACTTGGGGTATAGGACAATGACGCTGACACTCGTGGTACAGGGTAATGACACTGACACTCGGGGTCCAGGATAATGACACTGACACTTGGGTTACAGGATAATAACACTGACACTGGGGGTACAGGATAATGACACTGACACTTGGGGTACAGGATAATGATGATGACACTCGGGGTACAGAATAATGACACTGACACTGGGGTACAGGATAATGACACTGACACTTGGGGTACAGGACAATGACTCTGACACTTGGGGTACAGGACAATGACTCTGACACTCGGGGTACAGGATAATGACACTCGGGGTACTGGATAATGACACTCGGGGTACAGAATCATGAAGCCGACACTCGGGGTACAGAATAATGACGCTGACACTCGGGGTACAGGATAATGACACAGACACTCGGGGTACAGGATAATGACACCTGGGGTACAGGATAATGACACTGACACTCCGGGTACAGGATAATGACACTGACACTTGGGGTACTGGATAATGACACTGACACTTGGGGTACAGGACAATGACGCTGACACTGGGGGTACAGGATAATGACACTGACACTCGGGGTACAGGATAATGACAATGACACTTGGGGTACAGGATAATGACGCTGACACTCGGGGTACAGGATAATGACCCTGACACTTGGGGTATAGGACAATGACGCTGACACTTGGGGTACAGGGTAATGACACTGACACTCGGGGTACAGGATAATGACACTGACACTTGGGTTACAGGATAATAACACTGACACTGGGGGTACAGGATAATGACACTGACACTCGGGGTACAGGATAATGACACTGACACTCGGGGTACAGGATAATGACACTGACTCTTGGGTTACAGGATAATGAAGCTGACACTCGGGGTATAGGACAATGACACCTGGGGTACAGGATAATGACACTGACTCTTGGGTTACAGGATAATGATGCTGACACTCGGGGTACAGGATAATGACACCTGGGGTACAGGATAATGACACTGACACTTCGGGTACAGGACAATGACGCTGACACTGGGGGTACAGGATAACGACACTGACACTAGGGGTACAGGGTAATGACACTGACACTCGGGGTACAGGATAATGACACCTGGGGTACAGGATAATGACACTGACACTTCGGGTACAGGACAATGACGCTGACACTGGGGGTACAGGATAATGACACTGACACTAGGGGTACAGGGTAATGACACTGACACTAGGGGTACAGGGTAATGACAATGACACTCAGGGTACAGGATAATGACGCTGACACTTGGGGTATAGGACAATGACGCTGACACTCAGGGTACAGGGTAATGACAATGACACACGGGGTACAGGATAATGACGCTGACACTCGGGGTACAGGATAATGACGCTGACACTTGGGGTATAGGACAATGACGCTGACACTCGGGGTACAGGGTAATGACACTGACACTCGGGGTCCAGGATAATGACACTGACACTTGGGTTACAGGATAATAACACTGACACTGGGGGTACAGGATAATGACACTGACACTTGGGGTACAGGATAATGATGCTGACACTCGGGGTACAGAATAATGACACTGACACTGGGGTACAGGATAATGACACTGACACTTGGGGTACAGGACAATGACTCTGACACTCGGGGTACAGGATAATGACACTCGGGGTACTGGATAATGACACTCGGGGTACAGAATCATGAAGCCGACACTCGGGGTACAGAATAATGACGCTGACACTCGGGGTACAGGATAATGACACAGACACTCGGGGTACAGGATAATGACACCTGGGGTACAGGATAATGACACTGACACTCCGGGTACAGGATAATGACACTGATACTCGGGGTACAGGATAATGACACTGACACTTGGGGTACAGGACAATGACGCTGACACTGGGGGTACAGGATAATGACACTGACACTCGGGGTACAGGATAATGACACTGACACTTGGGGTACAGGATAATGACGCTGACACTTGGGTTACAGGATAATAACACTGACACTGGGGGTACAGGATAATGACACTGACACTCGGGGTACAGGATAATGACACTGACTCATGGGTTACAGGATAATGACGCTGACACTCGGGGTACAGGATAATGACACTGACACTGGGGTACAGGATAATGATACTGACACTTGGGGTACAGGACAATGACAATGACACTTGCGGTACAGGACAATGACGCTGACACTCGGGGTACAGAATAATGACGCTGACACTCGGGGTACAGGATAATGACACCTGGGGTACAGGATAATGACACTGACACTTCGGGTACAGGACAATGACGCTGACACTGGGGGTACAGGATAACGACACTGACACTAGGGGTACAGGGTAATGACACTGACACTCGGGGTACAGGATAATGACACCTGGGGTACAGGATAATGACACTGACACTTCGGGTACAGGACAATGACGCTGACACTGGGGGTACAGGATAATGACACTGACACTAGGGGTACAGGGTAATGACACTGACACTAGGGGTACAGGGTAATGACAATGACACTCGGGGTACAGGATAATGACGCTGACACTTGGGGTATAGGACAATGACGCTGACACTCGGGGTACAGGGTAATGACACTGACACTCAGGGTACAGGATAATGACACTGACACTTGGGGTGCAGGAAAATGACACTGACACTCGGGGTACAGAATAATGACACTCGGGGTACCGGAAAATGACACTGACACTCGGGGTACAGGATAATGGCACTGACACTCGGGGTACAGGATAATGACACTGACACTTGGGTTACAGGATAATGACACTGACACTCGGGGTACAGGATGATGACACTGACACTTGGGGTACAGGATAATGACACTGACACTCGGGGTACAGAATAATGACGCTGACACTCGGGGTACAGGATAATGACACTGACACTCGGGGTACAGGATAATGACACTGACACTCAGGGTACAGGATAATGACCCTGACACTTGGGGTATAGGACAATGACGCTGACACTCGGGGTACAGGGTAATGACACTGACAATCGGGGTACAGGATAATGACACTGACACTTGGGTTACAGGATAATAACACTGACACTGGGGGTACAGGATAATGACACTGACACTCGGGGTACAGGATAATGACACTGACTCTTGGGTTACAGGATAATGACGCTGACACTCGGGGTACAGGATAATGACACTGACACTCGGGGTAAAGGATAATGACACTGACACTCGGGGTACAAGATAATGACACTGACACTCGGGTACAGGATAATGACACTGACACTCGGGGTAAAGGATAATGACACTGACACTCGGGGTAAAGGATAATGACACTGACACTCGACGTACAGGATAATGACGCTGACACTCGGGTACAGGATAATGACACTGACACTCGGGGTACAGGATAATAACACTGACACTCGGGGTACAGGATAATGACACTAACACTCGGGGTACAGGATAATAACACTGACACTTGGGGTACAGGATAATGACACTTGGGTTACAGGATAATGACACTGACACTTGGGGTACAGGATAATGACACTGACACTCGGGATACAGGATAATGATACAGACACTTGGGGTACAGGATAATGACACTGACACTCGGGATACAGGATAATGATACAGACACTTGGGGTACAGGATAATAACACTGACACTTGGGGTACAGGATAATGACACTTGGGTTACAGGATAATGACACTGACACTTGGGGTACAGGATAATGACACTGACACTCGGGATACAGGATAATGATACAGACACCTGGGTACAGGATAATGACACTGACACTCGGGATACAGGATAATGACACTGACACTCGGGGTACAGGATAATGACGCTGACGATTGGGTTACAGGATAATGACACTGACACTTGCGGTACAGGATAATGACACTGACACTCGGGATACAGGATAATGACACTGACACTTGGGGTACAGGATAATGACACTGACACTGGGGGTACAGGATAATGACACTGACACTTGGGGTACAGGATAATGACACTGACACTTAGGTTACAGGATAATGACACTGACACTCGGGGTACAGGATAATGACACTGACACTTGGGGTGCAGGACAATGACACTGACACTCGGGGTACAGGATAATGACACTCGGGGTACCGGAAAATGACACTGACACTTGGGTTACAGGATAATGGCACTGACACTCGAGGTACAGGATGATGACACTGACACTTGGGGTACAGGATAATGACACTGACACTCGGGGTACAGAATAATGACGCTGACACTCGGGGTACAGGATAATGACACTGACACTCAGGGTACAGGATGATGACACTGACACTTGGGGTACAGGATAATGACACTGACACTCGGGGTACAGAATAATGACGCTGACACTCGGGGTACAGGATAATGACACTCGGGGTACCGGAAAATGACACTGACACTTGGGTTACAGGATAATGACACTGACACTCGGGGTACAGGATGATGACACTGACATTTGGGGTACAGGATAATGACCCTGACACTTGGGGTATAGGACAATGACGCTGACACTCGGGGTACAGGGTAATGACACTGACACTCGGGGTACAGGATAATGACACTGACACTTGGGTTACAGGATAATAACACTGACACTTGGGGTACAGGATAATGATGCTGACACTCGGGGTACAGAATAATGACACTGACACTGGGGTACAGGATAATGACACTGACACTTGGGGTACAGGACAATGACTCTGACACTCGGGGTACAGGATAATGACACTCGGGGTACTGGATAATGACACTCGGGGTACAGAATCATGAAGCCGACACTCGGGGTACAGAATAATGACGCTGACACTCGGGGTACAGGATAATGACACAGACACTCGGGGTACAGGATAATGACACCTGGGGTACAGGATAATGACACTGACCCTCCGGGTACAGGATAATGACACTGATACTCGGGGTACAGGATAATGACACTGACACTTGGGGTACAGGACAATGACGCTGACACTGGGGGTACAGGATAATGACACTGACACTCGGGGTACAGGATAATGACACTGACACTTGGGGTACAGGATAATGACGCTGACACTCGGGGTACAGGATAATGACCCTGACACTTGGGGTATAGGACAATGACGCTGACACTTGGGGTACAGGGTAATGACACTGACACTCGGGGTACAGGATAATGACACTGACACTTGGGTTACAGGATAATAACACTGACACTGGGGGTACAGGATAATGACACTGACACTCGGGGTACAGGATAATGACACTGACTCATGGGTTACAGGATAATGACGCTGACACTCGGGGTACAGGATAATGACACTGACACTGGGGTACAGGATAATGATACTGACACTTGGGGTACAGGACAATGACAATGACACTTGCGGTACAGGACAATGACGCTGACACTCGGGGTACAGAATAATGACGCTGACACTCGGGGTACAGGATAATGACACCTGGGGTACAGGATAATGACACTGACACTTCGGGTACAGGACAATGACGCTGACACTGGGGGTACAGGATAACGACACTGACACTAGGGGTACAGGGTAATGACACTGACACTCGGGGTACAGGATAATGACACCTGGGGTACAGGATAATGACACTGACACTTCGGGTACAGGACAATGACGCTGACACTGGGGGTACAGGATAATGACACTGACACTAGGGGTACAGGGTAATGACACTGACACTAGGGGTACAGGGTAATGACAATGACACTCGGGGTACAGGATAATGACGCTGACACTTGGGGTATAGGACAATGACGCTGACACTCGGGGTACAGGGTAATGACACTGACACTCAGGGTACAGGATAATGACACTGACACTTGGGGTGCAGGAAAATGACACTGACACTCGGGGTACAGGATAATGACACTCGGGGTACCGGAAAATGACACTGACACTCGGGGTACAGGATAATGGCACTGACACTCGGGGTACAGGATAATGACACTGACACTTGGGTTACAGGATAATGACACTGACACTCGGGGTACAGGATGATGACACTGACACTTGGGGTACAGGATAATGACACTGACACTCGGGGTACAGAATAATGACGCTGACACTCGGGGTACAGGATAATGACACTGACACTCGGGGTACAGGATAATGACACTGACACTCAGGGTACAGGATAATGACCCTGACACTTGGGGTATAGGACAATGACGCTGACACTCGGGGTACAGGGTAATGACACTGACAATCGGGGTACAGGATAATGACACTGACACTTGGGTTACAGGATAATAACACTGACACTGGGGGTACAGGATAATGACACTGACACTCGGGGTACAGGATAATGACACTGACTCTTGGGTTACAGGATAATGACGCTGACACTCGGGGTACAGGATAATGACACTGACACTCGGGGTAAAGGATAATGACACTGACACTCGGGGTACAAGATAATGTCACTGACACTCGGGTACAGGATAATGACACTGACACTCGGGGTAAAGGATAATGACACTGACACTCGGGGTAAAGGATAATGACACTGACACTCGACGTACAGGATAATGACGCTGACACTCGGGTACAGGATAATGACACTGACACTCGGGGTACAGGATAATAACACTGACACTCGGGGTACAGGATAATGACACTGACACTCGGGGTACAGGATAATAACACTGACACTTGGGGTACAGGATAATGACACTTGGGTTACAGGATAATGACACTGACACTTGGGGTACAGGATAATGACACTGACACTCGGGATACAGGATAATGATACAGACACTTGGGGTACAGGATAATGACACTGACACTCGGGATACAGGATAATGATACAGACACTTGGGGTACAGGATAATAACACTGACACTTGGGGTACAGGATAATGACACTTGGGTTACAGGATAATGACACTGACACGTGGGGTACAGGATAATGACACTGACACTCGGGATACAGGATAATGATACAGACACCTGGGTACAGGATAATGACACTGACACTCGGGATACAGGATAATGACACTGACACTCGGGGTACAGGATAATGACGCTGACGATTGGGTTACAGGATAATGACACTGACACTTGCGGTACAGGATAATGACACTGACACTCGGGATACAGGATAATGACACTGACACTTGGGGTACAGGATAATGACACTGACACTGGGGGTACAGGATAATGACACTGACACTTGGGGTACAGGATAATGACACTGACACTTAGGTTACAGGATAATGACACTGACACTCGGGGTACAGGATAATGACACTGACACTTGGGGTACAGGACAATGACACTGACACTCGGGGTACAGGATAATGACACTCGGGGTACCGGAAAATGACACTGACACTTGGGTTACAGGATAATGGCACTGACACTCGGGGTACAGGATGATGACACTGACACTTGGGGTACAGGATAATGACACTGACACTCGGGGTACAGAATAATGACGCTGACACTCGGGGTACAGGATAATGACACTGACACTCAGGGTACAGGATGATGACACTGACACTTGGGGTACAGGATAATGACACTGACACTCGGGGTACAGAATAATGACGCTGACACTCGGGGTACAGGATAATGACACTCGGGGTACCGGAAAATGACACTGACACTTGGGTTACAGGATAATGACACTGACACTCGGGGTACAGGATGATGACACTGACACTTGGGGTACAGGATAATGACCCTGACACTTGGGGTATAGGACAATGACACTGACACTCGGGGTACAGGATAATGACACTGACTCTTAGGTTACAGGATAATGACGCTGACACTCGGGGTACAGGATAATGACACTGACACTGGGGTACAGGATAATGACACTGACACTTGGGGTACAGGACAATGACAATGACACTTGCGGTACAGGACAATGACGCTGACACTGGGGGTACAGGATAATGACACTGACACTAGGGGTACAGGGTAATGACACTGACACTCGGGGTACAGGATAATGACGCTGACACTTGGGGTATAAGACAATTACGCTGACACTCGGGGTACAGGGTAATGACACTGACACTCGGGGTACAGGATAATGACACTTGGGGTACAGGATAATAACACTGACACTCGGGGTACATGATAATGACACTGACACTCGGGGTACAGGATAATGACACTGACACTTGGGGTACAGGACAATGACGCTGACACTGGGGGTACAGGATAATGACACTGACACTCGGGGTACAGGATAATGACACCTGGGGTACAGGATAATAACACTGACACTCGGGGTACATGATAATAACACTGACACTCGGGGTACATGATAATGACACTAACACTCGGGGTACAGGAAAATGACACTGACACTCGGGGTACAGGACAATGACGCTGACACTCGGGGTATAGGACAATGACGCTGACACTCGGGGTACAGGGTAATGACACTGACACACGGGGTACAGGATAATGACGCTGACACTCGGGGTACAGGATAATGACGCTGACACTCAGGGTACAGGATAATGACGCAGACACTCGGGGTAGAGAATAATGACACTGACACTCGGGGTACAGGATAATGACACTGACACTCGGGGTACAGGATAATGACGCTGACACTCAGGGTACAGGATAATGACGCTGACACTCGGTGTACAGGATAATGACACTGACACTTGGGGTACAGGATAATGACACTGACACTCAGGGTACAGGATAATGACACTGACACTCGGTTTACAGGACAATGACACTGACACTCGGGGTACAGGAGAATGACACTGACACTCGGGGTACAGGACAATGACACTGACACTTGGGGTACAGGATAATGACGCTGACACTCGGGGTACAGGATAATGACACTGACACTGGGGGTACAGAATAATGACGCTGACACTTGGGGTACAGGATAATGACACTGACACTGGGGGTACAGAATAATGACGCTGACACTGGGGGTACAGAATAATGACAATGACACTGGGGGTACAGAATAATGACGCTGACCCTTGGGGTACAGGATAATGACACTGACACTCGACGTACAGGATAATGACACTGACACTCGGGGTACAAGATAATGACACTGACACTCGGGGTACAGGATAATGACACTGACACTCGGGGTACAAGATAATGACACTGACACTCGGGGTAAAGGATAATGACACTGACACTCGACGTACAGGATAATGACACTGACACTCGGGGTAAAGGATAATGACACTGACACTCGGGGTACAAGATAATGACACTGACACTCGGGTACAGGATAATGACACTGACACTCGGGGTACAAGATAATGACACTGACACTCGGGTACAAGATAATGACACTGACACTCGGGGTACAGGATAATGACACTGACACTCGGGGTAAAGGATAATGACACTGACACTCGACGTACAGGATAATGACGCTGACACTCGGGTACAGGATAATGACACTGACACTCGGGGTACAGGATAATGACACTGACACTCGGGGTACAGGATAATAACACTGACACTTGGGGTACAGGATAATGACATTGGGTTACAGGATAATGACACTGACACTTGGGGTACAGGATAATGACACTGACACTCGGGATACAGGATAATGATACAGACACTTGGGGTACAGGATAATGATACAGACACTTGGGGTACAGAATAATGATGCTGACACCTGGGTACAGTATAATGACACTGACACTCGGGGTACAGGATAATGACACTGACACTCGGGGTACAGGATAATGACACTGACACTCGGGATACAGGATAATGACACTGCCACTCGGGTACAGGATAATGACACTGACACTCGGGGTACAGGATAATGACGCTGACGATTGGGTTACAGGATAATGACACTGACACTTGCGGTACAGGATAATGACACTGACACTCGGGATACAGGATAATGACACTGACACTTGGGGTACAGGATAATGACACTGACACTGGGGGTACAGGATAATGACACTGACACTTGGGGTACAGGATAATGACACTGACACTTAGGTTACAGGATAATGACACTGACACTCGGGGTACAGGATAATGACACTCGGGGTACCGGAAAATGACACTGACACTTGGGTTACAGGATAATGGCACTGACACTCGGGGTACAGGATGATGACACTGACACTTGGGTTGCAGGACAATGACACTGACACTCGGGGTACAGGATAATGACACTCGGGGTACCGGAAAATGACACTGACACTTGGGTTACAGGATAATGGCACTGACACTCGGGGTACAGGATGATGACACTGACACTTGGGGTACAGGATAATGACACTGACACTCGGGGTACAGAATAATGACGCTGACACTCGGGGTACAGGATAATGACACTGACACTCAGGGTACAGGATGATGACACTGACACTTGGGGTACAGGATAATGACACTGACACTCGGGGTACAGAATAATGACGCTGACACTCGGGGTACAGGATAATGACACTCGGGGTACCGGAAAATGACACTGACACTTGGGTTACAGGATAATGACACTGACACTCGGGGTACAGGATGATGACACTGACACTTGGGGTACAGGATAATGACCCTGACACTTGGGGTATAGGACAATGACGCTGACACTCGGGGTACAGGGTAATGACACTGACACTCGGGGTACAGGATAATGACACTGACACTTGGGTTACAGGATAATAACACTGACACTGGGGGTACAGGATAATGACACTGACACTCGGGGTACAGGATAATGACACTGACTCTTGGGTTACAGGATAATGACGCTGACACTCGGGGTACAGGATAATGACACTGACACTGGGGTACAGAATAATGACACTGACACTTGGGGTACAGGACAATGACAATGACACTTGCGGTACAGGACAATGACGCTGACACTGGGGGTACAGGATAATGACACTGACACTAGGGGTACAGGGTAATGACACTGACACTCGGGGTACAGGATAATGACGCTGACACTTGGGGTATAGGACAATTACGCTGACACTCGGGGTACAGGATAATGACACTTGGGGTACAGGATAATAACACTGACACTCGGGGTACATGATAATGACACTGACACTCGGGGTACAGGATAATGACACTGACACTTGGGGTACAGGACAATGACGCTGACACTGGGGGTACAGGATAATGACACTGACACTCGGGGTACAGGATAATGACACCTGGGGTACAGGATAATAACACTGACACTCGGGGTACATGATAATGACACTGACACTCGGGGTACAGGAAAATGACACTGACACTCGGGGTACAGGATAATGACGCTGACACTCGGGGTATAGGACAATGACGCTGACACTCGGGGTACAGGGTAATGACACTGACACACGGGGTACAGGATAATGACGCTGACACTCGGGGTACAGGATAATGACGCTGACACTCAGGGTACAGGATAATGACGCTGACACTCGGGGTAGAGAATAATGACACTGACACTCGGGGTACAGGATAATGACACTGACACTCGGGGTACAGGATAATGACGCTGACACTCAGGGTACAGGATAATGACGCTGACACTCGGGGTACAGGATAATGACACTGACACTTGGGGTACAGGATAATGACACTGACACTCAGGGTACAGGATAATGACACTGACACTCGGTTTACAGGACAATGACACTGACACTCGGGGTACAGGAGAATGACACTGACACTCGGGGTACAGGACAATGACACTGACACTTGGGGTACAGGATAATGACGCTGACACTGGGGGTACAGGATAATGACACATGGGGTACAGGATAATGACGCTGACACTCAGGGTACAGGATTATGACACTGACACTTGGGGTACAGGATAATGACACTGACACTTGGGGTACAGGATAATGACACTGACACTGGGGGTACAGAATAATGACGCTGACACTAGGGGTACAGGATAATGACACTGACACTGGGGGTACAGAATAATGACGCTGACACTGGGGGTACAGAATAATGACAATGACACTGGGGGTACAGAATAATGACGCTGACCCTTGGGGTACAGGATAATGACACTGACACTCGACGTACAGGATAATGACACTGACACTCGGGGTACAAGATAATGACACTGACACTCGGGTACAGGAAAATGACACTGACACTCGGGGTACAGGATAATGACACTGACACTCGGGGTAAAGGATAATGACACTGACACTCGACGTACAGGATAATGACACTGACACTCGGGGTAAAGGATAATGACACTGACACTCGGGGTACAAGATAATGACACTGACACTCGGGTACAGGATAATGACACTGACACTCGGGGTACAAGATAATGACACTGACACTCGGGTACAGGATAATGACACTGACACTCGGGGTACAGGATAATGACACTGACACTCGGGGTAAAGGATAATGACACTGACACTCGACGTACAGGATAATGACGCTGACACTCGGGTACAGGATAATGACACTGACACTCGGGGTACAGGATAATGACACTGACACTCGGGGTACAGGATAATAACACTGACACTTGGGGTACAGGATAATGACATTGGGTTACAGGATAATGACACTGACACTTGGGGTACAGGATAATGACACTGACACTCGGGATACAGGATAATGATACAGACACTTGGGGTACAGGATAATGACACTGACACTTGGGGTACAGGATAATGATACAGACACTTGGGGTACAGAATAATGACGCTGACACCTGGGTACAGTATAATGACACTGACACTCGGGGTACAGGATAATGACACTGACACTCGGGGTACAGGATAATGACACTGACACTCGGGATACAGGATAATGACACTGCCACTCGGGTACAGGATAATGACACTGACACTTGGGGTACAGGATAATGACACTGACACTTAGGTTACAGGATAATGACACTGACACTCGGGGTACAGGATAATGACGCTGACGATTGGGTTACAGGATAATGACACTGACACTTGCGGTACAGGATAATGACACTGACACTCGGGATACAGGATAATGACACTGACACTTGGGGTACAGGATAATGACACTGACACTGGGGGTACAGGATAATGACACTGACACTTGGGGTACAGGATAATGACACTGACACTTAGGTTACAGGATAATGACACTGACACTCGGGGTACAGGATAATGACACTGACACTTGGGTTGCAGGACAATGACACTGACACTCGGGGTACAGGATAATGACACTCGGGGTACCGGAAAATGACACTGACACTTGGGTTACAGGATAATGGCACTGACACTCGGGGTACAGGATGATGACACTGACACTTGGGGTACAGGATAATGACACTGACACTCGGGGTACAGAATAATGACGCTGACACTCGGGGTACAGGATAATGACACTGACACTCAGGGTACAGGATGATGACACTGACACTTGGGGTACAGGATAATGACACTGACACTCGGGGTACAGGATAATGACACTCGGGGTACCGGAAAATGACACTGACACTTGGGTTACAGGATAATGACACTGACACTCGGGGTACAGGATGATGACACTGACACTTGGGGTCCAGGATAATGACCCTGACACTTGGGGTATAGGACAATGACGCTGACACTCGGGGTACAGGGTAATGACACTGACACTCGGGGTACAGGATAATGACACTGACACTTGGGTTACAGGATAATAACACTGACACTGGGGGTACAGGATAATGACACTGACACTCGGGGTACAGGATAATGACACTGACTCTTGGGTTACAGGATAATGACGCTGACACTCGGGGTACAGGATAATGACACTGACACTGGGGTACAGAATAATGACACTGACACTTGGGGTACAGGACAATGACAATGACACTTGCGGTACAGGACAATGACGCTGACACTGGGGGTACAGGATAATGACACTGACACTAGGGGTACAGGGTAATGACACTGACACTCGGGGTACAGGATAATGACGCTGACACTTGGGGTATAGGACAATTACGCTGACACTCGGGGTACAGGATAATGACACTTGGGGTACAGGATAATAACACTGACACTCGGGGTACATGATAATGACACTGACACTCGGGGTACAGGATAATGACACTGACACTTGGGGTACAGGACAATGACGCTGACACTGGGGGTACAGGATAATGACACTGACACTCGGGGTACAGGATAATGACACCTGGGGTACAGGATAATAACACTGACACTCGGGGTACAGGAAAATGACACTGACACTCGGGGTACAGGACAATGACGCTGACACTCGGGGTATAGGACAATGACGCTGACACTCGGGGTACAGGGTAATGACACTGACACACGGGGTACAGGATAATGACGCTGACACTCGGGGTACAGGATAATGACGCTGACACTCAGGGTACAGGATAATGACGCTGACACTCGGGGTAGAGAATAATGACACTGACACTCGGGGTACAGGATAATGACGCTGACACTCAGGGTACAGGATAATGACGCTGACACTCGGGGTACAGGATAATGACACTGACACTTGGGGTACAGGATAATGACACTGACACTCAGGGTACAGGATAATGACACTGACACTCGGGGTACAGGACAATGACACTGACACTCGGGGTACAGGATAATGACGCTGACACTTGGGGTACAGGATAATGACACTGACACTGGGGGTACAGAATAATGACGCTGACACTGGGGGTACAGAATAATGACAATGACACTGGGGGTACAGGATAATGACACTGACACTCGGGGTAAAGGATAATGACACTCACACTCGGGGTAAAGGATAATGACACTGAGACTCGACGTACAGGATAATGACGCTGACACTCGGGGTACAGGATAATGACACTGACACTCGGGGTACAGGATAATGACACTGACACTCGGGGTACAGGATAATGACACTGACACTCGACGTACAGGATAATGACACTGACACTCGGGGTACAAGATAATGACACTGACACTCGGGTACAGGATAATGACACTGACACTCGGGGTACAGGATAATGACACTGACACTCGGGGTACAAGATAATGATACTGACACTCGGGGTAAAGGATAATGACACTGACACTCGACGTACAGGATAAGGACACTGACACTCGGGGTAAAGGATAATGACACTGACACTCGGGGTACAAGATAATGACACTGACACTCGGGTACAGGATAATGACACTGACACTCGGGGTACAAGATAATGACACTGACACTCGGGTACAGGATAATGACACTGACACTCGGGGTACAGGATAATGACACTGACACTCGGGGTAAAGGATAATGACACTGACACTCGGGGTAAAGGATAATGACACTGACACTCGACGTACAGGATAATGACGCTGACACTCGGGGTACAGGATAATGACACTGACACTCGGGGTACAGGATAATGACACTGACACTCGGGGTACAGGATAATAACACTGACACTTGGGGTACAGGATAATGACACTTGGGGTACAGGATAATGACACTGACACCTGGGGTACAGGATAATGACACTGACACTCGGGGTACAGGATAATGACACTGACACTCGGGGTACAGGATAATAACACTGACACTTGGGGTACAGGATAATGACACTTGGGTTACAGGATAATGACACTGACACTTGGGGTACAGGATAATGACACTGACACTCGGGATACAGGATAATGATACAGACACTTGGGGTACAGAATAATGACACTGACACTTGGGGTACAGGATAATGATACAGACACTTGGGGTACAGAATAATGACGCTGACACCTGGGTACAGTATAATGACACTGACACTCGGGGTACAGGATAATGACACTGACACTCGGGGTACAGGATAATGACACTGACACTCGGGATACAGGATAATGACACTGACACTCGGGTACAGGATAATGACACTGACACTCTCGGTACAGGATAATGACACTGACACTGGGGGTACAGGATAATGACACTGACACTTGGGGTGCAGGACAATGACACTGACACTCGGGGTACAGGATAATGACACTCGGGGTACCGGAAAATGACACTGACACTTGGGTTACAGGATAATGACACTGACACTTGGGTACAGGATGATGACACTGACACTTGGGGTACAGGATAATGACACTGACACTCGGGGTACAGAATAATGACGCTGACACTCGGGGTACAGGATAATGACACTGACACTCGGGGTACAGGATAATGACACTGACACTCAGGGTACAGGATAATGACACTGACACTTGGGGTGCAGGACAATGACACTGACACTCGGGGTACAGGATAATGACACTCGGGGTACCGGAAAATGACACTGACACTTGGGTTACAGGATAATGACACTGACACTCGGGGTACAGGATGATGACACTGACACTTGGGTTACAGGATAATGACACTGACACTCGGGGTACAGGATGATGACACTGACACTTGGGGTACAGGATAATGACACTGACACTCGGGGTACAGAATAATGACGCTGACACTCGGGGTACAGGATAATGACACTGACACTCGGGGTACAGGATAATGACACTGACACTCAGGGTACAGGATAATGACCCTGACACTTGGGGTATAGGACAATGACGCTGACACTCGGGGTACAGGGTAATGACACTGACACTCGGGGTACAGGATAATGACACTGACACTTGGGTTACAGGATAATAACACTGACACTGGGGGTACAGGATAATGACACTGACACTCGGGGTACAGGATAATGACACTGACACTCGGGGTAAAGGATAATGACACTAACTCTTGGGTTACAGGATAATGACGCTGACACTCGGGGTACAGGATAATGACACTGACACTCGGGGTAAAGGATAATGACACTGACACTCGGGGTACAAGATAATGACACTGACACTCGGGTACAGGATAATGACACTGACACTCGGGGTACAGGATAATGACACTGACACTCGGGGTAAAGGATAATGACACTGACACTCGACGTACAGGATAATGACGCTGACACTCGGGGTACAGGATAATGACACTGACACTCGGGGTAAAGGATAATGACACTGACACTCGGGGTAAAGGATAAAGACACTGACACTCGACGTACAGGATAATGACACTGACACTCGGGGTACAGGATAATGACACTGACACTCGGGGTACAGGATAATAACACTGACACTCGGGGTACAGGATAATGACACTGACACTCGGGGTAAAGGATAATGACACTGACACTCGACGTACAGGATAATGACACTGACACTCGGGGTAAAGGATAATGACACTGACACTCGGGGTACAAGATAATGACACTGACACTCGGGTACAGGATAATGACACTGACACTCGGGGTACAGGATAATGACACTGACACTCGGGGTAAAGGATAATGACACTGACACTCGGGGTAAAGGATAATGACACTGACACTCGACGTACAGGATAATGACACTGACACTCGGGGTACAGGATAATGACACTGACACTCGGGGTACAGGATAATAACACTGACACTCGGGGTACAGGATAATGACAATGACACTCGGGGTACAGGATAATAACACTGACACTTGGGGTACAGGATAATGACAGTTGGGTTACAGGATAATGACACTGACACTTGGGGTACAGGATAATGACACTGACACTCGGGATACAGGATAATGATACAGACACTTGGGGTACAGGATAATGACATTGACACATGGGGTACAGGATAATGATACAGACACTTGGGTACAGAATAATGACGCTGACACCTGGGTACAGGATAATGACACTGACACTCGGGGTACAGGATAATGACACTGACACTCGGGGTACAGGATAATGACGCTGACGATTGGGGTACAGGATAATGACACTGACACTCGGGGTACAGGATAATGATACAGACACTTGGGTACAGGATAATGACACTGACACTCGGGGTACAGGATAATGACACTGACACTTGGGGTACAGGATAATGACACTGACACTGGGGGTACAGGATAATGACACTGACACTTGGGGTACCGGACAATGACACTGACACTTGGGTTACAGGATAATGGCACTGACACTCGGGGTACAGGATGATGACACTGACACTTGGGGTACAGGATAATGACACTGACACTCGGGGTACAGAATAATGACGCTGACACTCGGGGTACAGGATAATGACACTGACACTCAGGGTACAGGATGATGACACTGACACTTGGGGTACAGGATAATGACACTGACACTCGGGGTACAGAATAATGACGCTGACACTCGGGGTACAGGATAATGACACTCGGGGTACCGGAAAATGACACTGACACTTGGGTTACAGGATAATGACACTGACACTCGGGGTACAGGATGATGACACTGACACTTGGGGTACAGGATAATGACCCTGACACTTGGGGTATAGGACAATGACGCTGACACTCGGGGTACAGGGTAATGACACTGACACTCGGGGTACAGGATAATGACACTGACACTTGGGTTACAGGATAATAACACTGACACTGGGGGTACAGGATAATGACACTGACACTCGGGGTACAGGATAATGACACTGACTCTTGGGTTACAGGATAATGACGCTGACACTCGGGGTACAGGATAATGACTCTGACACTGGGGTACAGGATAATGACACTGACACTTGGGGTACAGGACAATGACAATGACACTTGCGGTACAGGACAATGACGCTGACACTGGGGGTACAGGATAATGACACTGACACTAGGGGTACAGGGTAATGACACTGACACTCGGGGTACAGGATAATGACGCTGACACTTGGGGTATAGGACAATTACGCTGACACTCGGGGTACAGGATAATGACACTTGGGGTACAGGATAATAACACTGACACTCGGGGTACATGATAATGACACTGACACTCGGGGTACAGGATAATGACACTGACACTTGGGGTACAGGACAATGACGCTGACACTGGGGGTACAGGATAATGACACTGACACTCGGGGTACAGGATAATGACACCTGGGGTACAGGATAATAACACTGACACTCGGGGTACATGATAATGACACTGACACTCGGGGTACAGGAAAATGACACTGACACTCGGGGTACAGGACAATGACGCTGACACTCGGGGTATAGGACAATGACGCTGACACTCGGGGTACAGGGTAATGACACTGACACACGGGGTACAGGATAATGACGCTGACACTCGGGGTACAGGATAATGACGCTGACACTCAGGGTACAGGATAATGACGCTGACACTCGGGGTAGAGAATAATGACACTGACACTCGGGGTACAGGATAATGACGCTGACACTCAGGGTACAGGATAATGACGCTGACACTCGGGGTACAGGATAATGACACTGACACTTGGGGTACAGGATAATGACACTGACACTCAGGGTACAGGATAATGACACTGACACTCGGGGTACAGGACAATGACACTGACACTCGGGGTACAGGATAATGACGCTGACACTTGGGGTACAGGATAATGACACTGACACTGGGGGTACAGAATAATGACGCTGACACTGGGGGTACAGAATAATGACAATGACACTGGGGGTACAGAATAATGACGCTGACCCTTTGGGTACAGGATAATGACACTGACACTCGACGTACAGGATAATGACACTGACACTCGGGGTACAAGATAATGACACTGACACTCGGGTACAGGATAATGACACTGACACTCGGGGTACAGGATAATGACACTGACACTCGGGGTACAAGATAATGATACTGACACTCGGGGTAAAGGATAATGACACTGACACTCGACGTACAGGATAATGACACTGACACTCGGGGTAAAGGATAATGACACTGACACTCGGGGTACAAGATAATGACACTGACACTCGGGTACAGGATAATGACACTGACACTCGGGGTACAAGATAATGACACTGACACTCGGGTACAGGATAATGACACTGACACTCGGGGTACAGGATAATGACACTGACACTCGGGGTAAAGGATAATGACACTGACACTCGGGGTAAAGGATAATGACACTGACACTCGACGTACAGGATAATGACGCTGACACTCGGGGTACAGGATAATGACACTGACACTCGGGGTACAGGATAATGACACTGACACTCGGGGTACAGGATAATAACACTGACACTTGGGGTACAGGATAATGACACTTGGGGTACAGGATAATGACACTGACACCTGGGGTACAGGATAATGACACTGACACTCGGGGTACAGGATAATGACACTGACACTCGGGGTACAGGATAATAACACTGACACTTGGGGTACAGGATAATGAAACTTGGGTTACAGGATAATGACACTGACACTTGGGGTACAGGATAATGACACTGACACTCGGGATACAGGATAATGATACAGACACTTGGGGTACAGAATAATGACACTGACACTTGGGGTACAGGATAATGATACAGACACTTGGGGTACAGAATAATGACGCTGACACCTGGGTACAGTATAATGACACTGACACTCGGGGTACAGGATAATGACACTGACACTCTGGGTACAGGATAATGACACTGACACTCGGGATACAGGATAATGACACTGACACTCGGGTACAGGATAATGACACTGACACTCTCGGTACAGGATAATGACACTGACACTGGGGGTACAGGATAATGACACTGACACTTGGGGTGCAGGACAATGACACTGACACTCGGGGTACAGGATAATGACACTCGGGGTACCGGAAAATGACACTGACACTTGGGTTACAGGATAATGACACTGACACTTGGGGTACAGGATGATGACACTGACACTTGGGGTACAGGATAATGACACTGACACTCGGGGTACAGAATAATGACGCTGACACTCGGGGTACAGGATAATGACACTGACACTCGGGGTACAGGATAATGACACTGACACTCAGGGTACAGGATAATGACACTGACACTTGGGGTGCAGGACAATGACACTGACACTTGGGGTACAGGATAATGACACTCGGGGTACCGGAAAATGACACTGACACTTGGGTTACAGGATAATGACACTGACACTCGGGGTACAGGATGATGACACTGACACTTGGGTTACAGGATAATGACACTGACACTCGGGGTACAGGATGATGACACTGACACTTGGGGTACAGGATAATGACACTGACACTCGGGGTACAGAATAATGACGCTGACACTCGGGGTACAGGATAATGACACTGACACTCGGGGTACAGGATAATGACACTGACACTCAGGGTACAGGATAATGACCCTGACACTTGGGGTATAGGACAATGACGCTGACACTCGGGGTACAGGGTAATGACACTGACACTCCGGGTACAGGATAATGACACTGACACTTGGGTTACAGGATAATAACACTGACACTCGGGGTACAGGATAATGACACTGACACTCGGGGTAAAGGATAATGACACTGACTCTTGGGTTACAGGATAATGACGCTGACACTCGGGGTACAGGATAATGACACTGACACTCGGGGTAAAGGATAATGACACTGACACTCGGGGTACAAGATAATGACACTGACACTCGGGTACAGGATAATGACACTGACACTCGGGGTACAGGATAATGACACTGACACTCGGGGTAAAGGATAATGACACTGACACTCGGGGTAAAGGATAATGACACTGACACTCGACGTACAGGATAATGTCGCTGACACTCGGGGTACAGGATAATGACACTGACACTCGGGGTAAAGGATAATGACACTGACACTCGGGGTAAAGGATAATGACACTGACACTCGACGTACAGGATAATGACACTGACACTCGGGGTACAGGATAATGACACTGACACTCGGGGTACAGGATAATAACACTGACACTCGGGGTACAGGATAATGACACTGACACTCGGGGTAAAGGATAATGACACTGACACTCGACGTACAGGATAATGACACTGACACTCGGGGTAAAGGATAATGACACTGACACTCGGGGTACAAGATAATGACACTGACACTCGGGTACAGGATAATGACACTGACACTCGGGGTACAGGATAATGACACTGACACTCGGGGTAAAGGATAATGACACTGACACTCGGGGTAAAGGATAATGACACTGACACTCGACGTACAGGATAATGACACTGACACTCGGGGTACAGGATAATGACACTGACATTCGGGGTACAGGATAATAACACTGACACTCGGGGTACAGGATAATGACAATGACACTCGGGGTACAGGATAATAACACTGACACTTGGGGTACAGGATAATGACAGTTGGGTTACAGGATAATGACACTGACACTTGGGGTACAGGATAATGACACTGACACTGGGGTACAGGATAATGACACTGACACATGGGGTACAGGATAATGATACAGACACTTGGGTACAGAATAATGACGCTGACACCTGGGTACAGGATAATGACACTGACACTCGGGGTACAGGATAATGACACTGACACTCGGGGTACAGGATAATGACGCTGACGATTGGGGTACAGGATAATGACACTGACACTCGGGGTACAGGATAATGATACAGACACTTGGGTACAGGATAATGACACTGACACTCGGGGTACAGGATAATGACACTGACACTTGGGGTACAGGATAATGACACTGACACTGGGGGTACAGGATAATGACACTGACACTTGGGGTACAGGATAATGACACTGACACTTAGGTTACAGGATAATGACACTGACACTGGGGGTACAGGATAATGACACTGACACTTGGGGTGCAGGACAATGACACTGACACTCGGGGTACAGGATAATGACACTCGGGGTACCGGAAAATTACACTGACACTTGGGTTACAGAATAATGACACTGACACTGGGGTACAGGATAATGACACTGACACTTGGGGTACAGGACAATGACTCTGACACTCGGGGTACAGGATAATGACACTCGGGGTACAGAATCATGAAGCCGACACTCGGGGTACAGAATAATGACGCTGACACTCGGGGTACAGGATAATGACACAGACACTCGGGGTACAGGATAATGACACCTGGGGTACAGGATAATGACACTGACACTCGGGGTACAGGATAATGACACTGACACTTGGGGTACAGGACAATGACGCTGACACTGGGGGTACAGGATAATGACACTGACACTCGGGGTACAGGATAATGACAATGACACTTGGGGTACAGGATAATGACGCTGACACTCGGGGTACAGGATAATGACGCTGACACTCGGGGTACAGGATAATGACGCTAACACTTGGGGTACAGGGTAATGACACTGACACTCGGGGTACAGGATAATAACACTGACACTGGGGGTACAGGATAATGACACTGACACTCGGGGTACAGGATAATGACGCTAACACTTGGGGTACAGGGTAATGACACTGACACTTGGGTTACAGGATAATAACACTGACACTGGGGGTACAGGATAATGACACTGACACTCGGGGTACAGGATAATGACACTGACACTCGGGGTACAGGATAATGACACTGACTCTTGGGTTACAGGATAATGAAGCTGACACTCGGGGTACAGAATAATGACGCTGACACTCGGGGTACAGGATAATGACACCTGGGGTACAGGATAATGACACTGACACTTCGGGTACAGGACAATGACGCTGACACTGGGGGTACAGGATAACGACACTGACACTAGGGGTACAGGGTAATGACACTGACACTCGGGGTACAGGATAATGACACCTGGGGTACAGGATAATGACACTGACACTTCGGGTACAGGACAATGACGCTGACACTGGGGGTACAGGATAATGACACTGACACTAGGGGTACAGGGTAATGACACTGACACTAGGGGTACAGGGTAATGACACTGACACTCGGGGTACAGGATAATGACGCTGACACTTGGGGTATAGGACAATGACGCTGACACTCGGGGTACAGGGTAATGACACTGACACACGGGGTACAGGATAATGACGCTGACACTCGGGGTACAGGATAATGACGCTGACACTTGGGGTACAGGGTAATGACACTGACACTCAGGGTCCAGGATAATGACACTGACACTTGGGTTACAGGATAATAACACTGACACTGGGGGTACAGGATAATGACACTGACACTTGGGGTACAGGATAATGATGCTGACACTCGGGGTACAGAATAATGACACTGACACTGGGGTACAGGATAATGACACTGACACTTGGGGTACAGGACAATGACTCTGACACTCGGGGTACAGGATAATGACACTCGGGGTGCTGGATAATGACACTCGGGGTACAGAATCATGAAGCCGACACTCGGGTACAGAATAATGACGCTGACACTCGGGGTACAGGATAATGACACTGACACTCGGGGTACAGGATAATGACACTGACACTCAGGGTACAGGATAATGACCCTGACACTTGGGGTATAGGACAATGACGCTGACACTCGGGGTACAGGGTAATGACACTGACAATCGGGGTACAGGATAATGACACTGACACTTGGGTTACAGGATAATAACACTGACACTGGGGGTACAGGATAATGACACTGACACTTGGGGTACAGGATAATGACACTGACTCTTGGGTTACAGGATAATGACGCTGACACTCGGGGTACAGGATAATGACACTGACACTCGGGGTACAAGATAATGACACTGACACTCGGGTACAGGATAATGACACTGACACTCGGGGTACAGGATAATGACACTGACACTCGGGGTAAAGGATAATGACACTGACACTCGGGGTAAAGGATAATGACACTGACACTCGACGTACAGGATAATGACGCTGACACTCGGGTACAGGATAATGACACTGACACTCGGGGTACAGGATAATAACACTGACACTCGGGGTACAGGATAATGACACTGACACTCGGGGTACAGGATAATAACACTGACACTTGGGGTACAGGATAATGACACTTGGGTTACAGGATAATGACACTGACACTTGGGGTACAGGATAATGACACTGACACTCAGGATACAGGATAATGATACAGACACTTGGGGTACAGGATAATGACACTGACACTTGGGGTACAGGATAATGATACAGACACTTGGGGTACAGGATAATGATACAGACACTTGGGGTACAGAATAATGACGCTGACACCTGGGTACAGGATAATGACACTGACACTCGGGGTACAGGATAATGACACTGACACTCGGGGTACAGGATAATGACGTTGACGATTGGGTTACAGGATAATGACACTGACACTCGGGATACAGGATAATGACACTGACACTTGGGGTACAGGATAATGACACTGACACTGGGGGTACAGGATAATGACACTGACACTTGGGGTACAGGATAATGACACTGACACTTAGGTTACAGGATAATGACACTGACACTCGGGGTACAGGATAATGACACTGACACTTGGGGTGCAGGACAATGACACTGACACTCGGGGTACAGGATAATGACACTCGGGGTACCGGAAAATGACACTGACACTTGGGTTACAGGATAATGGCACTGACACTCGGGGTACAGGATGATGACACTGACACTTGGGGTACAGGATAATGACACTGACACTCGGGGTACAGAATAATGACGCTGACACTCGGGGTACAGGATAATGACACTGACACTCAGGGTACAGGATGATGACACTGACACTTGGGGTACAGGATAATGACACTGACACTCGGGGTACAGAATAATGACGCTGACACTCGGGGTACAGGATAATGACACCTGGGGTACAGGATAATGACACTGACACTCGGGGTACAGGATAATGACACTGACACTTGGGGTACAGGACAATGACGCTGACACTGGGGGTACAGGATAATGACACTGACACTCGGGGTACAGGATAATGACAATGACACTTGGGGTACAGGATAATGACGCTGACACTCGGGGTACAGGATAATGACGCTGACACTCGGGGTACAGGATAATGACCCTGACACTTGGGGTATAGGACAATGACGCTGACACTTGGGGTACAGGGTAATGACACTGACACTCGGGGTACAGGATAATGACACTGACACTTGGGTTACAGGATAATAACACTGACACTGGGGGTACAGGATAATGACACTGACACTCGGGGTACAGGATAATGATACTGACACTCGGGGTACAGGATAATGACACTGACTCTTGGGTTACAGGATAATGAAGCTGACACTCGGGGTACAGAATAATGACGCTGACACTCGGGGTACAGGATAATGACACCTGGGGTACAGGATAATGACACTGACACTTCGGGTACAGGACAATGACGCTGACACTGGGGGTACAGGATAACGACACTGACACTAGGGGTACAGGGTAATGACACTGACACTCGGGGTACAGGATAATGACACCTGGGGTACAGGATAATGACACTGACACTTCGGGTACAGGACAATGACGCTGACACTGGGGGTACAGGATAATGACACTGACACTAGGGGTACAGGGTAATGACACTGACACTAGGGGTACAGGGTAATGACACTGACACTCGGGGTACAGGATAATGACGCTGACACTTGGGGTATAGGACAATGACGCTGACACTCGGGGTACAGGGTAATGACACTGACACACGGGGTACAGGATAATGACGCTGACACTCGGGGTACAGGATAATGACGCTGACACTTGGGGTACAGGGTAATGACACTGACACTCAGGGTCCAGGATAATGACACTGACACTTGGGTTACAGGATAATAACACTGACACTGGGGGTACAGGATAATGACACTGACACTTGGGGTACAGGATAATGATGCTGACACTCGGGGTACAGAATAATGACACTGACACTGGGGTACAGGATAATGACACTGACACTTGGGGTACAGGACAATGACTCTGACACTCGGGGTACAGGATAATGACACTCGGGGTGCTGGATAATGACACTCGGGGTACAGAATCATGAAGCCGACACTCGGGGTACAGAATAATGACGCTGACACTCGGGGTACAGGATAATGACACAGACACTCGGGGTACAGGATAATGACACCTGGGGTACAGGATAATGACACTGACACTCCGGGTACAGGATAATGACACTGACACTCGGGGTACAGGATAATGACACTGACACTTGGGGTACAGGACAATGACGCTGACACTGGGGGTACAGGATAATGACACTGACACTCGGGGTACAGGATAATGACACTGACACTTGGGGTACAGGATAATGACGCTGACACTCGGGGTACAGGATAATGACCCTGACACTTGAGGTATAGGACAATGACGCTGACACTTGGGGTACAGGGTAATGACACTGACACTCGGGGTACAGGATAATGACACTGACACTTGGGTTACAGGATAATAACACTGACACTGGGGGTACAGGATAATGACACTGACACTCGGGGTACAGGATAATGACACTGACTCTTGGGTTACAGGATAATGACGCTGACACTCGGGGTACAGGATAATGACACTGACACTGGGGTACAGGATAATGATACTGACACTTGGGGTACAGGACAATGACAATGACACTTGCGGTACAGGACAATGACGCTGACACTCGGGGTACAGAATAATGACGCTGACACTCGGGGTACAGGATAATGACACCTGGGGTACAGGATAATGACACTGACACTTCGGGTACAGGACAATGACGCTGACACTGGGGGTACAGAATAACGACACTGACACTAGGGGTACAGGGTAATGACACTGACACTCGGGGTACAGGATAATGACACCTGGGGTACAGGATAATGACACTGACACTTCGGGTACAGGACAATGACGCTGACACTGGGGGTACAGGATAATGACACTGACACTAGGGGTACAGGGTAATGACACTGACACTAGGGGTACAGGGTAATGACAATGACAGTCGGGGTACAGGATAATGACGCTGACACTTGGGGTATAGGACAATGACGCTGACACTCGGGGTACAGGGTAATGACACTGACACTCAGGGTACAGGATAATGACACTGACACTTGGGGTACAGGAAAATGACAATGACACTCGGGGTACAGGATAATGACACTCGGGGTACCGGAAAATGACACTGACACTCGGGGTACAGGATAATGGCACTGACACTCGGGGTACAGGATAATG
Organism: Phyllobates terribilis; assembly: GCF_046119375.1. NCBI lineage: Eukaryota > Metazoa > Chordata > Amphibia > Anura > Dendrobatidae > Phyllobates > Phyllobates terribilis. The sequence continues at coordinate 155,529,967 of NW_027362767.1, read as the reverse complement.
ACACTGACACTTCGGTTACAGGATAATGACACTGACACTCGGGGTACAGGATGATGACACTGACACTTGGGGTACAGGATAATGACACTGACACTCGGGGTACAGAATAATGACGCTGACACTCGGGGTACAGGATAATGACACTGACACTCGGGGTACAGGATAATGACACTGACACTCAGGGTACAGGATAATGACCCTGACACTTGGGGTACAGGATAATGACACTGACACTCGGGGTACAGGGTAATGACACTGACAATCGGGGTACAGGATAATGACACTGACACTCAGGGTACAGGATAATGACCCTGACACTCGGGGTACAGGATAATGACACTGACACTCGGGGTACAGGATAATGACACTGACACTCAGGGTACAGGATAATGACCCTGACACTTGGGGTACAGGACAATGACGCTGACACTCGGGGTACAGGGTAATGACACTGACAATCGGGGTACAGGATAATGACACTGACACTTGGGTTACAGGATAATAACACTGACACTGGGGGTACAGGATAATGACACTGACACTCGGGGTACAGGATAATGACACTGACTCTTGGGTTACAGGATAATGACGCTGACACTCGGGGTACAGGATAATGACACTGACACTCGGGGTAAAGGATAATGACACTGACACTCGGGGTACAAGATAATGACACTGACACTCGGGTACAGGATAATGACACTGACACTCGGGGTACAGGATAATGACACTGACACTCGGGGTAAAGGATAATGACACTGACACTCGGGGTAAAGGATAATGACACTGACACTCGACGTACAGGATAATGACGCTGACACTCGGGTACAGGATAATGACACTGACACTCGGGGTACAGGATAATAACACTGACACTCGGGGTACAGGATAATGACACTGACACTCGGGGTACAGGATAATAACACTGACACTTGGGGTACAGGATAATGACACTTGGGTTACAGGATAATGACACTGACACTTGGGGTACAGGATAATGACACTGACACTCGGGATACAGGATAATGATACAGACACTTGGGGTACAGGATAATGACACTGACACTTGGGGTACAGGATAATGATACAGACACTTGGGGTACAGAATAATGACGCTGACACCTGGGTACAGGATAATGACACTGACACTCGGGGTACAGGATAATGACACTGACACTCGGGGTACAGGATAATGACGCTGACGATTGGGTTACAGGATAATGACACTGACACTTGCGGTACAGGATAATGACACTGACACTCGGGATACAGGATAATGACACTGACACTTGGGGTACAGGATAATGACACTGACACTGGGGGTACAGGATAATGACACTGACACTTGGGGTACAGGATAATGACACTGACACTTAGGTTACAGGATAATGACACTGACACTCGGGGTACAGGATAATGACACTGACACTTGGGGTGCAGGACAATGACACTGACACTCGGGGTACAGGATAATGACACTCGGGGTACCGGAAAATGACACTGACACTTGGGTTACAGGATAATGGCACTGACACTCGGGGTACAGGATGATGACACTGACACTTGGGGTACAGGATAATGACACTGACACTCGGGGTACAGAATAATGACGCTGACACTCGGGGTACAGGATAATGACACTGACACTCAGGGTACAGGATGATGACACTGACACTTGGGGTACAGGATAATGACACTGACACTCGGGGTACAGAATAATGACGCTGACACTCGGGGTACAGGATAATGACACTGACACTCGGGGTACAGGATAATGACACTGACACTCAGGGTACAGGATAATGACCCTGACACTTGGGGTACAGGATAATGACACTGACACTCGGGGTACAGGGTAATGACACTGACAATCGGGGTACAGGATAATGACACTGACACTCAGGGTACAGGATAATGACCCTGACACTCGGGGTACAGGATAATGACACTGACACTCGGGGTACAGGATAATGACACTGACACTCAGGGTACAGGATAATGACCCTGACACTTGGGGTACAGGACAATGACGCTGACACTCGGGGTACAGGGTAATGACACTGACAATCGGGGTACAGGATAATGACACTGACACTTGGGTTACAGGATAATAACACTGACACTGGGGGTACAGGATAATGACACTGACACTCGGGGTACAGGATAATGACACTGACTCTTGGGTTACAGGATAATGACGCTGACACTCGGGGTACAGGATAATGACACTGACACTCGGGGTAAAGGATAATGACACTGACACTCGGGGTACAAGATAATGACACTGACACTCGGGTACAGGATAATGACACTGACACTCGGGGTACAGGATAATGACACTGACACTCGGGGTAAAGGATAATGACACTGACACTCGGGGTAAAGGATAATGACACTGACACTCGACGTACAGGATAATGACGCTGACACTCGGGTACAGGATAATGACACTGACACTCGGGGTACAGGATAATAACACTGACACTCGGGGTACAGGATAATGACACTGACACTCGGGGTACAGGATAATAACACTGACACTTGGGGTACAGGATAATGACACTTGGGTTACAGGATAATGACACTGACACTTGGGGTACAGGATAATGACACTGACACTCGGGATACAGGATAATGATACAGACACTTGGGGTACAGGATAATGACACTGACACTTGGGGTACAGGATAATGATACAGACACTTGGGGTACAGAATAATGACGCTGACAACTGGGTACAGGATAATGACACTGACACTCGGGGTACAGGATAATGACACTGACACTCGGGGTACAGGATAATAACGCTGACGATTGGGTTACAGGATAATGACACTGACACTTGCGGTACAGGATAATGATACTGACACTTGGGGTACAGGATAATGACACTGACACTCGGGATACAGGATAATGACACTGACACTTGGGGTACAGGATAATGACACTGACACTGGGGGTACAGGATAATGACACTGACACTTGGGGTACAGGATAATGACACTGACACTTAGGTTACAGGATAATGACACTGACACTCGGGGTACAGGATAATGACACTGACACTTGGGGTGCAGGACAATGACACTGACACTCGGGGTACAGGATAATGACACTCGGGGTACCGGAAAATGACACTGACACTTGGGTTACAGGATAATGGCACTGACACTCGGGATACAGGATGATGACACTGACACTTGGGGTACAGGATAATGACACTGACACTCGGGGTACAGAATAATGACGCTGACACTCGGGGTACAGGATAATGACACTGACACTCAGGGTACAGGATGATGACACTGACACTTGGGGTACAGGATAATGACACTGACACTCGGGGTACAGAATAATGACGCTGACACTCGGGGTACAGGATAATGACACTCGGGGTACCGGAAAATGACACTGACACTTGGGTTACAGGATAATGACACTGACACTCGGGGTACAGGATGATGACACTGACACTTGGGGTACAGGATAATGACCCTGACACTTGGGGTATAGGACAATGACGCTGACACTCGGGGTACAGGGTAATGACACTGAAACTCGGGGTACAGGATAATGACACTGACACTTGGGTTACAGGATAATAACACTGACACTGGGGGTACAGGATAATGACACTGACACTCGGGGTACAGGATAATGACACTGACTCTTGGGTTACAGGATAATGACGCTGACACTCGGGGTACAGGATAATGACACTGACACTGGGGTACAGGATAATGACACTGACACTTGGGGTACAGGACAATGACAATGACACTTGCGGTACAGGACAATGACGCTGACACTGGGGGTACAGGATAATGACACTGACACTAGGGGTACAGGGTAATGACACTGACACTCGGGGTACAGGATAATGACGCTGACACTTGGGGTATAGGACAATTACGCTGACACTCGGGGTACAGGGTAATGACACTGACACTCGGGGTACAGGATAATGACACCTGGGGTACAGGATAATAACACTGACACTCGGGGTACATGATAATGACACTGACACTCGGGGTACAGGATAATAACACTGACACTTGGGTACAGGACAATGACGCTGACACTGGGGGTACAGGATAATGACACTGACACTCGGGGTACAGGATAATGACACCTGGGGTACAGGATAATAACACTGACATTCGGGGTACATGATAATGACACTGACACTCGGGGTACAGGACAATGACGCTGACACTTGGGGTATAGGACAATGACGCTGACATTCGGGGTACAGGGTAATGACACTGACACACGGGGTACAGGATAATGACGCTGACACTCGGGGTACAGGATAATGACGCTGACACTCAGGGTACAGGATAATGACGCTGACACTCGGGGTAGAGAATAATGACACTGACACTCGGGGTACAGGATAATGACACTGACACTCGGGGTACAGGATAATGACGCTGACACTCAGGGTACAGGATAATGACGCTGACACTCGGGGTACAGGATAATGACACTGACACTTGGGGTACAGGATAATGACACTGACACTCAGGGTACAGGATAATGACACTGACACTCGGGGTACAGGACAATGACACTGACACTCGGGGTACAGGAGAATGACACTGACACTCGGGGTACAGGACAATGACACTGACACTCGTGGTACAGGATAATGACGCTGACACTGGGGGTACAGGATAATGACACATGGGGTACAGGATAATGACACTGACACTCGGGGTAAAGGATAATGACACTGACACTCGACGTACAGGATAATGACACTGACACTCGGGGTACAGGATAATGACACTGACACTCGGGGTACAGGATAATAACACTGACACTTGGGGTACAGGATAATGACACTTGGGTTACAGGATAATGACACTGACACTTGGGGTACAGGATAATGACGCTGACACTCGGGATACAGGATAATGATACAGACACTTGGGGTACAGGATAATGACACTGACACTTGGGGTACAGGATAATGATACAGACACTTGGGGTACAGGATAATGACACTGACACTCGGGGTACAGGATAATGACACTGACACTTGGGGTGCAGGACAATGACACTGACACTCGGGGTACAGGATAATGACACTCGGGGTACCGGAAAATGACACTGACACTTGGGTTACAGGATAATGGCACTGACACTCGGGGTACAGGATGATGACACTGACACTTGGGGTACAGGATAATGACACTGACACTCGGGGTACAGAATAATGACGCTGACACTCGGGGTACAGGATAATGACACTGACACTCAGGGTACAGGATGATGACACTGACACTTGGGGTACAGGATAATGACACTGACACTCGGGGTACAGAATAATGACGCTGACACTCGGGGTACAGGATAATGACACTGACACTCGGGGTACAGGATAATGACACTGACACTCAGGGTACAGGATAATGACCCTGACACTTGGGGTACAGGATAATGACACTGACACTCGGGGTACAGGGTAATGACACTGACAATCGGGGTACAGGATAATGACACTGACACTCAGGGTACAGGATAATGACCCTGACACTCGGGGTACAGGATAATGACACTGACACTCGGGGTACAGGATAATGACACTGACACTCAGGGTACAGGATAATGACCCTGACACTTGGGGTACAGGACAATGACGCTGACACTCGGGGTACAGGGTAATGACACTGACAATCGGGGTACAGGATAATGACACTGACACTTGGGTTACAGGATAATAACACTGACACTGGGGGTACAGGATAATGACACTGACACTCGGGGTACAGGATAATGACACTGACTCTTGGGTTACAGGATAATGACGCTGACACTCGGGGTACAGGATAATGACACTGACACTCGGGGTAAAGGATAATGACACTGACACTCGGGGTACAAGATAATGACACTGACACTCGGGTACAGGATAATGACACTGACACTCGGGGTACAGGATAATGACACTGACACTCGGGGTAAAGGATAATGACACTGACACTCGGGGTAAAGGATAATGACACTGACACTCGACGTACAGGATAATGACGCTGACACTCGGGTACAGGATAATGACACTGACACTCGGGGTACAGGATAATAACACTGACACTCGGGGTACAGGATAATGACACTGACACTCGGGGTACAGGATAATAACACTGACACTTGGGGTACAGGATAATGACACTTGGGTTACAGGATAATGACACTGACACTTGGGGTACAGGATAATGACACTGACACTCGGGATACAGGATAATGATACAGACACTTGGGGTACAGGATAATGACACTGACACTTGGGGTACAGGATAATGATACAGACACTTGGGGTACAGAATAATGACGCTGACAACTGGGTACAGGATAATGACACTGACACTCGGGGTACAGGATAATGACACTGACACTCGGGGTACAGGATAATAACGCTGACGATTGGGTTACAGGATAATGACACTGACACTTGCGGTACAGGATAATGATACTGACACTTGGGGTACAGGATAATGACACTGACACTCGGGATACAGGATAATGACACTGACACTTGGGGTACAGGATAATGACACTGACACTCGGGGTACAGAATAATGACGCTGACACTCGGGGTACAGGATAATGACACTGACACTCAGGGTACAGGATGATGACACTGACACTTGGGGTACAGGATAATGACACTGACACTCGGGGTACAGAATAATGACGCTGACACTCGGGGTACAGGATAATGACACTCGGGGTACCGGAAAATGACACTGACACTTGGGTTACAGGATAATGACACTGACACTCGGGGTACAGGATGATGACACTGACACTTGGGGTACAGGATAATGACCCTGACACTTGGGGTATAGGACAATGACGCTGACACTCGGGGTACAGGGTAATGACACTGAAACTCGGGGTACAGGATAATGACACTGACACTTGGGTTACAGGATAATAACACTGACACTGGGGGTACAGGATAATGACACTGACACTCGGGGTACAGGATAATGACACTGACTCTTGGGTTACAGGATAATGACGCTGACACTCGGGGTACAGGATAATGACACTGACACTGGGGTACAGGATAATGACACTGACACTCGGGGTACAGGACAATGACAATGACACTTGCGGTACAGGACAATGACGCTGACACTGGGGGTACAGGATAATGACACTGACACTAGGGGTACAGGGTAATGACACTGACACTCGGGGTACAGGATAATGACGCTGACACTTGGGGTATAGGACAATTACGCTGACACTCGGGGTACAGGGTAATGACACTGACACTCGGGGTACAGGATAATGACACCTGGGGTACAGGATAATAACACTGACACTCGGGGTACATGATAATGACACTGACACTCGGGGTACAGGATAATGACACTGACACTTGGGTACAGGACAATGACGCTGACACTGGGGGTACAGGATAATGACACTGACACTCGGGGTACAGGATAATGACACCTGGGGTACAGGATAATAACACTGACATTCGGGGTACATGATAATGACACTGACACTCGGGGTACAGGACAATGACGCTGACACTTGGGGTATAGGACAATGACGCTGACATTCGGGGTACAGGGTAATGACACTGACACACGGGGTACAGGATAATGACGCTGACACTCGGGGTACAGGATAATGACGCTGACACTCAGGGTACAGGATAATGACGCTGACACTCGGGGTAGAGAATAATGACACTGACACTCGGGGTACAGGATAATGACACTGACACTCGGGGTACAGGATAATGACGCTGACACTCAGGGTACAGGATAATGACGCTGACACTCGGGGTACAGGATAATGACACTGACACTTGGGGTACAGGATAATGAGACTGACACTCAGGGTACAGGATAATGACACTGACACTCGGGGTACAGGACAATGACACTGACACTCGGGGTACAGGAGAATGACACTGACACTCGGGGTACAGGACAATGACACTGACACTCGTGGTACAGGATAATGACGCTGACACTGGGGGTACAGGATAATGACACATGGGGTACAGGATAATGACACTGACACTCGGGGTAAAGGATAATGACACTGACACTCGACGTACAGGATAATGACGCTGACACTCGGGTACAGGATAATGACACTGACACTCGGGGTACAGGATAATGACACTGACACTCGGGGTACAGGATAATAACACTGACACTTGGGGTACAGGATAATGACACTTGGGTTACAGGATAATGACACTGACACTTGGGGTACAGGATAATGACACTGACACTCGGGATACAGGATAATGATACAGACACTTGGGGTACAGGATAATGACACTGACACTTGGGGTACAGGATAATGATACAGACACTTGGGGTACAGAATAATGACGCTGACACCTGGGTACAGTATAATGACACTGACACTCGGGGTACAGGATAATGACACTGACACTCGGGGTACAGGATAATGACGCTGACGATTGGGTTACAGGACAATGACACTGACACTTGCGGTACAGGATAATGACACTGACACTCGGGATACAGGATAATGACACTGACACTCGGGTACAGGATAATGACACTGACACTCGCGGTACAGGATAATGACACTGACACTGGGGGTACAGGATAATGACACTGACACTTGGGGTACAGAATAATGACACTGACACTTGGGGTACAGGACAATGACACTGACACTCGGGGTACAGGATAATGACACTCGGGGTACCGGAAAATGACACTGACACTTGGGTTACAGGATAATGACACTGACACTTGGGGTACAGGATGATGACACTGACACTCGGGGTACAGAATAATGACGCTGACACTCGGGGTACAGGATAATGACACTGACACTCCGGGTACAGGATAATGACACTGACACTTGGGGTGCAGGACAATGACACTGACACTCGGGGTACAGGATAATGACACTCGGGGTACCGGAAAATGACACTGACACTTGGGTTACAGGATAATGACACTGACACTCGGGGTACAGGATGATGACACTGACACTTGGGTTACAGGATAATGACACTGACACTCGGGGTACAGGATGATGACACTGACACTTGGGGTACAGGATAATGACACTGACACTCGGGGTACAGAATAATGACGCTGACACTCGGGGTACAGGATAATGACACTGACACTCGGGGTACAGGATAATGACACTGACACTCAGGGTACAGGATAATGACCCTGACACTTGGGGTATAGGACAATGACGCTGACACTCGGGGTACAGGGTAATGACACTGACAATCGGGGAACAGGATAATGACACTGACACTTGGGTTACAGGATAATAACACTGACACTGGGGGTACAGGATAATGACACTGACACTCGGGGTACAGGATAATGACACTGACTCTTGGGTTACAGGATATTGACGCTGACACTCGGGGTACAGGATAATGACACTGACACTCGGGGTAAAGGATAATGACACTGACACTCGGGGTACAAGATAATGACACTGACACTCGGGTACAGGATAATGACACTGACACACGGGGTACAGGATAATGACACTGACACACGGGGTACAGGATAATGACGCTGACACTCGGGGTACAGGATAATGACGCTGACACTCAGGGTACAGGATAATGACGCTGACACTCGGGGTAGAGAATAATGACACTGACACTCGGGGTACAGGATAATGACACTGACACTCGGGGTACAGGATAATGACGCTGACACTCAGGGTACAGGATAATGACGCTGACACTCGGGGTACAGGATAATGACACTGACACTTGGGGTACAGGATAATGACACTGACACTCAGGGTACAGGATAATGACACTGACACTCGGGGTACAGGACAATGACACTGACACTCGGGGTACAGGAGAATGACACTGACACTCGGGGTACAGGACAATGACACTGACACTCGGGGTACAGGATAATGACGCTGACACTGGGGGTACAGGATAATGACACATGGGGTACAGGATAATGACGCTGACACTCAGGGTACAGGATTATGACACTGACACTTGGGGTACAGGATAATGACACTGACACTTGGGGTACAGGATAATGACACTGACACTCGGGGTACCGGAAAATGACACTGACACTTGGGTTACAGGATAATGGCACTGACACTCGGGGTACAGGATGATGACACTGACACTTGGGGTACAGGATAATGACACTGACACTCGGGGTACAGAATAATGACGCTGACACTCGGGGTACAGGATAATGACACTGACACTCAGGGTACAGGATGATGACACTGACACTTGGGGTACAGGATAATGACACTGACACTCGGGGTACAGAATAATGACGCTGACACTCGGGGTACAGGATAATGACACTGACACTCGGGGTACAGGATAATGACACTGACACTCAGGGTACAGGATAATGACCCTGACACTTGGGGTACAGGATAATGACACTGACACTCGGGGTACAGGGTAATGACACTGACAATCGGGGTACAGGATAATGACACTGACACTCAGGGTACAGGATAATGACCCTGACACTCGGGGTACAGGATAATGACACTGACACTCGGGGTACAGGATAATGACACTGACACTCAGGGTACAGGATAATGACCCTGACACTTGGGGTACAGGACAATGACGCTGACACTCGGGGTACAGGGTAATGACACTGACAATCGGGGTACAGGATAATGACACTGACACTTGGGTTACAGGATAATAACACTGACACTGGGGGTACAGGATAATGACACTGACACTCGGGGTACAGGATAATGACACTGACTCTTGGGTTACAGGATAATGACGCTGACACTCGGGGTACAGGATAATGACACTGACACTCGGGGTAAAGGATAATGACACTGACACTCGGGGTACAAGATAATGACACTGACACTCGGGTACAGGATAATGACACTGACACTCGGGGTACAGGATAATGACACTGACACTCGGGGTAAAGGATAATGACACTGACACTCGGGGTAAAGGATAATGACACTGACACTCGACGTACAGGATAATGACGCTGACACTCGGGTACAGGATAATGACACTGACACTCGGGGTACAGGATAATAACACTGACACTCGGGGTACAGGATAATGACACTGACACTCGGGGTACAGGATAATAACACTGACACTTGGGGTACAGGATAATGACACTTGGGTTACAGGATAATGACACTGACACTTGGGGTACAGGATAATGACACTGACACTCGGGATACAGGATAATGATACAGACACTTGGGGTACAGGATAATGACACTGACACTTGGGGTACAGGATAATGATACAGACACTTGGGGTACAGAATAATGACGCTGACAACTGGGTACAGGATAATGACACTGACACTCGGGGTACAGGATAATGACACTGACACTCGGGGTACAGGATAATAACGCTGACGATTGGGTTACAGGATAATGACACTGACACTTGCGGTACAGGATAATGATACTGACACTTGGGGTACAGGATAATGACACTGACACTCGGGATACAGGATAATGACACTGACACTTGGGGTACAGGATAATGACACTGACACTCGGGGTACAGAATAATGACGCTGACACTCGGGGTACAGGATAATGACACTGACACTCAGGGTACAGGATGATGACACTGACACTTGGGGTACAGGATAATGACACTGACACTCGGGGTACAGAATAATGACGCTGACACTCGGGGTACAGGATAATGACACTCGGGGTACCGGAAAATGACACTGACACTTGGGTTACAGGATAATGACACTGACACTCGGGGTACAGGATGATGACACTGACACTTGGGGTACAGGATAATGACCCTGACACTTGGGGTATAGGACAATGACGCTGACACTCGGGGTACAGGGTAATGACACTGAAACTCGGGGTACAGGATAATGACACTGACACTTGGGTTACAGGATAATAACACTGACACTGGGGGTACAGGATAATGACACTGACACTCGGGGTACAGGATAATGACACTGACTCTTGGGTTACAGGATAATGACGCTGACACTCGGGGTACAGGATAATGACACTGACACTGGGGTACAGGATAATGACACTGACACTCGGGGTACAGGACAATGACAATGACACTTGCGGTACAGGACAATGACGCTGACACTGGGGGTACAGGATAATGACACTGACACTAGGGGTACAGGGTAATGACACTGACACTCGGGGTACAGGATAATGACGCTGACACTTGGGGTATAGGACAATTACGCTGACACTCGGGGTACAGGGTAATGACACTGACACTCGGGGTACAGGATAATGACACCTGGGGTACAGGATAATAACACTGACACTCGGGGTACATGATAATGACACTGACACTCGGGGTACAGGATAATGACACTGACACTTGGGTACAGGACAATGACGCTGACACTGGGGGTACAGGATAATGACACTGACACTCGGGGTACAGGATAATGACACCTGGGGTACAGGATAATAACACTGACATTCGGGGTACATGATAATGACACTGACACTCGGGGTACAGGACAATGACGCTGACACTTGGGGTATAGGACAATGACGCTGACATTCGGGGTACAGGGTAATGACACTGACACACGGGGTACAGGATAATGACGCTGACACTCGGGGTACAGGATAATGACGCTGACACTCAGGGTACAGGATAATGACGCTGACACTCGGGGTAGAGAATAATGACACTGACACTCGGGGTACAGGATAATGACACTGACACTCGGGGTACAGGATAATGACGCTGACACTCAGGGTACAGGATAATGACGCTGACACTCGGGGTACAGGATAATGACACTGACACTTGGGGTACAGGATAATGAGACTGACACTCAGGGTACAGGATAATGACACTGACACTCGGGGTACAGGACAATGACACTGACACTCGGGGTACAGGAGAATGACACTGACACTCGGGGTACAGGACAATGACACTGACACTCGTGGTACAGGATAATGACGCTGACACTGGGGGTACAGGATAATGACACATGGGGTACAGGATAATGACACTGACACTCGGGGTAAAGGATAATGACACTGACACTCGACGTACAGGATAATGACGCTGACACTCGGGTACAGGATAATGACACTGACACTCGGGGTACAGGATAATGACACTGACACTCGGGGTACAGGATAATAACACTGACACTTGGGGTACAGGATAATGACACTTGGGTTACAGGATAATGACACTGACACTTGGGGTACAGGATAATGACACTGACACTCGGGATACAGGATAATGATACAGACACTTGGGGTACAGGATAATGACACTGACACTTGGGGTACAGGATAATGATACAGACACTTGGGGTACAGAATAATGACGCTGACACCTGGGTACAGTATAATGACACTGACACTCGGGGTACAGGATAATGACACTGACACTCGGGGTACAGGATAATGACGCTGACGATTGGGTTACAGGACAATGACACTGACACTTGCGGTACAGGATAATGACACTGACACTCGGGATACAGGATAATGACACTGACACTCGGGTACAGGATAATGACACTGACACTCGCGGTACAGGATAATGACACTGACACTGGGGGTACAGGATAATGACACTGACACTTGGGGTACAGAATAATGACACTGACACTTGGGGTACAGGACAATGACACTGACACTCGGGGTACAGGATAATGACACTCGGGGTACCGGAAAATGACACTGACACTTGGGTTACAGGATAATGACACTGACACTTGGGGTACAGGATGATGACACTGACACTCGGGGTACAGAATAATGACGCTGACACTCGGGGTACAGGATAATGACACTGACACTCCGGGTACAGGATAATGACACTGACACTTGGGGTGCAGGACAATGACACTGACACTCGGGGTACAGGATAATGACACTCGGGGTACCGGAAAATGACACTGACACTTGGGTTACAGGATAATGACACTGACACTCGGGGTACAGGATGATGACACTGACACTTGGGTTACAGGATAATGACACTGACACTCGGGGTACAGGATGATGACACTGACACTTGGGGTACAGGATAATGACACTGACACTCGGGGTACAGAATAATGACGCTGACACTCGGGGTACAGGATAATGACACTGACACTCGGGGTACAGGATAATGACACTGACACTCAGGGTACAGGATAATGACCCTGACACTTGGGGTATAGGACAATGACGCTGACACTCGGGGTACAGGGTAATGACACTGACAATCGGGGAACAGGATAATGACACTGACACTTGGGTTACAGGATAATAACACTGACACTGGGGGTACAGGATAATGACACTGACACTCGGGGTACAGGATAATGACACTGACTCTTGGGTTACAGGATATTGACGCTGACACTCGGGGTACAGGATAATGACACTGACACTCGGGGTAAAGGATAATGACACTGACACTCGGGGTACAAGATAATGACACTGACACTCGGGTACAGGATAATGACACTGACACACGGGGTACAGGATAATGACACTGACACACGGGGTACAGGATAATGACGCTGACACTCGGGGTACAGGATAATGACGCTGACACTCAGGGTACAGGATAATGACGCTGACACTCGGGGTAGAGAATAATGACACTGACACTCGGGGTACAGGATAATGACACTGACACTCGGGGTACAGGATAATGACGCTGACACTCAGGGTACAGGATAATGACGCTGACACTCGGGGTACAGGATAATGACACTGACACTTGGGGTACAGGATAATGACACTGACACTCAGGGTACAGGATAATGACACTGACACTCGGGGTACAGGACAATGACACTGACACTCGGGGTACAGGAGAATGACACTGACACTCGGGGTACAGGACAATGACACTGACACTCGGGGTACAGGATAATGACGCTGACACTGGGGGTACAGGATAATGACACATGGGGTACAGGATAATGACGCTGACACTCAGGGTACAGGATTATGACACTGACACTTGGGGTACAGGATAATGACACTGACACTTGGGGTACAGGATAATGACACTGACACTGGGGGTACAGAATAATGACGCTGACACTTGGGGTACAGGATAATGACACTGACACTGGGGGTACAGAATAATGACGCTGACACTGGGGGTACAGAATAATGACAATGACACTGGGGGTACAGAATAATGACGCTGACCCTTGGGGTACAGGATAATGACACTGACACTCGACGTACAGGATAATGACACTGACACTCGGGGTACAAGATAATGACACTGACACTCGGGTACAGGATAATGACACTGACACTCGGGGTACAGGATAATGACACTGACACTCGGGGTACAAGATAATGACACTGACACTCGGGGTAAAGGATAATGACACTGACACTCGACGTACAGGATAATGACACTGACACTCGGGGTAAAGGATAATGACACTGACACTCGGGGTACAAGATAATGACACTGACACTCGGGTACAGGATAATGACACTGACACTCGGGGTACAAGATAATGACACTGACACTCGGGGTAAAGGATAATGACACTGACACTCGACGTACAGGATAATGACGCTGACACTCGGGTACAGGATAATGACACTGACACTCGGGGTACAGGATAATGACACTGACACTCGGGGTACAGGATAATAACACTGACACTTGGGGTACAGGATAATGACACTTGGGTTACAGGATAATGACACTGACACTTGGGGTACAGGATAATGACACTGACACTCGGGATACAGGATAATGATACAGACACTTGGGGTACAGGATAATGACACTGACACTTGGGGTACAGGATAATGATACAGACACTTGGGGTACAGAATAATGACGCTGACACCTGGGTACAGTATAATGACACTGACACTCGGGGTACAGGATAATGACACTGACACTCGGGGTACAGGATAATGACGCTGACACTCGGGATACAGGATAATGACACTGACACTCGGGTACAGGATAATGACACTGACACTCGCGATACAGGATAATGACACTTGCGATACAGGATAATGACACTGGGGTTACAGGACAATGACACTGACACTTGCGGTACAGGATAATGACACTGACACTCGGGATACAGGATAATGACACTGACACTCGGGTACAGGATAATGACACTGACACTCGCGATACAGGATAATGACACTGGGGGTACAGGATAATGACACTGACACTTGGGGTACAGAATAATGACACTGACACTTGGGGTACAGGACAATGACACTGACACTCGGGGTACAGGATAATGACACTGACACTGGGGGTACAGGATAATGACACTGACACTTGGGGTACAGAATAATGACACTGACACTTGGGTTACAGGATAATGACACTGACACTTGGGGTACAGGATGATGACACTGACACTCGGGGTACAGAATAATGACGCTGACACTCGGGGTACAGGATAATGACACTGACACTCCGGGTACAGGATAATGACACTGACACTTGGGGTGCAGGACAATGACACTGACACTCGGGGTACAGGATAATGACACTCGGGGTACCGGAAAATGACACTGACACTTGGGTTACAGGATAATGACACTGACACTCGGGGTACAGGATGATGACACTGACACTTGGGTTACAGGATAATGACACTGACACTCGGGGTACAGGATGATGACACTGACACTTGGGGTACAGGATAATGACACTGACACTCGGGGTACAGAATAATGACGCTGACACTCGGGGTACAGGATAATGACACTGACACTCAGGGTACAGGATAATGACCCTGACACTTGGGGTATAGGACAATGACGCTGACACTCGGGGTACAGGGTAATGACACTGACACTCGGGGTACAGGATAATGACACTGACACTTGGGTTACAGGATAATAACACTGACACTGGGGGTACAGGATAATGACACTGACACTCGGGGTACAGGATAATGACACTGACTCTTGGGTTACAGGATAATGACGCTGACACTCGGGGTACAGGATAATGACACTGACACTCGGGGTAAAGGATAATGACACTGACACTCGGGGTACAAGAGAATGACACTGACACTCGGGTACAGGATAATGACACTGACACTCGGGGTACAGGATAATGACACTGACACTCGGGGTAAAGGATAATGACACTGACACTCGGGGTAAAGGATAATGACACTGACACTCGACGTACAGGATAATGACGCTGACACTCGGGTACAGGATAATGACACTGACACTCGGGGTACAGGATAATAACACTTACACTCGGGGTACAGGATAATGACACTGACACTCGGGGTACAGGATAATAACACTGACACTTGGGGTACAGGATAATGACACTTGGGTTACAGGATAATGACACTGACACTTGGGGTACAGGATAATGACACTGACAATCGGGATACAGGATAATGATACAGACACTTGGGGTACAGGATAATGACACTGACACTTGGGGTACAGGATAATGATACAGACACTTGGGTACAGAATAATGACGCTGACACCTGGGTACAGGATAATGACACTGACACTCGGGGTACAGGATAATGACACTGACACTCGGGGTACAGGATAATGACGCTGACGATTGGGGTACAGGATAATGATACAGACACTTGGGGTACAGGATAATGACACTGACACTTGGGGTACAGGATAATGATACAGACACTTGGGTACAGGATAATGACACTGACACTCGGGGTACAGGATAATGACACTGACACTTGGGGTACAGGATAATGACACTGACACTGGGGGTACAGGATAATGACACTGACACTTGGGGTACAGGATAATGACACTGACACTTAGGTTACAGGATAATGACACTGACACTGGGGGTACAGGATAATGACACTGACACTTGGGGTGCAGGACAATGACACTGACACTCGGGGTACAGGATAATGACACTCGGGGTACCGGAAAATGACACTGACACTTGGGTTACAGGATAATGACACTGACACTCGGGGTACAGGATGATGACACTGACACTTGGGGTACAGGATAATGACACTGACACTCGGGGTACAGAATAATGACGCTGACACTCGGGGTACAGGATAATGACACTGACACTCAGGGTACAGGATAATGACCCTGATACTTGGGGTATAGGACAATGACGTTGACACTCGGGGTACAGGGTAATGACACTGACACTGGGGGTACAGGATAATGACACTGACACTCGGGGTACAGGATAATGACACTGACTCTTGGATTACAGGATAATGACGCTGACACTCGGGTACAGGATAATGACACTGACACTTGGGGTACAGGACAATGACAATGACACTTGCGGTACAGGACAATGACGCTGACACTGGGGGTACAGGATAATGACACTGACACTCGGGGTACAGGATAATGACACCTGGGGTACAGGATAATAACACTGACACTCGGGGTACATGATAATGACACTGACACTCGGGGTACAGGAAAATGACACTGACACTCGGGGTACAGGACAATGACGCTGACACTCGGGGTATAGGAGAATGACGCTGACACTCGGGGTACAGGGTAATGACACTGACACACGGGGTACAGGATAATGACGCTGACACTCGGGGTACAGGATAATGACGCTGACACTTGGGGTATAGGACAATGACGCTGACACTCGTGGTACAGGGTAATGACACTGACACTCGGGGTCCAGGATAATGACACTGACACTTGGGTTACAGGATAATAACACTGACACTGGGGGTACAGGATAATGACACTGACACTTGGGGTACAGGATAATGATGATGACACTCGGGGTACAGAATAATGACACTGACACTTGGGGTACAGGACAATGACTCTGACACTCGGGGTACAGGATAATGACACTCGGGGTACAGAATCATGAAGCCGACACTCGGGGTACAGAATAATGACGCTGACACTCGGGGTACAGGATAATGACACAGACACTCGGGGTACAGGATAATGACACCTGGGGTACAGGATAATGACACTGACACTCCGGGTACAGGATAATGACACTGACACTCGGAGTACAGGATAATGACACTGACACTTGGGGTACAGGACAATGACGCTGACACTGGGGGTACAGGATAATGACACTGACACTCGGGGTACAGGATAATGACAATGACACTTGGGGTACAGGATAATGACGCTGACACTCGGGGTACAGGATAATGACCCTGACACTTGGGGTATAGGACAATGACGCTGACACTTGGGGTACAGGGTAATGACACTGACACTCGGGGTACAGGATAATGACACTGACACTTGGGTTACAGGATAATAACACTGACACTGGGGGTACAGGATAATGACACTGACACTCGGGGTACAGGATAATGACACTGACTCTTGGGTTACAGGATAATGAAGCTGACACTCGGGGTACAGAATAATGACGCTGACACTCGGGGTACAGGATAATGACACCTGGGGTACAGGATAATGACACTGACACTTCGGGTACAGGACAATGACGCTGACACTGGGGGTACAGGATAACGACACTGACACTAGGGGTACAGGGTAATGACACTGACACTCGGGGTACAGGATAATGACACCTGGGGTACAGGATAATGACACTGACACTTCGGGTACAGGACAATGACGCTGACACTGGGGGTACAGGATAATGACACTAACACTAGGGGTACAGGGTAATGACACTGACACTAGGGGTACAGGGTAATGACACTGACACTCGGGGTACAGGATAATGACGCTGACACTTGGGGTATAGGACAATGACGCTGACACTCGGGGTACAGGGTAATGACACTGACACACGGGGTACAGGATAATGACGCTGACACTCGGGGTACAGGATAATGACGCTGACACTTGGGGTATAGGACAATGACGCTGACACTCGGGGTACAGGGTAATGACACTGACACTCGGGGTCCAGGATAATGACACTGACACTTGGGTTACAGGATAATAACACTGACACTGGGGGTACAGGATAATGACACTGACACTTGGGGTACAGGATAATGATGCTGACACTCGGGGTACAGAATAATGACATTGACACTGGGGTACAGGATAATGACACTGACACTTGGGGTACAGGACAATGACTCTGACACTCGGGGTACAGGATAATGACACTCGGGGTACTGGATAATGACACTCGGGGTACAGAATCATGAAGCCGACACTCGGGGTACAGAATAATGACGCTGACACTCGGGGTACAGGATAATGACACAGACACTCGGGGTACAGGATAATGACACCTGGGGTACAGGATAATGACACTGACACTCCGGGTACAGGATAATGACACTGACACTCGGGGTACAGGATAATGACACTGACACTTGGGGTACAGGACAATGACGCTGACACTGGGGGTACAGGATAATGACACTGACACTCGGGGTACAGGATAATGACACTGACACTTGGGGTACAGGATAATGACGCTGACACTCGGGGTACAGGATAATGACCCTGACACTTGGGGTATAGGACAATGACGCTGACACTTGGGGTACAGGGTAATGACACTGACACTCGGGGTACAGGATAATGACACTGACACTTGGGTTACAGGATAATAACACTGACACTGGGGGTACAGGATAATGACACTGACACTCGGGGTACAGGATAATGACACTGACTCTTGGGTTACAGGATAATGACGCTGACACTCGGGGTACAGGATAATGACACTGACACTGGGGTACAGGATAATGATACTGACACTTGGGGTACAGGACAATGACAATGACACTTGCGGTACAGGACAATGACGCTGACACTCGGGGTACAGAATAATGACGCTGACACTCGGGGTACAGGATAATGACACCTGGGGTACAGGATAATGACACTGACACTTCGGGTACAGGACAATGACGCTGACACTGGGGGTACAGGATAATGACACTGACACTAGGGGTACAGGGTAATGACACTGACACTAGGGGTACAGGGTAATGACAATGACACTCGGGGTACAGGATAATGACGCTGACACTTGGGGTATAGGACAATGACGCTGACACTCGGGGTACAGGATAATGACACTGACACTTCGGGTACAGGACAATGACGCTGACACTGGGGGTACAGGATAACGACACTGACACTAGGGGTACAGGGTAATGACACTGACACTCGGGGTACAGGATAATGACACCTGGGGTACAGGATAATGACACTGACACTTCGGGTACAGGACAATGACGCTGACACTGGGGGTACAGGATAATGACAATGACACTAGGGGTACAGGGTAATGACACTGACACTAGGGGTACAGGGTAATGACAATGACACTCGGGGTACAGGATAATGACGCTGACACTTGGGGTATAGGACAATGACGCTGACACTCGGGGTACAGGGTAATGACACTGACACTCAGGGTACAGGATAATGACACTGACACTTGGGGTGCAGGAAAATGACACTGACACTCGGGGTACAGGATAATGACACTCGGGGTACCGGAAAATGACACTGACACTTGGGTTACAGGATAATGACACTGACACTCGGGGTACAGGATGATGACACTGACACTTGGGTTACAGGATAATGACACTGACACTCGGGGTACAGGATGATGACACTGACACTTGGGGTACAGGATAATGACACTGACACTCGGGGTACAGAATAATGACGCTGACACTCGGGGTACAGGATAATGACACTGACACTCGGGGTACTGGATAATGACACTGACACTCAGGGTACAGGATAATGACCCTGACACTTGGGGTATAGGACAATGACGCTGACACTCGGGGTACAGGGTAATGACACTGACAATCGGGGTACAGGATAATGACACTGACACTTGGGTTACAGGATAATAACACTGACACTTGGGTTACAGGATAATGACACTGACACTCGGGGTACAAGATAATGACACTGACACTCGGGTACAGGATAATGACACTGACACTCGGGGTACAGGATAATGACATTGACACTCGGGGTAAAGGATAATGACACTGACACTCGGGGTAAAGGATAATGACACTGACACTCGACGTACAGGATAATGACGCTGACACTCGGGTACAGGATAATGACACTGACACTCGGGGTACAGGATAATAACACTGACACTCGGGGTACAGGATAATGACACTGACACTCGGGGTACAGGATAATAACACTGACACTTGGGGTACAGGATAATGACACTTGGGTTACAGGATAATGACACTGACACTTGGGGTACAGGATAATGACACTGACACTCGGGATACAGGATAATGATACAGACACTTGGGGTACAGGATAATGACACTGACACTTGGGGTACAGGATAATGATACAGACACTTGGGGTACAGAATAATGACGCTGACACCTGGGTACAGGATAATGACACTGACACTCGGGGTACAGGATAATGACACTGACACTCGGGGTACAGGATAATGACGCTGACGATTGGGTTACAGGATAATGACACTGACACTTGCGGTACAGGATAATGACACTGACACTCGGGATACAGGATAATGACACTGACACTTGGGGTACAGGATAATGACACTGACACTGGGGGTACAGGATAATGACACTGACACTTGGGGTACAGGATAATGACACTGACACTTAGGTTACAGGATAATGACACTGACACTCGGGGTACAGGATAATGACACTGACACTTGGGGTGCAGGACAATGACACTGACACTCGGGGTACAGGATAATGACACTCGGGGTACCGGAAAATGACACTGACACTTGGGTTACAGGATAATGGCACTGACACTCGGGGTACAGGATGATGACACTGACACTTGGGGTACAGGATAATGACACTGACACTCGGGGTACAGAATAATGACGCTGACACTCGGGGTACAGGATAATGACACTGACACTGGGGTACAGGATAATGACACTGACACTCGGGGTACAGAATAATGACACTGACACTCGGGGTACAGGATGATGACACTGACACTTGGGGTACAGGATAATGACCCTGACACTTGGGGTATAGGACAATGACGCTGACACTCGGGGTACAGGGTAATGACACTGACACTCGGGGTACAGGATAATGACACTGACACTTGGGTTACAGGATAATAACACTGACACTGGGGGTACAGGATAATGACACTGACACTCGGGGTACAGGATAATGACACTGACTCTTGGGTTACAGGATAATGACGCTGACACTCGGGGTACAGGATAATGACACTGACACTGGGGTACAGGATAATGACACTGACACTTGGGGTACAGGACAATGACAATGACACTTGCGGTACAGGACAATGACGCAGACACTGGGGGTACAGGATAATGACACTGACACTAGGGGTACAGGGTAATGACACTGACACTCGGGGTACAGGATAATGACGCTGACACTTGGGGTATAGGACAATTACGCTGACACTCGGGGTACAGGGTAATGACACTGACACTCGGGGTACAGGATAATGACACCTGGGGTACAGGATAATAACACTGACACTCGGGGTACATGATAATGACACTGACACTCGGGGTACAGGATAATGACACTGACACTTGGGGTACAGGACAATGACGCTGACACTGGGGGTACAGGATAATGACACTGACACTCGGGGTACAGGATAATGACACCTGGGGTACAGGATAATAACACTGACACTCGGGGTACATGATAATGACACTGACACTCGGGGTACAGGAAAATGACACTGACACTCGGGGTACAGGACAATGACGCTGACACTCGGGGTATAGGACAATGACGCTGACACTCGGGGTACAGGGTAATGACACTGACACACGGGGTACAGGATAATGATGCTGACACTCGGGGTACAGGATAATGACGCTGACACTCAGGGTACAGGATAATGACGCTGACACTCGGGGTAGAGAATAATGACACTGACACTCGGGGTACAGGATAATGACACTGACACTCGGGGTACAGGATAATGACGCTGACACTCAGGGTACAGGATAATGACGCTGACACTCGGGATACAGGATAATGACACTGACACTTGGGGTACAGGATAATGACACTGACACTCAGGGTACAGGATAATGACACTGACACTCGGGGTACAGAACAATGACACTGACACTCGGGGTACAGGAGAATGACACTGACACTCGGGGTACAGGACAATGACACTGACACTTGGGGTACAGGATAATGACGCTGACACTGGGGGTTCAGGATAATGACACATGGGGTACAGGATAATGACGCTGACACTCAGGGTACAGGATTATGACACTGACACTTGGGGTACAGGATAATGACACTGACACTGGGGGTACAGAATAATGACGCTGACACTTGGGGTACAGGATAATGACACTGACACTGGGGGTACAGAATAATGACGCTGACACTGGGGGTACAGAATAATGACAATGACACTGGGGGTACAGAATAATGACGCTGACCCTTGGGGTACAGGATAATGACACTGACACTTGGGGTACAAGATAATGACACTGACACTCGACGTACAGGATAATGACACTGACACTCGGGGTACAAGATAATGACACTGACACTCGGGTACAGGATAATGACACTGACACTCGGGGTACAGGATAATGACACTGACACTCGGGGTACAAGATAATGACACTGACACTCGGGG
This sequence comes from Phyllobates terribilis, assembly GCF_046119375.1. Taxonomy (NCBI): domain Eukaryota; kingdom Metazoa; phylum Chordata; class Amphibia; order Anura; family Dendrobatidae; genus Phyllobates; species Phyllobates terribilis. The sequence goes on along the minus strand of NW_027362767.1, from coordinate 155,505,355 downwards.
TAAAGGATAATGACACTGACACTCGACGTACAGGATAATGACACTGACACTCGGGGTAAAGGATAATGACACTGACACTCGGGGTACAAGATAATGACACTGACACTCGGGTACAGGATAATGACACTGACACTCGGGGTACAAGATAATGACACTGACACTCGGGTACAGGATAATGACACTGACACTCGGGGTACAGGATAATGACACTGACACTCGGGGTAAAGGATAATGACACTGACACTCGACGTACAGGATAATGACGCTGACACTCGGGTACAGGATAATGACACTGACACTCGGGGTACAGGATAATGACACTGACACTCGGGGTACAGGATAATAACACTGACACTTGGGGTACAGGATAATGACACTTGGGTTACAGGATAATGACACTGACACTCGGGATACAGGATAATGATACAGACACTTGGGGTACAGGATAATGACACTGACACTTGGGGTACAGGATAATGATACAGACACTTGGGGTACAGAATAATGACGCTGACACCTGGGTACAGTATAATGACACTGACACTCGGGGTACAGGATAATGACACTGACACTCGGGGTACAGGATAATGACGCTGACGATTGGGTTACAGGACAATGACACTGACACTTGCGGTACAGGATAATGACACTGACACTCGCGGTACAGGATAATGACACTGACACTTGGGGTACAGGATAATGACACTGACACTCGGGGTACAGAATAATGACGCTGACACTCGGGGTACAGGATAATGACACTGACACTCGGGGTACAGGATAATGACACTGACACTCAGGGTACAGGATAATGACACTGACACTTGGGGTGCAGGACAATGACACTGACACTCGGGGTACAGGATAATGACACTCGGGGTACCGGAAAATGACACTGACACTTGGGTTACAGGATAATGACACTGACACTCGGGGTACAGGATGATGACACTGACACTTGGGTTACAGGATAATGACACTGACACTCGGGGTACAGGATGATGACACTGACACTTGGGGTACAGGATAATGACACTGACACTCGGGGTACAGAATAATGACGCTGACACTCGGGGTACAGGATAATGACACTGACACTCGGGGTACAGGATAATGACACTGACACTCAGGGTACAGGATAATGACCCTGACACTTGGGGTATAGGACAATGACGCTGACACTCGGGGTACAGGGTAATGACGCTGACACTCGGGGTACAGGATAATGACACTGACACTTGGGTTACAGGATAATAACACTGACACTGGGGGTACAGGATAATGACACTGACACTCGGGGTACAGGATAATGACACTGACTCTTGGGTTACAGGATAATGACGCTGACACTCGGGGTACAGGATAATGACACTGACACTCGGGGAAAAGGATAATGACACTGACACTCGGGGTACAAGATAATGACACTGACACTCGGGTACAGGATAATGACACTGACACTCGGGGTACAGGATAATGACACTGACACTCGGGGTAAAGGATAATGACACTGACACTCGGGGTAAAGGATAATGACACTGACACTCGACGTACAGGATAATGACGCTGACACTCGGGTACAGGATAATGACACTGACACTCGGGGTACAGGATAATAACACTGACACTCGGGGTACAGGATAATGACACTGACACTCGGGGTACAGGATAATAACACTGACACTTGGGGTACAGGATAATGACACTTGGGTTACAGGATAATGACACTGACACTTGGGGTACAGGATAATGACACTGACACTCGGGATACAGGATAATGATACAGACACTTGGGGTACAGGATAATGACACTGACACTTGGGGTACAGGATAATGATACAGACACTTGGGTACAGAATAATGACGCTGACACCTGGGTACAGGATAATGACACTGACACTCGGGGTACAGGATAATGACGCTGACGATTGGGGTACAGGATAATGATACAGACACTTGGGGTACAGGATAATGACACTGACACTTGGGGTACAGGATAATGATACAGACACTTGGGTACAGGATAATGACACTGACACTTGGGGTACAGGATAATGACACTGACACTGGGGGTACAGGATAATAACACTGACACTTGGGGTACAGGATAATGACACTGACACTTAGGTTACAGGATAATGACACTGACACTGGGGGTACAGGATAATGACACTGACACTTGGGGTGCAGGACAATGACACTGACACTCGGGGTACAGGATAATGACACTCGGGGTACCGGAAAATGACACTGACACTTGGGTTACAGGATAATGACACTGACACTCGGGGTACAGGATGATGACACTGACACTTGGGGTACAGGATAATGACACTGACACTCGGGGTACAGAATAATGACGCTGACACTCAGGGTACAGGATAATGACCCTGACACTTGGGGTATAGGACAATGACGCTGACACTCGGGGTACAGGGTAATGACACTGACACTGGGGGTACAGGATAATGACACTGACACTCGGGGTACAGGATAATGACACTGACTCTTGGGTTACAGGATAATGACGCTGACACTCGGGTACAGGATAATGACACTGACACTTGGGGTACAGGACAATGACAATGACACTTGCGGTACAGGACAATGACGCTGACACTGGGGGTACAGGATAATGACACTGACACTAGGGGTACAGGGTAATGACACTGACACTAGGGGTACAGGGTAATGACACTGACACTCGGGGTACAGGAGAATGACACTGACACTCGGGGTACAGGACAATGACACTGACACTTGGGGTACAGGATAATGACGCTGACACTGGGGGTACAGGATAATGACACATGGGGTACAGGATAATGACACTGACACTCAGGGTACAGGATTATGACACTGACACTTGGGGTACAGGATAATGACACTGACACTTGGGGTACAGGATAATGACACTGACACTGGGGGTACAGAATAATGACGCTGACACTTGGGGTACAGGATAATGACACTGACACTGGGGGTACAGAATAATGACGCTGACACTGGGGGTACAGAATAATGACAATGACACTGGGGGTACAGAATAATGACGCTGACCCTTGGGGTACAGGATAATGACACTGACACTCGACGTACAGGATAATGACACTGACACTCGGGGTACAAGATAATGACACTGACACTCGGGTACAGGATAATGACACTGACACTCGGGGTACAGGATAATGACACTGACACTCGGGGTACAAGATAATGACACTGACACTCGGGGTAAAGGATAATGACACTGACACTCGACGTACAGGATAATGACACTGACACTCGGGGTAAAGGATAATGACACTGACACTCGGGGTACAAGATAATGACACTGACACTCGGGTACAGGATAATGACACTGACACTCGGGGTACAGAATAATGACGCTGACACTCGGGGTACAGGATAATGACACTGACACTCAGGGTACAGGATGATGACACTGACACTTGGGGTACAGGATAATGACACTGACACTCGGGGTACAGAATAATGACGCTGACACTCGGGGTACAGGATAATGACACTCGGGGTACCGGAAAATGACACTGACACTTGGGTTACAGGATAATGACACTGACACTCGGGGTACAGGATGATGACACTGACACTTGGGGTACAGGATAATGACCCTGACACTTGGGGTATAGGACAATGACGCTGACACTCGGGGTACAGGGTAATGACACTGACACTCGGGGTACAGGATAATGACACTGACACTTGGGTTACAGGATAATAACACTGACACTGGGGGTACAGGATAATGACACTGACACTCGGGGTACAGGATAATGACACTGACTCTTGGGTTACAGGATAATGACGCTGACACTCGGGGTACAGGATAATGACACTGACACTGGGGTACAGGATAATGACACTGACACTTGGGGTACAGTACAATGACACTTGCGGTACAGGACAATGACGCAGACACTGGGGGTACAGGATAATGACACTGACACTAGGGGTACAGGGTAATGACACTGACACTCGGGGTACAGGATAATGACGCTGACACTTGGGGTATAGGACAATTACGCTGACACTCGGGGTACAGGATAATGACACCTGGGGTACAGGATAATAACACTGACACTCGGGGTACATGATAATGACACTGACACTCGGGGTACAGGATAATGACACTGACACTTGGGGTACAGGACAATGACGCTGACACTGGGGGTACAGGATAATGACACTGACACTCGGGGTACAGGATAATGACACCTGGGGTACAGGATAATAACACTGACACTCGGGGTACATGATAATGACACTGACACTCGGGGTACAGGAAAATGACACTGACACTCGGGGTACAGGACAATGACGCTGACACTCGGGGTATAGGACAATGACGCTGACACTCGGGGTACAGGGTAATGACACTGACACACGGGGTACAGGATAATGATGCTGACACTCGGGGTACAGGATAATGACGCTGACACTCAGGGTACAGGATAATGACGCTGACACTCGGGGTAGAGAATAATGACACTGACACTCGGGGTACAGGATAATGACGCTGACACTCGGGGTACAGGATAATGACGCTGACACTCAGGGTACAGGATAATGACGCTGACACTCGGGGTACAGGATAATGACACTGACACTTGGGGTACAGGATAATGACACTGACACTCAGGGTACAGGATAATGACACTGACACTCGGGGTACAGGACAATGACACTGACACTCGGGGTACAGGACAATGACACTGACACTTGGGGTACAGGATAATGACGCTGACACTGGGGGTACAGGATAATGACACATGGGGTACAGGATAATGACGCTGACACTCAGGGTACAGGATTATGACACTGACACTTGGGGTACAGGATAATGACACTGACACTTGGGGTACAGAATAATGACGCTGACACTTGGGGTACAGGATAATGACACTGACACTGGGGGTACAGAATAATGACGCTGACACTGGGGGTACAGAATAATGACAATGACACTGGGGGTACAGAATAATGACGCTGACCCTTGGGGTACAGGATAATGACACTGACACTTGGGGTACAAGATAATGACACTGACACTCGACGTACAGGATAATGACACTGACACTCGGGGTACAAGATAATGACACTGACACTCTGGTACAGGATAATGACACTGACACTCGGGGTACAGGATAATGACACTGACACTCGGGGTACAAGATAATGACACTGACACTCGGGGTAAAGGATAATGACACTGACACTCGACGTACAGGATAATGACACTGACACTCGGGGTAAAGGATAATGACACTGACACTCGGGGTACAAGATAATGACACTGACACTCGGGTACAGGATAATGGCACTGACACTCGGGGTACAAGATAATGACACTGACACTCGGGTACAGGATAATGACACTGACACTCGGGGTACAGGATAATGACACTGACACTCGGGGTAAAGGATAATGACACTGACACTCGACGTACAGGATAATGACGCTGACACTCGGGTACAGGATAATGACACTGACACTCGGGGTACAGGATAATGACACTGACACTCGGGGTACAGGATAATAACACTGACACTTGGGGTACAGGATAATGACACTTGGGTTACAGGATAATGACACTGACACTTGGGGTACAGGATAATGACACTGACACTCGGGATACAGGATAATGATACAGACACTTGGGGTACAGGATAATGACACTGACACTTGGGGTACAGGATAATGATACAGACACTTGGGGTACAGAATAATGACGCTGACACCTGGGTACAGTATAATGACACTGACACTCGGGGTACAGGATAATGACACTGACACTCGGGGTACAGGATAATGACGCTGACGATTGGGTTACAGGACAATGACACTGACACTTGCGGTACAGGATAATGACACTGACACTCGGGATACAGGATAATGACACTGACACTCGGGTACAGGATAATGACACTGACACTCGCGGTACAGGATAATGACACTGACACTGGGGGTACAGGATAATGACTCTGACACTCGGGGTACAGGATAATGACACTCGGGGTACCGGAAAATGACACCGACACTTGGGTTACAGGATAATGACACTGACACTTGGGGTACAGGATGATGACACTGACACTTGGGGTACAGGATAATGACACTGACACTCGGGGTACAGAATAATGACGCTGACACTCGGGGTACAGGATAATGACACTGACACTCGGGGTACAGGATAATGACACTGACACTCAGGGTACAGGATAATGACACTGACACTTGGGGTGCAGGACAATGACACTGACACTCGGGGTACAGGATAATGACACTCGGGGTACCGGAAAATGACACTGACACTTGGGTTACAGGATAATGACACTGACACTCGGGGTACAGGATGATGACACTGACACTTGGGTTACAGGATAATGACACTGACACTCGGGGTGCAGGATGATGACACTGACACTTGGGGTACAGGATAATGACACTGACACTCGGGGTACAGAATAATGACGCTGACACTCGGGGTACAGGATAATGACACTGACACTCGGGGTACAGGATAATGACACTGACACTCAGGGTACAGGATAATGACCCTGACACTTGGGGTATAGGACAATGACGCTGACACTCGGGGTACAGGGTAATGACACTGACACTCGGGGTACAGGATAATGACACTGACACTTGGGTTACAGGATAATAACACTGACACTGGGGGTACAGGATAATGACACTGACACTCGGGGTACAGGATAATGACACTGACTCTTGGGTTACAGGATAATGACGCTGACACTCGGGGTACAGGATAATGACACTGACACTCGGGGAAAAGGATAATGACACTGACACTCAGGGTACAAGATAATGACACTGACACTCGGGTACAGGATAATGACACTGACACTCGGGGTACAGGATAATGACACTGACACTCGGGGTAAAGGATAATGACACTGACACTCGGGGTAAAGGATAATGACACTGACAATCGACGTACAGGATAATGACGCTGACACTCGGGTACAGGATAATGACACTGACACTCGGGGTACAGGATAATAACACTGACACTCGGGGTACAGGATAATGACACTGACACTCGGGGTACAGGATAATAACACTGACACTTGGGGTACAGGATAATGACACTTGGGTTACAGGATAATGACACTGACACTTGGGGTACAGGATAATGACACTGACACTCGGGATACAGGATAATGATACAGACACTTGGGGTACAGGATAATGACACTGACACTTGGGGTACAGGATAATGATACAGACACTTGGGGTACAGGATAATGACACTGACACTCGGGGTACAGGATAATGACACTGACACTTGGGGTACAGGATAATGACACTGACACTGGGGGTACAGGATAATAACACTGACACTTGGGGTACAGGATAATGACACTGACACTTAGGTTACAGGATAATGACACTGACACTGGGGGTACAGGATAATGACACTGACACTTGGGGTGCAGGACAATGACACTGACACTCGGGGTACAGGATAATGACACCCGGGGTACCGGAAAATGACACTGACACTTGGGTTACAGGATAATGACACTGACACTTGGGGTACAGGATAATGACACTGACACTCGGGGTACAGAATAATGACGCTGACACTCAGGGTACAGGATAATGACCCTGACACTTGGGGTATAGGACAATGACGCTGACACTCGGGGTACAGGGTAATGACACTGACACTGGGGGTACAGGATAATGACACTGACACTCGGGGTACAGGATAATGACACTGACTCTTGGGTTACAGGATAATGACGCTGACACTCGGGTACAGGATAATGACACTGACACTCGGGTACAGGATAATGACACTGACACTTGGGGTACAGGACAATGACAATGACACTTGCGGTACAGGACAATGACGCTGACACTGGGGGTACAGGATAATGACACTGACACTAGGGGTACAGGGTAATGACACTGACACTAGGGGTACAGGGTAATGACACTGACACTCGGGGTACAGGACAATGACACTGACACTTGGGGTACAGGATAATGACGCTGACACTGGGGGTACAGGATAATGACACATGGGGTACAGGATAATGACGCTGACACTCAGGGTACAGGATTATGACACTGACACTTGGGGTACAGGATAATGACACTGACACTTGGGGTACAGGATAATGACACTGACACTGGGGGTACAGAATAATGACGCTGACACTTGGGGTACAGGATAATGACACTGACACTGGGGGTACAGAATAATGACGCTGACACTGGGGGTACAGAATAATGACAATGACACTGGGGGTACAGAATAATGACGCTGACCCTTGGGGTACAGGATAATGACACTGACACTCGACGTACAGGATAATGACACTGACACTCGGGGTACAAGATAATGACACTGACACTCGGGTACAGGATAATGACACTGACACTCGGGGTACAGGATAATGACACTGACACTCGGGGTACAAGATAATGACACTGACACTCGGGGTAAAGGATAATGACACTGACACTCGACGTACAGGATAATGACACTGACACTCGGGGTAAAGGATAATGACACTGACACTCGGGGTACAAGATAATGACACTGACACTCGGGTACAGGATAATGACACTGACACTCGGGGTACAAGATAATGACACTGACACTCGGGTACAGGATAATGACACTGACACTCGGGGTACAGGATAATGACACTGACACTCGGGGTAAAGGATAATGACACTGACACTTGGGGTAAAGGATAATGACACTGACACTCGACGTACAGGATAATGACGCTGACACTCGGGTACAGGATAATGACACTGACACTCGGGGTACAGGATAATGACACTGACACTCGGGGTACAGGATAATAACACTGACACTTGGGGTACAGGATTATGACACTTGGGTTACAGGATAATGACACTGACACTTGGGGTACAGGATAATGACACTGACACTCGGGATACAGGATAATGATACAGACACTTGGGGAACAGGATAATGACACTGACACTTGGGGTACAGGATAATGATACAGACACTTGGGGTACAGAATAATGACGCTGACACCTGGGTACAGTATAATGACACTGACACTCGGGGTACAGGATAATGACACTGACACTCGGGGTACAGGATAATGACGCTGACGATTGGGTTACAGGACAATGACACTGACACTTGCGGTACAGGATAATGACACTGACACTCGGGTACAGGATAATGACACTGACACTCGCGGTACAGGATAATGACACTGACACTGGGGTACAGGATAATGACTCTGACACTTGGGGTGCAGGACAATGACACTGACACTCGGGGTACAGGATAATGACACTCGGGGTACCGGAAAATGACACTGACACTTGGGTTACAGGATAATGACACTGACACTTGGGGTACAGGATGATGACACTGACACTTGGGGTACAGGATAATGACACTGACACTCGGGGTACAGAATAATGACGCTGACACTCGGGGTACCGGATAATGACACTGACACTCGCGGTACAGGATAATGACACTGACACTCAGGGTACAGGATAATGACACTGACACTTGGGGTGCAGGACAATGACACTGACACTCGGGGTACAGGATAATGACACTCGGGGTACCGGAAAATGACACTGACACTTGGGTTACAGGATAATGACACTGACACTCGGGGTACAGGATGATGACACTGACACTTGGGTTACAGGATAATGACACTGACACTCGGGGTACAGGATGATGACACTGACACTTGGGGTACAGGATAATGACACTGACACTCGGGGTACAGAATAATGACGCTGACACTCGGGGTAGAGGATAATGACACTGACACTCGGGGTACAGGATAATGACACTGACACTCAGGGTACAGGATAATGACCCTGACACTTGGGGTATAGGACAATGACGCTGACACTCGGGGTACAGGGTAATGACACTGACACTCGGGGTACAGGATAATGACACTGACACTTGGGTTACAGGATAATAACACTGACACTGGGGGTACAGGATAATGACACTGACACTCGGGGTACAGGATAATGACACTGACTCTTGGGTTACAGGATAATGACGCTGACACTCGGGGTACAGGATAATGACACTGACACTCGGGGTAAAGGATAATGACACTGACACTCGGGGTACAAGATAATGACACTGACACTCGGGTACAGGATAATGACACTGACACTCGGCGTACAGGATAATGACACTGACACTCGGGGTAAAGGATAATGACACTGACACTCGGGGTAAAGGATAATGACACTGACACTCGACGTACAGGATAATGACGCTGACACTCTGGTACAGGATAATGACGCTGACACTCGGGGTACAGGATAATAACACTGACACTCGGGGTACAGGATAATGACACTGACACCCGGGTTAAGGATAATAACACTGACACTTGGGGTACAGGATAATGACACTTGGGTTACAGGATAATGACACTGACACTTGGGGTACAGGATAATGACACTGACACTCGGGATACAGGATAATGATACAGACACTTGGGGTACAGGATAATGACACTGACACTTGGGGTACAGGATAATGATACAGACACTTGGGTACAGAATAATGACGCTGACACCTGGGTACAGGATAATGACACTGACACTCGGGGTACAGGATAATGACACTGACACTCGGGGTACAGGATAATGACGCTGACGATTGGGGTACAGGATAATGATACAGACACTTGGGGTACAGGATAATGACACTGACACTTGGGGTACAGGATAATGATACAGACACTTGGGTACAGGATAATGACACTGACACTCGGGGTACAGGATAATGACACTGACACTTGGGGTACAGGATAATGACACTGACACTGGGGGTACAGGATAATGACACTGACACTTGGGGTACAGGATAATGACACTGACACTTAGGTTACAGGATAATGACACTGACACTGGGGGTACAGGATAATGACACTGACACTTGGGGTGCAGGACAATGACACTGACACTCGGGGTACAGGATAATGACACTCGGGGTACCGGAAAATGACACTGACACTTGGGTTACAGGATAATGACACTGACACTCGGGGTACAGGATGATGACACTGACACTTGGGGTACAGGATAATGACACTGACACTCGGGGTACAGAATAATGACGCTGACACTCGGGGTACAGGATAATGACACTGACACTCAGGGTACAGGATAATGACCCTGACACTTGGGGTATAGGACAATGACGCTGACACTCGGGGTACAGGGTAATGACACTGACACTGGGGGTACAGGATAATGACACTGACACTCGGGGTACAGGATAATGACACTGACTCTTGGGTTACAGGATAATGACGCTGACACTCGGGTACAGGATAATGACACTGACACTTGGGGTACAGGACAATGACAATGACACTTGCGGTACAGGACAATGACGCTGACACTGGGGGTACAGGATAATGACACTGACAATAGGGGTACAGGGTAATGACACTGACACTCGGGGTACAGGATAATGACGCTGACACTTGGGGTATAGGACAATGACGCTGACACTCGGGGTACAGGGTAATGACACTGACACAAGGGGTACAGGATAATGACACCTGGGGTACAGGATAATAACACTGACACTCGGGTTACATGATAATGACACTGACACTCGGGGTACAGGATAATGACACTGACACTTGGGGTACAGGACAATGACGCTGACACTGGGGGTACAGGATAATGACACTGACACTCGGGGTACAGGACAATGACACCTGGGGTACAGGATAATAACACTGACACTCGGGGTACATGATAATGACACTGACACTCGGGGTACAGGAAAATGACACTGACACTCAGCGTCATTGTCCTGTACCCCGAGTGTCAGTGTCATTACCCTGTACCCCGAGTGTCAGCGTCATTGTCCTATAACCCGAGTGTCAGCGTCATTGTCCTGTACCCCGAGTGTCAGTGTCATTTTCCTGTACCCCGAGTGTCAGTGTCATTACCCTGTACCCCGAGTGTCAGCGTCATTGTCCTATACCCCGAGTGTCAGCGTCATTGTCCTGTACCCCGACACTCGGGGTATAGGACAATGACGCTGACACTCGGGGTACAGGGTAATGACACTGACACTCGGGGTACAGGAAAATGACACTGACACTCGGGGTACAGGACAATGACGCTGACACTCGGGTTATAGGACAATGACGCTGACACTCGGGGTACAGGGTAATGACACTGACACTCGGGGTACAGGATAATGACGCTGACACTCGGGGTACAGGATAATGACGCTGACACTTGGGGTATAGGACAATGACGCTGACACTCGTGGTACAGGGTAATGACACTGACACTCGGGGTCCAGGATAATGACACTGACACTTGGGTTACAGGATAATAACACTGACACTGGGGGTACAGGATAATGACACTGACACTTGGGGTACAGGATAATGATGATGACACTCGGGGTACAGAATAATGACACTGACACTGGGGTACAGGATAATGACACTGACACTTGGGGTACAGGACAATGACTCTGACACTCGGGGTACAGGATAATGACACTCGGGGTACAGAATCATGAAGCCGACACTCGGGGTACAGAATAATGACGCTGACACTCGGGGTACAGGATAATGACACAGACACTCGGGGTACAGGATAATGACACCTGGGGTACAGGATAATGACACTGACACTCCGGGTACAGGATAATGACACTGACACTCGGGGTACAGGATAATGACACTGACACTTGGGGTACAGGACAATGACGCTGACACTGGGGGTACAGGATAATGACACTGACACTCGGGGTACAGGATAATGACAATGACACTTGGGGTACAGGATAATGACGCTGACACTCGGGGTACAGGATAATGACCCTGACACTTGGGGTATAGGACAATGACGCTGACACTTGTGGTACAGGGTAATGACACTGACACTCGGGGTACAGGATAATGACACTGACACTTGGGTTACAGGATAATAACACTGACACTGGGGGTACAGGATAATGACACTGACACTCGGGGTACAGGATAATGACACTGACTCTTGGGTTACAGGATAATGAAGCTGACACTCGGGGTACAGAATAATGACGCTGACACTCGGGGTACAGGATAATGACACCTGGGGTACAGGATAATGACACTGACATTTCGGGTACAGGACAATGACGCTGACACTGGGGGTACAGGATAACGACACTGACACTAGGGGTACAGGGTAATGACACTGACACTCGGGGTACAGGATAATGACACCTGGGGTACAGGATAATGACACTGACACTTCGGGTACAGGACAATGACGCTGACACTGGGGGTACAGGATAATGACACTGACACTAGGGGTACAGGGTAATGACACTGACACTAGGGGTACAGGGTAATGACACTGACACTCGGGGTACAGGATAATGACGCTGACACTTGGGGTATAGGACAATGACGCTGACACTCGGGGTACAGGGTAATGACACTGACACACGGGGTACAGGATAATGACGCTGACACTCGGGGTACAGGATAATGACGCTGACACTTGGGGTATAGGACAATGACGCTGACACTCGGGGTACAGGGTAATGACACTGACACTCGGGGTCCAGGATAATGACACTGACACTTGGGTTACAGGATAATAACACTGACACTGGGGGTACAGGATAATGACACTGACACTTGGGGTACAGGATAATGATGCTGACACTCGGGGTACAGAATAATGACACTGACACTGGGGTACAGGATAATGACACTGACACTTGGGGTACAGGACAATGACTCTGATACTCGGGGTACAGGATAATGACACTCGGGGTACTGGATAATGACACTCGGGGTACAGAATCATGAAGCCGACACTCGGGGTACAGAATAATGACGCTGACACTCGGGGTACAGGATAATGACACAGACACTCGGGGTACAGGATAATGACACCTGGGGTACAGGATAATGACACTGACACTCCGGGTACAGGATAATGACACTGACACTCGGGGTACAGGATAATGACACTGACACTTGGGGTACAGGACAATGACGCTGACACTGGGGGTACAGGATAATGACACTGACACTCGGGGTACAGGATAATGACACTGACACTTGGGGTACAGGATAATGACGCTGACACTCGGGGTACAGGATAATGACCCTGACACTTGGGGTATAGGACAATGACGCTGACACTTGGGGTACAGTGTAATGACACTGACACTCGGGGTACAGGATAATGACACTGACACTTGGGTTACAGGATAATAACACTGACACTGGGGGTACAGGATAATGACACTGACACTCGGGGTACAGGATAATGACACTGACTCTTGGGTTACAGGATAATGACGCTGACACTCGGGGTACAGGATAATGACACTGACACTGGGGTACAGTATAATGATACTGACACTTGGGGTACAGGACAATGACAATGACACTTGCGGTACAGGACAATGACGCTGACACTCGGGGTACAGAATAATGACGCTGACACTCGGGGTACAGGATAATGACACCTGGGGTACAGGATAATGACACTGACACTTCGGGTACAGGACAATGACGCTGACACTGGGGGTACAGGATAACGACACTGACACTAGGGGTACAGGGTAATGACACTGACACTCGGGGTACAGGATAATGACACCTGGGGTACAGGATAATGACACTGACACTTCGGGTACAGGACAATGACGCTGACACTGGGGGTACAGGATAATGACACTGCACTCGGGGTACAGAGTAATGACACTGACACTAGGGGTACAGGGTAATGACAATGACACTCGGGGTACAGGATAATGACGCTGACACTTGGGGTATAGGACAATGACGCTGACACTCGGGGTACAGGGTAATGACACTGACACTCAGGGTACAGGATAATGACACTGACACTTGGGGTGCAGGAAAATGACACTGACACTCGGGGTACAGGATAATGACACTCGGGGTACCGGAAAATGACACTGACACTTGGGTTACAGGATAATGACACTGACACTCGGGGTACAGGATGATGACACTGACACTTGGGTTACAGGATAATGACACTGACACTCGGGGTACAGGATGATGACACTGACACTTGGGGTACAGGATAATGACACTGACACTCAGGGTACAGGATAATGACACTGACACTCAGGGTACAGGATAATGACCCTGACACTTGGGGTATAGGACAATGACGCTGACACTCGGGGTACAGGGTAATGACACTGACAATCGGGGTACAGGATAATTACACTGACTCTTGGGTTACAGGATAATGACGCTGACACTCGGGGTACAGGATAATGACACTGACACTCGGGGTAAAGGATAATGACACTGACACTCGGGGTACAAGATAATGACACTGACACTCGGGTACAGGATAATGACACTGACACTCGGGGTACAGGATAATGACACTGACACTCGGGGTAAAGGATAATGACACTGACACTCGGGGTAAAGGATAATGACGCTGACACTCGACGTACAGGATAATGACGCTGACACTCGGGTACAGGATAATGACACTGACACTCGGGGTACAGGATAATAACACTGACACTCGGGGTACAGGATAATGACACTGACACTCGGGGTACAGGATAATAACACTGACACTTGGGGTACAGGATAATGACACTTGGGTTACAGGATAATGACACTGACACTTGGGGTACAGGATAATGACACTGACACTCGGGATACAGGATAATGATACAGACACTTGGGGTACAGGATAATGACACTGACACTTGGGGTACAGGATAATGATACAGACACTTGGGGTACAGAATAATGACGCTGACACTCGGGGTACAGGATAATGACACTGACACTTGGGGTACAGGATAATGACACTGACACTCGGGGTACAGGATAATGACGCTGACGATTGGGTTACAGGATAATGACACTGACACTTGGGGTACATGATAATGACACTGACACTCGGGGTACAGGATAATGACACTGACACTCGGGATACAGGATAATGACACTGACACTTGGGGTACAGGATAATGACACTGACACTGGGGGTACAGGATAATGACACTGACACTTGGGGTACAGGATAATGACACTGACACTTAGGTTACAGGATAATGACACTGACACTCGGGGTACAGGATAATGACACTGACACTTGGGGTGCAGGACAATGACACTGACACTCGGGGTACAGGATAATGACACTCGGGGTACCGGAAAATGACACTGACACTTGGGTTACAGGATAATGGCACTGACACTCGGGGTACAGGATGATGACACTGACACTTGGGGTACAGGATAATGACACTGACACTCGGGGTACAGAATA
The DNA here is from genome assembly GCF_046119375.1 of Phyllobates terribilis. NCBI lineage: Eukaryota > Metazoa > Chordata > Amphibia > Anura > Dendrobatidae > Phyllobates > Phyllobates terribilis. The sequence continues at coordinate 155,488,995 of NW_027362767.1, read as the reverse complement.
ATGACGCTGACACTCGGGGTACAGGATAATGACACTGACACTCAGGGTACAGGATGATGACACTGACACTTGGGGTACAGGATAATGACACTGACACTCGGGGTACAGAATAATGACGCTGACACTCGGGGTACAGGATAATGACACTCGGGGTACCGGAAAATGACACTGACACTTGGGTTACAGGATAATGACACTGACACTCGGGGTACAGGATGATGACACTGACACTTGGGGTACAGGATAATGACCCTGACACTTGGGGTATAGGACAATGACGCTGACACTCGGGGTACAGGGTAATGACACTGACACTCGGGGTACAGGATAATGACACTGACACTTGGGTTACAGGATAATAACACTGACACTGGGGGTACAGGGTAATGACACTGACACTCGGGGTACAGGATAATGACACTGACTCTTGGGTTACAGGATAATGACGCTGACACTCGGGGTACAGGATAATGACACTGACACTGGGGTACAGGATAATGACACTGACACTTGGGGTCCAGGACAATGACAATGACACTTGCGGTACAGGACAATGACGCTGACACTGGGGGTACAGGATAATGACACTGACACTAGGGGTACAGGGTAATGACACTGACACTCGGGGTACAGGATAATGATGCTGACACTTGGGGTATAGGACAATTACGCTGACACTCGGGGTACAGGGTAATGACACTGACACTCGGGGTACAGGATAATGACACCTGGGGTACAGGATAATAACACTGACACTCGGGGTACATGATAATGACACTGACACTCGGGGTACAGGATAATGACACTGACACTTGGGGTACAGGACAATGATGCTGACACTGGGGGTACAGGATAATGACACTGACACTCGGGGTACAGGATAATGACACCTGGGGTACAGGATAATAACACTGACACTCGGGGTACATGATAATGACACTGACACTCGGGGTACAGGACAATGACGCTGACACTCGGGTTATAGGACAATGACGCTGACACTCGGGGTACAGGGTAATGACACTGACACACGGGGTACAGGATAATGACGCTGACACTCGGGGTACAGGATAATGACGCTGACACTTGGGGTATAGGACAATGACGCTGACACTCGGGGTACAGGGTAATGACACTGACACTCGGGGTCCAGGATAATGACACTGACACTTGGGTTACAGGATAATAACACTGACACTGGGGGTACAGGATAATGACACTGACACTTGGGGTACAGGATAATGATGCTGACACTCGGGGTACAGGATAATGACACTTGGGGTACTGGATAATGACACTCGGGGTACAGAATCATGAAGCCGACACTCGGAGTACAGAATAATGACGCTGACACTCGGGGTACAGGATAATGACACAGACACTCGGGGTACAGGATAATGACACCTGGGGTACAGGATAATGACACTGACACTCCGGGTACAGGATAATGACACTGACACTCGGGGTACAGGATAATGACACTGACACTTGGGGTACAGGACAATGACGCTGACACTGGGGGTACAGGATAATGACACTGACACTCGGGGTACAGGATAATGACACTGACACTTGGGGTACAGGATAATGACGCTGACACTCGGGGTACAGGATAATGACCCTGACACTTGGGGTATAGGACAATGACGCTGACACTTGGGGTACAGGGTAATGACACTGACACTCGGGGTACAGGATAATGACACTGACACTTGGGTTACAGGATAATAACACTGACACTGGGGGTACAGGATAATGACACTGACTCTTGGGTTACAGGATAATGACGCTGACACTCGGGGTACAGGATAATGACACTGACACTGGGGTACAGGATAATGATACTGACACTTGGGGTACAGGACAATGACAATGACACTTGCGGTACAGGACAATGACGCTGACACTCGGGGTACAGAATAATGAAGCTGACACTCGAGGTACAGAATAATGACGCTGACACTTGGGGTACAGGATAATGACACTGACACTTCGGGTACAGGACAATGACGCTGACACTGGGGGTACAGGATAACGACACTGACACTAGGGGTACAGGGTAATGACACTGACACTCGGGGTACAGGATAATGACACCTGGGGTACAGGATAATGACACTGACACTTCGGGTACAGGACAATGACGCTGACACTGGGGGTACAGGATAATGACACTGACACTAGGGGTACAGGGTAATGACACTGACACTCGGGGTACAGGATAATGACGCTGACACTTGGGGTATAGGACAATGACGCTGACACTCGGGGTACAGGACAATGACACTGACACTTGGGGTACAGGACAATGACACTGACACTCGGGGTACAGGATAATGACACTGATACTGGGGTACAGGATAATGACACTGACACTTGGGGTACAGGACAATGACACTGACACTTGCGGTACAGGACAATGACGCTGACACTCGGGGTACAGGATAATGACACTCGGGGTACTGGATAATGACACTGACACTCGGGGTACAGAATAATGAAGCTGACACTCGGGATACAGAATAATGACACTGACACTCGGGGTACAGGATAATGACACCTGGGGGTACAGGATAATGACAATGACACTCGGGGTACAGGATAATGACACTCGGGGTACTGTATAATGACACTGACACTCGGGGTACAGGATAATGACGCTGACACTCGGGGTACAGGATAATGACACTGACACTCGGGGTACAGGATAATGACACCTGGGGGTACAGGATAATGACAATGACACTCGGGGTACATGATAATGACACTGACACTCGGGGTACAGATAATGACACTGACACTTGGGGTACAGGACAATGACGCTGACACTCGGGGTACAGGACAATGACGCTGACACTCGGGGTACAGGGTAATGACACTGACACTCGGGGTACAGGATAATGACACTGACACTTGGGGTACAGGATAATGATGCTGACACTCGGGGTACAGAATAATGACACTGACACTGGGGTACAGGATAATGACACTGACACTTGGGGTACAGGACAATGACACTGACACTTGTGGTACAGGACAATGATGCTGACACTCGGGGTACAGGATAATGACACTCGGGGTAGTGGATAATGACACTCGGGGTACCGGATAATGACACAACACTCGGGGTACAGAATCATGAAGCTGACACTCGGGGTACAGAATAATGATGCTGACACTTGGGGTACAGGATAATGACACTGACACTCGGGGTACAGGATAATGACACTGACACTTGGGGTACAGGACAATGACGCTGACACTGGGGGTACAAGATAATGACACTGACACTCGTGGTTCAGGATAATGACACTGACACTTTGGGTACAGGATAATGACGCTGACACTCGGGGTACAGGATAATGACCCTGACACTTGGGGTATAGGACAATGACGCTGACACTCGGGGTACAGGGTAATGACACTGACACTCGGGGTACAGGATAATAACATTGACACTCGGGGTACAGGATAATGATACTGACACTTGCGTTACAGGATAATGACACTGACACTTGGGTTACAGGATAATAACACTGACACTGGGGGTACAGGATAATGACACTGACACTGGGGTACAGGATAATGACACTGACACTTGGGGTATAGGACAATGACACTGACACTTGGGGTACAGGATAATGACACTGACACTCGGGGTACAGGATAATGACACTGACTCTTGGGTTACAGGATAATGACGCTGACACTCGGGGTACAGGATAGTGACACTGACACTGGGGTACAGGATAATGACACTGACACTTGGGGTACAGGACAATGACAATGACACTCGGGGTACAGAAGAATGAAGCTGACACTCGGGGTACAGAATAATGACGCTGACATTCGGGGTACAGGATAATGACACCTGGGGTACAGGATAATGACACTAACACTAGGGGTACAGGGTAATGACACTGACACTCGGGGTACAGGATAATGACGCTGACACTTGGGGTATAGGACAATGACGCTGACACTCGGGGTACAGGGTAATGACACTGACACTCGGGGTACAGGATAATGACACTGACACTTGGGTTACAGGATAATAACGCTGACACTCGGGGTACAGGATAATGACACTGACACTGGGGTACAGGATAATGACACTGACACTTGCGGTACAGGACAATGACGCTGACACTCGGGGTACAGGATAATGACACTGACACTTGGGTTACAGGATAATGACACTGACACTCGGGTACAGGATAATGAAGCTGACACTCGGGGTACAGAATGATGATGCTGACACTCGGGGTATAGGATAATGACACTGACACTCGGGGTACAGGATAATGACACCTGGGGTACAGGATAATGACACTGACACTCGGGGTACATGATAATGACACTGACACTCGGGGTACAGATAATGACACTGACACTTGGGGTACAGGACAATGACGCTGACACTCGGGGTACAGGATAATGACACTGACACTGGGGTACAAGATAATGACGCTGACACTCGGGGTACAGGATAATGACGCTGACACTCGGGGTACATGATAATGACACTGACACTCGGGGTACAGAATAATGACACTGACACTGGGATACAGGATAATGACACTGACACTTGGGGTACAGGACAATGACTCTGACACTTGTGGTACATGACAATGACGCTGCCACTCGGGGTACAGGATAATGACACTCGGGGTACTGGATAATGACACTCGGGGTACCGGATAATGACACTGACACTCGGGGTACAGAATCATGAAGCTGACACTCGGGGTACAGAATAATGACGCTGACACTCGGGGTACAGGATAATGACACTGACACTGGGGGTACAGAATAATGACACTGACACTGGGGTACAGGATAATGACACTGACACTTGGGGTATAGGACAATGACGCTGACACTCGGGGTACAGGATAATGATACTGACACTTGGGTTACAGGATAATGACACTGACACTGGGGGTACAGGATAATGACACTGACACTGGGGTACAGGATAATGACACTGACACTTGGGGTATAGGACAATGACGCTGACACTTGGGGCACAGGATAATGACACTGACACTCGGGGTACAGGATAATGACACTGACTCTTGGGTTACAGGATAATGACGCTGACACTCGGGGTACAGGATAGTGACACTGACACTGGGGTACAGGATAATGACACTGACACTTGGGGTACAGGACAATGACAATGACACTCGGGGTACAGAATAATGAAGCTGACACTCGGGGTACAGAATAATGACGCTGACACTCGGGGTACAGGATAATGACACCTGGGGTACAGGATAATGACACTGACACTAGGGGTACAGGGTAATGACACTGACACTCGGGGTACAGGATAATGACGCTGACACTTGGGGTATAGGACAATGACGCTGACACTCGGGGTACAGGGTAATGACACTGACACTCGGGGTACAGGATAATGACACTGACACTTGGGTTACAGGATAATGACGCTGACACACTGACACTGGGGTACAGGATAATGACACTGACACTTGGGGTACAGGACAATGACACTGACACTTGGGGTACAGGACAATGACACTGACACTTGCGGTACAGGATAATGACACTGACACTTGGGGTACAGGATAATGACACTGACACTCGGGTACAGGATAATGAAGCTGACACTCGGGGTACAGAATAATGATGCTGACACTCGGGGTACAGGATAATGACACTGACACTCGGGGTACAGGATAATGACACCTGGGGTACAGGATAATGACACTGACACTCGGGGTACATGATAATGACACTGACACTCGGGGTACAGGACAATGACGCTGACACTCGGGGTACAGGATAATGACACTGACACTGGGGTACAGGATAATGACGCTGACACTCGGGGTACAGGGTAATGACACTGACACTGGGGGGTACAGGATAATGACACTGACACTTGGGGTACAGGATAAAGACGCTGACACTCGGGGTACATGATAATGACACTGACACTCGGGGTACAGAATAATGACACTGACACTGGGATACAGGATAATGACACTGACACTTGGGGTACAGGACAATGACTCTGACACTTGTGGTACATGACAATGACGCTGACACTCGGGGTACAGGATAATGACACTCGGGGTACTGGATAATGACACTCGGGGTACCGGATAATGACACTGACACTCGGGGTACAGAATCATGAAGCTGACACTCGGGGTACAGAATAATGACGCTGACACTCGGGGTACAGGATAATGACACTGACACTCGGGGTACAGGATAATGACACCTGGGGTACAAGATAATGACACTGACACTCGGGGTACAGGATAATGACACTGACACTTGGGGTACAGGACAATGACGCTGACACTGGGGGTACAGGATAATGACACTGACACTTTGGGTACAGGATAATGACGCTGACACTCGGGGTACAGGATAATGACCCTGACACTTGGGGTATAGGACAATGACGCTGACACTCGGGGTACAGGGTAATGACATTGACACTCGGGGTACAGGATAATGACATTGACACTCGGGGTATGGGATAATGACCCTGACACTTGGGGTATAGGACAATGACGCTGACACTCGGGGTACAGGATAATGACACTGACACTTGGGGTATAGGACAATGACGCTGATACTCGGGGTACAGGATAATGACACTGACACTCGGGGTGCAGGATAATAACACTGACACTTGGGTTACAGGATAATAACACTGACACTGGGGGTACAGGATAATGACACTGACACTCGGGGTACAGGATAATGACACTGACACTCGGGTTACAGGATAATGACGCTGACACTCGGGGTACAGGATAATGACACTGACACTGGGGTACAGGATAATGACACTGACACTTGGGGTACAGGACAATGACACTGACACTTGCGGTACAGGACAATGACGCTGACACTCGGGGTACAGAATAATGAAGCTGACGCTCGGGGTACTGAATAATGACGCTGACACTCGGGGTACAGGATAATGACACTGACACTCGGGGTACAGGATAATGACACTGACACTTCGGGTACAGGACAATGACGCTGACACTGGGGGTACAGGATAATGACACTGACACTAGGGGTACAGGGTAATGACACTGACACTAGGGTTACAGGGTAATGACACTGACACTCGGGGTACAGGATAATGACACTGACCCTCGGGGTACAGAATAATGACGCTGACACTTGGGGTATAGGACAATGACGCTGACGCTCGGGGTACAGGGTAATGACTCTGACACTCGGGGTACAGGATAATGACACTGACACTCGGGGTACAGGACAATGACACTGACCCTCGGGGTACAGGATAATGACGCTGACACTCGGGGTACAGGATAATGACGCTGACACTGGGAGTACAGGATAATGACGCTGACACTCGGGGCACAGGATAATGACGCTGACACTCGGGGTACAGGATAATGACACTGACACTTGGGGTACAGGACAATGACAATGACACTTTGGTTACAGGATAATAACACTGACACTTGGGGTACAGGATAATGACACTAACACTTGGGGTACAGGATAATGACACTAACACTCGGAGTACAGGATAATGACACTGACACTCGGGTACAGGACAATGACACTGACACTCGGGGTACAGGACAATGACAATGACACTTTGGTTACAGGATAATAACACTGACACTTGGGGTACAGGATACTGACACTGACACTTGGGCTACAGGATAATGACACTAACACTCGGGGTACAGGATAATGACGCAGACACTCGGGGTACAGGACAATGACGCTTACACTGGGGGTACAGGATAATGACGCTGACACTCGGAGTACAGGATAATGACACTGACACTGGGGATACAGGATAATGACGCTGACACTCGGGGTACAGGAGAATGACGCTGACACTCGGGGTACAGGATAATGACACTGACACTTGGGTACAGGATAATGACACTGAGACTCGGGGTACAGGATAATGACACTGACACTCGGGGTACAGGATAATGACACTGACCCTCAGGGTACAGGATAATGACGCTGATACTTGGGGTACAGGATAATGACAATGACACTCGGGGTACAGGATAATGACACTGACACTTGAGGTACAGGATAATGACACTGACACTCGGGGTACAGTAAAATGACACTGACACTTGGGGTGCAGGACAATAACACTGACACTCGGGTTACAGGATAATGACACTGACACTGGGGGTACAGGATAATGACGCTGACACTCGGGGTACAGGATAATGACACTGACACTCGGGGTACAGGAGAATGATACTGACACTCAGTGTACAGGATAATGACACTGACACTCGGGGTACAGGATAATGACACTAACACTCAGAGTACAGGATAATGACGCTGACACTGGGGGTACAGGATAATGATGCTGACACTCGGGGTACAGGAGAATGACGCAGATACTCGGGGTACAGGATAATGACACTGACACTTGGGTAGAGGATAATGACACTGAGACTCGGGGTAGAGGATAATGACACTGACACTCGGGGTACAGGATAATGACACTGACACTCGGGGTACAGGATAATGACACTGACAATGGGGTACAGCATAATGACACTGACACTTGGGGTACAGGATAATGACACTGACACTGGGGTACAGGATAATGACAATGACACTCGGGGTACTGGATAATGACACTGACTCTCGGGGTACAAGACAATGATGCTGACACTCGGGGTACAGGATAATGACACTGACACTCGGGATACAGGATAATGACACTGATACTTGGGGTACAGGATAATGACACTGTCAGGAAAACTTGGTCAGACCTTGTAGCCCTCTGGCGCCCCCTTATCCTGCTGTTCAAACACGGTATTGACCGAGGATAAGCACGGGCGCAGCTGCTCTCATTTATGTTGACTATTGTGGCACGTGATGTGACAGGACGTATATATACCACCAGTTCCTTCCAGGAACGTATATATACCTCAATCCAGCCAACCTGAACCACAATATCACAAAAATACACCGTATGCTGCCACCACCGATCTCTTAACAGGTGGATCGGTTATCTGCTAGGTAACGTGAATTAGCGGGTGAGGAACGTGTTTGCTCGACATAGGACAAGAAGAACGAAGATGGTAAATAGTAATAATTTACTCCCGAAAGTTGTCAGTGTTTACAAAAGATATACAAGATATTATAAAAGAGACAATTTACATATATGTGTAAAACAGTTATTAAAATAAAAGGGGTAAATGATAGAAAAACCTGCGCCACGAGGTGATGGTCTCAGATTCTGTGGGGGGGGACGGCTCTCCGGAAATTAGGTGTGATTCCTCCACGCAGCGAGGAGTGCTTGTGTCTGACGTCCCTGGGTTGGAATACGCCAAAAATGGACGTTCTGGTTTTTAGAAAGGAGGCAAAACACTAGGACACACCCATGTTGTTTGCCTTACACGGGGCTCGGTTTTGTGAACCCACCCAGCTGCACAAGACATAAAAATCCTTCATCTTTCATATCTTGGTATGGGGGGGGCCACATCCAAGATGGATACATCATGTTTGCCGTCACCAATATTCACGGAGATTGATATCAAATATGATATTTCTATGATGTTCAGAAGCTCAGAACCCATTTCCTAGGTTTCTGGTGGTTTCCCAGTTATGAAAGATACACCATCATAACTGGAAAAAGGTGAGCATCCCAAAAATGTGGTCCATGTGTTTGTGACAGTCATGTGCATTATTAAACTCGACATTAAAAGTTTGTCCAGTTACACAATAGGACTTTGAAGGGGAAATCCAGTGTAGACCAGTATGCTTGCTCTTGGCTGAGGTTTATGGCGGTTATAAAAATTCCTTGTTTGGGGAAGCAAGAGGAGAATTCTATGGAGGTCCCTTCGAAGTGAATAGGGGGCGGAGATTTAAGACTTCTCTGGCTGTCCTTTCAACATTTTTAAAACTAGGACAAAAATAAATTTTGCCTGACACCTCTCCCTTTTTAGACTGCGCTATGGAGGTAGGACCTTCTGGTACTCCTCCAGGCGTATCTCTGGAGGCTCCCCTTGCCAGGACAACCCATCGGCATTGCCATGCTCGCTGCCTTTGCGGTGTTGAACGGTAAAGTCGTACTGCTGGAGGGTGAGGCTCCAGCGTAAAAACCTTTCGTTGGCACCGGACATGGTGTGCAGCCAACTCAGAGGGTTGTGGTCAGTCACGACAGTGAAGGGGAACCCGTACAAGTAAGCCTGTAAACGGTTCAGGGCCCATACAATGGCCAGGCACTCCTTCTCTATGGTGGAATAGGCCTCTTCCCTCGGCAGCAGTTTTCGGCTTAGGTATAACACGGGGTGTTCTTAGTTCCCCGAGTCGACCTGGCTGAGTACAGCACCGAGGCCAAACTCACTGGCGTCGGTCTGTACGAAGAATGGCCGTGTGCCGTCGACCGCCTTTAGCACAGGGGAGCTGCTCAGGGCAGCCTTCAAAGCCCGAAAGGCCACCTCGCATTCATCGGTCCATTTGACTGGATGGGGTAGGCTCCTCTTGGTGAGGTCTGTCAAGGGCTTCGCAAGTCTACTATAGTCTTGTACAAAGCGTCTATAGTACCCTGCGGTGCCCAAGAAGGACTGCACCTGCTTCTTGGTCCTGGGGGTGGGCCAGGACACGATAGCATCCACCTTCCCAGGCTCTGGCTTCAGAGTACCCCCACCTACCCGGTGTCCCAGGTAGTGGACCTCGTTCATGCACATCTGGCACTTTCCTGGCTTGATGGTCAAGCCCGCCTGGTGAATGCGCCCGAGCACCTGACGCAGATGCTCCAGGTGATCCTCCCATGTGGGACTGAAGACGGCAATGTCATCCAGGTACGCCACTGCGTACCTCTCCAGTCCCTGGAGCAGGTGGTTGACCATTCGCTGGAAAGTGGCAGGGGCAATTTTCATGCCAAAAGGCATGACCGTGGATTCATACAATCCGAAGGGGGTGATAAAGGCGGACTTCTCCTGGGCCTTGGTGCTCAAGGGTATCTGCCAATATCCCCGACTCAGATCCATAATGGAGAGATAGCTCGTGCTGGCTAACCGCTCAAGCAGCTCCTCAATGCGTGGCATTGGTTGTGCATCAGAGGCTGTGATAGCGTTGAGCCCCCTGTAGTCTACACAGAACCGGGTGTCCGATCCTTCTTTGGCACCAGGACTACAGATGAGGCCCACGCGCTCTTGGACCTCTTAATCACCCTCAACTTCAGCATCTCCTCGACCTCCTGGTGCATGACATGTTGCACCTCGTCGGAGATTCGATAGACTGTCCGCCGGAGTGGGGCATGATTCCCGGTGTCCACTTCATGGACCGCCACCTCAGTCCTGCCAGGCATGTTGGTGAACACTGCTTGGAAGGGTTTCAGCACTGCTCGCATCTGAGACCTCTGGGGTGCGGATAGCAAGGCGCTTATCTCTACATCCTCTAGGGACCCGCTGGCCTTCGCTTGGGCCAGCATGTCCAAGAGGGGGTCATTCTCCCCATCTTCGGGCAGGCTGCAGACCGGTAGGATGCAGGCTTCACATTCTTGATGAGCCTTCATCATATTAACGTGAAAAGCCTTCCACCTACCCCGCGCGTGGTCAAGAGTGATCACGTAGGTGACCGGGTTGAGCTGTTGGTGAATGACGTACGGGCCTTCCCAGGCCGCCTGAAGCTTGTCCTTTGGTACGGGGACCAGCACCCACACCTTCTGACCCACCTAGTAGGTCCGCTCTCGGGCGTTCTGGTCGTACCAATGCTTCTGGTCAGCCTGGGCTTGCGCCATTTTGTCATGCACCAACTGCGTCAAGGTCTGCATCTTGTCACGGAAGCGCATGACATACTCCAACGATGGACACTCCTGGCGAGCTCGGCTCTTCTTCCCAGGATTCCCTTATCAACCCAAGGGGTCCTCGGACACGCCTGCCATACAGGAGCTCAAAGGGGGAGGACCCCGTCGAGGTCTGTGGAACCTCTCTGTAAGCAAATAGCAGGTGTGGGAGGTAATGCTCCTAGTCGTGTCTCTGGGTCTCAACCAGCATTTTTAACATCTGTTTGAGGGTACCGTTGAATCGCTCACACAAACCATTGGTTTGGGGATGATACGCGCTCGATACCAGATGCTGCACCTGCATTTTCTTACATATGGCCTCCATTAAGCGAGACATGAACTGGGTCCCCTGGTCGGTAAGCATCTCCCTGGGAAAGCCTACTCGCGAAAAGATGGCCAAGAGGGCGTCCGCCACCTTATCCGCCCGAATTGAGGACAGGGCTACTGCCTTCGGATACCGGGTAGCATAGTCTACCACAGTAAGGATGAAACGTTTTCCAGAGCTGCTGGGTATGGCCAGTGGTCCCACAATGTCCACAGCAATCCTCTGGAAAGGCTCCTCTATCACTGGCAAAGAGATCAGGGGGGCTTTGGGAGCCGGCCCTGACTTTCCCACTCTTTGACACGTGGTACAGGAGCGACAGTAGTTCACCACATCCGTCCCCATTTTGGGCCAATAAAAGTGGTGAGACAGCCGGGCCTTGGTTTTGCTGACCCCCAAGTGTCCAGCGAGTGGAATCTCATGGGCGATCCGCAACAACTCACCCCTGAATTGGAAGGGGACGACCAGCTGTCTTTCCCTCAGCCACTCCTGTTGGGGTGTACAGGCAACTGTCTCCCGTGTGAGGCAGTGACTGGGTTCGTATACGAAGGATGTTATATATCCCCCAGAATGTGTACAGAGACCTATTAAATCCATTGGAGTGCATTGCAGTCACAGACACAGCTGCGGCTGCAATGCAGAAATGAAGGTGAGCAATGACCTGGTCAGACTACCTGGCTAAGGCGATTAAGTAAAACCCGGCAGGGCCTTCATTTCTTGGAGGAGGTCACAGGAGGCAGTGGGGCGGCCTCCTCCCTCCAACCCGGGTTTTCCAGTGGCTCTTGCCACAGGTCCTTTAAAATCCCTGCACTAAGGATTAGTGTTGTTCTATGTTGGAACCTGCTAGGAGGATAGCAGGAAAGCTCAGCAGGACTGTGTGTGGCTGAACCACCGCCTGGGAAGCCTCTGCTCCTGTCAGGCTTTGAGCGGCCCGGCGCAGCTGTTGCCCCCGGCAACCGTTGTTTATGGACTCATGTTAACCCGGCTGCGAACCGGAGGACTTTCTGTTTACCTGTGAGTTGCTGAATAAAAGCTGTTTTTGTTGGACTTGCTTGGGTCACTGCCTCAGTTACTGCACGGTGTGAACACTGCCGCCTTACACCCGGTACAACCTCCCTTGGTCCCAGAATACCCTCTCCTTATCCGACTCGGAGGTGGGTTTCTCAGCGAGGCTCCTTAACGTCTCCAGGCTAGCATCTGAGTGCAGAGCTGCCTGAAACTCGTGGCTGGAGGAAGTCAGAAGTGAGGTTAAGGCCACGTCCTCACTGGGAGCCTCTGGGACCGGCTCTGGGTCCATAACTGATTCCGTTATTCCTCTGTCCGAGGAGGGTTCAGAACGCAGGGCGTTACTTGCGTTCTGGGCACTCTGACTGTGGATAACAGCGGCTATATAGGCCGTCTCCCCGGGGAATAACACCGTCCCATCAGCCTGCGCGGCTATGAGTACTACTTCCCCATCCTCCCTCATTACCTCAGGCGCAGTGCTACTTATGGGGCAGCGACTATCAGCCAGGTCACCTTCTGTTGTGACACTGGTCACTGGCACAGCACCACCTGCTTCATGGTCCTCGTGCCTCTCCCCATTACCCTTAGCACTGACACTTGTTCCTGCTAGGGGATCCTCAGCAATATCACCCCGCAGCGTGACATGGCTGAGTTCTCCTGTACCTTCAAATACATCATCATCATCATCATCAGGTAAAGCTTTGACATTCACATTATCAGCATTAACCTTACCAACCGTATCAGATCGGGGAGGGGTGTCAGGGACATAATAAGCAAACATCCTCCCCAAATCAGTTCCCAACAAAACATTTTCAGGTAGGTTTTCAGATACTCCCACTTCTTTCACCCCACTCCCCGCACCCCAATCAATAAAAACCCGGGCCATGGGCATTGGGCATCGGACGCCCCCAATCCCGGTGACAGTCAGGGTCTTTCCCGGAATAAGCTCTTCAGAGGACACCAGTTCAGGTCAGATGAAGGTTCGTTCGGCCCCAGTGTCCTTGAGGCCTACAGTGACAGTGTCCCCCACCCTGACAGACTGCAAATTTTCACAGGCCCTCCCAACCGGCCCACCCACCAAAAGTTCTTCCTCTGCTTCTCTGGGCAAGTGGCGCTGAGATGACCAGTCTGGTTGCAGAAATAACTCCTGCGGGCAATAGATGCAGGCCGGGCATTGGTAACGGGGACAAGGCCTCCGGAAGGTCGGATGGCAGGGGCAGGGATGGTGGTTGATGGCTTACCCCCTTTCCAGCTGGCGACGACCGGCTTCCGCACCTCCGGTTGGCCTCGTAGGTGTCTGCGATCTGCGCTGCTTTATTGGCATCAGGTGGCTCCCGATCCATCACGAACTTGCTGTACCTCAGTCGGACACAGATGCAGGAACTGGTCTTTCACCATCAGGTCCTTTAGCTGCTCAAAGGTGGTCGCTGACAGTCCTTGGATCCACTGCTCAAAGTTGGTTCTGAGGCCATGCACCACATCGCTGTAACTGTCGTGCGGTCCACGTTGGAGGTTCCGGAACTTTTTACGGTACACCTCAGGAGTCAGTTGGAACCTGTAGCGCCGGCGTCCCTGCCTGTTAGAACCTTGTTCTTAGTTTTTTTTCCTTTGCTGGTCACATGACCTTGTTGGCCTATTTAATCCTGCTCCGCCCTTCTGGCTTTGCTGGACTTCATTGTTTAACTACTTTCTAGCTAGCCTGTGCTCTGTATCTAACTCTGTTAGTTTGCTTGGTCTACGGACCTCTATGTTCTATATATTTTGTTTGTTCGTCTGTCTGCTACTATTTCTGTTAGGAGGTGTCCCATTTTCCTCCCAGTCCTTAGTACTTGTAGGGATTCCTTCCCCACATCTATAGGTCTCCGTACAGACTAGCTTAGGACTTTAGCAGGTCTGATCGCAGGATCAGGTCCCCTGTTACATCGTAGGGATTAAGCTGAGTTCTATCGTAGGGACAGATCTCCTCTCTTTCCTTAGCTCTGGTAGCAGAACATAACAGTAAGTCCAGCCCAGCAAATGCTCTAAGGAAAGATTTTTTTTTCTGTTCCATCATGGTGTCGGTTCAGGATTTGGCTCATCGCCTGCAGGGACTCTCTTTGGAGGTGACTGAGCTCCGTCAGCACGTGAGTAACTGTCCTGGAGCACATTTCTTGGAGCCTAAGGTACGTTTGCCGGATTTATTTTTTGGTGAACACCGAGAATTTTTTTCATTTAAAAATGCTTGCTTATTGTATTTTCGTTTGAGACCCAAGTCCTCTGGGGATGATTCCCAGCGCATAGGGTTTATAATGTCACTTTTGCGCAAAGAGCCTCAGGAGTGGGCCTTTTCTTTGCAACCTAGTGATACATGCTTCAGATCAGTGGATAGTTTTTTTTCTGCTTTGGGGCTATTATATGATGATCCTGACCGTGTCTCATCAGCTGAGACTGAGTTAAGACGTTTGAGACAGGGATCAGGTAATGTGGAAAAATATTGTACTCATTTCCGTCGATGGTCTACTCAAACAGGGTGGAACGATTCTGCTCTGAAAAGTCTATTTCTTGCTGGGCTCAGTGAAAGGGTTAAAGACCTGCTAATTGCTTATCCTACACCTGAAGATTTGCAACAGGCTATGCAATTAGCTATACGGGTGGATAGGAGACTGCGTGCAAGGGTTAATGAGAGCAAATCCTCTGCTATGTCAGTTTCTGGTTATGAGAATGTGTGTACTAACAGTGGTGAATCGATGGAGATTGGAGCGATGGCACCTCGCTCTCAAAAAAAAGATCGCAGATTTTCTGAAGGCTTGTGTTTCTATTGCGGAAAATCTGGTCATTTGATTAAAGACTGTGAGCTTCGTATCAAAAAAGAAAAAAAAATGGTCCGTCATGCCCGTATTGCCTGTTTAAATTCCAAGGGTGTATTTTTAGCTGCTTCCATGATTACTCAGGAAAAATTAATGGAATTTCGGGTGTTTGTTGATTGTGGGTCTACTCTGAATGTAATTGATGGGGGATTCTTGGAAAGACTCAATTTAAAACCCGAACCTTTATCATCCCCCATTGCTGTGGTCTCTGTGGATGGTTCCCCTTTGAAGAATATTACTCTCAAGGTCTGTGAATTTCCCCTCACTATTAATGGTGTTCACCATGAGAAATTGGATTTGGTAGTGTTGAATAACTTGCCTTCTCCAGTAATATTGGGATTGCCCTGGTTAAAATTTCACAATCCTGTACTGGATTGGTCTACCAGTGAAATTAAATCCTGGAGCCATAAATGTTATGACAAGTGTTGTAACGGGCGTATTGCAGCTTTGGATAGGGGAGAATTGCCTGTTCCTATTCAGGATTTTTGGAGAGTTTTTTTCTGAGAAGGAATTGCAGGTTTTGCCTCCCCATAGAGACTATGATTGTTCTATTGAATTTGTCCCTGGAGCGACTCTTCCTAAAAGTCGTTTATTTAACCTTACTATTCCTGAGAGAAAGGCTTTGGAGGAATACATACAGACAAGTTTGGCCGCCGGTCACATTAGGCCCTCTAAGTCTCCTGTGGCGGTTGGATTTTTTTTTGTAAAAAAAAAGGACGGCGGTTTACGTCCTTGTCTGGATTTTCGTGAGATTAACAAAATTACTGTACGCAATCCTTACCCACTGCCATTGATTCCTGATCTGTTTAACCAGTTAATGGGGGCCAAGTGGTTCTCTAAAATTGACCTTAAGGGGGCATACAATCTGTTGCGCATGAAGGAGGGTGACGAATGGAAGACTGCTTTTAACACTCCTGTGGGTCATTTTGAGAATCTGGTTATGCATTTTGGTCTTACTAATGCTCCTGCATTTTTTCAGAATCTGATTAATGACATCCTTAGACCTTTGATCGGCAAAAATGTGGTT
The DNA here is from genome assembly GCF_046119375.1 of Phyllobates terribilis. Lineage (NCBI taxonomy): Eukaryota > Metazoa > Chordata > Amphibia > Anura > Dendrobatidae > Phyllobates > Phyllobates terribilis. The sequence continues at coordinate 155,471,986 of NW_027362767.1, read as the reverse complement.
GTGTATTTGGATGACATTCTGATTTATTCGCCTGATCTGGAGTCTCATTGGCGGAGCGTACGTGAGGTATTACAGTTGTTAATGGACAATTCGCTTTTTGCTAAGCTGGAGAAATGTGAGTTCGCTGTACAGAGAATTAGTTTTTTGGGCTACATTATCTCCAGCGAAGGTTTTGAGATGGACCCGGTTAAAGTTCAAGCTGTACAGGAATGGCCTAGGCCTATTGGTTTGAAATCGATACAGAGGTTTTTAGGTTTCGCCAATTATTACAGAAAATTCATAAAAAATTTTTCTAGTATTGTCAAACCTCTGACTGATCTCACCAGGAAAGGTGCTGATGCGGTTCAGTGGACTTCTGAGGCCATTGAAGCTTTTGTGTATCTCAAGGAGAGGTTCACCTCTGCTCCCATCCTTATGCAGCCTGATGTTACTAGGCCGTTTTTGGTTGAGGTTGATGCTTCCTCTGTGGGGGTCGGTGCGGTGTTGTCTCAGGATAACGGGGATGGATTACATCCCTGTGCCTTTTTTTCAAAACAATTTTCGGAGACTGAACTGAATTACGATATTGGTAATCGGGAATTATTGGCTATTAAACTCGCATTTGAACACTGGCGCCACTTCTTGGAAGGTGCGGAATTTCCCGTTCAGGTTCTTACGGATCATAAAAATCTGATATATCTTGATGCTGCCAAGCGCCTGAATGCCCGTCAGGCTAGGTGGGCACTGTTTTTCTCGCGGTTTAATTTCTCCGTTACTTACATCCCTGGTACTAAGAATGTTAAGGCGGATGCCTTGTCTCGCAGTTTCTCTCCCATAGTCGGTGCTGAGAAAGAGGAGAACATTTTACAAGAAGGTGTTGTGATAGCTGCTTTGGACTCCGTTTTGGAAGATGAGATTCTTAAAGCACAGGAGAATGCCCCATCTAACACTCCTCATGGGAGGTTGTTTGTGCCTGGGACCTTTAGGAGAGATTTGTTTGTTGAGTGTCACGAATCTCGGTTGGCAGGTCATCCCGGAATCTCTGAGACCAAGAGACTGGTGGGTCGCAGTTTTTGGTGGCCTGGATGGCAGAAGGAAGTCATTAAGTGGGTGCGCCAATGTACTATTTGTGCTAGATCTAAGTCCTCACATACTCCTGCTGCGGGGTTGCTTTGTCCTTTGGAGGTTCCCAGTGCTCCTTGGACACATTTGGCTATGGACTTTATAACTGACCTTCCCCCCTCTGAGGGTTTTACTGTCATCTGGGTGGTCGTGGACCGTTTTAGCAAGATGTGTCACTTGGTTCCCTTCGTCAAACTGCCCTGCGCTAAAACTCTCGCTAAGGCCTTTGTCAAGGAAATTGTCAGACTTCATGGCGTTCCTACTGACATTGTTTCTGATAGAGGTCCTCAGTTCGTGGCTCGTTTTTGGCGTGCCTTTTGTGACAAGTTGGGAGTTCATTTGTCGTTCTCGTCCGGATATCATCCTGAATCTAATGGCCAGACAGAAAGGAAAAACCAGGATGTTGAGCAGTTCTTGCGTTGTTTTGTGGCAGACAATCAAGAGGGGTGGTCTGAGTTTCTGCCACTTGCTGAATTTGCTCTGAACAATCATACATCTTCTTCTGCTGGTTGTTCGCCTTTTTTTTGTTGTTCTGGGAGACATCCGTCGTTTGGGTCGTTCTCCAAGTTGGGATCTGCCGTGCCTGAGGAGGAGAATTTTTCCGGTGATTTGGAGAGAGTTTGGACGGATGTGCGTGGTAATCTTCAGGAGGCCAACAGAAAATCTAAAGACTACTTTGATAGGAAACGACAGGAGGTTTTGTTCGCTGTTGGTGACATGGTTTGGTTGTCCTCTAGGAATCTGCGGTTGAGGATTCCTTCTAAGAAATTGGGTCCCAAGTTTGTAGGGCCCTTTAAGGTGCTTCAGGTTGTCAACCAATCTGCTGTTAGGTTGGAGGTTCCTACCTCCTGGAGAATTAATCCGGTATTTCATGTCTCTCTGTTGAAAAAAGCTGTTGTATCGGATTGTGACGCCTCTGCCTCTGTTCCTCCGGTGGTGGAGGACGGGGAATATGAAATTTCTCGCATCCTTAACTCTAGACAGTATAGAGGTAGTTTGCAGTATCTTGTGGCCTGGAAAGGTTTCGGACCCGAGGATAACTCTTGGGTGAGGTCGGATGATGTTTCCGCGTCCAGACTTATCAGAGCATTTCACAGGAGATTTCCTGATAAGCCTGGTCCTAGGGGATCCGGAGGATCCTCTTAGAAGGGGGGGTACTGTTAGAACCTTGTTCTTAGTTTTTTTTCCTTTGCTGGTCACATGACCTTGTTGGCCTATTTAATCCTGCTCCGGCCTTCTGGCTTTGCTGGACTTCATTGTTTAACTACTTTCTAGCTAGCCTGTGCTCTGTATCTAACTCTGTTAGTTTGCTTGGTCTACGGACCTCTATGTTCTATATATTTTGTTTGTTCGTCTGTCTGCTACTATTTCTGTTAGGAGGTGTCCCATATTCCTCCCAGTCCTTAGTACTTGTAGGGATTCCTTCCCCACATCTATAGGTCTCCGTACAGACTAGCTTAGGACTTTAGCAGGTCTGATCGCAGGATCAGGTCCCCTGTTACATCGTAGGGATTAAGCTGAGTTCTATCGTAGGGACAGATCTCCTCTCTTTCCTTAGCTCTGGTAGCAGAACATAACACTGCCCTCTGCTAGGCAGGGACGCTGTTCCCCTCACCCCTCTGCTCCGAGCCCGGCGTCCTCCTCCCGCTCTGCTGGCAGCGCGCGCTCCTTCCCGGCCACTGTGCTTAGGGCGCGCGCTCCCTCCCTCTTAAAGGGGCCGCGCGCGCCGTCCTAAGGAGTCCCCGGCCAATGGCCGGAGGACTTCACCATATATAAGGCACCTCCTCCAAAATGGAGGTGCCCGAGCAATGTTGTTGCACTGTTCACTACTCTGCTTCAGCCCTCAGGTCCCGTTGCCAGTTACCTGCCAGATTCCTGCCAGTTTGCTGTCTGATTCCTGCCTGATATTCTGCTTACCTGCCTGCTAGCCTGAAGTCCGACGGTCTGCCTACCGACTCCTGTCAGTCTGTCTAAGGACCAGCTTGCCCGCTCACCTGGGAGCGCACATCTGCTACCTGCCTGCTAGCCTACCTGGAGGCTCCGCCGTCACGTGCTGTGACCACCTGCCATTCCAGAGACTCTTGCCCGCTCACCTGGGAGCGCACACCTGTTACCTGCCTGCTAGCCTACCTGGAGGCTCCGCCGTCACGTGCTGTGACCACCTGCCATTCCAGAGACTCCTGCCCGCTCACCTGGGAGCGCACACCTGTTACCTGCCTGCTAGCCTACCTGGAGGCTCCGCCGTCACGTGCTGTGACCACCTGCCATTCCAGAGACTCTCGCTTGCTCACCTGGGAGCACACATCAACCATCTGCCTGCTAGCCTACCTGGAGGCTCTGCCATCACAGGTCGTACCTACCCTTTACCCAGAGACTGCCCCGGTCACTTGCCGTGACCTCCTGCCCGTTCATCCAGAGACTGCCCCGGTCACTTGCCGTGACCTCCTGCCCGTTCATCCAGAGACTGCCCCGGTCACTTGCCGTGACCTCCTGCCCGTTCATCCAGATACTGCCCCGGTCACTTGCCGTGACCTCCAGCCCGTTCACTCAGAGACTGTCCCGGTCACCTGCTGTGACTGCCTGCCCGTCTTCCCTGGTCGCCACCCGCTCCCTTACAAGGACCGCCCCCTTGTATAGTAGCTCAGAGGTTCCGCCTCCCAGACCCGTTACAGTTTGCTCGGGCCATGGAACCCGGTGGCACCCAAGCTCCCTCACTCTCGGACCTGTGTCATGAACTGTCCCGTCAGAGGTCCCAACAGGAGTCCATCCTGGGTCACCTGCGGAATGTCAATACTCGCCTGGACACTCTGACTGCTCCACCAGCAACCACCGCCAGAGCCATGACTCGCAATCCGGCAGCTCCGCTGCCCACCAATACTATGGTATCCTACCCCGGACCCCGGCTTTCCGCACCTCCTCGCTTCGGAGGCGACTCCGCTCAGGCTCGGGGCTTTATAAATCAGTGCACCCTGCACTTTGAACTCCTGTCCCACCAGTTTAACTCCGACCAGGCCAAAATTGCCTTCATCATGTCCCATCTCACCGGGGAGGCCCTGGCCTGGCTAAATCCTCTATGGGAGAGAGGAGACCCCCTGGTGTCCGACTTGCCTGCCTTTCTCACGGCTTTCCGGAAAGTCTTCAACGAACCTGGACGGAAGACCTCATCCGCGTCATCTCTGCTACGCCTCTGTCAGGGAAGTCTCACCGTGGGCCAATATGCCATACGGTTCCGTACCCTTGCCTCGGAGCTTGCCTGGGATAACGACGCTCTGGTATCTGTCTTCTGGGAAGGTCTGTCCGGCCGTATTAAAGATGAACTTGCCGGTCGAGACATTCCTACCACTCTCGATGACCTAATAACTCTTGCCACCCGGATTGACCTACGGTTCCAGGAGCGTGCCAAAGAAGTCACCCGTGAGAGGAGGTTTCCACGTCTAGCTCCTACTTTTCAGAAATCCGTCACTCCCTCCGTTTCTCCCCAGGTACACTCTCCTAAGCCTATGCAGGTCGACGAGACCAAGATGGTCAAAACCCGTCAGGACTTACGCCGTGCCGAGGGGAGCTGCTTCTACTGTGGCAGTAAGGAGCACCGGATCCGTACCTGCCCGGAGAGGTCGGGAAACGCCTGTGTCTAGGTTCGCTCAGAGAGGTCGACCTAGACAAGAATAAATCCTCTCCATCTCTGCTGCTGTCAGTCGCAATTATCTGCGGGGAGAATCGTTATTTCGAACTGGCTCAACTTGACTCTGGAGCGGCCGGGAATCTTATTTCACAGGACCTGGTAGAAAAATACCGCATTCCCACCAAACCTCTGGCTATACCATTATCTGTCGCTGCTGTGGATGGGGGCCTCTTACCACGTCCCATCCAACTCATCACCGAATCCGTAACTCTGCAGGTGGGAATGCTGCATTCTGAGAGCATCTCTTTTCATGTTCTGCCTGGACTCTCTCACGCCCTCTTACTAGGTCTACCTTGGCTCCAGAGACATGCACCCGTGCTTGACTGGCAGACCGGAGAAGTCCTTTGCTGGGGACAGGACTGTCATAAGACTTGTTTGGTTCCTGTTCATCCCGCCCGTCCTTCTCCTACCCCAACTAATCTACCTGGACTTCCGATTCCCTATTGGTCATTTGCTGATGTCTTTAATAAAAAGGAGGCAGAGACATTACCCCCTCATAGACCATACGACTGTCCTATCGACCTGTTACCCGGTACTACGCCTCCCCGTGGGCGTATTTACCCATTGTCCGCTGCTGAGACCCGGTCGATGTCCGAATATATTGAGGAGAATTTGGCCCGGGGATTCATCCGGAAATCTACCTCCCCGGCGGGAGCAGGCTTCTTTTTCGTAAAAAAGAAGGACGGCTCTCTCCGTCCCTGTATAGACTATAGAGGCCTTAACCAGATCACGGTGAAGAATAAGTACCCCCTTCCGCTCATTCCAGAATTATTTGATCGTCTGAGGGGGGCTAGAATCTTCACCAAACTGGACCTCCGTGGGGCGTACAACCTGGTCCGTATCCGTCAAGGGGATGAATGGAAGACTGCATTCAACACCCGGGACGGCCACTATGAATATCTGGTAATGCCCTTTGGTCTCTGTAACGCTCCTGCCGTCTTTCAAGAGTTGGTCAATGACATCTTCCGGGACCTTCTCTACTCCTGCGTAGTGGTGTACCTGGACGACATCTTGGTCTTCTCTCCGGACCTCCAGACTCACCGGAGAGACGTTCGTCAGGTCCTGCTCAGGCTCAGGCAGAATCACCTCTTCGCTAAATATGAGAAGTGCCTCTTTGAGCAGACCTCGCTTCCGTTTTTGGGCTACATTATTTCTCAGACCGGCCTTCGAATGGATCCAGAGAAACTGTCTGCCATCGAGAAATGGCCCCGACCGGAGGGGTTGAAGGCCATTCAGCGGTTCCTGGGCTTCGCCAACTACTACCGTCTCTTCATTCCGCACTTCTCTTCCCGGACTGCCCCAATTTCCGCGCTCACCCGTAAGGGCACTAATCCCAGAGAGTGGCCGCCCGAAGCAGAGGAGGCCTTTCTTTCCTTAAAACAGGCCTTCTCTTCCGCCCCGGTGCTGCATCGCCCAGATGGCAACAAGCAGTTCTTCCTGGAGGTTGACGCCTCCTCCTCTGGAGCCGGAGCGGTACTTACCCAAAAATCATCTTCCGGGAGAATGGTAACTTGTGGCTTCTTCTCCAAACTCTTCTCCTCTTCTGAGCGCAACTATTCCATAGGAGATCGAGAGTTATTGGCCATCAAGCTGGCATTGGAGGAGTGGCGTTACCTGCTCGAAGGGGCTCTTCACCCGGTAATAATTTACACTGACCACAAGAACTTGGCTTACCTCCAGCATGCCCAGAGACTTAACCCGCGCCAAGCTCGGTGGTCCTTGTTTTTTGCTCGCTTTGATTTTATTCTTCATTTTCGCCCGGCTGACAAAAACATCAAGGCGGACGCCTTGTCCCGATCCTTTCTGGTGTCTGATCTCGAGGAGGAACCGAAACACATCATCGATCCCGCCAGAGTAATGCAGGTGGCTCCCGTGAGTCTAAATCGTCTCCCTCCCGGTAAGACGTTCGTATCAGTACCTGATCGGGAGAAGATCCTACACTGGGGTCACTCGTCTAAACTAGCTGGCCACGCCGGTCAGAAAAAGACCCTCCAGCTTATTACCCGGCACTACTGGTGGCCTACCCTGCACAAGGACGTAATAGACTTTGTTTCTGCCTGTGTGTCCTGCGCCCGCAACAAGGTTCCGAGACATCTGCCAGCCGGTCGCCTCCTTCCGCTCCCAGTACCTGCTGCCCCCTGGCAGCATATAGCAATGGACTTTATAACTGATCTCCCCGTCTCTGCCGGTTGTACGGTCATTTGGGTGGTCGCTGACCGCTTTTCCAAGATGGCTCATTTCGTTCCCCTGCCAGGCCTCCCGTCTGCACCCGAGCTGGCTAAAGACTTTATCCGCCACATCTTCCGTCTTCATGGCCTGCCCCTCCACATCGTGTCGGATCGTGGGGTACAGTTCACCTCACGCTTCTGGAGAGCCACTTGTAAACTGCTAGACGTCACCCTGGACTTCTCCGCTTACCACCCACAGTCTAATGGTCAAGTGGAGCGGATCAATCAGAACCTGACCAGTTACCTCCGGCACTTCGTTAATGCCCACCATTCAGACTGGGTGGATCTCCTGCCATGGGCCGAATTTTCTTACAACAATCACGAGAGCGAATCTTCCTCCAAATCCCCGTTTTTTGTTGTCTTCGGTCAGCATCCTCGGATCCCATTTCCCGTCTCCACCTCGGTGGACAACCCGGCTGCGGAATCTCTTGTTAACAAATTTTCCTCCATATGGGAGAGTACCCGATCCGCACTCCTTCTGTCATCTGAGCGTATGAAAAGACATGCTGACAAAAAACGTCTGGATCCTCCTCAATTCCGTCCTGGGGATAAGGTCTGGCTCTCGTCCAAGTATGTCCGGCTCAAGATTCCTTCCTATAAGTTAGGGCCTCGGTTCATCGGTCCTCTGGAGGTCATCAGTCAGATCAACCCGGTGGCCTATAAATTGAAACTCCCGGCCAACTTGCGGATCCCTAACTCCTTCCATGTATCTCTCCTCAAACCTGTGGTACTTAACTCTTTTTCCAAGTCTACAGGTGCGCCTCCTGCTCCGGTTTCCGCTGAAAACGAATTTGAGGTAGAGAACATTCTGGCCACCAAAAGGGTAAGAGGGAAGACCTTTTTTCTAGTAGATTGGAAGGGGTTTGGTCCTGAAGAGAGAACGTGGGAGCCCCGGGAGAACATCCATGCCCCTCTCATCCTAGCTAAATTTCTCTCTGGCCTAAAAAAGGGGGGGCCTAAAGGGGGGGGTACTGTAGCGCCGGCGTCCCTGCCCTCTGCTAGGCAGGGACGCTGTTCCCCTCACCCCTCTGCTCCGAGCCCGGCGTCCTCCTCCCGCTCTGCTGGCAGCACGCGCTCCTTCCCGGCCACTGTGCTTAGGGCGCGCGCGCGCTCCCTCCCTCTTAAAGGGGCCGCGCGCGCCGTCCTAAGGAGTCCCCGGCCAATGGCCGGAGGACTTCACCATATATAAGGCACCTCCTCCAAAATGGAGGTGCCCGAGCAATGTTGTTGCACTGTTCACTACTCTGCTTCAGCCCTCAGGTCCCGTTGCCAGTTACCTACCAGATTCCTGCCAGTTTGCTGTCTGATTCCTGCCTGATATTCTGCTTACCTGCCTGCTAGCCTGAAGTCCGACGGTCTGCCTACCGACTCCTGTCAGTCTGTCTAAGGACCAGCTTGCCCGCTCACCTGGGAGCGCACATCTGCTACCTGCCTGCTAGCCTACCTGGAGGCTCCGCCGTCACATGCTGTGACCACCTGCCATTCCAGAGACTCTTGCCCGCTCACCTGGGAGCGCACACCTGTTACCTGCCTGCTAGCCTACCTGGAGGCTCCGCCGTCACGTGCTGTGACCACCTGCCATTCCAGAGACTCCTGCCCGCTCACCTGGGAGCGCACACCTGTTACCTGCCTGCTAGCCTACCTGGAGGCTCCGCCTTCACGTGCTGTGACCACCTGCCATTCCAGAGACTCTCGCTTGCTCACCTGGGAGCACACATCAACCATCTGCCTGCTAGCCTACCTGGAGGCTCTGCCATCACAGGTCGTACCTACCCTTTACCCAGAGACTGCCCCGGTCACTTGCCGTGACCTCCTGCCCGTTCATCCAGAGACTGCCCCGGTCACTTGCCGTGACCTCCTGCCCGTTCATCCAGAGACTGCCCCAGTCACTTGCCGTGACCTCCTGCCCGTTCATCCAGAGACTGCCCCGGTCACTTGCCGTGACCTCCAGCCCGTTCACTCAGAGACTGTCCCGGTCACCTGCTGTGACTGCCTGCCCGTCTTCCCTGGTCGCCACCCGCTCCCTTACAAGGACCGCCCCCTTGTATAGTAGCTCAGAGGTTCCGCCTCCCAGACCCGTTACAGAACCTCTGGATTAGGGACTGCTTAATGGCATCATAGTTCCCATCGAGGCTTGGAGGAAGAGCCACAAACACATCCAGAGCTTTGCCTCGCAGCCCTGCAGTTAAGTACCGGGCCCACTGGCCCTCAGGCAGCTGGTACTGTCTGCAAGTCTTTTCAAAACCCCTCAGAAAGGTGTCGAGGTCGCCGTCCCTTTCCATCACAGGAAAATGCTCTGGACGGGGTTTAAACAGGGTCGCATTGTTGGTCTCACCGTTCCGTGAGGTGGATGGTGAGATCCCGAGTTGGGCCATCTGCAGTTCATGGGCCCTCTGAGCTTGGGCCTGCCGCTCGGCTTGCTCGGCCTCTCGCTGGGCTCGCTCGGCCTCTTGCTGGGCTTGGGCCTCCGCTCGCCGCTCGGCAGCCTCCTGGTGCTGCTGAATTACTTTCAGCCGTCCTTCATGATCCTCTGCAGGAAGTTGCTGTAGAGCCATCTTCAGATAGGCGTCCACGCTGCCCTGGTCGCTGACGTGGCGTGCATCTACAGGTGGGACCCCTGCAGCAGTACTGTCCATATCTCGGCTGACCCCTGGCCCTGCTGAGGTCTGGAGAAGGGCTTGCTCGGTCTCCAGTTGCGCCAGTGCAGCAGCCATTTGTTTTTTGTTTTTGCCGAGGGGGTCAATGCCTTTGGTTATACATATTCCAATAAGAGTGTCCTTTTTCTGCTGGCTGTACCAGAGCTCCCCAACTATGACCATGATCACCATAATACAAATAGAAAAGAAAAAACTAAGAAGGGTAGGAGTAACTGCTACACATACAGTATTGTCTCAGATCTAATAAACACTGAGTTCGATCTTCAAAACTTTTGTGCAGGGTCCAGGTAAGAACCGTACAAGTTTTTAGTGAGAGGAATGATTGCTCAAACCAGATCACTAATATCCTATGATCCCACCGCTGCCACCAATTGTCAGAAAAACTTGGTCAGACCTTGCAGCCCTCTGGCGCCCCCTTATTCTGCTGGTCAAACACGGTATTGACCGAGGATAAAAAACAGGGCGCAGCTGCTCTCATTTATGTCGACTATTGTGGCACGTGATGTGACAGGATGTATATACCACCAGTTCCTTCCAGGAACGTATATATACCTCAATCCAGCCACTCTCAACCACAATATCACATAAATACACCGTATGCTGCCACCACCGATCTCTTAACAGGTGGATCAGGTACCCGTTAGGTAACGTGAACTAGCGGGTGAGGAACGTGTTTGCTCGACATAGGACAATAAGAACGAAGCTCGTAAATAGTAATAATTTACTCCCGAAAGTTGGCCGTGTTTAGAAAAGATATACAAGGTATTATAAAAGAGACAATTTACATATATGCATAAAACAATTATTAAAATAAAAGGGGTAAATAATAGCAAAACCTGCGCCACGAGGTGATGGTCTCAGATTCTGTGGGGGGGACGGCTCCTCGGAAATTAGGTGTGATTCCTCCAATCAGCGAGGAGTGCTTCCGTCTGACGTCCCTGGGTTGGAATACGCCAAAAATGGATGTTCTGGTTTTTAGTAAGGAGGCAAAACACTAGGATATACCCATGCTGTTTACCTCACAAGGGGGCTCGGTTTTGTGAACCCACCCAGCTGCACAAGACATAAAAATCCTTCATCTTTCTTATCTTGGTATGGGGGGGGCCACATCCAAGATGGATACATCATGTTTGCCGTCACCAATATTCATGGAGATTGATATCAAATATGATATTTCTATGATGTTCAGAAGCTCAGAACCCATTTCCTAGGTTTCTGGTGGTTTCCCAATTATGAAAGATACACCATCATAACTGGAAAAAGGTGAGCATCCCAAAAAATGTGGTCCATGTGTTTGTGACAGTCATGTGCATTATTAAACTCGACATTAAAAGTTTGTCCAGTTACACAATAGGACTTTGAAGGGGAAATCCAGTGTAGACCAGTATGCTTGCTCTTGGCTGAGGTTTATGGCGGTTATAAAAATTCCTTGTTTGAGGAAGCAAGAGGAGAATTCTATGGAGGTCCCTTCCAAGTGAACAGGGGGCAGAGATTTAAGACATCTCTGGCTGTTCTTTCAACATTTTTAGAACTAGGACAAAAATAAATTTTGCCTGAGAGACACTGACACTCATGGTACAGGATAATGACACTGACACTGGGGTACAGGATAATGACGCTGACACTCGGGTTACAGGATAATGACACTGACACTTGGGGTACAGGATAATGACACTGACACTCGGGGTACAGGATAATGACGCTGACACTGACACTCGGGGTGTGTGACAGCCGCTGGTAGTTTCCTGGGGTCTCATCTTAGGGCAGTGACCTCCATGTAATTTGCTCTACACACTGATTGCTTGAATAGAATGGAGTCACCTCATCAATCCTGATGACTCACCTTGTACTCAGCCATCAGTGGCTTCTGCTCTGGAGCCCCCTGCTGGGATATCTGTGCAATAACTTACACTCACTTCTAATCACATAGAAAAACAATGTGTTAATACCTGGAAACAGTCAGCAAGCAGGTCAGCTTATTCTCTCTATATGTTATTTGGTGTCTGCATTTAGCACTTTCGGAATATTCTGGTGATCTGGGAATAATCAGATAACATCTTTAGTCCATTTCTACCCCATAACTGGTGCACACAGCGGCACTGCCCAGTGCAGGAATCGATGGAGATCAGAGGAAAGAATACATTATACATACACATGTACTGCTGTCATCAAGTAGGGAATGCCGGGAGATGGCAGCATGGAAGCTAGCAGAATAGTGAGTGCAGCTCTGGAGTATAATACAGGATGTAACTCAGGATCAGTACAGGACCAGTAATGTAATGTATGTACACAGTGACTGCACCAGCAGAATAGTGAGTGCAGCTCTGGAGTATAATGCAGGATGTAACTCAGGATCAGTACAGGACCAGTAATGTAATGTATGTACACAGTGACTCCACCAGCAGAATAGTGAGGGCAGTTCTGGAGTATAATGCAGGATGTAACTCAGGATCAGTAATGTAATGTATGTACACAGTGACTGCACCAGCAGAATAGTGAGTGCAGCTCTGGAGTATAATGCAGGATATAACTCAGGATCAGTACAGGACCAGTAATGTAATGTATGTACACAGTGACTCCACCAGCAGAATAGTGAGGGCAGCTCTGGAGTATAATGCAGGATGTAACTCAGGATCAGTAATGTAATGTATGTACACAGTGACTGCACAAGCAGAATAGTGAGTGCAGCTCTGGAGTATAATACAGGATGTAACTCAGGATCAGTAATGTAATGTATGTACATGTAGCACCCCGAGGACTCGGCTGCTACAGGGGTATTGCACCTCGATCCAGAGGTGTGGTATTCCACTCCCGGGTAAGGATGGAGTGTGGGACTGAGCTCAGCTAGCTGCATGCACTACACTCATCCCATTTCCGGGGGACAGAACAACGGTACTCCCACTAGGTAGATGTGCAGGTACGACAGCGTCTGTCCCTGGCTGGAGTGGGAGGGGGGGAGGAACATCCCAGTAGTGTAGGGGCAGATAGGGGAGGGACTCTGGGCATAGAGGTAGGAGCCCATTGGGTGCTAGTCACCTGGGCTCACACATAGAGGGAGTATATATGGTGGGCACCATCTAGAGACAGGGAGAGCAGAGCTGAGAGAGTCAGAGGGAGAGTTCAGCCAGGAGGGCTGACAGGGAGCTGTGGCTCCGGCTGGGCCCAGCTCCAGGGCCAGGCCTGCAGTGGAGAGGAGGAGGAAGAGAGGCCCAGAGATGCAAGACAAGAGGGAACCCTGAGATCCCAGAAGTAAACCAAAAGGGTGAAGGGTTGGCAGAAAAGGGTACCGGAACCCAAATTGGTGGAGGCTAATGATCCTCAGCCAGGAACCGGAGGTCGTGGTCAAGTTTTGGCGCGACCCTCACCACATCCACCAGGAAGGCACACCACGAGTAGGGTCAGGAAAGCCAGAGAAGGTTTTACCACCAAGAGGCCCGAGGGAGCCGGACAAAGGTGGATCCCTGGTGGGAACGGCCAGTAGGAAGGAAGAGAGGGGAGCTCAGGACCACGCTCTGGACTGCCTGGGAGTTGGCCGAGTCCCACACCTGGTGGACGCAGCACGGCTCGGGTGGTCACTCAAGGCCGGAGTGACCGGAACAACACCAGTGAGTAAAAACCCTGAAACTGCATCGCATGTCTCTGAGCTTCCTTGCTGCACCATCACAACCACCATCTTCCACATCTGCTGCCCTGAGGCCATACCCCTCCCGTTGGGGGTTATACCATCCTTGCTGCACAATCCTACCACCGGCCTCAGCGGTCTGCTCTGCAGCGGCGGCCTCCTGGCCGCAATCAACGGGTGGCGTAGTCGACACTTAAACAACATCTACAAAAGACTGCCACACACTTAGTTTGACCACCCTGGGCACGGACCGGGTCACCGCCACAAGGACTACTACCCCTATCCAGATCCGGCTCCGGGTGTCCCTTGAACATGGCCCAGGGGGCGCGTCAACTTTGGCGTAGTCGGCAGGATAACGTGCCCGCAACCACCGGGTACTGCGTGCCTGAAGAAAAGTTCATATTTACCGTAAGAAGAAGTCTCCCGCCGGTTCCGGAGGGTCCCCGCCATCGGACGCCATCTCGGGTCGTTTCCCGCCGTTTGCCCGCCATCTGCAGCCTTTTCCCGCCATCCACGGAGTTTCCCGCCATTAGGAGACGATTCCCGCCATCTGAGACGATTTCCCGCCCTGGCAGAGCGGACGCCATTATGGGCGTGCCAGAGGGTGGCAAGAGACCACCTCCCATCGTGGGCCTGGTCCCAGAAGAGCGCCAAAAGCGGAGACCGCCCCCACCAGCAGAGACTGCAATGATAGAGATGTCCATCAGAGCGAGGGGTCTGCCCCTGAAACTGACAATCACCAAGTTGCCCCAGGACCGCCCTCAGTATGGGCGGATCAAGAACAAAAAAGAGAGGATGGGTGCAGCCTGGAGGAGTCTGGAGAGATCGCACCCGGAGATGGAGGGAGAGTCAGGCAGCACCGACCCTCTGGTCAGGAGCCTGTTGCAGGCCGCCACCCCAGAAGGCCTGGTGGAGATCCTGGCACAGCTTCCCAAAGATCGGGAGCATGCACAGACCGCGCTGGAGGGCTTGGCTCGGAAGATGGCCCGAGTGCAGCAAGAAGTGCTGACAGAGTGGAGCAGAGAAATGGCCCTGCAGGCTGGAACCCGCCAGCAAAGGACGCCACCCGGGACGAGTAGTCTGTCTGCCTCTGAGGATGGTGTAGGAGGGACGAAGGCCGGAGACGACGCCGTGGAAGGAGCTGAAGAGATGGAAGCAGGTAAAGGGGACGTTACTACCCCAAGCCTAGTAGCCATAAGCCTGCCCCAGCTCCCCGTCGCAGAGCCCGAAATCCCACCGACCGTGCCCGTTGCTGCACCGCCACCGCTCCGAACTAGGCCTCAAGCGGCAGGAGCCGCGGCCACGCCCCATGTGACGTCACGCGCCTTAACTCTGAGCGCGGCCAAGCAGGAAACGCCACCGGCCTGGTCGCAAGGCCGAGTGCCCCCGGGCGCCGCCGTCTCCACAGTGCCCTTCACCTTTAAAGTGCCACCGGCCTGGTCGCAAGGCCTGGTGAATCCGGGCGCCGCTACCACCACCGCGCCCTCGACCTCCACAGTGCTGCCCCTAGGCGAAGACCTACTTGTGCAACATACTTGCCCGGATGGGCAGCCCTTTGAGTGGCCACCGGAATACCTCAATCCCCGATTCCGGAAGGAATGGCCCCTGTGTGAGCCCCTGATCCCGGCTCCGGCACCCGCCAAGATCACCCCACTCCCGTTGGAGGAGGCACAGTTCGCATGGGACCCCACCTGTGAAAACCTCATGGGGTTCACCCAAGAGACCCGGGCGGCCGCAGCCCAGCGTGCGGAGTGCTGCCGACAACAACTGGAGGTCTTCAACAAAGAACGGCGAGAGAGGCGGATCCGCGAGGAGCGGCTGCAGGTCCAGAGCGCGGAGCAGAAAAGCCGGACCCGGAGAAACCCCCGTGCAGCCCACGGTCCCCGCGCCACCGGGACTGTAATCAAGTTCCAACTGGAGCACGGCTGGGGCTTTATCAGGGATCACAAAACCCCCGGCGACGTCTTTGTCACCCGCAGGGATGTCGAATCTCACCTGCCGGAGGGACACCGCGGACGTGACCTTTACCTGGGTGACGAGGTCACCTTCACCCGGCATCAGTGTGCCAAAGGACCATACGCCCTTCATGTGCACCGGCTGACGGAGGAAGAACTGCGGTATGAGGAGGAACAAAAGGACCCGGACGGGTTTGAAGATTACCCTCAAGAGGAGATAAGGAGAGGACACCGCTGCTGAAGGGAAGTAGCATAGACTGAAACTGTATATAGTTACCCGTAGGGGTACTTTATATGATGCAAATCAGAGTGTGGTCCCCGTTGGGACTAGTGTGAACTGTTTGCTGTGTGTCCCTATCCCTGAACAGGCTGAGGACTGTGAGCAGCCATCCCTTTTCCCCACAGGCTGAGGACTGTGAGCAGCCATCCCTCTTCCCCACAGGCTGAGGACTGTGAGCAGCCATTCCTTTTCACACTGGCCGAGGACTGAGAGCGGCCATACCCTGTAAATAGTTGCGCTTCCTAAAGCGCCCCCTACCGGTTTTATAGGAAGAACTGATTTTCTTCTAGTGACTGTTGCACTTTACCCGGTCATAAGTTGCACCGTGACCGGAGGAACAAGAACGTTTTATATGAAAAAGTTTATATTGCTAGAATAATATATAAGTTACCTGTCATATTATATTCTGATAATGTTTTATAATGTTTTATATGTTAGTATGTTTTAAAAAAAAGTTTGTATGTTTTGGTATGTTTTATTCTTTTACAGCCCGAGGACGTGCTGTGATTTACCAGGGGGGAATGTAGCACCCCGAGGACTCGGCTGCTACAGGGGTATTGCACCTCGATCCAGAGGTGTGGTATTCCACTCCCGGGTAAGGATGGAGTGTGGGACTGAGCTCAGCTAGCTGCATGCACTACACTCATCCCATTTCCGGGGGACAGAACAACGGTACTCCCACTAGGTAGATGTGCAGGTACGACAGCGTCTGTCCCTGGCTGGAGTGGGAGGGGGGGAGGAACATCCCAGTAGTGTAGGGGCAGATAGGGGAGGGACTCTGGGCATAGAGGTAGGAGCCCATTGGGTGCTAGTCACCTGGGCTCACACATAGAGGGAGTATATATGGTGGGCACCATCTAGAGACAGGGAGAGCAGAGCTGAGAGAGTCAGAGGGAGAGTTCAGCCAGGAGGGCTGACAGGGAGCTGTGGCTCCGGCTGGGCCCAGCTCCAGGGCCAGGCCTGCAGTGGAGAGGAGGAGGAAGAGAGGCCCAGAGATGCAAGACAAGAGGGAACCCTGAGATCCCAGAAGTAAACCAAAAGGGTGAAGGGTTGGCAGAAAAGGGTACCGGAACCCAAACTGGTGGAGGCTAATGATCCTCAGCCAGGAACCGGAGGTCGTGGTCAAGTTTTGGCGCGACCCTCACCACATCCACCAGGAAGGCACACCACGAGTAGGGTCAGGAAAGCCAGAGAAGGTTTTACCACCAAGAGGCCCGAGGGAGCCGGACAAAGGTGGATCCCTGGTGGGAACGGCCAGTAGGAAGGAAGAGAGGGGAGCTCAGGACCACGCTCTGGACTGCCTGGGAGTTGGCCGAGTCCCACACCTGGTGGACGCAGCACGGCTCGGGTGGTCACTCAAGGCCGGAGTGACCGGAACAACACCAGTGAGTAAAAACCCTGAAACTGCATCGCATGTCTCTGAGCTTCCTTGCTGCACCATCACAACCACCATCTTCCACATCTGCTGCCCTGAGGCCATACCCCTCCCGTTGGGGGTTATACCATCCTTGCTGCACAATCCTACCACCGGCCTCAGCGGTCTGCTCTGCAGCGGCGGCCTCCTGGCCGCAATCAACGGGTGGCGTAGTCGACACTTAAACAACATCTACAAAAGACTGCCACACACTTAGTTTGACCACCCTGGGCACGGACCGGGTCACCGCCACAAGGACTACTACCCCTATCCAGATCCGGCTCCGGGTGTCCCTTGAACATGGCCCAGGGGGCGCGTCATACACAGTGACTGCACCAGCAGAATAGTAAGCGCAGCTCTGGGGTATAATACAGGATGTAACTCAGGATCAGTAATGTAATGTATGTACACAGTGACTGCACCAGCAGAATAGTGAGTGCAGCTCTGGATTATAATACAGGATGTAACTCAGGATCAGTACAGGATCAGTAATGTAATGTATGTACACAGTGGCTCCACCAGCAGAAGAGTGAGTACAGCTCTGGAGTATAATACAGGATGTAACTCAGGATCAGTACAGGATTAGTAATGTAATGTATGTACACAGTGACTGCACAAGCAGAATAGTGAGTGCAGCTCTGGAGTATAATACAGGAGGTAACTCAGGATCAGTAATGTAATGTACAGTATGTACATGTGGCGCCCCTGAGGGTAGTCGCCACAGAGGTACTGCACCTCACCCAGAGGTGTGGTATCTCCTTCTCTCAGGTAAGGAGGGAGTGCTGCCCGGAACCCCAAACACCTGCATCCAACACTACACTACTCCAGGCCAGCTGGAAGGGCAAGACGCAATGTGTTTTCCTGCTGAGCCCTGTCCCTGGCTGGAGTGGGGGGAACCAAAGGTAGGGGGAACCAGTAGTGGGTGTGGGTGGAGGAAGTAGTTAGGGGGAGCACATTGGTAGGAGTATAAAATAGGGAAGCCATTTTAAGGAGAGGAGATGAGTAGAGTTAGGTTCAGGAGAGCAGTTCAGAAGAACAGCTCAGGACAGTTCAGAAGAACAGCTCAGGACAGTTCAGAAAAACAGTCCGGGGGCAGAGTCTCATTAGGAGCTCTGCTCCACAAGTAGGGCCAAGTCTGGAGGCCCAGGAGGGGAGCAGGGAGAAGGCTCCGTTCTGTCAAAAGGGATCCTAGGGGGTATGGCGAGTGCAGGACGGCACCCGTACGCCCCGAATCTGTCAGAAGACAGAGGGATCGTAAGCCCCATTCTAATCCCCAGTAGGGTCTAGCAGGTCCGGGATCCGACGCACAGGAGAGACTTAAGAGCATCCGAGCGGGATTGAGAGTGGGCAGCACAGGGCAGGAGGGAGAAAGACCCAGCGTGAAGTCGGTCTAGAGAGGAACACGTGAAAGTGGTGTTCTGCCAGGTACCCCTGATCTACCTGAGGAAGTGCTGAACCCCTGCCTGGTGAACGCAGCGCGACGTGGGAGGCTGCAAACTGACAGTGCACCCTGTGGAACTAAAGAACTGTGAGTAAAGACACGGATGACTGCACCGCACTGCCTCTGTCCAATTATTTCGTCTGCGCCATCTTGCCCCTACACTACAACGCCCAGCGCAACCACCATCTTCCTTACACTGCCCTGGAGTTTGCTCTACCTGTGGAGAGCCACACCACCCCTGCTGCCGAAACACCAGCTCCAGAGGACTGCTCTGCAGCGGCGGCTCCCTTTGGCCGCAATCCACAGGTGGCGTCACGAACAATCCCAAAAACCCCATATAAAAATATTCCCCCTTTTGCACTGACCGCCCTGGGTCACGGACCGGGCCAGCCACCAAGATATCCCCCACCGGCATCCATAAGAGGCCCGGCTGCCGAGTACCCCACGGCCCTGGGGGCGCATCAAGTCTTGGCGTCACGAACAGGATATGTGACCTGCCCGTAAAGGGCGGGTGAAGTGTGCCTAAAGAGTTGTGTTATGTTACTGAATGTGGCGCCCGCCCCAGAAGAACGGGCGCCATTATGTGCGTGCTAAAGGACAACAGTATGGAACCTCCCATCGTGGGCCGGGTCCCGGAATGGCGCCAAAAGCCAACCCTGCCCCTTGCAACAGTGACTGTCCACATAGATGTGTCCGTCAAGGCAGGGAGGCCATCACAGGGAGTGACTGACAGCAGATTGCCATGGGACCGCCCCCAAAAGAAGAGAGGAGGAGAAAAGGAATGGAGACAGGGTGTGGTCTTAACCGCACCCGGCAGCCAGAATGGAAGGAAGCAAAGGTCCAGCCTCCGCCTCTGGCCTGCCGCAGAGTCAAGTGACCCCCCTAACCCTGGAGGGAGAAGCTGAGAAATTGTCCCTGGAGGACGTGGAGTTCCTCCAGAGCGAAGCCCTAGAGCTGGGCCAACAGGTGGAACAAGCCCAGCTAGCAGCGGTCGCAAAGTGGAAGAGCGAGCTGCTAGAGAAATTGGCGGCATGGCGGAAAGCGACATCGGATGCCAGCAGCGGCACCTCAGCCCCGGCGGAGCTCGCGGAGAACCAGGAGGCCGTATGGAGTACAGTAGCAGGTAGGAAAGAATCCCCTGTCCCGGGCGCTGCCTGCGCCGACCTGCTCCTGGGCCTCTTTTCCCAGCACTCCCCGTATGCCGCCATGCCCTCGCTGGAGCAGCTACTCAGCCCGGAGCCTCCACCCCCGAGCGCTGACCCCGAGGATCTGCCATCTAGTGCCCTCCCGGAGCCTCCACTCCCGGGCGCTGAAGCCACAGGCCTGCTACTGGATGCCCTCCCGGCGCCTCCACCTCCGGCACCCGAGTGGGTGTACGGCGCGCCGATCTTCGATTGGTCAGCCTTGTTCGAGGAACAGCAGCCGTGCCCGCTACTCCCGACGCCAGCGCCCCCGGTTGCCTACTCCAGCGGAAAAGACTTTTGCTGGGACAACCAGGGGGGAAACCTGATGGGGTTCCCGCAGGAGACCCAGGCCGAAGCCCTGCGGAGGAAGGAGTTCTGCAGGCGGGAGCTCCGGCAGCTGGAGAAGGAGCGGTGCGAGCGGCAGGCGCGCTGTGAACGCCTGGAGGCCCGGAACAAAGCCGCAAAGGCTCAGGTCCATCAGGCGGAGTCGGCCCACCCCAGCCCCCGTGAGGAAGGCCTTGTGGTAAAGTTTAACCTGCAGGCTGGATGGGGCTTTATCCGGAGTCCCGACTTTGAAAGGGACATATTCGTGAACCGGCGGGATGTGGAGCCCGAGCTGGAGGAAGGCCATCCCGACCGGAATCTGTATCCGGGGGACTGCTTCATGTACACACGTCACCACGGGGAACGTGGGTGGTACGCCCTGCACGTGTACCACGTCATCGAGGACACCCCCCCGCAGGACATACCTTATGACCCGGCTGGGTCAGGAAAGAATCAGAAATACCCCAGACGGGGTCCCCACTATTAGTCCAGCAAGTGGGATTGAACAGAATGTAAATGGTCACCCGTAAGGGTGCAGTATTTGATAGTTGGAAATAATATTTTTGAGTGTGTGTTTCTATCCTTACCCGTCAGGGTATACAGGCTGGGGACTGTGAACAGCCAGACATTGATGTTGTAAATAGTTCAGCACTTCTTAAAGTGCACCCTATTGGTTTTATATTGAAAACCATGATCACAGAACAAAAACCTGTTTGGCGTGGCGGAATCCGTGGTCCAACTCCAGGATCGCCTATGCCCTGCAGCCACGCCCAGGGCCTACGTTGAGGGTTTGCGGATGGGTCCCTCATGCTGCTATCTGTTGCACCTGTTTGAAAGTAAAGTGGACACAAGGTTACAGCATGAACTGTAACCTGTTACAAGAAACGTATGAAAAGTGTTTTATAAAGTTTTGATAAATATAGCCTGCAACGTTAAAGTGATGTGCCTCCCATAAAGGGAAGAAATGTTGTGTTCTATAATCTTATATGTGAGTGCATTCTTAACATTTTTGCATGTCAATATATCCCTGTTTTGCTTTGATCCTGCCCGCGGACGTGCTATGTTTTACCAGGGGGGAGTGTGGCGCCCCTGAAGGTTCAGTCGCCACAGAGGTACTGCACCTCACCCAGAGGTGTGGTATCCCCTTCTCTCAGGTAAGGAGGGAGTGCTGCCCGAAACCCCAAACACCTGCATCCAACACTACACTACTCCAGGCCAGCTGGAAGGGCAAGACGCAATGTGTTTTCCTGCTGAGCCCTGTCCCTGGCTGGAGTGGGGGGAACCAAAGGTAGGGGGAACCAGTAGTGGGTGTGGGTGGAGGAAGTAGTTAGGGGGAGCACTTTGGTAGGAGTATAAAATAGGGAAGCCATTTTAAGGAGAGTAGATGAGTAGAGTTAGGTTCAGGAGAGCAGTTCAGAACAGCTCAGGACAGTTCATAAGAACAGCTCAGGACAGTTCATAAGAACAGCTCAGGACAGTTCAGAAGAACAGTCCGGGGGCAGAGTCTCATTAGGAGCTCTGCTCCACAAGTAGGGCCAAGTCTGGAGGCCCAGGAGGGGAGCAGGGAGAAGGCTCCGTTCTGTCAAAAGGGATCCTAGGGGGTATGGCGAGTGCAGGACGGCACCCGTACGCCCCGAATCTGTCAGAAGACAGAGGGATCGTACGCCCCATTCTAATCCCCAGGAGGGTCTAGCAGGTCCGGGATCCGACGCACAGGAGGAATTTAAGAGCATCCGAGCGGGATTGAGAGTGGGCAGCACAGGGCAGGAGGGAGAAAGACCCAGCGTGAAGTCGGTCTAGAGAGGAACACGTGAAAGTGGTGTTCTGCCAGGTACCCCTGATCTACCTGAGGAAGTGCTGAACCCCTGCCTGGTGAACGCAGCGCGACGTGGGAGGCTGCAAACTGACAGTGCACCCTGTGGAACTAAAGAACTGTGAGTAAAGACACGGATGACTGCACCGTACCGCCTCTGTCCAATTATTTTGTCTGCACCATCTTTCCCCTACACTACAACGCCCAGCGCAACCACCATCTTCCTTACACTGCCCTGGAGTTTGCTCCACCTGTGGAGAGCCACACCACCCCTGCTGCCGAAACACCAGCTCCAGAGGACTGCTCTGCAGCGGCGGCTCCCTTTGGCCGCAATCCACAGGTGGCGTCACGAACAATCCCAAAAACCCCATATAAAAATATTCCCCCTTTTGCACTGACCGCTCTGGGTCACGGACCGGGCCAGTCACCAAGATCTCCCCCACCGGCATCCATAAGAGGCCCGGCTGCCAAGTACCCCACGGCCCTGGGGGCGCGTCATACGCAGTGACTCCACCAGCAGAATAGTGAGTGCAGCTCTGGAGTATAATACAGGATTTAACTCAGGATCAGTAATGTAATGTATGTACACAGTGACTGCAGCAGCAGAATAGTGAGTGCAGCTCTGGAGTATAATACAGGATTTAACTCAGGATCAGTAATGTAATGTATGTACACAGTGACTGCAGCAGCAGAATAGTGAGTGCAGCTCTGGAGTATAATACAGGATGTAACTCAGGACCAGTAATGTAATGTATGTACACAGTGACTGCAACAGCAGAATAGTGAGTGCAGCTCTGGAGTATAATACAGGATGTAACTCAGGATCAGTACAGGATCAGTAATGTAATGTATGTATACAGTGACTCCACAAGCAGAATAGTGAGTGCAGCTCTGGAGTATTATACAGGATGTAACTCAGGATCAGTAATGTAATGTATGTACACACTGACTGCACCAGCAGAATGGTGAGTGCAGCTCTGGAGTATAATACAGGATATAACTCAGGATCAGTACAGGATCAGTAATATAATGTATGTACACAGTGACTGCACCAGCAGAATAGTGAGTGCAGCTCTGGAGTATAATACAGGATGTAGCTCAGGATCAGTAATATAATGTATGTACACAGTGACTGCACCAGCAGAATAGTGAGTGCAGCTCTGGAGTATAATACAGGAGGTAACTCGGGATCAGTAATGTATGTACACAGTGACTGCACCAGCAGAATAGTGAGTGCAGCTCTGGAGTATAATACAGGATATAACTCAGGATCAGTACAGGATCAGTAATGTAATGTATGTACACAGTGACTGCACCAGCAGAATAGTGAGTGCAGCTCTGGAGTATAATACAGGATGTAACTCAGGATCAGTAATGTAATGTATGTACACAGTGACTGCACCAGCAGAATAGTGAGTGCAGCTCTGGAGTATAATACAGGATGTAACTCAGGATCAGTACAGGATCAGTAATGTAATGTATGTACACAGTGACTCCACCAGCAGAATAGTGAGTGCAGCTCTGGAGTATAATACAGGATGTAACTCAGGAGCAGTACAGGATTAGTAATGTAATGTATGTACACAGTGACTGCACCAGCAGAATAGTGAGTGCAGCTCTGGAGTATAATACAGGATGTAACTCAGGATCAGTACAGGATCAGTAATGTAATGTATGTACACAGTGACTGCACCAGCAGAATAGTGAGTGCAACTCTGGAGTATAATACAGGAGGTAACTCAGGGTCAGTAATGTAATGTATGTACACAGTGACTGCACCAGCAGAATAGTGAGTGCAGCTCTGGAGTATAATACAGGATGTAACTCAGGATCAGTACAGGATCAGTAATGTAATGCATGTACACAGTGACTGCACCAGCAGAATAGTGGGTGCAGCTCTGGAGTATAATACAGGAGGTAACTCAGGAGCAGTACAGGATCAGTAATGTAATGCATGTACACAGTGACTGCACCAGCAGAATAGTGAGTGCAGCTCTGGAGTATAATACAGGATGTAACTTAGGATCAGTACAGGATCAGTTATATAATGTATGTACACAGTGACTGCACCAGCAGAATAGTGAGTGCAGCTCTGGAGTATAATGCAGGATGTAACTCAGGATCAGTAATATAATGTATGTACACAGTGACTCCACCAGCAGGATAGTGAGTGCAGCTCTGGAGTATAATACAGGATGTAACTCAGGATCAGTACAGGATCAGTAATATAATGTATGTACACAGTGACTGCACCAGCAGAATAGTGAGTGCTGAAGGTAGGTGTCCTGATGATGGCGGAGGAGGCAGACAATGATTGCTTACATGTCCATATATAACAGAAATGAATGTCAGCAGCGGTGTCCTTACAGCATTCGCCGCCCCGGCCTCCTCCTCTGCAGACATCCTGACAGCCGCTCTCACCGGCCAAGTTTTGCCAGAGTTTATATTATATGGTATGAGCAGTGATCATAGCCACTAAATCAAAGTGAAGGAATCCTTTAAAGGAGATTGACTACAAGCGGTATAGGAATGGTCCTGTAGTGAATATTCCTGGTGTTTGTAGTCTGTTACCATAGAGATGCATAGTCTTGCACCGGAGCTTTATACATTTTAATTTTTAATTTAGACTTCATGCAGAATTTCTTCATATTTGTAAAAGCAAGATGCCGTGGAGCAATAATAATAAACCTCTGCATGTTATCTGCATACACAAATATGAATGTGAATGATAGCCCCAGCCCCAGGTTTACATTTTTCTTGCAGTCTTCGCCTGTTCCTGTGATGTCCAGCAGAGGGCGCAGTGCTGCATTCTGATCCTGATCTCCAGCATTCTGCCCGGAGATCTCAGCATGGAGGACACAGGTAGGGGACATCGCTGGGGTGGGAGCTGCGTCTACAGCCTCAGTCACACCTTGCAGTACGGTAGAGATGTCATTGGGGGTCTGGACTACAACGAGCCTCACACTCCATCCTGGACCACATCTGTAGCATCATACAAGGCACCTGTCAGTGTCTGCTGCGGGTTGTCAGCATGAATTTCACGTAAAATCCGCGCCCTCTCAGTGTTATCAGTATGGCGGAGTGATCACCCAGCTCGTCTATAAAGAAATCCATCCCACCACATAACTAGCCCGTCATGCCATTCAGGGGGCTGGGAAAGCTGGATGATTACCAGTATCATAAGCATTACGTGCCATTCAGGGGGCTGGGAAAGTTGGGTCTGTTCCCCCCATGGACATGAATCCGTGTGTCCGGTGGTGCCCTCCAATGTCTCAAGCAGTGGCACACACACACAGTGCGGGCTCCTCTAGCTGACTGGCCCCCAGCCCTGCCCCTCAGACCCTGCCCATTCAGGACCACCTTATAAAGAGCCGTGTGGTGCGGAAAAGCCTCTGAGTGTCAATGAGGTTGGAGTTTCCAAGCTGCCGGTCCAGAAAACTCAGCTCATTGTCAGAGCCCCCCGCAGCTGAGGACCCCCCACAGCCCAGGAGCCCCCCGAAGCCCAGGAGCCCCAAAGGAGCCCCTGCAGCCCAAGAGCAGCCAAGGCGCCCCCGCATCCCATGAGCAGCCACCGCAGCCCAGGAGCCCCCACAGCCCAAGAGCAGCCACAGCAGCACAAGAACAGCCGAGGAGACCCCCACAGTTGAGGAGCAGCTCAGGAGCCCCCGCAGCCGACATGTCTGCCCGCAGCACCTACGGGACGTCCGGGATGCTGGCGTGCTGTGTATTCCTCCTGAGGATCGCGCAGTCAGCGGTAGCAGGTGTGTACGGGGCGCCGACGGGATATTCTCTGCCCTTCAAAGACGCTCTCTCCTTCAAACGCATTAAAGGCCGAGCAGTGCTGATGTAGCAGAGCTGGGTTTGTCAGGTGGTGCTATGTGTTACTATAGTGCAAGACATAAAGTGCTGGATCTTAGTAAAGGTGAACCCAGCACTACTCAGTGACAAATCCACCTCTGCTATATCTGTACCTAAAATTGGCGCACAGTCGGAAATGGTGCCCAGTGTGCAATATATGTGCAGCGTCCAGGGCTGTGGACTGGTGATGTGGTGTATCCACTTGTCACACCGCAGAGATTTATCTGAGCCTGGGAAAGCTGGGTGGCTACAGCGACCATTCCTAGTGATGTGGGTATATCATAGTGTATATATATATATATATTATTATGCAGTATGGCTGCTGTGATCCTCGCCGCCCCCGTCCCCCTCTTTATCTTCCCGCACGTAATCTTCCCGGAGTCTTAATTAACATTCTGCAGTCAGGAAGATTAAACTTTCGGGATCGGACGGATTAAACTTTGAAACTTCTCCTGGTTCCCTTGCAGGCTTCTACGTACGTCAGTCGCAGTGCACACACGGGGAATAAGCTGCAGACATGGCACTTACTTCATATATTGGGTCCCCCCTTTCAGGGAGCAGTCTGCGTCTCCCAGTCCTGTAGTGCCCCTCTAAGAAAGCGCTCAGGCATCAGTATCTGGAGGTGAAGGGGAGATCATGGAGGTGTTGGAGTGGTCACTGGCTGATAACAGGGAGCAATAGATTGTATGGTGAGAAGATGGCTTCGCTGACACACTGTGACAAAGCCATCAGCTGTGTGAGCAGGACATTAGTGAGGAGTTCGGCCTCTGGGTGTCTTGGGGGATCCTGCAAACTAAATGGGAAAATTTAGTAGCGGAGTTAACCATTTCATGGTGGTGACAGACCGGGTCAGCGGGCGGCCGTGTGCCCCGAGGAGCAATACCACAATGATCCGCCGCCGAGATCAGACTGCTGAAGTGTTCACGGGGGGCTCAGGATGAGCAGACGAGGAGGGTCCTGGTGCCCGGCCAGATGCTCTCTATCCATTCATAATGCTGCCACCTCTTTGTTTTGTGTGGGAAAGTCTGCGCCCTGCCAGGGAGGCACGGGGGGCGACCGGGGACTCTGTCATAGAGACAACGCCCCCCCAGCGCTGAGACCCCCAAGATCAGGACACTAATGTCTGCTGCACAACAGCACCAACCCAGCTCTGCTACATCCTGCTACAGACTAAAGTATTACTAAGGCCACGGCCCCACTATCAGTATTCGGTCAGTATTCGGTCAGTATTTTTTCTCAGGAGTCAAAACCAGGTGAGAAACAATCAGAGAAAAGGTAGAATAGAAACAAGTCACCAATTCTGCATTTATCACCCACTCCTGAGAAAAAATACTGACCGGACACTGATCAAATACTGATAGTGGGGCCGTGGCCTTAGGCTGAGATACACGACTCAGCAGACAGTATCACACAGGATAGGATTAGATACACGGCTCAGCAGACAGTATCACACAGGAGAGGATTAGATACACGGCTCAGCAGACAGTATCACACAGGATAGGATTAGATACACAGCTCAGCAGACAGTATCACACAGGATAGGATTAGATACACGGCTGAGCAGACAGTATCACACAGGATAGGATTAGATACACGGCTCAGCAGACAATATCACACAGGATAGGATTAGATACACAGCTCAGCAGACAGTATCACACAGGATAGGATTAGATACACGGCTCAGCAGACAGTATCACACAGGATAGGATTAGATACACGGCTCAGGAGACAGTATCACACAGGATAGGATTAGATACACAGCTCAGCAGACAGTATCACACAGGATAGGATTAGATACACAGCTCAGCAGACAGTATCACACAGGATAGGATTAGATACAGGCTCAGCAGACAGTATCACACAGGATAGGATTAGATACACGGCTCAGCAGACAGTATCACACAGGATAGGATTAGATACACGGCTCAGCAGACAGTATCACACAGGATAGGATTAGATACACAGCTCAGCAGACAGTATCACACAGGATAGGATTAGATACACGGCTCAGCAGACAGTATCACACAGGATAGGATTAGATACACGGCTCAGCAGACAGTATCACACAGGATAGGATTAGATACACAGCTCAGCAGACAGTATCACACAGGAGAGGATTAGATACACGGCTCAGCAGACAGTATCACACAGGATAGGATTAGATACACGGCTCAGCAGACAGTATCACACAGGATAGGATTAGATACACGGCTCAGGAGACAGTATCACACAGGATAGGATTAGATACACAGCTCTGCAGACAGTATCACACAGGATAGGATTAGATACACAGCTCAGCAGACAGTATCACACAGGATAGGATTAGATACACGGCTCAGCAGACAGTATCACACAGGAGAGGATTAGATACACGGCTCAGCAGACAGTATCACACAGGATAGGATTAGATACACGGCTCAGCAGACAGTATCACACAGGATAGGATTAGATACACAGCTCAGCAGACAGTATCACACAGGATAGGATTAGATACACGGCTGAGCAGACAGTATCACACAGGATAGGATTAGATACACGGCTCAGCAGACAATATCACACAGGATAGGATTAGATACACAGCTCAGCAGACAGTATCACACAGGATAGGATTAGATACACGGCTCAGCAGACAGTATCACACAGGATAGGATTAGATACACGGCTCAGGAGACAGTATCACACAGGATAGGATTAGATACACAGCTCAGCAGACAGTATCACACAGGATAGGATTAGATACACAGCTCAGCAGACAGTATCACACAGGATAGGATTAGATACAGGCTCAGCAGACAGTATCACACAGGATAGGATTAGATACACGGCTCAGCAGACAGTATCACACAGGATAGGATTAGATACACGGCTCAGCAGACAGTATCACACAGGATAGGATTAGATACACAGCTCAGCAGACAGTATCACACAGGAGAGGATTAGATACACGGCTCAGCAGACAGTATCACACAGGATAGGATTAGATACACGGCTCAGCAGACAGTATCACACAGGATAGGATTAGATACACGGCTCAGGAGACAGTATCACACAGGATAGGATTAGATACACAGCTCTGCAGACAGTATCACACAGGATAGGATTAGATACACAGCTCAGCAGACAGTATCACACAGGATAGGATTAGATACACGGCTCAGCAGACAGTATCACACAGGATAGGATTAGATACACAGCTCAGCAGACAGTATCACACAGGATAGGATTAGATACACAGCTCAGCAGACAGTATCA
Organism: Phyllobates terribilis; assembly: GCF_046119375.1. NCBI lineage: Eukaryota > Metazoa > Chordata > Amphibia > Anura > Dendrobatidae > Phyllobates > Phyllobates terribilis. The sequence goes on along the minus strand of NW_027362767.1, from coordinate 155,443,175 downwards.
CACAGGATAGGATTAGATACACAGCTCAGCAGACAGTATCACACAGGATAGGATTAGATACACAGCTCAGCAGACAGTATCACACAGGAGAGGATTAGATACACGGCTCAGCAGACAGTATCACACAGGATAGGATTAGATACACGGCTCAGCAGACAGTATCACACAGGATAGGATTAGATACACGGCTCAGCAGACAGTATCACACAGGATAGGATTAGATACACGGCTCAGCAGACAGTATCACACAGGATAGGATTAGATACACGGCTCAGGAGACAGTATCACACAGGATAGGATTAGATACACAGCTCAGCAGACAGTATCACACAGGATAGGATTAGATACACAGCTCAGCAGACAGTATCACACAGGATAGGATTAGATACAGGCTCAGCAGACAGTATCACACAGGATAGGATTAGATACACGGCTCAGGAGACAGTATCACACAGGATAGGATTAGATACACAGCTCAGCAGACAGTATCACACAGGATAGGATTAGATACACAGCTCAGCAGACAGTATCACACAGGATAGGATTAGATACACAGCTCAGCAGACAGTATCACACAGGATAGGATTGGATACACAGCTCAGCAGACAGTATCACACAGGAGAGGATTAGATACACGGCTCAGCAGACAGTATCACACAGGATAGGATTAGATACAGGCTCAGCAGACAGTATCACACAGGATAGGATTAGATACACGGCTCAGGAGACAGTATCACACAGGATAGGATTAGATACACAGCTCAGCAGACAGTATCACACAGGATAGGATTAGATACACGGCTCAGCAGACAGTATCACACAGGATAGGATTAGATACATGGCTCAGCAGACAGTATCACACAGGATAGGATTAGACACACGGCTCAGCAGACAGTATCACACAGGATAGGATTAGATACACGGCTCAGCAGACAGTATCACACAGGATAGGATTAGATACACAGCTCAGCAGACAGTATCACACAGGATAGGATTAGATACCAGGCTCAGCAGACAGTATCACACAGGATAGGATTAGATACACGGCTCAGGAGACAGTATCACACAGGATAGGATTAGATACACAGCTCAGCAGACAGTATCACACAGGATAGGATTAGATACACAGCTCAGCAGACAGTATCACACAGGATAGGATTAGATACACAGCTCAGCAGACAGTATCACACAGGACAGGATTAGATACACGGCTCAGCAGACAGTATCACACAGGATAGGATTAGATACACGGCTCAGGAGACAGTATCACACAGGATAGGATTAGATACACGGCTCAGCAGACAGTATCACACAGGACAGGATTAGATACACGGCTCAGCAGACAGTATCACACAGGATAGGATTAGATACACGGCTCAGGAGACAGTATCACACAGGATAGGATTAGATACACAGCTCAGCAGACAGTATCACACAGGATAGGATTAGATACACGGCTCAGCAGACAGTATCACACAGGATAGGATTAGATACATGGCTCAGCAGACAGTATCACACAGGATAGGATTAGATACACAGCCTAGCAGACAGTATCACACAGGATAGGATTAGACACACGGCTCAGCAGACAGTATCACACAGGATAGGATTAGATACACGGCTCAGCAGACAGTATCACACAGGATAGGATTAGATACACAGCTCAGCAGACAGTATCACACAGGATAGGATTAGATACACAGCTCAGCAGACAGTATCACACAGGATAGGATTAGATGCACAGCTCAGCAGACAGTATCACACAGGATAGGATTAGATACCAGGCTCAGCAGACAGTATCACACAGGATAGGATTAGATACACAGCTCAGCAGACAGTATCACACAGGATAGGATTAGATACACGGCTCAGCAGACAGTATCACACAGGATAGGATTAGATACACGGCTCAGGAGACAGTATCACACAGGATAGGATTAGATACACAGCTCAGCAGACAGTATCACACAGGATAGGATTAGATACACGGCTGAGCAGACAGTATCACACAGGATAGGATTAGATACACGGCTCAGCAGACAATATCACACAGGATAGGATTAGATACACAGCTCAGCAGACAGTATCACACAGGATAGGATTAGATACACGGCTCAGCAGACAGTATCACACAGGATAGGATTAGATACACGGCTCAGGAGACAGTATCACACAGGATAGGATTAGATACACAGCTCAGCAGACAGTATCACACAGGATAGGATTAGATACACAGCTCAGCAGACAGTATCACACAGGATAGGATTAGATACAGGCTCAGCAGACAGTATCACACAGGATAGGATTAGATACACGGCTCAGCAGACAGTATCACACAGGATAGGATTAGATACACGGCTCAGCAGACAGTATCACACAGGATAGGATTAGATACACAGCTCAGCAGACAGTATCACACAGGATAGGATTAGATACACGGCTCAGCAGACAGTATCACACAGGATAGGATTAGATACACGGCTCAGCAGACAGTATCACACAGGATAGGATTAGATACACAGCTCAGCAGACAGTATCACACAGGAGAGGATTAGATACACGGCTCAGCAGACAGTATCACACAGGATAGGATTAGATACACGGCTCAGCAGACAGTATCACACAGGATAGGATTAGATACACGGCTCAGGAGACAGTATCACACAGGATAGGATTAGATACACAGCTCTGCAGACAGTATCACACAGGATAGGATTAGATACACAGCTCAGCAGACAGTATCACACAGGATAGGATTAGATACACGGCTCAGCAGACAGTATCACACAGGATAGGATTAGATACACAGCTCAGCAGACAGTATCACACAGGATAGGATTAGATACACAGCTCAGCAGACAGTATCACACAGGATAGGATTAGATACACAGCTCAGCAGACAGTATCACACAGGATAGGATTAGATACACAGCTCAGCAGACAGTATCACACAGGAGAGGATTAGATACACGGCTCAGCAGACAGTATCACACAGGATAGGATTAGATACACGGCTCAGCAGACAGTATCACACAGGATAGGATTAGATACACGGCTCAGCAGACAGTATCACACAGGATAGGATTAGATACACGGCTCAGCAGACAGTATCACACAGGATAGGATTAGATACACGGCTCAGGAGACAGTATCACACAGGATAGGATTAGATACACAGCTCAGCAGACAGTATCACACAGGATAGGATTAGATACACAGCTCAGCAGACAGTATCACACAGGATAGGATTAGATACAGGCTCAGCAGACAGTATCACACAGGATAGGATTAGATACACGGCTCAGGAGACAGTATCACACAGGATAGGATTAGATACACAGCTCAGCAGACAGTATCACACAGGATAGGATTAGATACACAGCTCAGCAGACAGTATCACACAGGATAGGATTAGATACACAGCTCAGCAGACAGTATCACACAGGATAGGATTGGATACACAGCTCAGCAGACAGTATCACACAGGAGAGGATTAGATACACGGCTCAGCAGACAGTATCACACAGGATAGGATTAGATACAGGCTCAGCAGACAGTATCACACAGGATAGGATTAGATACACGGCTCAGGAGACAGTATCACACAGGATAGGATTAGATACACAGCTCAGCAGACAGTATCACACAGGATAGGATTAGATACACGGCTCAGCAGACAGTATCACACAGGATAGGATTAGATACATGGCTCAGCAGACAGTATCACACAGGATAGGATTAGACACACGGCTCAGCAGACAGTATCACACAGGATAGGATTAGATACACGGCTCAGCAGACAGTATCACACAGGATAGGATTAGATACACAGCTCAGCAGACAGTATCACACAGGATAGGATTAGATACACAGCTCAGCAGACAGTATCACACAGGATAGGATTAGATGCACAGCTCAGCAGACAGTATCACACAGGATAGGATTAGATACCAGGCTCAGCAGACAGTATCACACAGGATAGGATTAGATACACGGCTCAGGAGACAGTATCACACAGGATAGGATTAGATACACAGCTCAGCAGACAGTATCACACAGGATAGGATTAGATACACAGCTCAGCAGACAGTATCACACAGGATAGGATTAGATACACAGCTCAGCAGACAGTATCACACAGGATAGGATTAGATACACGGCTCAGCAGACAGTATCACACAGGACAGGATTAGATACACGGCTCAGCAGACAGTATCACACAGGATAGGATTAGATACACGGCTCAGGAGACAGTATCACACAGGATAGGATTAGATACACAGCTCAGCAGACAGTATCACACAGGATAGGATTAGATACACGGCTCAGCAGACAGTATCACACAGGATAGGATTAGATACATGGCTCAGCAGACAGTATCACACAGGATAGGATTAGACACACGGCTCAGCAGACAGTATCACACAGGATAGGATTAGATACACGGCTCAGCAGACAGTATCACACAGGATAGGATTAGATACACAGCTCAGCAGACAGTATCACACAGGATAGGATTAGATACACAGCTCAGCAGACAGTATCACACAGGATAGGATTAGATACACAGCTCAGCAGACAGTATCACACAGGATAGGATTAGATGCACAGCTCAGCAGACAGTATCACACAGGATAGGATTAGATACCAGGCTCAGCAGACAGTATCACACAGGATAGGATTAGATACACGGCTCAGGAGACAGTATCACACAGGATAGGATTAGATACACAGCTCAGCAGACAGTATCACACAGGATAGGATTAGATACACAGCTCAGCAGACAGTATCACACAGGATAGGATTAGATACACAGCTCAGCAGACAGTATCACACAGGATAGGATTAGATACACGACTCAGCAGACAGTATCACACAGGACAGGATTAGATACACGGCTCAGCAGACAGTATCACACAGGATAGGATTAGATACACGGCTCAGCAGACAGTATCACACAGGATAGGATTAGATACACGGCTCAGCAGACAGTATCACACAGGATAGGATTAGATACACGGCTCAGCAGACAGTATCACACAGGATAGGATTAGATACACGGCTCTGCAGAGAGTATCACACAGGATAGGATTAGATACACGGCTCAGCAGACAGTATCACACAGGATAGGATTAGATACACGGCTCAGCAGACAGTATCACACAGGATAGGATTAGATACACGACTCAGCAGACAGTATCACACCGGATATGATTAGATACACAGCTCAGCAGACAGTATCACACAGGATAGGATTAGATACACGGCTCAGCAGACAGTATCACACAGGATAGGATTAGATACACGGCTCAGCAGACAGTATCACACAGGATAGGATTAGATACACGACTCAGCAGACAGTATCACACAGGATAGGATTAGATACACAGCTCAGCAGACAGTATCACACAGGATAGGATGAGATACACGACTCAGCAGACAGTATCACACAGGATAGGATTAGATACACGACTCAGCAGACAGTATCACACAGGATAGGATTAGATACACAGCTCAGCAGACAGTATCACACAGGATAGGATTAGATACACGACTCAGCAGACAGTATCACACAGGATAGGATTAGATACACAGCTCAGCAGACAGTATCACACAGGATAGGATTAGATACACAGCTCAGCAGACAGTATCACACAGGATACGATTAGATACACAGCTCAGCAGACAGTATCACACAGGATAGGATTAGATACACAGCTCAGCAGACAGTATCACACAGGATAGGATTAGATACACAGCTCAGCAGACAGTATCACACAGGATAGGATTAGATACACGGCTCAGGAGACAGTATCACACAGGATAGGATTAGATACACGGCTCAGCAGACAGTATCACACAGGATAGGATTAGATACACGGCTCAGCAGACAGTATCACACAGGATAGGATTAGATACACGGCTCAGCAGACAGTATCACACAGGACAGGATTAGATACACGGCTCAGCAGACAGTATCACACAGGATAGGATTAGATACACGGCTCAGCAGACAGTATCACACAGGATAGGATTAGATACACGGCTCTGCAGAGAGTATCACACAGGATAGGATTAGATACACGGCTCAGCAGACAGTATCACACAGGATAGGATTAGATACACGACTCAGCAGACAGTATCACACAGGATAGGATTAGATACACAGCTCAGCAGACAGTATCACACAGGATAGGATTAGATACACGACTCAGCAGACAGTATCACACCGGATAGGATTAGATACACAGCTCAGCAGACAGTATCACACAGGATAGGATTAGATACACGGCTCAGCAGACAGTATCACACAGGATAGGATTAGATACACGGCTCAGCAGACAGTATCACACAGGATAGGATTAGATACACGACTCAGCAGACAGTATCACACAGGATAGGATTAGATACAGGCTCAGCAGACAGTATCACACAGGATAGGATTAGATACACGGCTCAGGAGACAGTATCACACAGGATAGGATTAGATACACAGCTCAGCAGACAGTATCACACAGGATAGGATTAGATACACGGCTCAGCAGACAGTATCACACAGGATAGGATTAGATACATGGCTCAGCAGACAGTATCACACAGGATAGGATTAGACACACGGCTCAGCAGACAGTATCACACAGGATAGGATTAGATACACGGCTCAGCAGACAGTATCACACAGGATAGGATTAGATACACAGCTCAGCAGACAGTATCACACAGGATAGGATTAGATACACAGCTCAGCAGACAGTATCACACAGGATAGGATTAGATGCACAGCTCAGCAGACAGTATCACACAGGATAGGATTAGATACCAGGCTCAGCAGACAGTATCACACAGGATAGGATTAGATACACGGCTCAGGAGACAGTATCACACAGGATAGGATTAGATACACAGCTCAGCAGACAGTATCACACAGGATAGGATTAGATACACAGCTCAGCAGACAGTATCACACAGGATAGGATTAGATACACAGCTCAGCAGACAGTATCACACAGGATAGGATTAGATACACGGCTCAGCAGACAGTATCACACAGGACAGGATTAGATACACGGCTCAGCAGACAGTATCACACAGGATAGGATTAGATACACGGCTCAGGAGACAGTATCACACAGGATAGGATTAGATACACAGCTCAGCAGACAGTATCACACAGGATAGGATTAGATACACGGCTCAGCAGACAGTATCACACAGGATAGGATTAGATACATGGCTCAGCAGACAGTATCACACAGGATAGGATTAGACACACGGCTCAGCAGACAGTATCACACAGGATAGGATTAGATACACGGCTCAGCAGACAGTATCACACAGGATAGGATTAGATACACAGCTCAGCAGACAGTATCACACAGGATAGGATTAGATACACAGCTCAGCAGACAGTATCACACAGGATAGGATTAGATGCACAGCTCAGCAGACAGTATCACACAGGATAGGATTAGATACCAGGCTCAGCAGACAGTATCACACAGGATAGGATTAGATACACGGCTCAGGAGACAGTATCACACAGGATAGGATTAGATACACAGCTCAGCAGACAGTATCACACAGGATAGGATTAGATACACAGCTCAGCAGACAGTATCACACAGGATAGGATTAGATACACAGCTCAGCAGACAGTATCACACAGGATAGGATTAGATACACGGCTCAGCAGACAGTATCACACAGGACAGGATTAGATACACGGCTCAGCAGACAGTATCACACAGGATAGGATTAGATACACGGCTCAGCAGACAGTATCACACAGGATAGGATTAGATACACGGCTCAGCAGACAGTATCACACAGGATAGGATTAGATACACGGCTCAGCAGACAGTATCACACAGGATAGGATTAGATACACGGCTCTGCAGAGAGTATCACACAGGATAGGATTAGATACACGGCTCAGCAGACAGTATCACACAGGATAGGATTAGATACACGGCTCAGCAGACAGTATCACACAGGATAGGATTAGATACACAGCTCAGCAGACAGTATCACACAGGATAGGATTAGATACACGACTCAGCAGACAGTATCACACCGGATAGGATTAGATACACAGCTCAGCAGACAGTATCACACAGGATAGGATTAGATACACGGCTCAGCAGACAGTATCACACAGGATAGGATTAGATACACGGCTCAGCAGACAGTATCACACAGGATAGGATTAGATACACGACTCAGCAGACAGTATCACACAGGATAGGATTAGATACACAGCTCAGCAGACAGTATCACACAGGATAGGATTAGATACACGACTCAGCAGACAGTATCACACAGGATAGGATTAGATACACGACTCAGCAGACAGTATCACACAGGATAGGATTAGATACACAGCTCAGCAGACAGTATCACACAGGATAGGATTAGATACACGACTCAGCAGACAGTATCACACAGGATAGGATTAGATACACAGCTCAGCAGACAGTATCACACAGGATAGGATTAGATACACAGCTCAGCAGACAGTATCACACAGGATACGATTAGATACACAGCTCAGCAGACAGTATCACACAGGATAGGATTAGATACACAGCTCAGCAGACAGTATCACACAGGATAGGATTAGATACACAGCTCAGCAGACAGTATCACACAGGATAGGATTAGATACACGGCTCAGGAGACAGTATCACACAGGATAGGATTAGATACACGGCTCAGCAGACAGTATCACACAGGATAGGATTAGATACACGGCTCAGCAGACAGTATCACACAGGATAGGATTAGATACACGGCTCAGCAGACAGTATCACACAGGACAGGATTAGATACACGGCTCAGCAGACAGTATCACACAGGATAGGATTAGATACACGGCTCAGCAGACAGTATCACACAGGATAGGATTAGATACACGGCTCAGCAGACAGTATCACACAGGATAGGATTAGATACACGGCTCAGCAGACAGTATCACACAGGATAGGATTAGATACACGGCTCTGCAGAGAGTATCACACAGGATAGGATTAGATACACGGCTCAGCAGACAGTATCACACAGGATAGGATTAGATACACGACTCAGCAGACAGTATCACACAGGATAGGATTAGATACACAGCTCAGCAGACAGTATCACACAGGATAGGATTAGATACACGACTCAGCAGACAGTATCACACCGGATAGGATTAGATACACAGCTCAGCAGACAGTATCACACAGGATAGGATTAGATACACGGCTCAGCAGACAGTATCACACAGGATAGGATTAGATACACGGCTCTGCAGAGAGTATCACACAGGATAGGATTAGATACACGGCTCAGCAGACAGTATCACACAGGATAGGATTAGATACACGACTCAGCAGACAGTATCACACAGGATAGGATTAGATACACAGCTCAGCAGACAGTATCACACAGGATAGGATTAGATACACGACTCAGCAGACAGTATCACACCGGATAGGATTAGATACACAGCTCAGCAGACAGTATCACACAGGATAGGATTAGATACACGGCTCAGCAGACAGTATCACACAGGATAGGATTAGATACACGGCTCAGCAGACAGTATCACACAGGATAGGATTAGATACACGGCTCAGCAGACAGTATCACACAGGATAGGATTAGATACACGGCTCAGCAGACAGTATCACACAGGATAGGATTAGATACACGGCTCAGCAGACCGTATCACACAGGATAGGATTAGATACACAGCTCAGCAGAGAGTATCACAAAGGATAGGATTAGATACACGGCTCAGCAGTCAGTATCACACAGGATAGGATTAGATACACGGCTCAGCAGACAGTATCACACATGATAGGATTAGATACACGGCTCAGCAGACAGTATTACACAGGATAGGATTAGATACACAACTCAGCAGAGAGTATCACACAGGATAGGATTAGATACACAGCTCAGCAGACAGTATCACACAGGATAGGATTAGATACACAGCTCAACAGACAATATCACACAGGATAGGATTAGATACACGGCTCAGCAGAGAGTATCACACAGGATAGGATTAGATACACGGCTCAGCAGACAATATCACACAGGATAGGATTAGATACACGGCTCAGCAGACAGTATCACACATGATAGGATTAGATACACGGCTCAGCAGACAGTATCACACAGGATAGGATTAGATACACGGCTCAGCAGACAGTATCACACAGGATAGGATTAGATACACGGCTCAGCAGACAGTATCACACAGGATAGGATTAGATACACAGCTCAGCAGACAGTATCACACAGAATAGGATTCGATACACAGCTCAGCAGACAGTATCACACATGATAGGATTAGATACACGGCTCAGCAGACAGTATCACACAGGATAGGATTAGATACACGGCTCAGCAGAGAGTATCACACAGGATAGGATTAGATACACTGCTCAGCAGACAGTATCACACAGGATAGGATTAGATACACAGCTCAGCAGACAGTAGCACACAGGATAGGATGAGATACACAGCTCAGCAGACAGTATCACACATGATAGGATTAGATACACGGCTCAGCAGACAGTATCACACAGGATAGGATTAGATACACGGCTCAGCAGACAGTATCACACAGGATAGGATTAGATACATGGCTCAGCAGACAGTATCACACAGGATAGGATTAGATACACGGCTCAGCAGACAGTATCACACAGGATAGGATTAGATACACGGCTCAGCAGACAGTATCACACAGGATAGGGTTAGATACACGGCTCAGCAGACAGTATCACACAGGATAGGATTAGATACAGGCTCAGCAGACAGTATCACACAGGTTAGGATTAGATACACGGCTCAGCAGACAGTATCACACAGGATAGGATTAGATACACAGCTCAGCAGACAGTATCACACAGGATAGGATTAGATACACGGCTCAGCAGACAGTATCACACAGGATAGGATTAGATACACGGCTCAGCAGACCGTATCACACAGGATAGGATTAGATACACAGCTCAGCAGAGAGTATCACACAGGATAGGATTAGATACACGGCTCAGCAGTCAGTATCACACAGGATAGGATTAGATACACGGCTCAGCAGACAGTATCACACAGGATAGGATTAGATACACGGCTCAGCAGAGAGTATCACACAGGATAGGATTAGATACACTGCTCAGCAGACAGTATCACACAGGATAGGATTAGATACACAGCTCAGCAGACAGTAGCACACAGGATAGGATGAGATACACAGCTCAGCAGACAGTATCACACATGATAGGATTAGATACACGGCTCAGCAGACAGTATCACACAGGATAGGATTAGATACACGGCTCAGCAGACAGTATCACACAGGATAGGATTAGATACACAGCTCAGCAGATAGTATCACACAGGATAGGGTTAGATACGCGGCTCAGCAGACAGTATCACACAGGATAGGATTAGATACACGGCTCAGCAGACAGTATCACACAGGATAAGATTAGATACACGGCTCAGCAGACAGTATCACACAGGATAGGATTAGATACACGGCTCAGCAGACAGTATCACACAGGATAGGATTAGATACACGGCTCAGCAGACAGTATCACACAGGATAGGATTAGATACACGGCTCAGCAGACAGTATCACACAGGATAGGATTAGATACACAGCTCAGCAGACAGTATCACACAGGATAGGATTAGATACACGGCTCAGCAGACAGTATCACACAGGATAGGATTAGATACACGGCTCAGCAGACAGTATCACACAGGATAGGATTAGATACATGGCTCAGCAGACAGTATCACACAGGAGAGGATTAGATACACGGCTCAGCAGACAGTATCACACAGGATAGGGTTAGATACACGGCTCAGCAGACAGTATCACACAGGATAGGATTAGATACACAGCTCAGCAGACAGTATCACACAGGATAGGATTAGATACAGGCTCAGCAGACAGTATCACACAGGATAGGATTAGATACACGGCTCAGCAGACAGTATCACACAGGATAGGGTTATATACACGGCTCAGCAGACAGTATCACACAGGATAGGGTTAGATACACGGCTCAGCAGACAGTATCACACAGGATAGGATTAGATACATGGCTCAGCAGACAGTATCACACAGGATAGGATTAGATACGCAGCTCAGGAGCCAGTATCACATTCAAGAGGATTACAGTAGATACACGGCTCAGCAAATGGTATCACACAGGAGAGGATTAGATACACAGCTCAGCAGACAGTATCACATTCAATAGGATTAGATACACAGCTCAGCAGACAGTATCACACTGGATAGGATTAGATACACGGCTCAGCAGACAGTATCACACAGGATAGGATTAGATACACAGCTCAGCAGATAGTATCACACAGGATAGGGTTAGATACACGGCTCAGCAGACAGTATCACACAGGATAGGATTAGATACACAGCTCAGCAGACAGTATCACACAGGATAGGATTAGATACAGGCTCAGCAGGCAGTATCACACAGGATAGGATTAGATACACAGCTCAGCAGACAGTATCACACAGGATAGGATTAGATACACGGCTCAGCAGACAGTATCACACAGGATGGGATTAGATACACGGCTGAGCAGACAGTATCACACAGGACAGGATTAGATACACGGCTCAGCAGACGGTATCACACAGGAGAGGATTAGATACACAGCTCAGCAGACAGTATCACACAGGATAGGATTAGATACACAGCTCAGCAGACAGTATCACACAGGATAGGATTAGATACACGGCTCAGCAGACAGTATCACACAGGATGGGATTAGATACACGGCTGAGCAGACAGTATCACACAGGACAGGATTAGATACACGGCTCAGCAAATGGTATCACACAGGAGAGGATTAGATACACAGCTCAGCAGACAGTATCACATTCAATAGGATTAGATACACAGCTCAGCAGACAGTATCACACAGGACAGGATTAGATACACAGCTCAGCAGACAGTATCACACTGGATAGGATTAGATACACGGCTCAGCAGACAGTATCACACAGCATAGGATTAGATACACGGCTCAGGAGCCAGTATCACATTCAAGAGGATTAGATACACAGCTCAGCAAATGGTATCACACAGGAGAGGATTAGATGCACAGCTCAGGAGCCAGTATCACATTCAATAGGATAAGATACACAGCTCAGCAGACAGTATCACACTGGATAGGATTAGATACACGGCTCAGCAGACAGTATCACACTGGATAGGATTAGATACACAGCTCAGGAGCCAGTATCACATTCAAGAGGATTAGATACACGGCTAGGCAAATGGTATCACACAGCATAGGATTAGATACATGGCTCAGCAGACAGTATCACACATGGCGGGCTGCTTATATACATGTGTGATACGTTTTCAGTGACCGCACAGTATACAGCATTCCTGATCTGGAGCAGCGCCCCCTACCTGGCGCTGTCAGATACCCCATGTGACGTGGCGGCCATGTTTTCGGTTGGTCATTAGTCCGGGCTGCCCTTTGTACAGTAATTAGAGCTCGTTAGTGGGGGAGGAGGTGACACAATACCAGCTCTTGTTTTACGCTGATTATAGGCTGAGATATTTTCCGTCCTCAGATGCCAGTGCATCATTACAACTGATAGTCGCTCCCTTAAAGGGGGTGTTTGGTTGGGGTAACCTCTCTTTTTTGTTGACCCCTCTTCTTCTTTGTACCCTCAGAAAAGGTAGAAAACACCGTAGGCTGAATTCACAAAGCCTAAAGCCCCGAACTGAAGGAATCACTACTGAGCATGTGCGACCAAGCTACATTCAAGTGTATAGGAGTGGTCGCACATGCTCAGTAGCGCTCCATTCATGTGCATAGGAGTGGTCGCACATGCTCAGTATCGCTCCATTCATGTGCATAGGAGTGGTCGCACATGCTCAGTAGCGCTCCATTCATGTGCATAGGAGTGGTCGCACATGCTCAGTATCGCTCCATTCATGTGCATAGGAGTGGTCGCACATGCTCAGTAGCGCTCCATTCATGTGCATAGGAGTGGTCGCACATGCTCAGTATCGCTCCATTCATGTGCATAGGAGTGGTCGCACATGCTCAGTAGCGCTCCATTCATGTGCATAGGAGTGGTCGCACATGCTCAGTAGCGCTCCATTCACGTGCATAGGAGTGGTCGCACATGCTCAGTAGCGCTCCATTCATGTAAACAGGAGTTGTCGCATATGCTCAGTAGCGCTCCACTCATGTGCATAGGAGTGGTCGCACATGCTCAGTAGCGCTCCATTCATGTGCATAGGAGTGGTCGCACATGCTCACTAGCGCTCCATTCACGTGCATAGGAGTGGTCGCACATGTCTAGTAGCGCTCCATTCATGTAAACAGGAGTTATCGCACATGCTTAGTAGCGCTCCATTCATGTGCATAGGAGTGGTCGCACATGCTCAGTAGCGCTCCATTCATGTGCATAGGAGTGGTCGCACATGTCCAGTAGCGCTCCATTCATGTAAACAGGAGTTATCGCACATGCTTAGTAGCGCTCCATTCATGTGCATAGGAGTGGTCGCACATGCTCAGTAGCGCTCCATTCATGTGTATAGGAATGGTCGCACATGCTCAGTAGCGCTCCATTCATGTGTATAGGAGTGGTCGCACATGCTCACTAGCGCTCCATTCATGTGCATAAGAGTGGTCGCACATGCTCAGTAGCACTCCATTCATGTGTATAGGAGTGTTCGCACATGCTCACTAGCGCTCCATTCATGTGCATAGGAGTGGTCGCACATGCTTAGTAGCGCTCCATTCATGTGCATAGGAGTGGTCGCACATGCTCAGTAGCGCTCCATTCATGTGCATAGGAGTGGTCGCACATGCTCACTAGCGCTCCATTCATGTGCATAGGAGTGGTCGCACATGCTTAGTAGTGCTCCATTCATGTGCTTAGGAGTGGTCGCACATGCTCAGTAGCTCTCCATTCATGTGCATAGGAGTGGTCGCACATGCTCACTAGCGCTCCATTCATGTGCATAGGAGTGGTCGCACATGCTTAGTAGTGCTCCATTCATGTGCTTAGGAGTGGTCGCATATGCTCAGTAGCTCTCCATTCATGTGCATAGGAGTGGTCGCACATGCTCACTAGCGCTCCATTCATGTGCATAGGAGTGGTCGCACATGCTCACTAGCGCTCCATTCATGTGCATAGGAGTGGTCGCACATGCTCACTAGCGCTCCATTCATGTGCATAGGAGTGGCATAGGAGTGGTCGCACATGCTCAGTAGCGCTCCATTCATGTGCATAGGAGTGGTCGCACATGCTCACTAGCGCTCCATTCATGTGCATAGGAGTGGTCGCACATGCTCAGTAGCGCTCCATTCATGTGCCTAGGAGTGGTCGCACATGCTCACTAGCGCTCCATTCATGTGCATAGGAGTGGTCGCACATGCTCAGTAGCGCTCCATTCATGTGCATAGGAGTGGTCGCACATGCTCACTAGCGCTCCATTCACAGGTTTGTCAGACGTGTTAAGAGCCGAACCCAGCAGAGATCACACACGCATCATCTATCCTGTGTGTAGAGGATAAATGTTGTTTATGGGATAGCCCCTTAGCCCCATTAAAGGGAGTTTGACCCTGATGATGATGTAAGTGATGGCATTATGGCACACAGCCTGACATTGAGGGATCGGTTATTACATAGGGGCTAGGTCACATTATGGTGGCCATATCTGTAATCCACTCACAGGGCAGAATAGCTGACTGATTGCATTTAATGTATCACCTTACTGATCAGTCACCAGATCTGGACAGGCCGGCCCTCTACACATTGGAATTTTTTGTTGTTGGAGGCCCAAGATCATGAACTTCAGTAGCAATGTACTAGGTGAAAGGGTGTTGTGCTGGCCTGCTCATCAGCCTCCAAAACTTGTGATGTAGTAACAGAGTGTTACAGATTTTTACACCCCTTTTCTTGTCTTGGTACATTCCAGGATGATAAGCCGATCGCAGTGATTCAAATCTCGCACAATAGAGCGCTTGCTAAAATCCATGGGCATCCATTGGTTTTAATCAGGTGCCTGAAACCCTCAAGAGCAGAAAGTTGGGCACACAGAACAGAGTGGGTTCTGCGCCCGGGTTTATCGTGCCCAATGGATGCCCATGGATTTTAACAGGCATTGTATGGTGCAAGGCTTCAATCACTGTGGTAGGCTTATCATCCTGGATTATACCAATTCCAGAGGAGGGGACGACAAATCTTTACTGTTCTATTACTACGTCACAGACATGACAGATGTTTTGGGGGCCTATGGGAAGGGAAGATACAACTAAATGCCCCCTTCTTCCGGCTTGAAAATCTCTACATATTGACTTTGCCCCTTTTTGAATGTCCTCTTAGGGCACAATGAGCTAAGAGCGGGTTCCTCGGTCGGCTTTCTGCTTTGGAAGGACGCTGAAGCCCACTAAAACCAATGGATGCCCATGGATTTTAACAGGTTCAACTCATCATCATGGAACCTACCAATTGAAGAAGGGGACGACATACTCGTAACACCATATTTCCACTTCACAAATTAGAAGTTTTGGGGGCCCAAGAGCAGATGAGCCAAAACTAAACTTCTGTCAGGTCTGTGAAATAAACATATAATATTATAGGTTTGTCGTCCCACTTTTCACCTTCTGAATTGGTAGGTTCCAGGATGAAGAGTCGATCAGCGTTTCAAGCCTTGCACCATAGAGCTCCTATTAACATCCATGGCATCCACTGTTTTTATTGGGCACCAGGAGCCCTCGATGGCAGACAGCCGGGTGTAGAGCCCACTCTGTGCTGTGCGCCCAAAGAGGGCATTCACACGGGGGCAGGAAGCCTTTTTAACCAGTTGTTTGTAGTTGTGCTTGATGATGATAACCATCATTTTTTTTGTTGTTTTTTTGCCCTCTAGGTGCTTTGTGGACTTATACAGGTGAGAAATGATGTTTCACAAATATATAAAACATACCTTGTGTGGATGGGGGAGAGCAAGACCAAGAATGTCATGGAGCGGACTGGTGGGGGGAGAGGAGTCTGGGGCAAGGAAAGATGGGGGGAGAGGAGTCTGGGGCGAGGAAAGATGGGGGAGAGGAGTCTGGGGCGAGGAAAGATGGGGGAGAGGAGTTTGGGGCGAGGAAAGATGGGGGGAGAGGAGTCTGGGGCGAGGAAAGATGGGGGGAGAGGAGTTTGGGGCGAGGAAAGATGGGGGGAGAGGAGTCTGGGGCGAGGAAAGATGGGGGAGAGGAGTCTGGGGCGAGGAAAGATGGGGGAGAGGAGTCTGGGGCGAGGAAAGATGGGGGGAGAGGAGTCTGGGGCGAGGAAAGATGGGGGGAGAGGAGTCTGGGGCGAGGAAAGATGGGCGAGAGGAGTCTGGGGCGAGGAACGATGGGGGAAGAGGAGTCTGGGGCGAGGAAAGATGGGGGGAGAGGAGTCTGGGGCGAGGAAAGATGGGCGAGAGGAGTCTGGGGCGAGGAACGATGGGGGAAGAGGAGTCTGGGGCAAGGAAAGATGGGGGGAGAGGAGTCTGGGGCGAGGAAAGATGGGGGAGAGGAGTCTGGGGCGAGGAAAGATGGGGGAGAGGAGTTTGGGGCGAGGAAAGATGGGGGGAGAGGAGTCTGGGGCGAGGAAAGATGGGGGAGAGGAGTTTGGGGCGAGGAAAGATGGGGGGAGAGGAGTCTGGGGCGAGGAAAGATGGGGGAGAGGAGTCTGGGGCGAGGAAAGATGGGGGAGAGGAGTCTGGGGCGAGGAAAGATGGGGGGAGAGGAGTCTGGGGCGAGGAAAGATGGGGGGAGAGGAGTCTGGGGCGAGGAAAGATGGGCGAGAGGAGTCTGGGGCGAGGAACGATGGGGGAAGAGGAGTCTGGGGCGAGGAAAGATGGGGGGAGAGGAGTCTGGGGCGAGGAAAGATGGGGGGAGAGGAGTCTGGGGCGAGGAAAGATGGGGGGAGAGGAGTCTGGGGCGAGGAAAGATGGGGGGAGAGGAGTCTGGGGCGAGGAAAGATGGGGGAGAGGAGTCTGGGGCGAGGAAAGATGGGGGGAGAGGAGTCTGGGGCGAGGAAAGATGGGGGAGAGGAGTCTGGGGCGAGGAAAGATGGGGGAGAGGAGTCTGGGGCGAGGAACGATGGGGGAAGAGGAGTCTGGGGCGTGGAGGGATCTGCTTGATTGACAATTCTACAAATAAGGAATAAAGCCTTCCCCCTGCGCCCCGCAGACCCTTCCCCTTGCGCCCCGCAGACCCTTCCCCCTGCGCCCCGCAGACCCTTCCCCCTGCGCCCCGCAGACCCTTCCCCCTTCTCCCCGCAGACCCTTCCCCCTTCTCCCCGCAGACCCTTCCCCCTGCGCCCCGCAGACCCTTCCCCCTGCGCCCCGCAGACCCTTCCCCCTTCTCCCCGCAGACCCTTCCCCCTTCTCCCCGCAGACCCTTCCCCCTGCGCCCCGCAGACCCTTCCCCCTGCGCCCCGCTCTTTAGTGTAACCTATGGAGTAAATCCTAGCTCTCTGTAATGTGGGGTCCGGAGTACAGAGTCGCACTTCTCTCAACACCCTATCTCTTCAGTCTAGACAAAGTCGCCTCTCACTTTCTGGCCTGATATGTGAGGAGTCCGGCACTATTTTGGGTCTGGTCTATATTTAGGGCACCTTGTGAAGGTGAATGGGAGCTTGGATGTAGCTTGGATGCAGGCGTCCTGCAGTGAGAGGCTTCCTGGGCTTACTATATAATTCATGTGGGGGTCAGGAGGGGGTAAGGGGGTCTTCACAAGGGAAGAGGCCAGATCCCTATTACTTAACAACTAGGGGACCATTTCTTGAATCCAAATTAGCCTAGAGATAAAGGGGTCCATTCAGATGTAAATGGCCCACCATCCTTGAGCTGGACGCCCCCTCCTCCGGCACTGCCAACATAAACAATGCAGGACTTGGAGGGTGGCCATAAAGAGAGGACACAATGGAGAGGCAGCTGTCATGTAGTGATGCCTTTTAGTGCTAGATTTTCCCAAGATATTCCTATTTACATTATAAGATGGGGGTCAAGGAATTGGGGGAAGGGGATGGTGCCAATTAAAAGGAGAGCATCAATGGGTCCCATCGTCCCTCTCCTCACACGATAACACTAACTCATTACGTGAATGAGTTACGGTACTTCTCTCCTGAAATACTCTGTGCTGCTGGTGGACATTTCTTTATCCATCTTTGGTGATCTCCCAACGGGCCCCGATCTCCTCCTGACATTATATAGTTATGTAGTTACGGAGATCACACGACTAGACAGGTCACTGGCCCAAATGAACTTGTCCTAAAATACTCTGTGCTGCTGAGGAATCTGCCCTATGACCTCCCACTCGCCCCCATTGTGTAAATTCAGTAGCATTTAGTCAAAGCTGGAACTTTGTGCCTCAGTCATGGACTAATAATGGGTGATCCTACAACATAGCCACCTCCGCCTCATGCAAGTCACGTGGCCCCTGTCCGGTCGGAAGCCCTAATTTTCCTGTTCCTTTTCGCTTCATTTGCTTCTCTGATGTCTGTTCACCCGCCTGATCCCCCTAATCATACGGACCGAGTGAACTTGTCATACCCCCTGTCCCTACGGACGTCTCGTCATACCACCCTGACCCTACGGACACCTCGTCATACCCCCCTGTCCCTACGGACGTCTCGTCATACCACCCTGACCCTACGGACGCCTCGTCATACCCCCCTGTCCCTACGGACGCCTCGTCATACCCCCCTGTCCCTACGGACGCCTCGTCATACCCCCCTGACCCTACGGACGACTCGTCATACCCCCCTGTCCCTACGGACGCCTCGTCATACCCCCCTGTCCCTACGGACGCCTCGTCATACCCCCCTGACCCTACGGACGCCTCGTCATACCCCCCTGACCCTACAGACGCCTCGTCATACCCCCTGACCCTACAGACGCCTCGTCATACCCCCCTGACCCTACGGATTTCTCATCATACCCTACGGACGTCTCGTCATACCCCCCTGACCCTACGGACATCTCGTCATACCCCCCTGACCCTACGGATGTCTCGTCATACCCCCCTGACCCTACGGACGTCTCGTCATACCCCCCGACCCAACGGACGCTCGTCATACCCCCTGACCCAACGGACGCTCGTCATACCCCCTGACCCTATATTCAGTCCACCCCCAGGGACACACACATTGGGCAGCAACACTGGACCCCAGACCTCCATGTATCTATAGTATTCACTATAGGAAGGTAGGGGGTTAGATCTGCATTCGTCTCCCATTTTAGGCAGCTGAGATTTTATATATATATATATATATATATATATATATATATATATATAATATATAATAAGGGGGGCACATACTTTTCTCCATATGATGTATGACTGAAAAATTAGATTCCTCTTCTCATTAGTTACCATTTTCTCTACCAGGTGACCACGGGCAGGAACATTGGGCCAAGTCTTATCCGGACTGTGGTGGGACAGCCCAGTCCCCCATCAATATTAAGACGGCAGACGTGTCCTATGATGGCACCTTACCGCCCATACGTCCAGAGGGATACAGCTCTCCGGGTGGTGCCCCATTCACCCTCAGTAACAACGGGCACACAGGTAACTGGGGCATGACATGGGTTTTCTTTATGGCACAATTATGTGGGCAGTATATAACGGTATTACATGGGCATTGTACGGTGGTATTTTATGGGCACTGTATGGCAGTATCATATCGGCAGTGTATGACAGTATTATATGAGCAATATGTGACGCTATTATATTATATGGGCGATGTATGAAGCCATTATGTGGGCAATATATGGCTGTATTAAATGAGTACTCTGTGGCAGTATTATATGAGCAGTGTATGGTGGTATTATATGGGCATTGCATGACAGCATTACGTGGGAAGTATATGGCGGTATTATTTTGCCGCTGTGTGGAGCTATTATGTGGGCAGTATATAGCTGTATTATATGAGCACCACGTGGCGGGATTATATGGGCACTGTATGACAATAATAAATGGGCAGTGTATGGTAGTATGTGGTCAGTGTATGGCAGTATTATGGGGTCAGAGTATGATGGTATGTGGGCACTATGTAGCAGTATTATTTTTTCAGCGTATGGCGGTATTATATTGGCAGTGAATGATAGTATTATAAGAGCAGTGTATGGCGGTATTACATGCACACTGTATAGTGGCATTATGTGGGCACTGTATCGTAGTATTATGTAGGCACTATATGTATCGGTGGTATTATTTCATGTTTTGATAAGAGCAGGATATCACATAATACTCAGGGCAAAGTGAAGAATTTGTCTGTTTTTAGGTGTTTTCCATTAATTTAGATTAATATTTCTTTTTCCACTACCGAATTGAAAGATATTTTACCGTTCTAAAGATGCCGTGTCACCCCCCAGGCTCACATCCAGCTCGGTAATTAATTTTTTTTTCTTCTTCTCTGCCATACAAAAATGGAATTTAGATTAGATTTTTTTTTAATGCTGTTTAGAATTAGAAAAACACGGTAGATACGGCACCACATCTATCAGTTGGTCTTGTCTGGTATTGCAGCTCAGCTGGGATGAAGTGAAGGCCACTGAGCTACAATACCACACATAGCCTTAAGCAGAGGTGGGGAAGTTTTGGAAAACAAAAATCCATATTTTGAACCCCTTACGACCTACGTTGTATATTTTGGTCACAGGTTGGGTCTGTGTTTAAGGGGCAGCCTTATGAGCTGAGCCCCCTCTACCCATGGTGGGTACCGGCTGTGTTATACTGCCAGCATCTGCCTCTACCAGCAATGACCAGAGCGAGCTCTGATCACGGCTGTTTCACCATTTAGACGTCAATCGCTGACAGCGACATTTGAAATGATTGCTAAGTGGTGGGGTAACCAATTGGCCCCATGCCATTCTGGAGCCTTGACTGACATCTCGGTCCTCCTATGAAGCACAGCCACAGGCTGAGCTTCAGCGCAGATTATTATTATGAAAAGATTGCAGGTGCAAATCCTCTGTTGTCGCTATCAGTAATTGCTTCTGGTCTCAACCTCCATGTTTGGGAAGGACGCAAAAGGTCACATTCAATATGGCCGAAATTGGGGACTCGTTAATTAAAGCTCATGCCTTGAGATGCCCCTTGGCCCCATTTAGTTGACCCGTCACATCTGTTCATGGGTATTTTTGGAAAAAGTAAATAATGACTTCAGATCAACACTGACTGACTAGTTGTAAGGCGGCCATTATGGACCTGTAGATACAAAACCAGGTGGTCACCAGCTGAAGAGATTATTCCCACAGACACAACTATGTCCCAACTTGGGGGGTTAATTTGAGGAACTTCCAAAGGAAACACATCAAATCCTTAAAGGGGTTGTCTCCTGAGGCAGACATGAATCAATGCCTACACAATTGAATATAATGGCTCCCTCTCAGCTGTGGAGGCAGTTTCACCTGATAAGCATGGCTTCCTTTGTTAAAGAGAAGTCTGAATATATATGGGTTTACTCCTAGCAAAGATTACAATGGACAACAAACAACTCCATTTTATTAGCTACTTAGATGATAAGCGGTCATTAACGACACTATTGTCATTTATTATCTTTATACTAATTAGCCATTCTTATTTTTTGGTTTGGTGATTGACCGGACACAATGGAGTCATTTAGGCATTGTCCAGGACCGTGACCGTCCTCACAAAACATTTTAGGCCTCGTTTTTTTTTTTCCAATGCCTAATAGCCAAATTCTGTGTTACCCATAGCAGCCAATCAGAGCACAGCTTTTATTTTTCCACAGCAGTTTGAAAAATGAAAGCTGGGCTCTGATTGGTTGCTACAGGCAACAGACAGTGTTACTAACTGAGGCCTAGTGTGAATTTTGCATCCTATAGCGACTCTATTAATATGTTTACACTGTGTGTGTGCCAAATCAATGAGCCTGTTCCCTCAGATATTAACTCGACCCAAATGGGTGAATTTTTGTGCTTTCGTTTTTATCCATCCCTTTATTCCTAGAGCCATATTTTTTTAATTGTTTTCCATATGAGCATTTATTTATTTATTTTTTACAGGATCTTTTTGTGGGAAAATTGTGATTCCGCCATTTTTATATTTTACTTTAACTTTATGGCGTTCATCATACGGGATAAAGAATATTTGATTTCGATAGATAGACTTTTGCGGATGTGGCAATACCAAATATGTTTATTTTTTCTGTATTGAGAGATGATTCAGACTTTATAGTATTTTTTTTTATATTTTTTAAAACTTTTGGGAAATTTTTGCTTGAATTTTTAACCCTTTTAAAGGACTTCCCCTGCAATAGCTTGCAAAATATACCGCAATCTTACGACATTGCAGTATGTGGTGAAATTAATATTCTCCTATAAAGCCCATGGCAAGGCTGATAAAGGCGTGAGAAGATGGCAGGGGTGCGTGAGCGCCTGAATCTACATGCCACCAGGATTTCGTAAATGCCACTGTCAGAGAGTGACAGCAGCGATCTGAGCTAGGTCTGATTGCTGCTGTCAGAGGAAGGCGCCGGCTTTATAGTACAGCCGGCACTTGCTGTGTATGGAACAGGCTCAGTGCTCATGTCCTGTCATGTACGGCAGATGTCGGGCGTGAAAGAAACAGCGCCACTCCTTAGCCATGGGCTGTGCCTGGTATTGCATCTCGTCCCTATCCCGTTAAATGCTGCAAAACCAGGCACAGCCGATATACAACGTTACATGGTCACTGGTGGCACTGCTGTGTATTTCCATTATGGTCTATGGAAATGGAGTGGTTGTATTCCCGCTGATTCTCCCAGAGGAAGATGAGCCAAAGAATGTGCTCCATCTACAAGGTCACATTCCTTTAAGTCGGCAAAAGATTGATACAAACGGGCTTAAAAGAGTTATTCCCATCTTCATAAATGGAATTTTATTGGATACAGCTTGTAAATACAAGCACTTTTGTCATTTACTGCTTATTTAAATCTCCAACCGTTCTTGAGATATTAACACTTTTCTTTTGTTTACAGCTCGTTGCCTTGGAGACCGACCACCGCTGCTAGACAGAAGAACACGCGTAGTGCTTACAAGCTCTTTTCTATTGAGCTTGTAAGTAATGTTTTAAAGGTGGCCAGGATCGCTGGAGCGCACAATTACCTCCTAATCCCGGCCAGCTTCAGTGTACTGCTAACAAGCAAGATAGCAGCGGTGGTCGGTCTCCTAGGTAACGAGTTGGAAATAAAAGAAAAAGTGTTTGTATCTCAAGAACGACTGTAAATTGTAAGAAGCAGTAAATTGCAAAAGTGCTTGTTTTCATAAGCTCTATCTGACAATATCTATATTCACAGATGGAAATAACCCTTTAAAGTGGAAAGCATCGACTTTATGCTTATTGTTCCTTTGTTTTCTGGTATCAGCCTGATTACATAGCCAGCGCTATATTCAGGTCATGTGTGTTTAGGCAGACAGGCGCTGATAGATGCCCGTGTCAGGTGTACGGGGTCTGGATGAGTGCACGAGGTGCGTCCCACCCCACGTCCACCGCTATGATGACAGGATCGAGTGATAGAAGCCATCCGAAATATGCGAGGATGAGACGGGCTGCTGACATGTATTTGTTAGTTAATCTTGGCACAGGGGGATGAAGACAAAAAGCTGCGCTGGCCCAGATCCTGGAGGAGGAATCCGGGATGAGAGGCTCTGTCAGGAGATGCGGCCGGGGGGACAATCGTCACTTTGTAAAAGACAGAATAGAGTGTGGCCGGGGAGCTGGAAGTGCGGGCGATGAAAAAGGGACATTGAATCAGGGTGTAAAGGGTGAGAAGAAGCCTTTTGTACAGTTAGAGGGGGCTGGGAACACATACAGGGCTAGATCTGAGCCGAACTGTAGGAAGAAAAACAAACGGTAACCTGTGATTAAACATATGTCCCTAGAGACCACCCGTCCTCCAATGTGCGGAGATGTCATTAATGAGAGCAGCCATTATAAAGCTGCCCAGAAATTTATACAGGCTGTTCCCATAGAAAATAAATGGTTGGAAGATCTGGTTAAAATAACAATAAGAGACTAATAATTAACCACCTTGTTCTTATTTCCTCCAGTAAAGCTTTCTCTACCGCCATCAATGCGACTCCGCGGACTGCCCAACAATTATACAGCGGTCCAGCTCCACCTGCACTGGGGGAGCACATCCAACCCAGGAGGGTCCGAGCACCAACTAGATGGGGAAATATCACCCGCGGAGGTAAGGTTTAATACTGCCCCCTGTGGACACTACTTTAATTACAATAATATTGTACTCTGGATTTAATACTGCCTCCTCTATGTACAAGAATATAACTACTATAATACCGCCCCCTATGTACAAGAATATAACTACTATATTACTGCCCCCTATGTACAAGAATATAACTACTATAATACTGCCCCTATGTACAAGAATATAACTACTATAATACTGCCCCCTACATGCAAGAATATAACTGCTATAATACTGCTCCTATGTACAAGAATATAACTACTATAATACTGCCCCCTATGTACAAGAATATAACTACTATAATACTGCTCCTATGTACAAGAATATAACTACTATAATACTGCCCCCTATGTACAAGAATATAACTACTATAATACTGCCCCTATGTACAAGAATATAACTACTATAATACTGCCCCCTATGTACAAGAATATAACTACTATAATACTGCTCCTATGTACAAGAATATAACCATTATAATACTGCCCCCTATGTACAAGAATATAACTACTATAATACTGCCCCTATATACAAGAATATAACTACTATAATACTGCTATGTACAAGAATATAACTACTATAATACTGCCCCTATGTACAAGAATATAACTACTATAATACTGCCCCCTATATACAAGAATATAACTACTATAATACTGCTCCTATGTACAAGAATATAACTACTATAATACTGCCCTCTATGTACAAGAATATAACTATTAAAATACTGCTCCTATGTACAAGAATATAACTACTATAATACTGCCCCCTATATACAAGAATATATCTACTATAATACTGCCCCCTATGTACAAGAATATATCTACTATAATACTGCCCACTATGTACAAGAATATAACTACTATAATACTGCCCCTTATGTACAAGAATATAACTACTATAATACTGCCCCTATGTACAAGAATATAACTACTATAATACTGCTCCTATGTACAAGAATATAACTACTATAATACTGCCCCTATGTACAAGAATATAACTACTATAATACTGCCCCTATATACAAGAATATATCTACTATAATACTGCCCCCTATATACAAGAATATATCTACTATAATACTGCTCCTATGTACATGAATATAACTACTATAATACTGCCCCTTATGTACAATATAACTACTATAATACTGCCCCTATGTACAAGAATATAACTACTATAATACTGCCCCTATATACAAGAATATAACTACTATAATACTGCTATGTACAAGAATATAACTACTATAATACTGCCCCTATGTACAAGAATATAACTACTATAATACTGCCCCCTATATACAAGAATATAACTACTATAATACTGCTCCTATGTACAAGAATATAACTACTATAATACTGCCCTCTATGTACAAGAATATAACTATTAAAATACTGCTCCTATGTACAAGAATATAACTACTATAATACTGCCCCCTATATACAAGAATATATCTACTATAATACTGCCCCCTATGTACAAGAATATATCTACTATAATACTGCCCACTATGTACAAGAATATAACTACTATAATACTGCTCCTATGTACAAGAATATAACTACTTTAATACTGCTCCCTATGTACAAGAATATAACTACTATAATACTGCTCCCTATGTACAAGAATATAACTACTATAATACTGCCCCTTATGTACAAGAATATAAATACTATAATACTGCCCCCTATGTACAAGAATATAACTACTATAATACTGCTCCCTATGTACAAGAATATAACTACTATAATACTGCTCCCTATGTACAAGAATATAACTACTATAATACTGCTCCTATGTACAAGAATATAATAACTATAATACTGCCCCCTATGTACAAGAATATAACTACTATAATACTGCTCCCTATGTACAAGAATATAACTACTATAATACTGCTCCCTATGTACAAGAATATAACTACTATAATACTGCCCCTTATGTACAAGAATATAACTACTATAATACTGCCCCTATGTACAAGAATATAACTACTATAATACTGCTCCCTATGTACAAGAATATAACTACTGTAATACTGCTCCTATGTACAAGAATATAACTACTATAATACTGCTCCTATGTACACGAATATACCTACTATAATACTGCCCCCTATTTACAAGAATATAACTACTATAATACTGCTCCCTATGTACAAGAATATAACTACTATAATACTGCCCCTTATGTACAAGAATATAACTACTATAATACTGCCCCTATGTACAAGAATATAACTACTATAATACTGCTCCCTATGTACAAGAATATAACTACTATAATACTGCCCCTTATGTACAAGAATATAAATACTATAATACTGTTCCAAGAATATAACTAATATTTATGTTTAAGCTTCCGTCTTAGAATTCTTGGTAGAGATATGGAAATGTCAAGGCGACTAATGTGTGGAGCCCATAATCTTATCACACGGTTTGCAGCACTAAGTTCAGATCAACTAAATCTTTGTTAAATGTTTATCCCGTCATTCCTGCCAACAGCTCGGACCCAGACTATGGAAGAATGACTTGAAGGCTAGGTGCCAATAGCATCAGATCTGTCCCACAATGCAGGTGTTAAATACACAAAACTGGGGTACAAAAAAAAGTTTTGTCTGGTCACCAAATTGCTCTTGAGCTACAGCTGATTGAGTAGTTGAGTACTTTGGTTCAACAATGGACTGGTATTGGATTTATGAAGCCCAGTCTACCCATCTCAAGAGCAGAGAACCACGTGTGGGTCATGTTTCATGGTCATGTAATGTATGTACACATTGAGAATAGTGAGCAGAATAGTGAGTGCAGCTCTGGAGTATAATACAGGATGTAACTCAGGATCAGTAATGTAATGTATGTACACAGTGACTGCACCAGCAGAATAGTGAGTGCAGCTCTGGAGTATAATACAGGATGTAACTCAGGATCAGTAATGTAATGTATGTAGACAGTGACTCCACCAGCAGAATAGTGAGTGCAGCTCTGGAGTATAATACAGGAGGTAACTCAGGATCAGTAATGTAATGTATGTACACAGTGACTGCACCAGCAGAATAGTGAGTGCAGCTCTGGAGTATAATACAGGATGTAACTCAGGATCAGTAATGTAATGTATGTACACAGTGACTGCACCAGCAGAATAGTGAGTGCAGCTCTGGAGTATAATACAGGAGGTAACTCAGGATCAGTAATGTAATGTATGTACACAGTGACTGCACCAGCAGAATAGTGAGTGCAGCTCTGGAGTATAATACAGGATGTAACACAGGATCAGTACAGGATCAGTAATGTAATGTATGTACACAGTGACTGCACCAGCAGAATGGGGAGTGCAGCTCTGGAGTATAATACAGGAGGTAACTCAGGATCAGTACAGGATCAGTAATGTAATGCATGTACAGTGACTGCACCAGCAGAATAGTGAGTGCAGCTCTGGAGTATAATACAGGATGTAACTCAGGATCAGTACAGGATAAGTAATGTAATGTATGTACACAGTGACTGCACCAGCAGAATAGTGAGTGCAGCTCTGGAGTATAATACAGGATGTAACTCAGGATCAGTAATGTAATGTATGTACACAGTGACTGCACCAGCAGAATAGTGAGTGCAGCTCTGGAGTATAATACAGGGTTTATGGTCTGATACTCCATGTGATGTAACTCTTGCTGTGGAGCTCCCTGTAGTTCATGTTGGTGTGTGGCTACATTTCTGCTTCTTGCGTACATGGTAACCTGCTGTGGTTCACAGTCGGTCAGTTTTCTAGTTCAGTAACCCCATAAGGATTACAGAGCTGCAGGGTCTCTTCCGCTGATTGCAGGAATGTGCTTACGCTCCGCGGACGGCTGCCCCATACCGCTCCGAGCTCATAGAACAAAGAGCACTTAATAACGCAGACCGAGGCGTCAGCACATTGTCCCCTGCACTTCCCGTACTGCAGGATTGTAGCATCCTATCAATATGTCGCATGTTCTTACCCATCGGCCTCCCGTCACTCCACCTATGACCAGCACTGCCAGGGTTAACCTTTGCTCTGTAAGCTCCTTAGTACCAGAAAACCAACATGGGTCCTAACTTCTGTACCAGTAAATGTAATAATCAAACCTCCAGGTAGTGCGTGTGCAGCAGCCAATAGGAGCTTACAGATTTACACTGCTCCATAGAAGTCAATGATAAATCTGCATACAGAGAGCTCCCCCTAGTGGCTGCTGCAGGTAACCACATTATCATATAACTATAAAGGGGATTTTCATCATCTGTTCTTCTCCCCCATCCCAGCTACACATTGTCCATTACAACTCGGACAAGTTCCCGGATATCAATGAAGCCAAAGACAAGCCGGACGGTCTGGCGGTGCTGGGGATCCTGATAGAGGTGAGAGACGCGATACTGTCTGTACATGTGAAACTAGAGAATATTCTCCGCCCTGGAGGACACTGTGGTGTAAAGCTACAACCTGCAGCCTTCTTCTGTCTACAGACTGGCAGTGACGATAACGCGGCCTACGGGAATATCATCAGCCACCTGGATAAGGTCACCTATGTGGGTAAGAGAAGCCAGGACCCCGTCACTCCGCCGCCTCGGGGCGCTCCCCGTACTAACGTCAGTGACATCTCCGGCAGATCAGAGCGTGTCCGTCCCGTCGTTCAATATCGAGGTGCTGCTTCCTGAAGGTCTGGACCAGTATTTCCGATATGGGGGCTCCTTGACCACTCCACCATGCTACGAGAGCGTGCTGTGGACCGTCTTCTACAACAAAGTCCAGATCTCAATGTCTCAGGTCAGTCTCGTTGACCAAAAAAAAAAAAAATTAACCAGTGGATTTATTTGTCATAGACAACCATTTTTTTCTCATTTGTGACTTGTAGATGGAGAAGCTTCAGACGATGCTTTATTCTACCAAATCCAATTCTCCCTCAGTCGTCCTACAGAGCAACGTGAGGCATCCTCAGCCGCTCAACCAGAGGGCTGTATATTCCTCCTTCATGATGCGTGAGTCAGGCTATATACATACATCACCTCTACAAAGTCACATGAGGGTCCGGATCCTCATCATTCTTACACATATGACCCTACATCCATGACTACATCCAACTTCCCGATACATTCGGCTATAATGCTGCCTACCTCCAAATGAGGTTTAATCTTAAATACCTCCAAATCTGTCCTATCCAACCTATGATGTGGCCCTGCATCTTCATAGGTGAGGTATGATCTAGACTTCACCTCCAATTCTCCTTCTTTACATCTTCAGCCTTTATTAGTCTACCTGTGAGCGACATGATAGTCCCTAAACATCTATAGCTGAAAATGCGGAGATGTTGGACCATACCATATGCAGATGTGTAGGGACAGTAGGCTCATCTATAGCCAGATTTCATATGATGTTGATCCATACCATACGTAGTTGTGTAGGGACAGTATATGCTCATCTATACAAGGATTTGCTATGATGTTGGACCATACCATAGGTAGATGTGTAAGGACAGTAAGCTCATCTATAGCCTTATTTGCTACGATGTTGGACCATACTATATGTAGATGTGAAGGGACAGTATGCTCATCTATAGCCTTATTTGCTACGATGTTGGACCATACTATATGTAGATGTGAAGGGACAGTATGCTCATCTATAGCCTTATTTGCTACGATGTTGGACCATACCATATGTAGATGTGTAAGGACAGTAGGCTCATCTGTATCCAGATTTCCTACGAAGTTGGACCATACCACATGAAGATGGGTAGACACAGTAGGTTCATCTATAGATGCAGAGATGCTGGATCACAAAATATACAGATGAGCCTACTGTCCCTACACTTATATATGGTATGGTCCCACATCTCTGCAACTCCAGCTTTCGATGAACTGGACAAGTCTAGGGTAGCATGACGTAGCTTTAACTATATCCAAACACAGAATCCTGTCGCAACATAAAGGCGTTGTACTCTCTGAAGTATGTATAGCATTTGCTATTGATGTCCTTGATTTTAAGACCTAAAGATTAGGGTTTTTTTTGCTTAAGGATAGGGATTTTTCAGAACTTATGGCCAATCCTTAGGCGGCTGGACATACAGAGCTGAAACAAAACAGCTCCACTCACCACATAGTGGCCTGTATCAGGTACTGCAGCTCAGATCGCATTAATTTTAATAGGAGATGCAGTACCGAGAACAGCCACTTAACAGCATGTGGCGCTGTAACCATCTTATTATCAGGGGGGCTGCCAGATGTCGGACCCCCCACTCATATGATATTGATGACCTATCCTAGGTCTTTTAGATCTTCATATATTTGCAACTATTCTTCCTTTTCTCTTCTCTTACAGAAGCGGCCTTGACAACAGGTAATGTCCCTTTTATTATCATATAATTCAAAAGAAAATGGCTGAAAATGAATGCAAAAATAAATATATTTTTTCCTCCCTCTTTAAAAGGTAAAATTCTGGGTATCGTTTTCGGAACGTTCCTGGGACTGCTGGGTCTCTCCTTAGTTTTGTACTATATCATCAAACAAGTCAGGTAAGGAGTCTCCATCTTAAGTAACGCCGCCGTGATAACCGAAGCCTACTGAAAATGTGTCAGTGAGAAAAAAATAATCAGGTTTATGTTAAATGTATTAATTGTCAGATTTTTTTCCAATATCACAATCTCTATTAAAAATAACAATTTTAGCAATTTTCAAACGTTTAGACTTTAACTTCCTGTTGTTTCTGGAAACAACACATGTGCATTAGCAGCAATGAACAGACTCCGCCCCCAACTTTTATATTGATGCATCTAATGAGCATGTGCAAAGGTCATTTTGCAGGCATGTGGAGCAGGGTCAGCTGTGACATCACCTGGCGTGTGGGTGGAGCTGTGTATAGAGGTGTTTTCAGTCATTGTAATCCTGCCTGTGATGATAATGAGTATACTGAAAACTCTTCCAGGAAATAAGTGAAAAATAAAGCCAGTGGCAACTGTGAAAGCTATAAAACTTTATTAAAAAAAAATGTATGGATTGATATTGAAAAAAAAATATTTAAAGAGATCATTCCCTTTAAAAATAAACCCCTTTTACTGAAAATATGAAGTCATTGAGCAGAATATTGATTCTGCCTTCGTTACGTGGTGATGACTGCCAGGCTCCTGCTCGCTACGCCGCGGCCTTTTGACAGCAGTGCGGTTTACGCCATTGTCACAAGGACGCCAGACAAAAAGTAATCATTTAGCACCACCTGCAGGCCATTATGAGCATTGGAAGACAAAAAACACTGAACTAAAAAGCACGGGACACAGACCATACTATCACCTGTAGATTGGCCTGGTCTAACCTATATCGCGTGCTTTAATATATGGACCAATAGGGAATGGCAGACCATTCGGTAACAAACATGAGAAAAACGAGAACCACCGAATGATAGGTCCAATAGGGTAAAGGATGCATATAAGACTTTATTATAGTAACGGCAACACGTGGCACTACATGCAAAAGGAAAAGCCGCATTGCAGTGACCAAACACAAACAAAAATCATATAATGAAAGTAACATAGTGAGCTGCATAAATACATATAGATAGTAGTACAACAGGTATGCATATCAGACATGTTCGCCGCACGTGCCATCCACATAAGCTGCTATAGACACAGGTATACCATTTCCTCTTTTATTGATTATATGCTGTCACCTAAGTATTGACCGTCTAGATACATTTGATATGGATATGGTCATAATGATGATGTACATGTACCTTTATATTTATGAGATGGCTTGATGTCTGTCTCTGTTCCTGTTCTCCTAGGTGGTATTCACCATATGTCAAATGGAGCTTTAACATTTGTCTGATATGCATACCTGTTGTACTACTATCTATATGTATTTATGCAGCTCACTATGTTACTTTCATTATATGATTTTTGTTTGTGTTTGGTCACTGCAATGCGGCTTTTCCTTTTGCATGTAGTGCCACGTGTTGCCGTTACTATAATAAAGTCTTATATGCATCCTTTACCCTATTGGACCTATCATTCGGTGGTTCTCGTTTTTCTCATTATGAGCATTGCAGTCACATTTACTGTCTATGAAAAGTATATGTGCAGAATAAAATGATTTTCCATTGTCTGCACAGGAAACACAGAGCGCAGACATCGGACCCCTCTGAACAGGCCGGGGGCGTCAAGGCTTAAACTGCAAATATGAAGGCTTTAAAGACTGAGACACTCCGCTCCTGCTCCGGAGCCAATATCAAGACTGTGAAACTTATTTTTTCTAAAGATGCTGCAAACCGTAGACATTAAGTATACGATATATTATACGGACCAGCGCCAGCTTCCAGGGGCACCACCACTACCCGCTTATTGGAACGAGATCCCCGACAACCTCCACCTACTGCCTATCTCAATTCATCAAAAAAATGCAATGTGAACTATTCACTGACAGCAACCAGAGATGCTGAAATAGTGAGAAGGTGATGTGCCCCTATTTTTAGATGTAAGTAGTGGGTGCTGTCATTTCAGAAAGTGCTGCAGGGGTCCGCAACCTGCAGCACTCCAGCATGTCTGCAATAGAAGACTGGAGATGGAAACAAGCCCTTA
Organism: Phyllobates terribilis; assembly: GCF_046119375.1. Classification (NCBI taxonomy): domain Eukaryota; kingdom Metazoa; phylum Chordata; class Amphibia; order Anura; family Dendrobatidae; genus Phyllobates; species Phyllobates terribilis. Next base: position 155,409,342 of record NW_027362767.1, on the reverse strand, counting down.
GTATATGGTTGGCAAGAAAATACACCCGCTGTGTACCCCACTTATACAAATCCACAGGCTAAAGCAACCCACTAGTTACAAGTGCCTTCAGCTTCTTCCTTGCATACAGCCATGTTGTTTCCATGCCCTGCAGGGGGCAGCATATTCTGCAATATCAGATTAACCTATCGATGTGCCAGCGGCCTCTGCAATATGTAGAAAATCAGATGCTGGAAGACAGTATTTTTATGTTTAAAGTGTGGCCTGTATACGGTGGAGGCAGCCGATAACCTACGGGGGTATTTATCAGCATGGCCAGAGGTCTGAGCCTCACTTAGTTTCCAAAATGGCTGTCAGCACAGGCCCAACAGTGTGTGAGGACGGTGTAAGGTCTGTCTGTCCATGACTTGTGTGTTCAATTTATTTTGTAATAGTAAAGTTCTACAATAAAGGTAGTAATTGTAGACTACAGGTTTACTTGTATTATACCCCAGAGCTGCACTCACTATTCTGCTGGTGCAGTCACTGTGTACATACATTACATTACTGATCCTGAGTTACATCCTGTATTATACTCCAGAGCTGCACTCACTATTCTGCTGGTGCAGTCACTGTGTACATACATTACATTACTGATCCTGAGTTACATCCTGTATTATACTCCAGAGCTGCACTCACTATTCTGCTGGTGCAGTCACTGTGTACATTACATTACTGATCCTGTACTGATCCTGAGTTACATCCTGTATTATACTCCAGAGCTGCACTCACTATTCTGCTGGTGCAGTCACTGTGTACATACATTACATTACTGATCCTGTACTGATCCTGAGTTACATCATGTATTATACTCCAGAGATGCACTCACTATTCTGCTGGTGCAGTCACTGTGTACATACATTACATTACTAATCCTGTACTGATCGTGAGTTACATCCTGTACTATACTCCAGAGCTGCACTCACTATTCTGCTGGTGCAGTCACTGTGTACATACATTACATTACTGATCCTGAGTTACATCCTGTATTATACTCCAGAGCTGCACTCACTATTCTGCTGGTGCAGTCACTGTGTACATACATTACATACTGATCCTGTACAGATCCTGAGTTACATCCTGTATTATACGCGAGAGCTGCACTCACTATTCTGCTGGTGCAGTCACTGTGTACATACATTACATTACTGATCCTGTACTGATCCTGAGTTACATCCTGTATTATACTCCAGAGCTGCGCTCACTATTCTGCTGGTGCAGTCACTGTGTACATACATTACATTACTGATCCTGTACTGATCCTGAGTTACATCCTGTATTATACCCCAGAGCTGCACTCACTATTCTGCTGGTGGAGTCACTGTGTACATACATTACATTACTGATCCTGTACTGATCCTGAGTTACATCCTGTATTATCCTCCAGAGCTGCACTCACTATTCTGCTGGTGGAGTCACTGTGTACATACATTACATTACTGATCCTGTACTGATCCTGAGTTACATCCTGTATTATACTCCAGAGCTGCGCTCAATATTCTGCTGGTGCAGTCACTGTGTACATACATTACATTACTGATCCTGTACTGATCCTGAGTTTCACCCTGTATTATACTCCAGAGCTGCACTCACTATTCTGCTGGTGCAGTCACTGTGTACATACATTACATTACTGATCCTGTACTGATCCTGAGTTACATCCTGAATTATACTCCAGAGCTGCACTCACTATTCTGCTGGTGCAGTCACTGTGTACATATATTACATTACTGATCCTGTACTGATCCTGAGTTACATCCTGTATTATACCCCAGAGCTGCACTCACTATTCTGCAGGTGGAGTCACTGTGTACATACATTACATTACTGATCCTGAGTTACATCCTGTATTATACTCCAGAGCTGCACTCACTATTCTGCTGGTGCAGTCACTGTGTTCATACATTACATTACTGATCCTGTACTGATCCTGAGTTACATCCTGTATTATACTCCAGAGCTGCACTCACTATTCTGCTGGTGGAGTCACTGTGTACATACAGTACAGACCAAAAGTTTGGACACACCTTCTCATTTAAAGATTTTTCTGTATTTTCATGACTATGAAAATTGTACATTCACACTGAAGGCATCAAAACTATGAATTAACACATGTGGAATTATATACTTAACAAAAAAGTGTGAAACAACTGAAAATATGTCTTATATTCTAGGTTCTTCACAGTAGCCACCTTTAGCTTTGATGACTGCTTTGCACACTCTTGGCATTCTCTTGATGAGCTTCAAGAGGTAGTCACCGGAAATGGTCTTCAACAATCTTGAAGGAGTTCCCAGAGATGCTTAGCACTTGTTGGCCCTTTTGCCTTCACTCTGCGGTCCAGCTCACCCCAAACCATCTCGATTGGGTTCAGGTCTGGTGACTGTGGAGGCCAGGTCATCTGGCGTAGCACCCCATCACTCTCCTTCTTGGTCAAATAGCCCTTACACAGCCTGGAGGTGTGTTTGAGGTCATTGTCCAGTTGAAAAATAAATGATGGTCCAACTAAACTCAAACCGGATGGAATAGCATGCCGCTGCAAGATGCTGTGGTAGCCATGCTGGTTCAGTATGCCTTCAATTTTGAATAAATCCCCAACAGTGTCACCAGCAAAGCCCCCCCACACCATCACACCTCCTCCTCCATGCTTCACGGTGGGAACCAGGCATGTAGAGTCCATCCGTTCACCTTTTCTGCGTCGCATAAAGACACGGTGGTTGGAACCAAAGATCTCAAATTTGGACTCATCAGACCAAAGCACAGATTTCCACTGGTCTAATGTCCATTCCTTGTGTTCTTTAGCCCAAACAAGTCTCTTCTGCTTGTTGCCTGTCCTTAGCAGTGGTTTCCTAGCAGCTATTTTACCATGAAGGCCTGCTGCACAAAGTCTCCTCTTAACAGTTGTTGTAGAGATGTGTCTGCTGCTAGAACTCTGTGTGGCATTGACCTGGTCTCTAATCTGAGCTGCTGTTAACCTGCGATTTCTGAGGCTGGTGACTCGGATAAACTTATCCTCAGAAGCAGAGGTGACTCTTGGTCTTCCTTTCCTGGGGCAGTCCTCATGTGAGCCAGTTTCTTTGTAGCGCTTGATGGTTTTTGCAACTGCACTTGGGGACACTTTCAAAGTTTGCCTAATTTTTCGCACTGACTGACCTTCATTTCTTAAAGTAATGATGGCCACTCGTTTTTCTTTACTTAGAATTTTTATTATGGCAAGAAAAAAGCAGCTAACAGTCTATTCAGTAGGACTATCAGCTGTGTATCCGCCTGACTTCTGCACAACACAACTGATGGTCCCAACCCCATTTATAAGGCAAGAAATCCCACTTATTAAACCTGACAGGGCACACCTGTGAAGTGAAGACCATTTCCGGTGACTACCTCTTGAAGCTCATGAAGAGAATGCCAAGAGTGTGCAAAGCAGTCATCAAAGCAAAAGGTGGCTACTTTGAAGAACCTAGAATATAAGACATATTTTCAGTTGTTTCACACTTTTTTTGCTAAGTATATAATTCCACATGTGTTAATTCATAGTTTTGATGCCTTCAGTGTGAATGTACAATTTTCATAGTCATGAAAATACAGAAAAATCTTTAAATGAGAAGGTGTGTCCAAACTTTTGGTCTGTACTGTACATTACATTACTGATCCTGTACTGATCCTGAGTTACATCCTGTATTATACTCCAGAGCAGCACTCACTATTCTGCTGGTGCAGTCACTGTGTACATACATTACTGATTCTGTACAGATCCTGAGTTACATCCTGTATTATACTCCAGAGCTGCACTCCCTATTTTGCTGGTGCAGTCACTGTGTACATGCATTACATTACTGATCCTGATTTACATCCTGTATTATACCCCAGAGCTGCACTCACTATTCTGCTGGTGCAGTCACTGTGTACATACATTACATTACTGATCCTGATTTACATCTGGTATTATACCCCAGAGCTGCACTCACTATTCTGATGGTGCAGTCACTGTGTAAGTACATTACATTACTGGTCCTGATTTATATCCTGTATTATACCCCAGAGCTGCACTCACTATTCTGCTGGTGCAGTCACTGTGTACATACATTACTGATCTTGTACTGATCCTGAGTTACATCCTTGTATTATACTCCAGAGCTGCACTCACTATTCTGCTGGTGCAGTCACTGTGTACATACATTACATTACTGATCCTGTACTGATCCTGAGTTACCTCCTGTATTGTACTCCAGAGCTGCACTCACTATTCTGCTGGTGCAGTCACTGTGTACATACATTACATTACCGATCCTGAGTTACATCCTGTATTATACTCCAGAGCTGCACTCACTATAATGCTGGTGCAGTCACTGTGTACATACATTACATTACTGATCCTGTACTGATCCTGAGTTACATCCTGTATTATACTCCAGAGCTGCACTCACTATTCTGCTGGTGCAGTCACTGTGTACATACATTACATTACTGATCCTGTACTGATCCTGAGTTACATCCTGTATTATACTCCAGAGCTGCACTTACTATTCTGCTGGTGCAGTCACTGTGTACATACATTACTGATCCTGTACAGATCCTGAGTTACATCCTGTATTATACCCCAGAGCTGCACTCACTATTCTGATGGTGCAGTCACTGTGTAAGTACATTACATTACTGATCCTGATTTACATCCGGTATTATACCCCAGAGCTGCACTCACTATTCTGATGGTGCAGTCACTGTGTAAGTACATTACATTACTGATCCTGATTTATATCCTGTATTATACTCCAGAGCTGCACTCACTATTCTGCTGGTGCAGTCACTGTGTACATACATTACATTACTGATCCTGTACTGATCCTGAGTTACCTCCTGTATTGTACTCCAGAGCTGCACTCACTATTCTGCTGGTGCAGTCACTGTGTACATACATTACATTACTGATCCTGAGTTACATCCTGTATTATACTCCAGAGCTGCACTCACTATTCTGCTTGTGCAGTCACTGTGTACATACATTACATTACTGATCCTGTACTGATCCTGAGTTACATCCTGTATTATACCCCAGAGCTGCACTCACTATTCTGCTGGTGGAGTCACTGTGTACATACATTACATTACTGATCCTGTACTGATCCTGAGTTACCTCCTGTATTATACTCCAGAGCTGCACTCACTATTCTGCTGGTGCAGTCACTGTGTTAATACATTACATTACTGATGCTGAGTTACATCCTGTATTATACCCCAGAGCTGCACTCGCTATTCTGCTGTGCAGTCACTGTGTACATACATTGCATTACTGATCTTGTACTGATCCTGAGTTACATCCTGTATTGTACTCCAGTGCTGCACTCACTATTCTGCTGGTGCAGTCACTGTGTACATACATTACATTACTGATCCTGAGTTACCTCCTGTATTATACTCCAGAGCTGCACTCACTATTCTGCTGGTGCAGTCACTGTGTACATACATTACATTACTGATCCCGAGTTACATCCTGTATTATACTCCAGAGCTGCACTCACTATTCTGCTGGTGCAGTCACTGTGTACATACATTACTGATCCTGAGTTACCTCCTGTATTATACTCCAGAGCTGCACTCACTATTCTGCTGGTGCAGTCACTCTGTACATACATTACATTACTGATCCTGAGTTACATCCTGTATTATACTCCAGAGCTGCACTCAATATTCTGCTGGTGGAGTCACTGTGTACATACATTACATTACTGATCCTGTACTGATCCTGAGTTACCTCCTGTATTATACCCCAGAGCTGCACTCACTATTCTGCTGGTGGAGTCACTGTGTACATACATTACATTACTGATCCTGAGTTACCTCCTGTATTGTACTCCAGAGCTGCACTCACTATTCTGCTGGTGCAGTCACTGTGTACATACATTACATTACTGATCCTGAGTTACCTCCTGTATTATACTCCAGAGCTGCACTCACTATTCTGCTGGTGCAGTCACTGTGTACATACATTACATTACTGATCCTGAGTTACATCCTGTATTGTACTCCAGAGCTGCACTCACTATTCTGCTGGTGCAGTCACTGTGTACATACATTACATTACTGATCCTGTACTGATCCTGAGTTACCTCCTGTATTGTACTCCAGAGCTGCACTCACTATTCTGCTGGTGCGGTCACTGTGTACATACATTACATTACTCATCCTGTACTGCTCCTGAGTTACCTCCTGTATTATACTCCAGAGCTACACTCACTATTCTGCTGGTGGAGTCACTGTGTACATACATTACATTACTGATCCTGTACTGCTCCTGAGTTATATCCTGTATTATACTCCAGAGCTGCACTCACTATTCTGCTGGTGGAGTCACTGTGTACATACATTACATTACTGATCCTGAGTTATATCCTGTATTATACTCCAGAGCTGCACTCACTACTCTGCTGGTGCAGTCACTGTGTACATACATTACATTACTGATCCTGAATTACCTCCTGTATTGTACTCCAGAGCTGCACTCACTACTCTGCTGGTGCAGTCACTGTGTACATACATTACATTACTGATCCTGAATTACCTCCTGTATTATACTCCAGAGCTGCACTCACTATTCTGCTGGTGCAGTCACTGTGTACATACATTACTGATCCTGAGTTACCTCCTGTATTATACTCCAGAGCTGCACTCACTATTCTGCTGGTGCAGTCACTGTGTACATACATTACATTACTGATCCTGTACTGATCCTGAGTTACATCCTGTATTATACTCCAGAGCTGCACTCACTATTCTGCTGGTGCAGTCACTGTGTACATACATTACATTACTGATCCTGAGTTACCTCCTGTATTATACTCCAGAGCTGCACTCACTATTCTGCTGGTGCAGTCACTGTGTACATACATTACATTACTGATCCTGAGTTACCTCCTGTATTATACTCCAGAGCTGCACTCACTATTCTGCTGATGCAGTCACTGTGTATATACAGTGGTGTGAAAAGTGTTTGCCCCCTTCCTGATTTCTTATTCTTTTCCATGTTTGTCACTTAAACGTTTGAGATCACAAAACAAATTTATATATTAGACGAAAAAAACACAAGTAAACATAAAATACAATTTTTAAATGAAGGTCTTTATTATTAAAGGAAAAAGAAATGCAAACCTACAGGGCCCTGTGTGAAAAAGTGATTGCTCCTCCTCCCCCTTAAAGTATAATTTATCTGTGGTTTATCACACCTTTGGGAAGGGGAATTCAATTTCCCTAGACACACACAGGCCTGATTACTGCCACACCTGTTCTCAATCAAGAAATCACTTAAAGGGGTAGTGCCACCATAAAGAATACAGTTAACCAACCAAAAAAGGTGGAAATAAATAGTTTTGTAATTTATAGTGATTAAAAGTTATGCTTCATTCAAAAGATACGAAGCCTTTATTGTTTTAATTCTGCTCTCTGGCGCCCCCTGGTGTTATTCCATTACGTCCTGGTAGTGGGTGATCTGCTGGTCGAGTTTGCGCAGTTCCTGTCATAAGAAACCCCCCCCCCCCAACTCCCAGCCGCAGCGTGCACAAAGTATTCTGTCACAAGTCTGACCCACTGCTGTAAGTACAGTGTCTGTGAGACACCCCCTCGCCCTGCACTCACAGTTGATCTCCGGGTGAGACACCCCCTCACCCAGCGCTCACAGACGATCTCGGGGTGAGACACCCCCTCCCCCTGCACTCACAGTTGATCTCCGGGTGAGACACCCCGTCACCCAGCGCTCACAGCTGATCTCTGGGTGAGACTCCCCCTGCACTCACAGCTGATCTCCGGGTGAGACACCCCCTCCCCCTGCGCTCACAGCCGATCTCCGTAGACACCCGGAGATCAGCTGTGAGTGCAGGGGGGAGTCTCACCTGGAGATCAGCTGTGAGTGCAGGGGGAGTCTCACCCAGAGATCAACTGTGAGTGCAGGGGGAGTCTCACCCGGAGATCAGCTGTGAGTGCAGGGGGAGTCTCACCCGGAGATCAGCTGTGAGTGCAGGGGGAGGGGGTGTCTCACCCCGAGATCAGCTGTGAGTGCAGGGGGAGTCTCACCCGGAGATCAGCTGTGAGTGCAGGGGGAGTCTCACCCGGAGATCAGCTGTGAGTGCAGGGGGAGTCTCACCCGGAGATCAGCTGTGAGTGCAGGGGGAGTCTCACCCGGAGATCAGCTGTGAGTGCAGGGGGAGTCTCACCCGGAGATCAGCTGTGAGTGCAGGGGGAGTCTCACCCGGAGATCAGCTGTGAGTGCAGGGGGAGGGGGAGTCTCACCCGGAGATCAGCTGTGAGTGCAGGGGGAGGGGGAGTCTCACCCGGAGATCAGCTGTGAGTGCAGGGGGAGTCTCACCCGGAGATCAGCTGTGAGTGCAGGGGGAGTCTCACCCGGAGATCAACTGTGAGTGCAGGGGGAGTCTCACCCGGAGATCAGCTGTGAGTGCAGGGGGAGGGGGTGTCTCACCCGGAGATCAACTGTGAGTGCAGGGGGAGTCTCACCCGGAGATCAGCTGTGAGTGCAGGGGGAGGGGGTGTCTCACCCGGAGAGCAACTGTGAGTGCAGGGGGAGGGGGTGTCTCACCCGGAGATCAGCTGTGAGTGCAGGGGGAGGGGGAGTCTCACCCAGAGATCAGCTGTGAGTGCAGGGGGAGGGGGAGTCTCACCCAGAGATCAGCTGTGAGTGCAGGGGGAGGGGGAGTCTCACCCAGAGATCAGCTGTGAGTGCAGGGGGAGGGGGAGTCTCACCCAGAGATCAGCTGTGAGTGCAGGGGGAGTCTCACCCAGAGATCAGCTGTGAGTGCAGGGGGAGTCTCACCCGGAGATCAGCTGTGAGTGCAGGGGGAGGGGGTGTCTCACCCGGAGATCAGCTGTGAGTGCAGGGGGAGTCTCACCCGGAGATCAACTGTGAGTGCAGGGGGAGGGGGTGTCTCACCCGGAGATCAACTGTGAGTGCAGGGGGAGTCTCACCCGGAGATCAGCTGTGAGTGCAGGGGGAGGGGGTGTCTCACCCGGAGATCAACTGTGAGTGCAGGGGGAGGGGGTGTCTCACCCGGAGATCAGCTGTGAGTGCAGGGGGAGGGGGAGTCTCACCCAGAGATCAGCTGTGAGTGCAGGGGGAGGGGGAGTCTCACCCAGAGATCAGCTGTGAGTGCAGGGGGAGGGGGAGTCTCACCCAGAGATCAGCTGTGAGTGCAGGGGGAGGGGGAGTCTCACCCAGAGATCAGCTGTGAGTGCAGGGGGAGTCTCACCCAGAGATCAGCTGTGAGTGCAGGGGGAGTCTCACCCGGAGATCAGCTGTGAGTGCAGGGGGAGGGGGTGTCTCACCCGGAGATCAGCTGTGAGTGCAGGGGGAGTCTCACCCGGAGATCAACTGTGAGTGCAGGGGGAGGGGGTGTCTCACTCGGAGATCAACTGTGAGTGCAGGGGGAGTCTCACCCGGAGATCAGCTGTGAGTGCAGGGGGAGGGGGAGTCTCACCCAGAGATCAGCTGTGAGTGCAGGGGGAGGGGGAGTCTCACCCAGAGATCAGCTGTGAGTGCAGGGGGAGGGGGAGTCTCACCCGGAGATCAGCTGTGAGTGCAGGGCGAGGGGGTGACTCACCCGGAGATCAGCTGTGAGTGCAGGGCGAGGGGGTGACTCACCCGGAGATCGGCTGTGAGTGCAGGGCGAGGGGGTGACTCACCCGGAGATCGGCTGTGAGTGCAGGGCGAGGGGGTGACTCACCCGGAGATCGGCTGTGAGTGCAGGGCGAGGGGGTGTCTCACCCCGAGATCAGCTGTGAGTGCAGGGGGAGTCTCACCCGGAGATCAGCTGTGAGTGCAGGGGGAGGGGGTGTCTCACCCCGAGATCAGCTGTGAGTGCAGGGGGAGTCTCACCCGGAGATCAGCTGTGAGTGCAGGGGGAGTCTCACCCGGAGATCAGCTGTGAGTGCAGGGGGAGTCTCACCCGGAGATCAGCTGTGAGTGCAGGGGGAGTCTCACCCGGAGATCAGCTGTGAGTGCAGGGGGAGTCTCACCCGGAGATCAGCTGTGAGTGCAGGGGGAGTCTCACCCGGAGATCAGCTGTGAGTGCAGGGGGAGGGGGAGTCTCACCCGGAGATCAGCTGTGAGTGCAGGGGGAGGGGGAGTCTCACCCGGAGATCAGCTGTGAGTGCAGGGGGAGTCTCACCCGGAGATCAGCTGTGAGTGCAGGGGGAGTCTCACCCGGAGATCAACTGTGAGTGCAGGGGGAGTCTCACCCGGAGATCAGCTGTGAGTGCAGGGGGAGGGGGTGTCTCACCCGGAGATCAACTGTGAGTGCAGGGGGAGTCTCACCCGGAGATCAGCTGTGAGTGCAGGGGGAGGGGGTGTCTCACCCGGAGAGCAACTGTGAGTGCAGGGGGAGGGGGTGTCTCACCCGGAGATCAGCTGTGAGTGCAGGGGGAGGGGGAGTCTCACCCAGAGATCAGCTGTGAGTGCAGGGGGAGGGGGAGTCTCACCCAGAGATCAGCTGTGAGTGCAGGGGGAGGGGGAGTCTCACCCAGAGATCAGCTGTGAGTGCAGGGGGAGGGGGAGTCTCACCCAGAGATCAGCTGTGAGTGCAGGGGGAGTCTCACCCAGAGATCAGCTGTGAGTGCAGGGGGAGTCTCACCCGGAGATCAGCTGTGAGTGCAGGGGGAGGGGGTGTCTCACCCGGAGATCAGCTGTGAGTGCAGGGGGAGTCTCACCCGGAGATCAACTGTGAGTGCAGGGGGAGGGGGTGTCTCACCCGGAGATCAACTGTGAGTGCAGGGGGAGTCTCACCCGGAGATCAGCTGTGAGTGCAGGGGGAGGGGGTGTCTCACCCGGAGATCAACTGTGAGTGCAGGGGGAGGGGGTGTCTCACCCGGAGATCAGCTGTGAGTGCAGGGGGAGGGGGAGTCTCACCCAGAGATCAGCTGTGAGTGCAGGGGGAGGGGGAGTCTCACCCAGAGATCAGCTGTGAGTGCAGGGGGAGGGGGAGTCTCACCCAGAGATCAGCTGTGAGTGCAGGGGGAGGGGGAGTCTCACCCAGAGATCAGCTGTGAGTGCAGGGGGAGTCTCACCCAGAGATCAGCTGTGAGTGCAGGGGGAGTCTCACCCGGAGATCAGCTGTGAGTGCAGGGGGAGGGGGTGTCTCACCCGGAGATCAGCTGTGAGTGCAGGGGGAGTCTCACCCGGAGATCAACTGTGAGTGCAGGGGGAGGGGGTGTCTCACTCGGAGATCAACTGTGAGTGCAGGGGGAGTCTCACCCGGAGATCAGCTGTGAGTGCAGGGGGAGGGGGAGTCTCACCCAGAGATCAGCTGTGAGTGCAGGGGGAGGGGGAGTCTCACCCAGAGATCAGCTGTGAGTGCAGGGGGAGGGGGAGTCTCACCCGGAGATCAGCTGTGAGTGCAGGGCGAGGGGGTGACTCACCCGGAGATCAGCTGTGAGTGCAGGGCGAGGGGGTGACTCACCCGGAGATCGGCTGTGAGTGCAGGGCGAGGGGGTGACTCACCCGGAGATCGGCTGTGAGTGCAGGGCGAGGGGGTGACTCACCCGGAGATCGGCTGTGAGTGCAGGGCGAGGGGGTGACTCACCCGGAGATCGGCTGTGAGTGCAGGGCGAGGGGGTGACTCACCCGGAGATCGGCTGTGAGTGCAGGGGGAGGGGGAGTCTCACCCGGAGATCAGCTGTGAGTGCAGGGGGAGGGGGAGTCTCACCCGGAGATCAGCTGTGAGTGCAGGGGGAGGGGGAGTCTCACCCGGAGATCAGCTGTGAGTGCAGGGGGAGGGGGTGTCTCACCCGGAGATCAGCTGTGAGTGCAGAGGGAGTCTCACCCGGAGATCAGCTGTGAGCGCAGAGGGAGTCTCACCCGGAGATCAGCTGTGAGTGCTGGGCGAGGGGGTGTCTCACCCGGAGATCAGCTGTGAGTGCAGGGGGAGTCTCACCTGCAGATCAGCTGTGAGTGCAGGGGGAGTCTCACCCGGAGATCAGCTGTGAGTGCAGGGGGAGTCTCACCTGCAGATCAGCTGTGAGTGCAGGGGGAGTCTCACCCGGAGATCAGCTGTGAGTGCAGGGGGAGGGGGTGTCTCACCCGGTGATCAGCTGTGAGTGCAGGGGGAGTCTCACCTGCAGATCAGCTGTGAGTGCAGGGGGAGTCTCACCCGGAGATCAGCTGTGAGTGCAGGGGGAGGGGGTGTCTCACCCGGAGATCAGCTGTGAGTGCAGGGGGAGTCTCACCTGGAGATCAGCTGTGAGTGCAGGGGGAGGGGGTGTCTCACCCGGAGATCAGCTGTGAGTGCAGGGGGAGGGGGTGTCTCACCCGGAGATCAGCTGTGAGTGCAGGGGAAGGGGGTGTCTCACCCGGAGATCAGCTGTGAGTGCAGGGGGAGGGGGAGTCTCACCCGGAGATCAGCTGTGAGTGCAGGGGGAGGGGGTGTCTCACCCGGAGATCAGCTGTGAGTGCAGGGGAAGGGGGTGTCTCACCCGGAGATCAGCTGTGAGTGCAGGGGGAGGGGGAGTCTCACCCGGAGATCAGCTGTGAGTGCAGGGGGAGGGGGTGTCTCACCCGGAGATCAGCTGTGAGTGCAGGGGGAGGGGGTGTCTACGGAGATCAGCTGTGAGTGCAGGGGAAGGGGGTGTCTCACCCGGAGATCAGCTGTGAGTGCAGGGGGAGGGGGTGTCTCACCCGGAGATCAGCTGTGAGTGCAGGGGGAGGGGGTGTCTCACCCGGAGATCAGCTGTGAGTGCAGGGGAAGGGGGTGTCTCACCCGGAGATCAGCTGTGAGTGCAGGGGAAGGGGGTGTCTCACCCGGAGATCAGCTGTGAGCGCTGGGTGAGGGGGTGACTCACAGACACTGTACTTACAGCAGGGGGTCAGACTTGTGACAGAATACTTTGTGCACGCTGCGGCTGGGAGTTGGGGGGGGGGGGGGGGGGGGAGTTTCTTATGACAGGAACTGCGCAAACTCGACCAGCAGATCAAACACTACCAGGACGTTAAGGAATAACGCCATGGGGCGCCAGAAAGCAGAATTAAAAAAATAAAGGCTTGGTATCTTTTTGAATCACTATAAATTAAAAAACTATTTATTTCCTCCCTTTCTGGTTGGTTAGCTGTATTCTTTATGGTGGCACTACCCCTTTAAATAGGACCTGCCTGACAAACCTGAAGTAGACCAAAAGATCCTCGAAAGCTAGACATCATGCTGTGATCCACAGAAATTCAGGAACAAATGAGAAACAAAGTAATTGACATCTACCAGTCTGGAGAAGGTTATAAAGCCATTTCTAAAACTTTTGGACTCCAGGGAATAACAGCTAGGGCCATTATTATACAAATGGCAAAACATGGAACAGTGGTGAACCTTCCCAGGAGTGGCCGGCCGACCAAAATTACCCCAAGAGCGCAGCGACAACTCATCCAAGAGGTCACAAAAGACCCCACAACAATAACCAAAGAACTGCAAGCCTCACATAAGAAAGAGACTGGGCAAAAATGGCATTGTAGCGTCAGCGTCTCTGCCTCCTGCCGGACAGAGACGCCGTTCCCCTCACCGCTGCGGTCCCGGTCCGGCGTCCTCCAGCTCCCCTGCTGCTGTTGCAGCAGGGGAAGGATTTCTTAGAGATGCTATTGTAGAATATCTTAATGATAATAACTGTCTAACTCCATATCAACATGGATTCATGAGGGATCGCTCCTGATGGCCTTCTACGAGGAGGTGAGCTCACAGCTGGACCGGGGAGAGTCAGTGGATGTTGTATACCTTGACTTCTCCAAAGCGTTTGATACCGTGCCACACAAAAGGTTGGTATATAAAATGAGAATGCTTGGTCTGGGGGATAATGTGTGCAAGTGGGTAAATAGCTGGCTGAGTGATAGAAAGCAGAGGGTGGTTATCAATGGAGTAAGCTCAGGGGGTGTCAGGGTTACTAGCGGGGGGCCTCAAGGGTCTGTCTTGGGCCCTTTATTATTTAATATATTTATTAATGATCTAGTGGAAGGGTTGCATAGTAAAATAGCAATATTTGCAGATGATGCTAAACTTTGTAAAGTAGTTAATACAGATGAGGATAGGGCACAGCTACAGGAGGATTTAGATAAATTGGGGAGTTGGGCCAAAAAATGGCAGATGGGGTTCAATGCCGATAAATGTAAGGTCATGCACATGGGAAAGAAAAACAGCAGTCACCCATACATATTAAATGGGAAACCGTTGGGGAAATCTGACATGGAGAAGGACCTGGGCGTCTTGGTTAATAGCAAATTAAATTGGAGTGCCCAGAGTCAGGCAGCAGCTGCGAAGGCAAATAGAGTCATGGCATGCATCAGAAGAGGAATAGGGGCATATGATGAGAACATTGTTCTTCCTCTGTATAAAGCTCTGGTAAGGCCGCACTTAGAATATTGTGCACAGTTCTGGGCTCCGATGCTCAGGAAAGACATATTGGAGCTAGAGAGGGTACAAAGGAGGGCGACTAAGGTAATAAAGGGAATGGAGGGACTAGAATACCCAGAGAGGTTGTCAAAATTAGGCCTATTTACGTTGGAAAAGAGAAGGCTTAGGGGAGACCTCATAAACATGTATAAATACATCAGGGGGCAGTACAGAGATCTCTCCAATGACCTGTTTATACCAAGGATGGTGACAAAGACGAGGGGGCACACTATGCGTCTGGAGGAAAGGAGGTTCTTGCACCAGCATAGAAGGGGATTCTTTACGGTCAGAGCCGTGAGACTCTGGAACTCTCTGGGAGAGGAAGTGGTGATGTCCAACTCACTTAATGAGTTCAAGAGAGGCCTGGACGCCTTTCTTGAGAACAATAAAATTACATCTTATGCTTAGTGATAGTTAATTAATCCAGGGATTTAATCTGACTGCCAGATTGGAGTCGGGAAGTGAATTTTTCCTCAATGATGTAAATTGGCCTATACCGCATGGGTTTTTTTTTTGCCTTCCCCTGGATCAACGCTGCGGAATAGCTGCAGTGCACAAGAAGTAGGCTGAACTGGATGCTCGCTTGTCTTTTTTCGGCCTTATAAACTATGTAACTATGTTGCGAGCAACGCCCGCAGCTTCCAGGGCACTGTGCTTTGGGTGCTCGCTCCCTCCCTCTTAAAGGGGCCGTGTGCGCTGTCCTAGAGAGTCCCCGGCCAATGGCCGGAGGACCACTTCTATTTAAAGCACCTCCTCCAAAATGGAGGTGCCTGTGCAAGGTTGTTGTTTGTGTGCTAACACTCTCCTCAGCACTCAGGTTCCAGTGCCCGTCAGTCTGTCAATCAGCCGTGCCCGCCTGCCTATCAGCTGTGCCCGCCAGCTTGCCTACCCGGATCACCTGTCAGGTTACCTGCTGTGCCCGCCTGCCTGCCTACTCGGATCACCTGTCTGGCTACCTGCCGAGCCCGCCTGCTTGCCTACCCGGATCACCCGTCAGGCTACCTGCCGTGCTCGTCCGCTGTGCCTGTCAGCTTCAGCCATCTGACCCGTGGGAGTCGCCTGCTCTCACACAAGGTCGGTCCCAGAGTGGCACCTGGTTCACCTGCCCGGTCACTCCTTGGTTCACGGAGTCGACTAAGCCGCCGTGTGGCCAGGGTCGGTCCGAGTTGGCACTTAGTTATGCCCCTCCTTGCACTGCAGCACAGAGGTTCCACCACCCGGATCCGTAACAGTTTGCACAGGCCATGGAACTCGGTGGCCCCCAGGCTCCTTCGCTCTCAGACCTGTACCAAGAGGTCTCTCGCCAGAGATCCCAACAGGATACTATCCTGTCCTATCTGTGGACAGTCAACTCCTGCTTGGACGTGCTGTCCACCCCGACTGTGTCCACCTCTAACCAAGTGGCACCTGCTCCGGCGGCACCTCAACCCAGTGGCGCTGTGGCATCCGGGTTTGGACCTCGGCTTTCTGCACCTTCACATTTTGGTAGTGACCCTGTCCTATGTCGGGGTTCCATAAATCAGTGCACGCTGCACTTTGAACTCCTGGTACACCAGTTCAACTCAGACCAGGCCATGGTGGCATTCATCATATCTCACCTCACCGGAGAGGCGCTGGCGTGGCTTAACCCTCTGTGGGAGAGAGGGGATCCTCTGGTGTCCGATCTCCAGTCTTTCCTCGTGGCCTTCCGGAAGGTGTTCGATGAGCCCGGACGAAAATCTTCTACTGCCTCCTCACTTCTCCGACTCTCTCTGTGGGCCAGTATGCCGTGCGTTTCCGAACCCTCGCATCTGAACTTGCCTGGAACAATGAGGCCCTGGTGTCCACCTTTTGGATATGGCCATATCTTGCAGCAGTGAAACATTATATTGGGCATAATATTATATTCTTGTGATTTCTCTCATTTTCTATTGGTAATAACTTGATGTAACCCATTTTGACAATAGAATTAGTGGTAGGAGTGACTAGGAACATGATTAGGTGGAAATTTAATGGTTTGTGATGCTATAATTATGGCATGACCCTATACAAAATGATCTGATCAACAATGGGATATTTAATATTTGGAGGAATTTTTCTGGTGTTATACGCAAGAATGTTTAGGTTTTTGTATTTAATATTTTGTTGTACTGGTATGGAGATACTATAATAATTTATGATGTCATTTTTGATGTCTTTTTGTTTTATTGTTTATTTATGATGTTTATTTATTATTTCATGTATGATGTTATATTTTGTGTAATGTTCCCCTGTGGTTTTCTATAATATTTTTCTTTGTATGATGTCATTTCCTCTAAATTTTTCTATATATGGGTGGAATTTGTCTTGTTGTCCACAATTGACAAAAGGATGAGCTAGCCGGTCGTGACCTACCTCCCTCCCTGGACGACCTTGTGTCATTAGCTACCCGGATTGACATCCATTTTCTGGAACACGCTAAGGAGATGACCCGTGAGAGGAAACCTCTGCGCCACGCTCCCGTCCTCCAAAGTCCAGTCTCGCAACCTGCACTCCCCCGGGTGTCTTCCCCAGAGCCTATGCAAATTGACCAAGTTAAGATGGTCAAGTCTCGCCAGGAGACCTGCCGCGCCGAGGGGAGTTGCTTCTATTGTGGCAATATAGAGTATCAGATCCGCTCTTGCCCCGTGAGACCGGGAAACTCCAGTGTCTAGGACCGCTTGGAGAGGTCGTCCTAGGCTAGAGTTCTTCCTCTCCGCCCTTGACTCTGTCCGTTTCTGTTACCAGTGGTGAGACCCGCTTCTTCGAGAGATCCCATCTGGATTCCGGAGCCGCTGGGAATCTCATTCAACAGGCCTTTGTGGAGTGTTTTCAGATTCCTACCATACATCTGGCGGATCCTTTAACTGTTTCCTCTGTGGATGGAAAACTTCTCCCTGAAACCATCTTGTTGGTCACTGAGCCGGTAACTCTTCAGGTGGGAATGATGCACTCGAAGATCTCCTTTTACGTACTGTCCGGTCTCTCTCACCCCCTCTTGCTTGGCCTGCCTTGGTTACAGAGACATGAGCCTGTCCTGAATTGGAGATCGGGTGAGGTGCTCCGTTGGGTTTAGGAATGCCATAAGACCTGTCTGGTTCCGGTTCGTCCTGCTCGACCCCCGTCTACTCCGGCTAACCTACCTGGCCTGCCAGCACCCTACTGGTCATATGCGGATATCTTTGATAAAAAGGAGGCAGAGACACTACCACCTCATAGGCCGTATGATTGCCGCATCGACCTAATACCTGGTGCTTCACCTCCTCGCGGGCGAATCTACCCCTTGTCGCTGGCCGAGACCCGTGCCATGTCTGAATACATTGAAGAAAATCTTGCTAGGGGATTTATCCAGAAATCCACCTCTCCGGCTGGAGCAGGATTCTTTTTCGTCAAAAAGAAAGACGGCTCTCTTCGTCCTTGTATTGACTATAGGGGCCTAAACCAGATCACCATCAAAAATAAGTACCCCCTGCCTCTTATCTCTGAGCTGTTTGACCGCTTAAAGGGCGCTAAGATCTTCACTAAGCTCGATCTTTGTGGGGCATACAATCTGGTCTGGATTCGCCAGGGAGAGGAGTGGAAGATGGTATTCAACACTCGGGATGGTCACTACGAGTACCGCGTGATGCCCTTCGGTCTCAGTAATGCTCCAGACGTCTTCCAGGAGTTAGTAAACGACATCTTCTGAGATCTCCTGTATTCCTGCGTGGTGGTGTACCTGGACGATATCTTGGTATTCTCCCCTGATCTGCCCTCTTACCGGAGGGATGTTCATCAGGTTCTGCTGAGGCTCCGGAGGAATCGCCTGTACGCTAAGTACGAAAAATGCCTCTTTGAGCAGACCTCCCTACCATTTCTGGGGTATATCATCTCGGAGACCGGACTGCAGATGGATCCTGAGAAGGTGTCTGCCGTCTTAAAGTGACCCCGCCCTGAGGGGTTGAAGGCTATTCAGCGGTTTCTGGGATTTGCTAACTATTACCGGCTCTTCATTCCTCATTTCTCCTCCCGGACAGCTCCCATCTCTGCTCTTACCCGTAAGGGAGCAAATGCCAGGGAGTGGACTTCCGAGGCAGAGAATGCCTTTATCTCTCTTAAACAAGCCTTCTCCTCTGCTCCTGTGCTACACCGTCCAGATTGCAATAAACAGTTCTTCCTGGAGGTTGATGCCTCTTCCTCCGGAGCCGGAGCAATTCTCACCCAGAAATCCTCATCCGGGCGAATGGTGACCTGCGGCTTCTTCTCCAAACTCTTCTCTCTGTCCGAGCACAATTACTCCATAGGAGATCGAGAACAGCTGGCCATCAAATTAGCGCTGGAGAAGTGGCGCTACTTGCTTGAGTGGGGCCTGCACCCGGTGGTCATCTACACTGACCATAAAAACCTCGCTTATTTGCAGACCGCCCAAAGACTAAACCCGCGTCAGGCCAGATGGTCTTTGTTCTTTGCTCGATTCTGCTTCACTCTCCATTACCGCCCGGCAGACAAGAACATTAAAGCCGACGCTCTATCCCGCTCTTTTCTGTCTTCCGACCTGGAGGAGGAGCCTCTACACATCATTGACCCCTCCAGAATTATGACTGTTGCTCCATTTGACCTGTCTCATCTACCTCCTGGTAAGACCTTTGTAGCGGCTAAGGATCGGAAGAGGGTCTTACTCTGGGGCCATTCGTCCAAACTGGCTGGCCATGCCGGCCAGAGGAAGACACTTCTGCTCATTGCCCGGCACTATTGGTGGGTCACCCTGCGCAAGGATGTTGCGGATTTTGTTGCGGCTTTTCCTCTTGTGCCTGTAACAAGATACCTAGGCACCTTCCAGCCGGTCGTCTCCTTCCTCTTCCCGTGCCTTCCGCTCCGTGGCAACATATTGCAATGGATTTCATCACGGATCTTCCTGTATCGGCCGGTTGTACTGTCATTTGGGTGGTCGCCGACCGCTTCTCCAAGATGGCTCACTTCATCCCTCTGCCTGGTCTTCCGTCCGCACCTGTGCTGGCTAAAGACTTCATCCGTCACATCTTCCGTCTCCACGGCTTACACCTCCACATTGTCTCGGACCGAGGAGTTCAGTTCACTTCTCGCTTTTGGAGAGCCACGTGCAAGCTGCTGGATGTCGCTTTGGATTTTTCTTCAGCCTATCATCCTCAGTCCAATGGTCAAGTGGAACGTATCAATCAGATCCTTACCAGTTTTCTTCGGCACTTTGTCAACGTTCACCATAGCGATTGGGTTGAGCTCCTGCCCTGGGCCGAGTTTTCCTATAACAACCATGTGAATGAGTCTTCTGCTGAGTCTCCATTTATTGTGGTCTACGGTCAACACCCCCGGATTCCGTTTCCCGTCTCCTCTTCAATGGACAATCCTGCCATGGAGTCTCTCGTCAGTGAATTTTCTGCGATTTAGGAAGATACTGGATCTGCTCTCCTTCAGTCCTCCGAGCGGATGAAGAAGCATGCTGATAAAAGACGTCTGGATCTGCCTCAATTCCGTCCGGGAGACAAAGTCTGGCTTTCCTCCAAATATGAAAAAGGAGCCCATAGTATTGCAAAAATATCAAAATTTATTCATTAATACGTAAATGATCAGACAGATACAGGAATCAGTGCGGAAAAAGAATGAGGCGATAAAAAAACGCAAAAACCCTCTACACACGGCAGACCCAATTCAGGACACAGAAAGTGTTCAATTATATATATGAAAAATGTCCAAATACACATAGTCGCCATACAAAAGATACTGTTATCTATCCTCTCTATGGAATTTGCAGAGAGGGTAATTTATAGATGCATAGTTCTATAGTACAGCATATATGTAAGACTACCCACACTGTCCTATACGTGCTGGATGTAAATTCCCTATCATGTACTCAATATAGCTAGGAGTGACTTGCTAGAGTCACCATTGTATACGTACCAGGGATGTCAGGCTTCAGCGCGGAACAGTCAGGGGGTAGTCAGGGAGTAATAGGTCCGTCTGGGGTCGGCACGTGTGGAGCAGGGATGCTCCGACGCGCGTTTCGGTGTTTCCCTTCGTCAGGGGCTCC
The DNA here is from genome assembly GCF_046119375.1 of Phyllobates terribilis. Classification (NCBI taxonomy): domain Eukaryota; kingdom Metazoa; phylum Chordata; class Amphibia; order Anura; family Dendrobatidae; genus Phyllobates; species Phyllobates terribilis. Next base: position 155,388,869 of record NW_027362767.1, on the reverse strand, counting down.
ACACATGCCGACCCCAGACAGACCTATTACTCCCTGACTACCCCCTGACTGTTCCACGCTGAAGCCTGACATCCCTGGTACATATACAATGGTGACTCTAGCAAGTCACTCCTAGCTATATTGAGTACATGATAGGGAATTTACATCCAGCACGTATAGGACAGTGTGGATAGTCTTACATATATGCTGTACTATAGAACTATGCATCTATAAATTACCCTCTCTGCAAATTCCATAGAGAGGATAGATAACAGTATCTTTTGTATGGCGACTATGTGTATTTGGACATTTTTCATATATATAATTGAACACTTTCTGTGTCCTGAATTGGGTCTGCCATGTGTAGAGGGTTGTTGCGTTTTTTTATCGCCTCATTCTTTTTCCGCACTGATTCCTGTATCTGTCTGATCATTTACGTATTAATGAATAAATTTTGATATTTTTGCAATACTATGGGCTCCTTTTTCGTTTCTCTCTGATTTGTTTTGTGAATTTATGGCGATGGAGCCTTATGATGTCCGTAATGGGGTAGTATTGAATACAGTAATCACTTAGGTCTATTAATATTTGATAAGATATATACTACCTGGTCATGATTAGTATGTATTATATTTCCTCCAAATATGTCCGTCTCAAGATACCATCATACAAATTGGGTCCGCGGTTCATCGGTCCGTTAGAGATTCTGAACCAAATAAATCCAGTGGCTTACAAGCTGAAACTCCCGGCCTCCTTACGGATCCCCAACTCCTTTCACGTGTCTCTCCTCAAACCAGTTGTCCTTAATTCTTTCTCTGACGATCCAGGTACCACTCCAGCTCCAGTCTCCGCTGAGGACGTCTTTGAGGTAGAGAATATTTTGGCCATCAAGAGGGTAAGTGAAAGATTTTCTTTCTTGTGGATTGGAAGGGGTTTGCTCCTGAGGAGAGATCTTGGGAGCCCAGGGAGAACATTCATGCCCGTCATCTTCTATAAAAATTTCTTGCGGGCCTAAAGAAGAGGGGCCTAAAGTGGGGGTAGTGTAGCGTCGACGTCTCTGCCTCCTGCCGGGCAGAGACACCGTTCCCCTCACCGCCGTAGTCCTGGTCCGGCGTCCCCAGCGCCCCTCGCGCGCAGCTTCCTGGGCACTGTGCTTAGGGCGCGCGCTCCCTCCCTCTTAAAGGGGCCGCATGCGCCATCCTAAAGATTCCCCGGCCAATGGCCGGAGGACCTCTCCTATTTAAAGCACCTCCTCCATAATGGAGGTACCTGTGCGAGGTTGTTTTTTGTGTGCTAACACTCTCCTCAGCCCTCAGGTTCCAGTGCCCGCCTGCCTGTCTATCAGCCGTGCCCGCTTGCCTGTCTGTCAGCCGTGCCCGACAGCTTGCCTACCCGGATCACCTGTCAGGTTACCTGCTGTGCCAGCATGCCTGCCTACCCGGATCACCTGTCTGACTACCTGCTGAGCCCGCCTGCTTGCCTACCTGGATCACCTGTCAGGCTACCTGCCGTGCTCGTCCACTGTGCCTGTGAGCTTCAGCCATCTGACCCGTGGGAGTCGCCTGCTCTCACACAAGGTCGGTCCCAGAGTGGGACTTGGTTCACCTGCCCGGTCACTCCTTGGTTCACAGACTCGACTAAGCCGCCGTGTGGCCAGGGTCGGTCCGAGTTGGCACTTAGTTACGCCCCTCTGGCCCCTCCTTGCACCGCAGCACAGAGGTTCCACCACCTGGATCCGTAACAGGCATGCATGGCCGAGTTCCAAGATGAAAACCACTGCTGAGCAAAAGGAACATAAAGGCTCGTGCCAGAAAGCATCTTCATGATCGCCAAGACTTTTGGGAGAATACTATGTGGACGGACAAGACAAAAGTTTAACTTTTTGGAAGGTGTATGTCCCGTTACATCTGGCATAAAAGTAACAAAGCATTTCAGAAAGGGGACATCATACCAACAGTAAAATATGGTGGTGGTAGTGTGATGGTCTGGGGCTGTTTTGCTGCTTCAGGACCTGTAAGACTTGCTGTGATAAATGGAACCATGATATCTGCTGTCTACCCAAAATTCCTGAAGGAGAATATCCAGCCATCTGTTCATGACCTCAAGCTGAAGCGCACTTGGGTTATGCAGCAGGACAATGATCCAAAACTCACCAGCAAGTCCACCTCTGAATGGTGTAAGAAAAACGAAATGAAGACTTTTTAAGTGGCCTAGTCAAAGTCCTGACCTTAATTCAATTGAGATGCTGTGGCATGACCTTAAAAATGTGGTTCACGCTCGGAAACCCTTTAATGTGGCTGAATTACAACAATTTTGCAAAGACGAGTGGCCAAAATTCCTCCAGAGCGATGTAAAAGACTCATTGCCAGTTATCACAAACAATTGATTGCAGTTGTTGCTGCTAAGGGCGGCCCGACCAGTTATTAGGTTTAGGGGGCAATCACTTTTTCACACAGGGCCCTGTAGGTTTGGATTTCTTTTTCCCTTAATAATACATTTTCTTTTAAAAACTGCATCTTGTGTTACTTGTGTTATCTTTAATATGTACATTTGTTTTGTGATCTGAAACATTTAAGTGAGACAAACATGGAAGAGACTAAGAAATCAGGAAGGGGGCAAACACTTTTTCACACCACTGTGCATTACATTACTTATCCTGCACTGATCCTGAGTTACATCCTGTGTTATACTCCAGAGCTGCATTCACTATTCAGCTGGTGCAGTCACTGTGTACATACATTACATTACTGATCCTGAGTTACCTCCTGTATTATACCCCAGAGCTGCACTCACTATTCTGCTGGTGCAGTCACTGTGTACATACATTACATTACTGCTCCTCTACTGATCCTGAGTTACATCCTGTATTATACTCCAGAGCTGCACTCACTATTCTGCTGGTGCAGTCACTGTGTACATACATTACATTACTGCTCCTGTACTGATCCTGAGTTACATCCTGTATTATACTTCAGAGCTGCACTCACTATTCTGCTGGTGCAGTCACTGTGTACATACATTACATTACTGATCCTGTACTGATCCTGAGTTACCTCTTGTATTATACCCCAGAGCGGCACTCACTATTCTGCTGGTGCAGTCACTGTGTACATACATTACTGATCCTGAGTTACCTCCTGTATTATACCCCAGAGCTGCACTCACTATTCTGCTGGTGCAGTCACTGTGTACATACATTACATTACTGATCCCGTACTGATCCTGTATTATACTCCAGAGCTGCACTCGCTATTCTGCTGGTGCAGTCACTGTGTACATACATTACATTACTGATCCTATACTGATCCTGAGTTACATCCTGTATTATACTCCAGAGCTGCACTCACTATTCTGCTGGTGCAGTCACTGTGTACATACATTACATTACTGATCCTGTACTGATCCTGAGTTACATCCTGTATTATACCCCAGAGCTGCACTCACTATTCTGCTGGTCCAGTCACTGTGTACATACATTACATTACTGATCCTGTACTGATCCTGAGTTACATCCTGTATTATACTCCAGAGCTGCACTCACTATTTTGCTGGTGCAGTCACTGTGTACATACATTACATTACTGATCCTATACTGATCCTGAGTTACATCCTGTATTATACTCCAGAGCTGCACTCACTATTCTGCTGGTGCAGTCACTGTGTACATACATTACATTACTGATCCTGTACTGATCCTGAGTTACATCCTGTATTATACTCCAGAGCTGCGCTGACTATTCTGCTGATGCTGTCACTGTGTACATACATTACATTACTGATCCTGTACTGATCCTGAGTTACATCCTGTATTATACTCTAGAGCCGCACTCACTATTCTGCTGGTGCAGTCACTGTGTACATACATTACATTACTGATCCCGTACTGATCCTGAGTTACCTCCTGTATTATACTCCAGAGCTGCACTCACTATTCTGCTGGTGGAGTCACTGTGTACATACATTACATTACTGATCCTGCGTTACATCCTGTATTATACTCCAGAGCTGCACTCGCTATTCTGCTGGTGGAATCACTATGTACATACAATACATTACTGATCCTGAGTTACCTCCTGTATTATACTCCAGAGCTGCACTCACTATTCTGCTGGTGCAGTCACTGTGTACATACATTACATTACTGATCCCGTACTGATCCTGAGTTACCTCCTGTATTATACTCCAGAGCTGCACTCACTATTCTGCTGGTGGAGTCACTGTGTACATACATTACATTACTGATCCTGAGTTACATCCTGTATTATACCCCAGAGCTGCACTCGCTATTCTGCTGGTGGAGTCACTGTGTACATACATTACATTACTGATCCTGCGTTACATCCTGTATTATACTCCAGAGCTGCACTCGCTATTCTGCTGGTGGAGTCACTATGTACATACAATACATTACTGATCCTGAGTTACCTCCTGTATTATACTCCAGAGCTGCACTCACTATTCTGCTGGTGCAGTCACTGTGTACATACATTACATTACTGATCCTGCACTGATCCTGAGTTACATCCTGTATTATACTCCAGAGCTGCACTCACTATTCTGCTGGTGGAGTCACTGTGTACATACATTACATTACTGATCCTGAGTTACATCCTGTATTATACCCCAGAGCTGCACTCGCTATTCTGCTGGTGGAGTCACTGTGTACATACATTACATTACTGATCCTGCGTTACATCCTGTATTATACTCCAGAGCTGCACTCGCTATTCTGCTGGTGGAGTCACTATGTACATACAATACATTACTGATCCTGAGTTACCTCCTGTATTATACTCCAGAGCTGCACTCACTATTCTGCTGGTGGAGTCACTGTGTACATACATTACATTACTGATCCTGCGTTACATCCTGTATTATACTCCAGAGCTGCACTCGCTATTCTGCTGGTGGAGTCACTATGTTCATACATTACATTATTGATCCTGAGTTACCTCCTATATTATACTCCAGAGCTGCACTCACTATTCTGCTGGTGCAGTCACTGTGTACATACATTACATTACTGATCCTGCACTGATCCTGAGTTACATCCTGTATTATACTCCAGAGCTGCACTCACTATTCTGCTGGTGTAGTCACTGTGTACATACATTACATTACTGCTCCTGTACTGATCCTGAGTTACATCCTGTATTGTACTTCAGAGCTGCACTCACTATTCTGCTGGTGCAGTCACTGTGTACATACATTACATTACTGATCCTGTACTGATCCTGAGTTACCTCTTGTATTATACCCTAGAGCTGCACTCACTATTCTGCTGGTGCAGTCACTGTGTACATACATTACATTACTGATCCTGAGTTATCTCCTGTATTATACCCCAGAGCTGCACTCACTATTCTGCTGGTGCAGTCACTGTGTACATACATTACATTACTGATCCCGTACTGATCCTGTATTATACCCCAGAGCTGCACTCGCTATTCTGCTGGTGGAGTCACTGTGTACATACATTACATTACTGATCCTGTACTGATCCTGAGTTACATCCTGTATTATACTCCAGAGCTGCACTCGCTATTCTGCTGGTGGAGTCACTGTGTACATACATTACATTACTGATCCTGAGTTACATCCTGTATTATACTCCAGAGCTGCACTCACTATTCTGCTGGTGCAGTCACTGTGTACATACATTACATTACTGATCCTCAGTTACATCCTGTATTATACTCCAGAGCTGCACTCACTATTCTGCTGGTGCAGTCACTGTGTATATACATTACATTACTGATCCTGTACTGATCCTGAGTTACATCCTGTATTATACACCAGAGCTGCACTCATTATTCTGCTGGTGCAGTCACTGTGTTCATACATTACATTACTGATCCTGAGTTACCTCCTGTATTATACACCAGAGCAGCACTCATTATTCTGCTAGTGCAGTCACTGTGTTCATACATTACATTACTGATCCTGAGTTACATCCTGTATTATACTCCAGAGCTGCACTCACTATTCTGCTGGTGCAGTCACTGTGTACATACATTACATTACTGCTCCTGAGTTACATCCTGTATTATACTCCAGAGCTGCACTCACTATTCTGCTGGTGCAGTCACTGTGTACATACATTACATTACTGATCCTGAGTTACCTCCTGTATTATACTCCAGAGCTGCACTCACTATTCTGCTGGTGCAGTCACTGTGTACATACATTACTGATTCCGAGTTACCTCCTGTATTATACTCCAGAGCTGCATTCACTATTCTGCTGGTGCAGTCACTGTGTACATACATTACATAACTGATCCTGAGTTACCTCCTGTATTATACTCCAGAGCTGCACTCACTATTCTGCTGGTGCAGTCACTGTGTACATACATTACTGATCCAGAGTTACCTCCTGTATTATACTCCAGAGCTGCATTCACTATTCTACTGGTGCAGTCACTGTGTACATACATTACATTACTGATCCTGTACTGCTCCTGAGTTACATCCTGTATTATACTCCAGAGCTGCACTCACTATTCTGCTGGTGGAGTCACTGTGTACATACATTACATTACTGATCCTGTACTGATCCTGAGTTACCTCCTGTATTATACACCAGAGCAGCACTCATTATTCTGCTAGTGCAGTCACTGTGTTCATACATTACATTACTGATCCTGAGTTACATCCTGTATTATACTCCAGAGCTGCACTAACTATTCTGCTGGTGCAGTCACTGTGTACATACATTACATTACTGCTCCTGAGTTACATCCTGTATTATACTCCAGAGCTGCACTCACTATTCTGCTGGTGCAGTCACTGTGTACATACATTACATTACTGCTCCTGAGTTACATCCTGTATTATACTCCAGAGCTGCACTCACTATTCTGCTGGTGCAGTCACTGTGTACATACATTACATTACTGATCCTGAGTTACCTCCTGTATTATACTCCAGAGCTGCACTCACTATTCTGCTGGTGCAGTCACTGTGTACATACATTACTGATTCCGAGTTACCTCCTGTATTATACTCCAGAGCTGCATTCACTATTCTGCTGGTGCAGTCACTGTGTACATACATTACATAACTGATCCTGAGTTACCTCCTGTATTATACTCCAGAGCTGCACTCACTATTCTGCTGGTGCAGTCACTGTGTACATACATTACTGATCCCGAGTTACCTCCTGTATTATACTCCAGAGCTGCATTCACTATTCTACTGGTGCAGTCAATGTGTACATACATTACATTACTGATCCTGTACTGCTCCTGAGTTACATCCTGTATTATACTCCAGAGCTGCACTCACTATTCTGCTGGTGGAGTCACTGTGTACATACATTACATTACTGATCCTGTACTGATCCTGAGTTACATCCTGTATTATACTCCAGAGCTGCACTCACTATTCTGCTGGTGCAGTCACTGTGTACATACATTACATTACTGATCCTGAGTTACCTCCTGTATTATACTCCAGAGCTGCACTCACTATTCTGCTGGTGCAGTCACTGTGTACATACATTACATTACTGATCCTATACTGATCCTGAGTTACCTCTTGTATTATACCCCAGAGCTGCAGTCACTATTCTGCTGGTGGAGTCACTGTGTACTTACATTACATTACTGATCCTGTACTGCTCCTGAGTTACATCCTGTATTATCCTCCAGAGCTGCACTCACTATTCTGCTGGTGCAGTCACTGTGTACATACATTACATTACTGATCCTGTACTGATCCTGAGTTACATCCTGTATTATACTCCAGAGCTGCACTCGCTATTCTGCTGGTGGAGTCACTGTGTACATACATTACATTACTGATCCTGAGTTACATCCTGTATTATACTCCAGAGCTGCACTCGCTATTCTGCTGGTGGAGTCACTATGTTCATACATTACATTATTGATCCTGAGTTACCTCCTATATTATACTCCAGAGCTGCACTCACTATTCTGCTGGTGCAGTCACTGTGTACATACATTACATTACTGATCCTGCACTGATCCTGAGTTACATCCTGTATTATACTCCAGAGCTGCACTCACTATTCTGCTGGTGTAGTCACTGTGTACATACATTACATTACTGCTCCTGTACTGATCCTGAGTTGCATCCTGTATTGTACTTCAGAGCTGCACTCACTATTCTGCTGGTGCAGTCACTGTGTACATACATTACATTACTGATCCTGTACTGATCCTGAGTTACCTCTTGTATTATACCCTAGAGCTGCACTCACTATTCTGCTGGTGCAGTCACTGTGTACATACATTACATTACTGATCCTGAGTTATCTCCTGTATTATACCCCAGAGCTGCACTCACTATTCTGCTGGTGCAGTCACTGTGTACATACATTACATTACTGATCCCGTACTGATCCTGTATTATACCCCAGAGCTGCACTCGCTATTCTGCTGGTGGAGTCACTGTGTACATACATTACATTACTGATCCTGTACTGATCCTGAGTTACATCCTGTATTATACTCCAGAGCTGCACTCGCTATTCTGCTGGTGGAGTCACTGTGTACATACATTACATTACTGATCCTGAGTTACATCCTGTATTATACTCCAGAGCTGCACTCACTATTCTGCTGGTGCAGTCACTGTGTACATACATTACATTACTTATCCTGTACTGATCCTGAGTTACATCCTGTATTATACCCCAGAGCTGCACTCATTATTCTGCTGGTGCAGTCACTGTGTTCATACATTACATTACTGATCCTGAGTTACCTCCTGTATTATACACCAGAGCTGCACTCATTATTCTGCTGGTGCAGTCACTGTGTTCATACATTACATTACTGATCCTGAGTTACATCCTGTATTATACTCCAGAGCTGCACTCACTATTCTGCTGGTGCAGTCACTGTGTACATACATTACTTTACTGCTCCTGAGTTACATCCTGTATTATACTCCAGAGCTGCACTCACTATTCTGCTGGTGCAGTCACTGTGTACATACATTACATTACTGATCCTGAGTTACCTCCTGTATTATACTCCAGAGCTGCACTCACTATTCTGCTGGTGCAGTCACTATGTACATACATTACTGATTCCGAGTTACCTCCTGTATTATACTCCAGAGCTGCATTCACTATTCTGCTGGTGCAGTCACTGTGTACATACATTACATTACTGATGCTGTACTGATCCTGAGTTACATCCTGTATTATACTCCAGAGCTGCACTCACTATTCTGCTGGTGCAGTCACTACGTATATACATTACATTACTGATCCCGAGTTACATCCTGTATTATTCTCCAGAGCTGCACTCACTATTCTGCTGGTGCGGTCACTGTGTACATAAATTACATTACTAATCTTGTACTGATCCTGAGTTACCTCCTGTATTATACTCCAGAGCTGCACTCACTATTCTGCTGGTGCAATCACTGTGTACATACATTACATTACTGATCCTGTACTGATCCTGAGTTACATCCTGTATTATACTCCAGAGCTGCACTCACTATTCTGCTGGTGCAGTCACTACGTATATACATTACATTACTGATCCCGAGTTACATCCTGTATTATTCCCCAGAGCTGCACTCACTATTCTGCTGGTGCAGTCAATGTGTACATACATTACATTACTGATCCTGTTCTGATCCTGAGTTACATCCTGTATTATTTTCCAGAGCTGCACTCACTATTCTGCTGGTGCAGTCACTGTGTAGATACATTACATTACTGATGCTGAGTTAACTCCTGTATTATACTCCAGAGCTGCACTCACTATTCTGCTGGTGCAGTCACTGTGTACATACATTACATTACTGATCCTGTACTGCTCCTGAGTTACCTCCTGTATTATACTCCAGAGCTGCACTCACTATTCTGCTGGTGCAGTCACTGTGTATATACATTACATTACTGATCCTGAGTTACCTCCTGTATTATACACCAGAGCTGCACTCATTATTCTGCTGGTGCAGTCACTGTGTTTATACATTACATTACTGATCCTGAGTTACCTCCTGTATTATACCCCAGAGCTGCACTCGCTATTCTGCTGGTGGAGTCACTGTGTACATACATTACATTACTGATCCTGCGTTACATCCTGTATTATACTCCAGAGCTGCACTCGCTATTCTGCTGGTGGAGTCACTATGTACATACAATACATTACTGATCCTGAGTTACCTCCTGTATTATACTCCAGAGCTGCACTCACTATTCTGCTGGTGGAGTCACTGTGTACATACATTACATTACTGATCCTGCGTTACATCCTGTATTATACTCCAGAGCTGCACTCGCTATTCTGCTGGTGGAGTCACTATGTTCATACATTACATTATTGATCCTGAGTTACCTCCTATATTATACTCCAGAGCTGCACTCACTATTCTGCTGGTGCAGTCACTGTGTACATACATTACATTACTGATCCTGCACTGATCCTGAGTTACATCCTGTATTATACTCCAGAGCTGCACTCACTATTCTGCTGGTGTAGTCACTGTGTACATACATTACATTACTGCTCCTGTACTGATCCTGAGTTACATCCTGTATTGTACTTCAGAGCTGCACTCACTATTCTGCTGGTGCAGTCACTGTGTACATACATTACATTACTGATCCTGTACTGATCCTGAGTTACCTCTTGTATTATACCCTAGAGCTGCACTCACTATTCTGCTGGTGCAGTCACTGTGTACATACATTACATTACTGATCCTGAGTTATCTCCTGTATTATACCCCAGAGCTGCACTCACTATTCTGCTGGTGCAGTCACTGTGTACATACATTACATTACTGATCCCGTACTGATCCTGTATTATACCCCAGAGCTGCACTCGCTATTCTGCTGGTGGAGTCACTGTGTACATACATTACATTACTGATCCTGTACTGATCCTGAGTTACATCCTGTATTATACTCCAGAGCTGCACTCGCTATTCTGCTGGTGGAGTCACTGTGTACATACATTACATTACTGATCCTGAGTTACATCCTGTATTATACTCCAGAGCTGCACTCACTATTCTGCTGGTGCAGTCACTGTGTACATACATTACATTACTGATCCTCAGTTACATCCTGTATTATACTCCAGAGCTGCACTCACTATTCTGCTGGTGCAGTCACTGTGTATATACATTACATTACTGATCCTGTACTGATCCTGAGTTACATCCTGTATTATACACCAGAGCTGCACTCATTATTCTGCTGGTGCAGTCACTGTGTTCATACATTACATTACTGATCCTGAGTTACCTCCTGTATTATACACCAGAGCAGCACTCATTATTCTGCTAGTGCAGTCACTGTGTTCATACATTACATTACTGATCCTGAGTTACATCCTGTATTATACTCCAGAGCTGCACTCACTATTCTGCTGGTGCAGTCACTGTGTACATACATTACATTACTGCTCCTGAGTTACATCCTGTATTATACTCCAGAGCTGCACTCACTATTCTGCTGGTGCAGTCACTGTGTACATACATTACATTACTGATCCTGAGTTACCTCCTGTATTATACTCCAGAGCTGCACTCACTATTCTGCTGGTGCAGTCACTGTGTACATACATTACTGATTCCGAGTTACCTCCTGTATTATACTCCAGAGCTGCATTCACTATTCTGCTGGTGCAGTCACTGTGTACATACATTACATAACTGATCCTGAGTTACCTCCTATATTATACTCCAGAGCTGCACTCACTATTCTGCTGGTGCAGTCACTGTGTACATACATTACTGATCCAGAGTTACCTCCTGTATTATACTCCAGAGCTGCATTCACTATTCTACTGGTGCAGTCACTGTGTACATACATTACATTACTGATCCTGTACTGCTCCTGAGTTACATCCTGTATTATACTCCAGAGCTGCACTCACTATTCTGCTGGTGGAGTCACTGTGTACATACATTACATTACTGATCCTGTACTGATCCTGAGTTACCTCCTGTATTATACACCAGAGCAGCACTCATTATTCTGCTAGTGCAGTCACTGTGTTCATACATTACATTACTGATCCTGAGTTACATCCTGTATTATACTCCAGAGCTGCACTCACTATTCTGCTGGTGCAGTCACTGTGTACATACATTACATTACTGCTCCTGAGTTACATCCTGTATTATACTCCAGAGCTGCACTCACTATTCTGCTGGTGCAGTCACTGTGTACATACATTACATTACTGCTCCTGAGTTACATCCTGAATTATACTCCAGAGCTGCACTCACTATTCTGCTGGTGCAGTCACTGTGTACATACATTACATTACTGATCCTGAGTTACCTCCTGTATTATACTCCAGAGCTGCACTCACTATTCTGCTGGTGCAGTCACTGTGTACATACATTACTGATTCCGAGTTACCTCCTGTATTATACTCCAGAGCTGCATTCACTATTCTGCTGGTGCAGTCACTGTGTACATACATTACATAACTGATCCTGAGTTACCTCCTGTATTATACTCCAGAGCTGCACTCACTATTCTGCTGGTGCAGTCACTGTGTACATACATTACTGATCCCGAGTTACCTCCTGTATTATACTCCAGAGCTGCATTCACTATTCTACTGGTGCAGTCACTGTGTACATACATTACATTACTGATCCTGTACTGCTCCTGAGTTACATCCTGTATTATACTCCAGAGCTGCACTCACTATTCTGCTGGTGGAGTCACTGTGTACATACATTACATTACTGATCCTGTACTGATCCTGAGTTACATCCTGTATTATACTCCAGAGCTGCACTCACTATTCTGCTGGTGCAGTCACTGTGTACATACATTACATTACTGATCCTGAGTTACCTCCTGTATTATACTCCAGAGCTGCACTCACTATTCTGCTGGTGCAGTCACTGTGTACATACATTACATTACTGATCCTATACTGATCCTGAGTTACCTCTTTTATTATACCCCAGAGCTGCAGTCACTATTCTGCTGGTGGAGTCACTGTGTACTTACATTACATTACTGATCCTGTACTGCTCCTGAGTTACATCCTGTATTATCCTCCAGAGCTGCACTCACTATTCTGCTGGTGCAGTCACTGTGTACATACATTACATTACTGATCCTGTACTGATCCTGAGTTACATCCTGTATTATACTCCAGAGCTGCACTCGCTATTCTGCTGGTGGAGTCACTGTGTACATACATTACATTACTGATCCTGAGTTACATCCTGTATTATACTCCAGAGCTGCACTCGCTATTCTGCTGGTGGAGTCACTATGTTCATACATTACATTATTGATCCTGAGTTACCTCCTATATTATACTCCAGAGCTGCACTCACTATTCTGCTGGTGCAGTCACTGTGTACATACATTACATTACTGATCCTGCACTGATCCTGAGTTACATCCTGTATTATACTCCAGAGCTGCACTCACTATTCTGCTGGTGTAGTCACTGTGTACATACATTACATTACTGCTCCTGTACTGATCCTGAGTTGCATCCTGTATTGTACTTCAGAGCTGCACTCACTATTCTGCTGGTGCAGTCACTGTGTACATACATTACATTACTGATCCTGTACTGATCCTGAGTTACCTCTTGTATTATACCCTAGAGCTGCACTCACTATTCTGCTGGTGCAGTCACTGTGTACATACATTACATTACTGATCCTGAGTTATCTCCTGTATTATACCCCAGAGCTGCACTCACTATTCTGCTGGTGCAGTCACTGTGTACATACATTACATTACTGATCCCGTACTGATCCTGTATTATACCCCAGAGCTGCACTCGCTATTCTGCTGGTGGAGTCACTGTGTACATACATTACATTACTGATCCTGTACTGATCCTGAGTTACATCCTGTATTATACTCCAGAGCTGCACTCGCTATTCTGCTGGTGGAGTCACTGTGTACATACATTACATTACTGATCCTGAGTTACATCCTGTATTATACTCCAGAGCTGCATTCACTATTCTGCTGGTGCAGTCACTGTGTTCATAGATTACATTACTGATCCTGAGTTACATCCTGTATTATACTCCAGAGCTGCACTCACTATTCTGCTGGTGCAGTCACTGTGTACATACATTACTTTACTGCTCCTGAGTTACATCCTGTATTATACTCCAGAGCTGCACTCACTATTCTGCTGGTGCAGTCACTGTGTACATACATTACATTACTGATCCTGAGTTACCTCCTGTATTATACTCCAGAGCTGCACTCACTATTCTGCTGGTGCAGTCACTGTGTACATACATTACTGATTCCGAGTTACCTCCTGTATTATACTCCAGAGCTGCACTCACTATTCTGCTGGTGCAGTCACTACGTATATACATTACATTACTGATCCCGAGTTACATCCTGTATTATTCTCCAGAGCTGCACTCACTATTCTGCTGGTGCGGTCACTGTGTACATAAATTACATTACTAATCTTGTACTGATCCTGAGTTACCTCCTGTATTATACTCCAGAGCTGCACTCACTATTCTGCTGGTGCAATCACTGTGTACATACATTACATTACTGATCCTGTACTGATCCTGAGTTACATCCTGTATTATACTCCAGAGCTGCACTCACTATTCTGCTGGTGCAGTCACTACGTATATACATTACATTACTGATCCCGAGTTACATCCTGTATTATTCCCCAGAGCTGCACTCACTATTCTGCTGGTGCAGTCACTGTGTACATACATTACATTACTGATCCTGTTCTGATCCTGAGTTACATCCTGTATTATTTTCCAGAGCTGCACTCACTATTCTGCTGGTGCAGTCACTGTGTAGATACATTACATTACTGATCCTGAGTTAACTCCTGTATTATACTCCAGAGCTGCACTCACTATTCTGCTGGTGCAGTCACTGTGTACATACATTACATTACTGATCCTGTACTGCTCCTGAGTTACCTCCTGTATTATACTCCAGAGCTGCACTCACTATTCTGCTGGTGCAGTCACTGTGTATATACATTACATTACTGATCCTGTACTGATCCTGAGTTACCTCCTGTATTATACACCAGAGCTGCACTCATTATTCTGCTGGTGCAGTCACTGTGTTTATACATTACATTACTGATCCTGAGTTACCTCCTGTATTATACACCAGAGCTGCACTCATTATTCTGCTGGTGCAGTCACTGTGTTCATACATTACATTACTGATCCTGAGTTACATCCTGTATTATACTCCAGAGCTGCACTCACTATTCTGCTGGTGCAGTCACTGTGTACATACATTACATTACTGCTCCTGAGTTACATCCTGTATTATACTCCAGAGCTGCACTCACTATTCTGCTGGTGCAGTCACTGTGTACATACATTACATTACTGATCCTGAGTTACCTCCTGTATTATACTCCAGAGCTGCACTCACTATTCTGCTGGTGCAGTCACTGTGTACATACATTACTGATTCCGAGTTACCTCCTGTATTATACTCCAGAGCTGCATTCACTATTCTGCTGGTGCAGTCACTGTGTACATACATTACATTACTGATACTGTACTGATCCTGAGTTACATCCTGTATTATACTCCAGAGCTGCACTCACTATTCTGCTGGTGCAGTCACTACGTATATACATTACATTACTGATCCCGAGTTACATCCTGTATTATTCTCCAGAGCTGCACTCACTATTCTGCTGGTGCGGTCACTGTGTACATACATTACATTACTAATCTTGTACTGATCCTGAGTTACCTCCTGTATTATACTCCAGAGCTGCACTCACTATTCTGCTGGTGCAGTCACTGTGTACATACATTACATTACTGATCCTGTACTGATCCTGAGTTACATCCTGTATTATACTCCAGAGCTGCACTCACTATTCTGCTGGTGCAGTCACTACGTATATACATTACATTACTGATCCCGAGTTACATCCTGTATTATTCTCCAGAGCTGCACTCACTATTCTGCTGGTGCAGTCACTGTGTACATACATTACATTACTGATCCTGTACTGATCCTGAGTTACATCCTGTATTATTTTCCAGAGCTGCACTCACTATTCTGCTGGTGGAGTCACTGTGTACATACATTACATTACTGATCCTGTACTGATCCTGAGTTACATCCTGTATTATACTCCAGAGCTGCACTCACTATTCTGCTGGTGCAGTCACTGTGTACATACATTACATTGCTGATCCTGAGTTACATCCTGTATTATACTCCAGAGCTGAACTCACTATTCTGCTGGTGCAGTCACTGTGTACATACATTACATTACTGATCCTGAGTTACCTCCTGTATTATACTCCAGAGCTGCACTCACTATTCTGCTGGTACAGTCACTGTGTACATACATTACATTACTGATCCTGTACTGCTCCTGAGTTACCTCCTGTATTATACTCCAGAGCTGCACTCACTATTCTGCTGGTGCAGTCACTGTGTATATACATTACATTACTGATCCTGTACTGATCCTGAGTTACATCCTGTATTATACACCAGAGCTGCACTCATTATTCTGCTGGTGCAGTCACTGTGTTCATACATTACATTACTGATCCTGAGTTACCTCCTGTATTATACACCAGAGCAGCACTCATTATTCTGCTAGTGCAGTCACTGTGTTCATACATTACATTACTGA
The DNA here is from genome assembly GCF_046119375.1 of Phyllobates terribilis. Taxonomy (NCBI): domain Eukaryota; kingdom Metazoa; phylum Chordata; class Amphibia; order Anura; family Dendrobatidae; genus Phyllobates; species Phyllobates terribilis. The sequence continues at coordinate 155,372,278 of NW_027362767.1, read as the reverse complement.
TCCTGAGTTACATCCTGTATTATACTCCAGAGCTGCACTCACTATTCTGCTGGTGCAGTCACTGTGTACATACATTACATTACTGCTCCTGAGTTACATCCTGTATTATACTCCAGAGCTGCACTCACTATTCTGCTGGTGCAGTCACTGTGTACATACATTACATTACTGATCCTGAGTTACCTCCTGTATTATACTCCAGAGCTGCACTCACTATTCTGCTGGTGCAGTCACTGTGTACATACATTACTGATTCCGAGTTACCTCCTGTATTATACTCCAGAGCTGCATTCACTATTCTGCTGGTGCAGTCACTGTGTACATACATTACATAACTGATCCTGAGTTACCTCCTGTATTATACTCCAGAGCTGCACTCACTATTCTGCTGGTGCAGTCACTGTGTACATACATTACTGATCCCGAGTTACCTCCTGTATTATACTCCAGAGCTGCATTCACTATTCTACTGGTGCAGTCACTGTGTACATACATTACATTACTGATCCTGTACTGCTCCTGAGTTACATCCTGTATTATACTCCAGAGCTGCACTCACTATTCTGCTGGTGGAGTCACTGTGTACATACATTACATTACTGATCCTGTACTGATCCTGAGTTACATCCTGTATTATACTCCAGAGCTGCACTCACTATTCTGCTGGTGCAGTCACTGTGTACATACATTACATTACTGATCCTGAGTTACCTCCTGTATTATACTCCAGAGCTGCACTCACTATTCTGCTGGTGCAGTCACTGTGTACATACATTACATTACTGATCCTGTACTGATCCTGAGTTACCTCTTGTATTATACCCCAGAGCTGCAGTCACTATTCTGCTGGTGGAGTCACTGTGTACTTACATTACATTACTGATCCTGTACTGATCCTGAGTTACATCCTGTATTATCCTCCAGAGCTGCACTCACTATTCTGCTGGTGCAGTCACTGTGTACATACATTACATTACTGATCCTGTACTGATCCTGAGTTACATCCTGTATTATACTCCAGAGCTGCACTCGCTATTCTGCTGGTGGAGTCACTGTGTACATACATTACATTACTGATCCTGAGTTACATCCTGTATTATACTCCAGAGCTGCACTCACTATTCTGCTGGTGCAGTCACTGTGTACATACATTACATTACTGATCCTGAGTTACATCCTGTATTATACTCCAGAGCTGCACTCACTATTCTGCTGGTGCAGTCACTGTGTACATGCATTACTGATCCTATACTGATCCTGAGTTACATCCTGTATTATACTCCAGAGCTGCACTCACTATTCTGCTGGTGCAGTCACTGTGTACATGCATTACTGATCCTATACTGATCCTGAGTTACATCCTGTATTATACTCCAGAGCTGCACTCACTATTCTGCTGGTGCTGTCACTCTGTACATACATTACATTACTGATCCTGTACTGATCCTGGGTTACATCCTGTATTATACCCCAGAGCTGCACTCACTATTCTGCTGGTGCAGTCATTGTGTACATACATTACATTACTGATCCTGAGTTACATCCTGTATTATACTCTAGAGCCGCACTCACTATTCTGCTGGTGCAGTCACTGTGTACATACATTACATTACTGATCCTGAGTTACCTCCTGTATTATACCCCAGAGCTGCACTCACTATTCTGCTGGTGCAGTCACTGTGTACATACATTACATTACTGATCCCGTACTGATCCTGAGTTACCTCCTGTATTATACTCCAGAGCTGCACTCACTATTCTGCTGGTGGAGTCACTGTGTACATACATTACATTACTGATCATGAGTTACATCCTGTATTATACCCCAGAGCTGCACTCGCTATTCTGCTGGTGGAGTCACTGTGTACATACATTACATTACTGATCCCATACTGATCCTGAGTTACATCCTGTATTATACTCCAGAGCTGCACTCACTATTCTGCTGGTGGAGTCACTGTGTACATACATTACATTACTGATCCTGAGTTACATCCTGTATTATACTCCAGAGCTGCACTCACTATTCTGCTGGTGCAGTCACTGTGTACATACATTACATTACTGATCCTGCACTGATCCTGAGTTACATCCTGTATTATACTCCAGAGCTGCATTCACTATTCTGCTGGTGCAGTCACTGTGTACATACATTACATTACTGATCCTGAGTTACATCCTGTATTATACTCCAGAGCTGCACTCACTATTCTGCTGGTGCAGTCACTGTGTACATACATTACTGATCCCGAGTTACCTCCTGTATTATACTCCAGAGCTGCATTCACTATTCTGCTGGTGCAGTCACTGTGTACATACATTACATTACTGATCCTGAGTTACATCCTGTATTATACCCCAGAGCTGCACTCACTATTCTGCTGGTGCAGTCACTGTGTACATACATTACATTACTAATCCTGAGTTACATCCTGTATTATACTCCAGAGCTGCACTCACTATTCTGCTGGTGCAGTCACTGTGTACATACATTACATTACTGATCCTGTACTGCTCCTGAGTTACATCCTGTATTATACTCCAGAGCTGCACTCACTATTCTGCTGGTGGAGTCACTGTGTACATACATTACATTACTGATCCTGTACTGATCCTGAGTTACATCCTGTATTATACTCCAGAGCTGCACTCACTATTCTGCTGGTGCAGTCACTGTGTACATACATTACATTACTAATCCTGAGTTACATCCTGTATTATACTCCAGAGCTGCACTCCCTATTCTGCTGGTGGAGTCACTGTGTACATACATTACATTACTGATCCTGAGTTACCTCCTGTATTATACTCCAGAGCTGCATTCACTATTCTGCTGGTGCAGTCACTGTGAACATACATTACATTACTAATCCTGAGTTACATCCTGTATTATACTCCAGAGCTGCACTCACTATTCTGCTGGTGCAGTCACTGTGTACATACATTACATTACTAATCCTGAGTTACATCCTGTATTATACTCCAGAGCTGCACTCACTATTCTGCTGGTGCAGTCACTGTGTACATACATTACATTACTGATCCTGTACTGCTCCTGAGTTACATCCTGTATTATACTCCAGAGCTGCACTCACTATTCTGCTGGTGCAGTCACTGTGTACATACATTACATTACTGATCCTGTACTGCTCCTGAGTTACATCCTGTATTATACTCCAGAGCTGCACTCACTATTCTGCTGGTGGAGTCACTGTGTACATACATTACATTACTGATCCTGTACTGCTCCTGAGTTACATCCTGTATTATACTCCAGAGCTGCACTCACTATTCTGCTGGTGCAGTCACTGTGTACATACATACATTACTGATCCTGTACTGATCCTGAGTTACATCCTATATTATACTCCAGAGCTGCACTCACTATTCTGCTGGTGGAGTCACTGTGTACATACATTACATTACTGATCCCGTACTGATCCTGAGTTACCTCCTGTATTATACTCCAGAGCTGCACTCACTATTCTGCTGGTGCAGTCACTGTGTACATACATTACATTACTGATCCTGAGTTACCTCCTGTATTATACCCCAGAGCTGCACTCACTATTCTGCTGGTGCAGTCACTGTGTACATACATTACATTACTGATCCCGTACTGATCCTGAGTTACCTCCTGTATTATACTCCAGAGCTGCACTCACTATTCTGCTGGTGGAGTCACTGTGTACATACATTACATTACTGATCATGAGTTACATCCTGTATTATACCCCAGAGCTGCACTCGCTATTCTGCTGGTGGAGTCACTGTGTACATACATTACATTACTGATCCCATACTGATCCTGAGTTACATCCTGTATTATACTCCAGAGCTGCACTCACTATTCTGCTGGTGGAGTCACTGTGTACATACATTACATTACTGATCCTGAGTTACATCCTGTATTATACTCCAGAGCTGCACTCACTATTCTGCTGGTGCAGTCACTGTGTACATACATTACATTACTGATCCTGCACTGATCCTGAGTTACATCCTGTATTATACTCCAGAGCTGCATTCACTATTCTGCTGGTGCAGTCACTGTGTACATACATTACATTACTGATCCTGAGTTACATCCTGTATTATACTCCAGAGCTGCACTCACTATTCTGCTGGTGCAGTCACTGTGTACATACATTACTGATCCCGAGTTACCTCCTGTATTATACTCCAGAGCTGCATTCACTATTCTGCTGGTGCAGTCACTGTGTACATACATTACATTACTGATCCTGAGTTACATCCTGTATTATACCCCAGAGCTGCACTCACTATTCTGCTGGTGCAGTCACTGTGTACATACATTACATTACTAATCCTGAGTTACATCCTGTATTATACTCCAGAGCTGCACTCACTATTCTGCTGGTGCAGTCACTGTGTACATACATTACATTACTGATCCTGTACTGCTCCTGAGTTACATCCTGTATTATACTCCAGAGCTGCACTCACTATTCTGCTGGTGGAGTCACTGTGTACATACATTACATTACTGATCCTGTACTGATCCTGAGTTACATCCTGTATTATACTCCAGAGCTGCACTCACTATTCTGCTGGTGCAGTCACTGTGTACATACATTACATTACTAATCCTGAGTTACATCCTGTATTATACTCCAGAGCTGCACTCCCTATTCTGCTGGTGGAGTCACTGTGTACATACATTACATTACTGATCCTGAGTTACCTCCTGTATTATACTCCAGAGCTGCATTCACTATTCTGCTGGTGCAGTCACTGTGAACATACATTACATTACTAATCCTGAGTTACATCCTGTATTATACTCCAGAGCTGCACTCACTATTCTGCTGGTGCAGTCACTGTGTACATACATTACATTACTAATCCTGAGTTACATCCTGTATTATACTCCAGAGCTGCACTCACTATTCTGCTGGTGCAGTCACTGTGTACATACATTACATTACTGATCCTGTACTGCTCCTGAGTTACATCCTGTATTATACTCCAGAGCTGCACTCACTATTCTGCTGGTGCAGTCACTGTGTACATACATTACATTACTGATCCTGTACTGCTCCTGAGTTACATCCTGTATTATACTCCAGAGCTGCACTCACTATTCTGCTGGTGGAGTCACTCTGTACATACATTACATTACTGATCCTGTACTGCTCCTGAGTTACATCCTGTATTATACTCCAGAGCTGCACTCACTATTCTGCTGGTGCAGTCACTGTGTACATACATACATTACTGATCCTGTACTGATCCTGAGTTACATCCTATATTATACTCCAGAGCTGCACTCACTATTCTGCTGGTGCAGTCACTGTGTACATACATACATTACTGATCCTGTACTGATCCTGAGTTACATCCTATATTATACTCCAGAGCTGCACTCACTATTCTGCTGGTGCAGTCACTGTGTACATACATTACATTAATGATCCTGAGTTACATCCTGTAGATCTTTTATTATAAAAATGAAAAACATAATAATAATAACCAGAAAATAAACAGTGTAATGAACTGGTCCAGCCGCTCCCTCTCTCCTCACACACATATTATACATATATACACAATAATAACTACCTACACCATGACATCTGGTCCGGTTACCAAACAAATAATAATATAATAAATAATAACCGACAAATTATATACAAACTAATATATACATTCTTTTTTTTTTTTTTTTTTTTATTTTTAAATAAATAAAATAAAATAAATACTAACTACACAAATATATACAAGACAAAACAAACCCCCCCACACTCAAGCCCACCAGTCCCTCCCCGGCACTGACCTGAGAGCTGGTCCTGCGCCTCATGCCTCAGTCCATGTCCATAGGCCAGATCAGGCAGTGCCAGTTTTTCACCCAAATACCCAGTGTCCCACAAGATGAACCCACCTCCCCCCTTTTCCCTCCACCCAACCTAACACCTCCACCCAAACCCATATATACAATATATACAGAAACAAACAATACAATAACCACAACTGACAAAGCCCAAGTTCGGCACCTGCAGCCCTACATCACTGTCTACTGATCAATAAAACAAAAATCTATGGTGTCAGCAGCAGCCCACCACCAGGAGAGGAGATGACCAGACTAGGGCACACTAAAAGAAAAGCCCCTCCAGAGGAGAGCGGCCCTCCGTGTACCCAGTCTCTCATACTCCAGAGAACGCACCTTCACCAGGTCACCGAGTATGGTCCTAAACACATCGTCCACTGGGAGGATTTTCCGCTGTGTCGATACTAAGCACTGTGCGTTCCAGGTGTGATACCTAACCACTTTGCTAACTAGAAATAAGGTGTAGCGGTCCCGACCACCCAGGTCCCCGAATGCTCCATAGGCCCAATCCGCATAAGAGAGACCGGCCAGCCGGGGCCAGCCAATGGAGGTGCCCACCCTGTTGTACACCTCTGTGTTAAAGGGACAACGAAGCAGGAAGTGGTCCATGCTTTCAAGCATGGTACCACAATGCTCCCGAGGACAGTTCCTGTCCTCAGAGCTCCTACACTTCAGATTGTCCCTCACACACAGTTTCCCATGGAAGCAGCGCCATGCCAAGTCCCAAACCTTCGAGGGGATCCTGATAGAATTCAAAAGATGCAGACCCACCCCAAGATCCCGACTTGGGCAATCCCTGAGCGCCAGAGGCCTCTGAAAATGGGTCAACAGAACCCTTTTGTCAAGGAGCTTCCTTGGCAGAGTCCTGACCTCCCACATTCCTAGACCCCACCGGCGAATTACCTTCAGAACCACGGTAGCGTAAGCCGGGAGATGTCCATGCGGTGTGCGGAGATCCTTCACTTGCCCTCCTGTCTCCCATCCCTGGAAGAAAGGCTGAAACCATCCCTTACAGGAGAATACCCACGGAGGAGCCCTCTCTTTCCAGAGGTTTGCAATATTGATCTTAATGAAGGTATTCACAAGGAATACCACAGGGTTGACCATACCCAACCCTCCTAGTCTCCTCGTACGGTAAGTAACCTCCCTCTTGACCAGGTTCAGTCTATTCCCCCATAACAGTTGAAAGAACAAACTGTAGACCCGAGTCCAGAGAGGCTCTGGCAAGATGCACACACTGCCCAGATAGATCAGCAAAGGGAGCAGGTAAGTTTTGATCAGGTTTACCCTTTCCCTTAGGGTCAAAGACTAACCCTTCCATTGGTTCACCTTCTGAGTGGCGATCTCTAGCCTGCTGTCCCAATTTTGTTTGGGGTAATCCCCCTGGCCAAATTCGATGCCAAGAACTTTTGCAGAGACTTTGGGTTCTGGAAGGGTGTCCGGGAGATCAAAACCAGGATCTCCTCCTCCCAGCCAGAGACTCTCACACTTATCCCGGTTGATCTTAGACCCGGATGCCTCCGAGTAGCGATTTACCTCTGACATCAGCCATTCTGCCTCCCCATCAGAGGAAACAAAAACGGTGACGTCATCGGCATACGCCACCACTCTCAGAGTGGCTTCCGGTGCTGCCCGGTCCATCCCGATCCCAGCCAACGGTCCACGCTCCACCCTCCTAAGAAGTGGGTCAATCGCAAACACATACAGTAGCAGGCTCAAGGGACAACCCTGGCGAACACCACACCCAACCTCAAAAGAGCTGCCAATCCAACCGTTCACAAGCGGGAAACTCTCTGCCCCAGAGTACAAGGTCTTAAGCCAATCAACAAAGCCCCCCGGCAGGCCATACCTCAGAAGGACAGACCAGAGGTACTCATGATTAACCCGATCAAACGCTTTTGCCTGGTCCAATGACAGCATGTACCCCTTCCAGTGGCCAGCCCTACCCTGCTCCACCGCCTCTCGGACACAGAGTACAGCACTAATTGTACTGCGGCCCGGAACAGAGCAATGCTGGGCCCCCGAAAGGAGCTGGGGTGCAAATTTCACCAGCCGATTAAACAGCACCTTTGCCAAAACCTTCCTGTCTGCATTGAGAAGCGCTATGGGACGCCAATTCTCAATGCAAGATGGGTCCTTACCCTTTGACAAGATGATCAGGGCAGACCTCCTCATTGACTTTGGCAGAGTGCCCGAGGAAAGACACTCATTGAATACCTCAGTCAAGAGGGGAACCAAGGCGTCCTTAAAGGTCTTATAGAATTCAGATGTTACGCCATCCGGACCGGGAGATTTCTTCAGGGCAAGCCCTTCAATCGCCAACTTAACTTCCTCTTCCCTGATCATCTCTGTCAAAACGCCAAGAGAGGGGTCTACCCCTGGTTCGGGGACGGCTTCAGCCAGAAAAGCCGACATCTCATCCCAATCCAGATCCCTCTTCCCCAAGAGGTGCGAGTAGAAGGATCTGACGACCTCCAGGATCCCTGATCTGGATCTTTTCAGGGACCCCGCAGTGTCAACCAGTCCTGTAACAACTTTACTATTCACTGACATCTTGCAGTTTCTATAAGGGTCGGGCGAGCGGTACTTCCCGTAATCCCTCTCAAAAACCAAAGATGCGTGTCTATCATACTGACACCTCATTAGCAAAGATTTCACTCTGGAGATCTCCTCACGGCTACCTCCAGTTGAGACAAGATGCTCGAGTTTCCTCCTCAGGCCCTGATACAGGCGATACCTGTCCAGGCTCCTGAGGCTCGAGAGCTGGCGGAAGAATCTCGCCACCCTTTTCTTAAACATCTCCCACCACTCTGACTTACTACTACAAAGATCCAGTAAGGGTACCTGGCTCTGAAGAAAATCCTCAAAGGACTGTCTTATCTCCGCTTCTTCCAAGAGAGATGAATTGAGCCTCCAAAAGCCTCTTCCCATCCGGGGGGTCTCTGTAACATTCAGGGAAAACAAAATCAAACAGTGATCGGAGAACTCCACCTCAACAACAGATACTGCTGAAGAGACGGCTTCCTCCTTTAAATAAAACCTGTCTATCCTGGACCTACAGTTACCTCTATGATAGGTGAACCCCTCGTGGCCTGCGGTGTGCCGGATGTGGACATCCACCAGGCGAGCCTCACTAGCTATACTATTAAGGGCGACGCTATCATAAGTCAGCTTGTCTCTGGAACCTCCTCTATCCCGGGGCCTCGTGACAGTGTTGAAGTCCCCTCCAAAGAAGACCTGCCGACTCGTGAAAAGGTAGGGCTTGATGCTCGTAAAGAGACACTTCCGGTCCCATTTAGATTGGGGACCATAGATGTTAATGAGCCGAAGCTCTTGTCCCTTCATGAGGACATCTAATATCAGGCACCTCCCCATTTCTAACTCAATAACCCGTCGGCATTCTACCGGTGCGGTAAAAAGGACCGCCACTCCGCTATACGGCTCAGCCGCATGAGACCAATAGGAGGGCCCGAGTCTCCACTCCCTCTTAGCTATAAACACCTCTGCCATATTTGGCAGCCTGGTCTCTTGCAAAAAGAAAATGTCAGCTTCAACCCGGCTGAGAAAATCAAAGGCCGCAAATCTAGCCATGTTTGACTTAATGCTGGCGACATTAATGGACGTCAGCGTCAACGGAGTGGGTACCGCCATCATTGGTGATTGAGTTAGATGGCTTTCTTCTTCCCACTCCCCTTATCCTCTGCCTCAGAGGAGGAATCCTTCCCCCTCTTTAATGACACAGAGGTGTCCATTCCCACATTTTTCCTTCTTTTTTCGTCCTCGTCTCCGGACTCTGGGCCAGTCCCTCCCCCCAAGGACCTTGCATCCCCAGGAGAAGGAGACTCGGCGCCCCCTGTAAGCTCCGCTGAAGCCGGAACCTCACCCTCAGCCTCCTCCTCAGAGGAAGAGATGTTATCAAGGGCTTGGAACCGGTTAGAAAGACCAACTAGAGGGGAGTCGGTTTTACCTTCCTTAGGTACCTTGGTCAGAGCGGGAGAAGATGTTTTATCTCCCTTCTTTCTCTTCTTTTTGGTGCCGAGCTTACGCTTGTTCTTTAGCCACAGCTTATTATCCTCATCCATACTTTCATAATGGGAGGATTCTGAAGCAGAGGCAGTTTCCTCCCTGTGGATCCTCCTGACCTCCTCATCCAACTCATCATCCCTCGGGGCCTCAGCAGCAAGACTGGCATCCAGGACAGGGGCTGCCCCGGTAGTCTGGGGCTCGCCCCGCTTCCTCTCCTGTCTGCGCTTGTCTAGACGCCTCAGCTGGGCAGGCGTCTTTTTATTGCTTTTCTTCCCTGGCCCCTCAGCTCCCCCACCCCTGCTAGTCCCCTCTCCAGCAGAATCGGCCTCACGGCTTACTCCCACCGGGGTCTCGACTGCATTAGCAAAGGAGAGAGGACAACGGCTGAATGGGTGGCCTAACTCACCACACAGGTGGCACCTAATCTCCACACAAGAGGCGGCAAGATGGCCGACACCCCCACACAACACACATTTCTGCACGGTGCAGTTTGCACTGAAGTGTGTGGGGTCGCCGCTACTGTGACAGAGCTTCGGTTGCCCCTGGTAGAAGACCAGGATACGATCCCTACCCAGGAAGGCAGACGATGGAATGTGGGCAACCGTACCACCTGAACGCTTAAGTTTTACCATAAACGTCCAGGCCCCTGACCAGATACCAAACTCGTCGCGGTTTTTCTTTGGCATCTCCACCACCTCTCCATACTGACCAAGCCACGTCATGATGTCATAGCAAGAAAGCGACTCGTTACGAGTCATCACGGTCACTTTCTTGATCTGGTTTTGGCGAGACACTGCCTGAACGGCAAAGTCTCGCCAGCCGGGCTCATTTTTTGCCAACTCATAATTCGCCCAGAAGAGCTCAAGCCCCTCCGGCCGAGCAAAGCTGACATCAAACTCAGGCGTGGAATAGGGATGTATCAAGGCGTAGATGTCAATCGCCTTGAAGCCCATCCTCAGCAGGAGCTCCACAACTTTAGACCTTGGCAGACATGCATCACTGCCCCTCCACCGAAGACGGACCACATTCCTACGCACACTGCCTGGCCCGGCTGTTGGGAGGGACCACACTGTATCTCCCCCTTTTTGCTCTTGGAAGGCCCCGAGGCCATGCCTCTCTATCCAGAAGGATAGATCAACCTCTCGACCCTCTACCATTAGTGATCTCTCCCCCTTCTTTAGAGCCTCCAGAAGGCGCCGTTGCAACATGCCGTCCCCAAAGCCCGGAGACGAGGAGGATGCCCTATTTGCCCCGGAGGTGACACTGGCATAACTCTGGACAGGTGTTGCCACCCCCGGGGGGGCAACCGGACCAGTGACCACATCAGCCCCAACAGTATCACCATTACCCACCTCCATCTCACCCTCCATCAAACCAGCAACCACACCACTAGACAATGAATTATCCTCATTCACCCCCACCACCACATTCATTCCTGCTGGACCAGTAACAATGGTGGATGACCTTTTGACCTCCGCATCAGGCACAAGGGGCTCAGTCACCTCCATAGAACTGGAAGCGACCTCACCCCCGGTCTTATGTGTGCCCTCCACATCATCGGTCGGTAATTTCCGCTGTTTGGCATTTGGTATAATGTGCCGCTGATCTCTAGCTGCAGTTAGGCGCCGCTGATCTTTAGCATCAGGATCTTCCGGACCAGCGACGCCAACACAAAATAGCACTTTCGTGGGAGGACCGGAAGGCTCAGCCCCAACTGCCCCCTCACACTGCCGCCGCTTCTCAACTAAGTGATCAGCGGCAACAGCATTCAGAGGCGCCGAGGCTACCGGAGCTGCCCCCGACACCGGGCTGCTCCCCCCTCCCACTGAGGAGCGCACCACAGCATCGTGGCCTGATGGAACGCCCGCCGCCGGGCCGCCCTCACTGTCCAGCCTCTCGGCTGATGCACCTCCTGCTGCGTCCCCGCTACTACAAGCAGAGACGGAGCTCTGCGCCTCACTACCGCGCTCTGTAATCTCCCCGCGCCTTTGCACCGGATCCACAGCAGAACCCGGGCTGGGCTGGGCAACGGGGCTTATACAGCGAGCTGAGCCTGCCGCCGACTCAGGGGGTACAGGGAGGGGGGCATATACGTATCTTACCGCTTCCTGCAGCCTTGGCTTGGTCTTCTTTGCCTTTTTGTGGCCCCCAGGTGCCTCTTCTGGTAGATCGTCACCAAGATGGAAGTTTTGGAGGCACACTGGGGACTCCAGGAGCTTAATCTCCGCCATTAGCGCCCCTCCCTGGCCGCTGCTGTCACTGTCCTCCCCAGAGCCGGCAGAACTGCGACCGGATGTCACTGTCGCTTGTCCTGCAGGGAGCTCGCTGCACGTGGCCTGCGGGTGACTTTGCAGGCTGCCAGGTGGGGCTTCCTGCTGGTCATCATCACTCTCATCATCCACCTAGCTCTCAGGCTGCAGCCCTATCTGTCTTTGCTCTCTGGTATCAGCCATTTCTCTAAAGCGGTCTTCATTTATAAGTTTTTCTTTGAAAGGACCACTCTGCTCCCTGATGGTGGCTTTCCTAAGTTCCAGGCGTTGAATTTCACTGCTCAGTCTTTTTACCTCGGCTTGGAGCTTGGCCTTCCTTGGTTTGGAGGCCCCCGCAGCTTTGGCGCTTGTGCAGCGCAGCTCCTCCCGGAGCCTCCTGATGAGCTTACTGGCATCTTCATACTCACGGAGGCGGATCATGACCCGGGAGACATAGGTGGACACAGACTCCCGGGGTCCCTGCTGCGCCCACCCCCCCTCAGGGAGGTCGGCCTCACCTCCGTGAGCACTCAGCTTTCCTCCGGAAGGAGCGCCATCTTGCACGCCGCTGTCAGGCTTTTCCTCCATGCTGGAAGCCTTGCGACTTCTGGGGGTCTCCACAATCCCGGGGGGAGTAGGAGCCACATTGCTGCGACTCCTGGTGCAGCGACTCACCCCCGAGTCCTCTGATGTGCAGGCTGGTTGCTGGTTTCTTCTGCCCCCCGCCGGCATGGTTCGGGAAGCAGAAGCCTGGGACTTGGCTCCATCACTCATCCCAGAAACCCGCTCCCTCCCTGGGAAAGAGAGAAAGCAGGTCCCCAGGTGGAGAGGTGTTGGTTCTCAGAGATCAGGAGCTCACAGCAGGATCTGCAGCCACCACACCCGTAATCAGCACACTGACTAGCAGCTGATCAGAGCTGCACCCAGTATGCTGCTGGTGCAGTCACTGTGTACATACATTACATTACTGATCCTGTACTGATCCTGAGTTACATCCTGTATTATACTCCAGAGCTGCACTCACTATTCTGCTGGAGCAGTCACTGTGTACATACATTACATTACTGATCCTGAGTTACATCCTGTATTATACTCCAGAGCTGCAGTCACTATTCTGCTGGTGCAGTCACTGTGTACATACATTACATTACTGATCCTGAGTTACTTCTTGTATTATATTCCAGAGCTGCATTCACTATTCTGCTGGAGCAGTCACTGTGTACATACATTACATTGCTGATCCTGAGTTACATCCTGTATTATCCTCCAGAGCTGCACTCACTATTCTGCTGGTGCAGGCACTGTGTACATACATTACATTACTGATCCTGTACTGATCCTGAGTTACCTCCTGTATTATACTCCAGAGCTGCACTCACTGTTCTGCTGGTGCAGTCACTGTGTACATACATTACATTACTGATCCTGAGTTACATCCTGTATTATACTCCAGAGCTGCACTCACTATTCTGCTGGAGCAGTCACTGTGTACATACATTACATTACTGATCCTGAGTTACATCCTGTATTATACTCCAGAGCTGCAGTCACTATTCTGCTGGTGCAGTCACTATGTACATACATTACATTACTGATCCTGATTTACATCCTGTATTATACTCCAGAGCTGCACTCACTATTCTGCTGGTGCAGTCACTGTGTACATACATTACATTACTGATCCTGAGTTACATCCTGTATTATACTCCAGAGCTGCACTCACTATTCTGCTGGAGCAGTCACTGTGTACATACATTACATTACTGATCCTGAGTTACATCCTGTATTATACTCCAGAGCTGCACTCACTATTCTGCTGGTGCAGTCACTGTGTATATACATTACATTACTGATCCTGTACTGATCCTGAGTTGCATCCTGTATTATCCTCCAGAGCTGCACTCACTATTCTGCTGGTGCAGTCACTGTGTACATACATTACATTACTAATCCTGTACTGATCCTGAGTTACATCCTGTATTATACTCCAGAGCTGCACTCACTATTCTGCTGGTGCAGTCACTGTGCACATACATTACATTACTGATCCTGTACTGATCCTGAGTTACCTCCTGTATTATCCTCCAGAGCTGCACTCACTATTCTGCTAGTGCAGTCACTGTATACATACATTACATTACTGATCCCGTACTGCTCCTCAGTTACATCCTGTATTATACTCCAGAGCTGCACTCACTATTCCGCTGGTGCAGTTGCTGTGTACATACATTACATTACTGATCCCGAGTTACATCCTGTATTATACTCCAGAGCTGCACTCACTATTCTGCTGGTGCAGTAACTGTGTACATACATTATATTACTAATCCTGTACTGATCCTGAGTTACATCCTGTATTATACTCCAGAGCTGCACTCACTATTCTGCTGGTGCAGTCATTGTGTACATACATTACATTACTGATCCTGAGTTACATCCTGTATTATACCCCAGAGCTGCACTCACTATTCTGCTGGTGCAGTCACTATGTACATACATTACATTACTGATCCTGTACTGATCCTGAGTTACATCCTGTATTATACTCCAGAGCTGCACTCACTATTCTGCTGGTGCAGTAACTGTGTACATACATTATATTACTAATCCTGTACTGATCCTGAGTTCCATCCTGTATTATACTCCAGAGCTGCACTCACTATTCTGCTGGTGGAGTCACTGTGTACATACATTACATTACTGATCCTGAGTTACATCCTGTATTATACTCCAGAGCTGCACTCACTATTCTGCTGGTGCAGTCACTGTGTACATACATTACATTACTGATCCTGTACTGATCCTGAGTTACATCCTGTATTATACTCCAGAGCTGCACTCACTATTCTGCTGGTGCAGTCACTGTGTACATACATTACATTACTGATCCTGAGTTACATCCTGTATTATACTCCAGAGCTGCACTCACTATTCTGCTGGAGCAGTCACTGTGTACATACATTACATTACTGATCCTGAGTTACATCCCGTATTATACTCCAGAGCTGCACTCACTATTCTGCTGGTGCAGTCACTGTGTACATACATTACATTACTGATCCTGTACTGATCCTGAGTTGCATCCTGTATTATCCTCCAGAGCTGCACTCACTATTCTGCTGGTGCAGTCACTGTGTACATACATTACATTACTAATCCTGTACTGATCCTGAGTTACATCCTGTATTATACTCCAGAGCTGCACTCACTATTCTGCTGGTGCAGTAACTGTGTACATACATTATATTACTAATCCTGTACTGATCCTGAGTTGCATCCTGTATTATACTCCAGAGCTGCACTCACTATTCTGCTGGTGCAGTCACTATGTACATACATTACATTACTGATCCTGATTTACATCCTGTATTATACTCCAGAGCTGCACTCACTATTCTGCTGGTGCAGTCACTGTGTACATACATTACATTACTGATCCTGTACTGATCCTGAGTTACATCCTGTATTATACTCCAGAGCTGCACTCACTATTCTGCTGGTGCAGTCACTGTGTACATACATTACATTACTGATCCTGAGTTACATCCTGTATTATACTCCAGAGCTGCACTCACTATTCTGCTGGAGCAGTCACTGTGTACATACATTACATTACTGATCCTGAGTTACATCCTGTATTATACCCCAGAGCTGCACTCACTATTCTGCTGGTGCAGTCACTATGTACATACATACATTACATTACTGATCCTGTACTGATCCTGAGTTGCATCCTGTATTATCCTCCAGAGCTGCACTCACTATTCTGCTGGTGCAGTCACTGTGTACATACATTACATTACTAATCCTGTACTGATCCTGAGTTACATCCTGTATTATACTCCAGAGCTGCACTCACTATTCTGCTGGTGCAGTCACTGTGCACATACATTACATTACTGATCCTGTACTGATCCTGAGTTACCTCCTGTATTATCCTCCAGAGCTGCACTCACTATTCTGCTAGTGCAGTCACTGTATACATACATTACATTACTGATCCCGTACTGCTCCTCAGTTACATCCTGTATTATACTCCAGAGCTGCACTCACTATTCCGCTGGTGCAGTTGCTGTGTACATACATTACATTACTGATCCTGAGTTGCATCCTGTATTATACTCCAGAGCTGCACTCACTATTCTGCTGGTGCAGTCACTGTGTACATGCATTACATTACTGATCCCGAGTTACATCCTGTATTATACTCCAGAGCTGCACTCACTATTCTGCTGGTGCAGTAACTGTGTACATACATTATATTACTAATCCTGTACTGATCCTGAGTTACATCCTGTATTATACTCCAGAGCTGCACTCACTATTCTGCTGGTGCAGTCATTGTGTACATACATTACATTACTGATCCTGAGTTACATCCTGTATTATACTCCAGAGCTGCACTCACTATTCTGCTGGTGCAGTCACTGTGTACATACATTACATTACTGATCCTGAGTTACATCCTGTATTATACCCCAGAGCTGCACTCACTATTCTGCTGGTGCAGTCACTATGTACATACATTACATTACTGATCCAGTACTGATCCTGAGTTACATCCTGTATTATACTCCAGAGCTGCACTCACTATTCTGCTGGTGCAGTAACTGTGTACATACATTACATTACTGATCCTGTACAGATCCTGAGTTACATCCTGTATTATACTCCAGAGCTGCACTCACTATTCTGCTGGTGGAGTCACTGTGTACATACATTACATTACTGATCCTGAGTTACATCCTGTATTATACTCCAGAGCTGCACTCACTATTCTGCTGGTGCAGTCACTGTGTACATACATTACATTACTGATCCTGTACTGATCCTGAGTTACATCCTGTATTATACTCCAGAGCTGCACTCACTATTCTGCTGGTGCAGTCACTGTGTACATACATTACATTACTGATCCTGAGTTACATCCTGTATTATACTCCAGAGCTGCACTCACTATTCTGCTGGAGCAGTCACTGTGTACATACATTACATTACTGATCCTGAGTTACATCCCGTATTATACTCCAGAGCTGCACTCACTATTCTGCTGGTGCAGTCACTGTGTACATACATTACATTACTGATCCTGTACTGATCCTGAGTTGCATCCTGTATTATCCTCCAGAGCTGCACTCACTATTCTGCTGGTGCAGTCACTGTGTACATACATTACATTACTAATCCTGTACTGATCCTGAGTTACATCCTGTATTATACTCCAGAGCTGCACTCACTATTCTGCTGGTGCAGTAACTGTGTACATACATTATATTACTAATCCTGTACTGATCCTGAGTTACATCCTGTATTATACTCCAGAGCTGCACTCACTATTCTGCTGGTGCAGTCACTGTGTACATACATTACATTACTGATCCTGTACTGATCCTGAGTTACATCCTGTATTATACTCCAGAGCTGCACTCACTATTCTGCTGGTGCAGTCACTGTGTACATACATTACATTACTGATCCTGAGTTACATCCTGTATTATACTCCAGAGCTGCACTCACTATTCTGCTGGAGCAGTCACTGTGTACATACATTACATTACTGATCCTGAGTTACATCCTGTATTATACCCCAGAGCTGCACTCACTATTCTGCTGGTGCAGTCACTATGTACATACATACATTACATTACTGATCCTGTACTGATCCTGAGTTGCATCCTGTATTATCCTCCAGAGCTGCACTCACTATTCTGCTGGTGCAGTCACTGTGTACATACATTACATTACTAATCCTGTACTGATCCTGAGTTACATCCTGTATTATACTCCAGAGCTGCACTCACTATTCTGCTGGTGCAGTCACTGTGCACATACATTACATTACTGATCCTGTACTGATCCTGAGTTACCTCCTGTATTATCCTCCAGAGCTGCACTCACTATTCTGCTAGTGCAGTCACTGTATACATACATTACATTACTGATCCCGTACTGCTCCTCAGTTACATCCTGTATTATACTCCAGAGCTGCACTCACTATTCCGCTGGTGCAGTTGCTGTGTACATACATTACATTACTGATCCTGAGTTGCATCCTGTATTATACTCCAGAGCTGCACTCACTATTCTGCTGGTGCAGTCACTGTGTACATGCATTACATTACTGATCCCGAGTTACATCCTGTATTATACTCCAGAGCTGCACTCACTATTCTGCTGGTGCAGTAACTGTGTACATACATTATATTACTAATCCTGTACTGATCCTGAGTTACATCCTGTATTATACTCCAGAGCTGCACTCACTATTCTGCTGGTGCAGTCATTGTGTACATACATTACATTACTGATCCTGAGTTACATCCTGTATTATACCCCAGAGCTGCACTCACTATTCTGCTGGTGCAGTCACTATGTACATACATTACATTACTGATCCAGTACTGATCCTGAGTTACATCCTGTATTATACTCCAGAGCTGCACTCACTATTCTGCTGGTGCAGTAACTGTGTACATACATTACATTACTGATCCTGTACAGATCCTGAGTTACATCCTGTATTATACTCCAGAGCTGCACTCACTATTCTGCTGGTGGAGTCACTGTGTACATACATTACATTACTGATCCTGAGTTACATCCTGTATTATACTCCAGAGCTGCACTCACTATTCTGCTGGTGCAGTCACTGTGTACATACATTACATTACTGATCCTGTACTGATCCTGAGTTACATCCTGTATTATACTCCAGAGCTGCACTCACTATTCTGCTGGTGCAGTCACTGTGTACATACATTACATTACTGATCCTGAGTTACATCCTGTATTATACTCCAGAGCTGCACTCACTATTCTGCTGGAGCAGTCACTGTGTACATACATTACATTACTGATCCTGAGTTACATCCTGTATTATACTCCAGAGCTGCACTCACTATTCTGCTAGTGCAGTCACTGTGTACATACATTACATTACTGATCCTGTATTATCCTCCAGAGCTGCACTCACTATTCTGCTGGTGCAGTCACTGTGTACATACATTACATTACTAATCCTGTACTGATCCTGAGTTACATCCTGTATTATACTCCAGAGCTGCACTCACTATTCTGCTGGTGCAGGAACTGTGTACATACATTATATTACTAATCCTGTACTGATCCTGAGTTGCATCCTGTATTATACTCCAGAGCTGCACTCACTATTCTGCTGGTGCAGTCACTGTGTACATACATTACATTACTGATCCTGTACTGATCCTGAGTTACATCCTGTATTATACTCCAGAGCTGCACTCACTATTCGGCTGGTACAGTCACTGTGTACATACATTACATTACTGATCCTGAGTTACCTCCTGTATTATCCTCCAGAGCTGCATTCACTATTCTGCTGGAGCAGTCACTGTGTACATACATTACATTACTGCTCCTGTACTGATCCTGAGTTACATCCTGTATTATACCCCAGAGCTGCACTCACTATTCTGCTGGTGCAATCACTGTGTACATACATTACATTACTGATCCTGTACTGATCCTGAGTTACCCCCTGTTTTATTCTCCAGAGCTGCACTCACTATTCTGCTGGTGCGGTCATTGTGTACATACATTACATTACTGATCCTGAGTTACATCCTGTATTATCCTCCAGAGCTGCACTCACTATTCTGCTGGTGCAGTCACTGTATACATACATTACATTACTGATCCCGTACTGCTCCTGAGTTACATCCTGTATTATACTCCAGAGCTGCACTCACTATTCTGCTGGTGCAGTCACTGTGTACATACATTACATTACTGATCCTGTACTGATCCTGAGTTACATCCTGCATTATACTCCAGAGCTGCACTCACTATTCCGCTGGTGCAGTTGCTGTGTACATACATTACATTACTGATCCTGAGTTGCATCCTGTATTATACTCGAGAGCTGCACTCACTATTCTGCTGGTGCAGTCACTGTGTACATGCATTACATTACTGATCCCGAGTTACATCCTGTATTATACTCCAGAGCTGCACTCACTATTCTGCTGGTGCAGTAACTGTGTACATACAGTATATTACTAATCCTGTACTGATCCTGAGTTACATCCTGTATTATACTCCAGAGCTGCACTCACTATTCTGCTGGTGCAGTCACTGTGTACATACATTACATTACTGATCCTGTACTGATCCTGAGTTACATCCTGTATTATACTCCAGAGCTGCACTCACTATTCGGCTGGTACAGTCACTGTGTACATACATTACATTACTTATCCTGAGCTACCTCTTGTATTATTCTCCAGAGCTGCATTCACTATTCTGCTGGAGCAGTCACTGTGTACATACATTACATTACTGATCCTGTACTGATCCTGAGTTACATCCTGTATTATACCCCAGAGCTGCACTCACTATTCTGCTGGTGCAATCACTGTATACATCCATTACATTACTGATCCTGTACTGATCCTGAGTTACCTCCTGTTTTATTCTCCAGAGCTGCACTCACTATTCTGCTGGTGCAGTCATTGTGTACATACATTACATTACTGATCCTGAGTTACATCCTGTATTATACTCCAGAGCTGCACTCACTATTCTGCTGGTGCAATCACTGTGTACATACATTACATTACTGATCCTGTACTGATCCTGAGTTACCTCCTGTTTTATTCTCCAGAGCTGCACTCACTATTCTGCTGGTGCAGTCACTGTGTACATACATTACATTACTGATCCTGAGTTACATCCTGTATTATACCCCAGAGCTGCACTCACTATTCTGCTGGTGCAGTCACTGTGTTCATACATTACATTACTGATCCTGAGTTACATCCTGTATTATACTCCAGAGCTGCACTCACTATTCTGCTGGTGCAGTCACTGTGTACATACATTACTGATCCTGTACTGATCCTGAGTTACATCCTGTATTATACTCCAGAGCTGCACTCACTATTCTGCTGGTGCAGTCACTGTGTACATACATTACTGATCCTGTACTGATCCTGAGTTACATCCTGTATTATACTCCAGAGCTGCACTCACTCTTCTGCTGGTGCAGTCACTGTGTACATACATTACATTACTGATCCTGTACTGATCCTGAGTTACCTCCTGTATTATTCTCCAGAGCTGCACTCACTATTCAAGGTTCAATATATTTTTATTAACATATAAAACTTTGTTCAATTCTAATGTCATTTGTAAAGTCTTGACATGAGAATATGGCTGGGGAAGCTCCCAAAATAATGATAATAGGTTAAAATGTTATTGTATCAATCTATTGTAATATATCTGTTAGGGCTTTGTTCTCTATCACATATTTAATAAGAAAGAAAAGAGAGAGAAGAAAGAATAAAGGGGGAAGAGAAGGGGAGTGGGGTTAAGAGGTCACTGATTTTCACAATTTAATAGTCCGAATAAACCTGTATAATGAATTTACTGATTAAAGTCACCATGCATCAACCATGTCTGAAAGTTATTGATTCTTTAACCCCTTAACGACCGCCGATACGCATTAAAATGGCGGCCGTTAAGGGGCCTTATTCCTTCATTGCCGCTTTAAAACGGCAATTGGGAATAAGGCTGTAGCGCCCCCCAGAGGTGGAAATTCTCCAGGTCTCAGCTACCTGTCCCCGATTAGGAAGATACACGTTAGCTAATGTATATACAGAGCCCAGAAGGGAAATTTTAGGAATAATTTAATGACCCTCTGGGTCTATTTTAGTATCAATTACTTCTGGTTGAAATGAACTATGAAAGGCGATGGAAACCCCCCACACCTTGCGGGTAGGATGGGGGCTGTAGTACCAGGCCGGACAGAGCTTGGTCTTACAACTGGGAGGATTACAACCCCTGGCAAAAATTATGGAATCACCGGGCTCGGAGGATGTTCATTCAGTTGTTTAATGTTGATCACACCTTGGAGAGCTGTTGCACCAAGTGGACTGACATAAATCATGGCTCCAACACGAGAGAGGATTATCATACTCTTAAAAGAAGGTAAATCATCATGCAATGTTGCAAAAGATGTTGGTTGTTCACAATCAGCTGTGTCTAAAATCTGGACCAAATACAAACAACATGGGGAGGTTGTTAAAGGCAAACATACTGGTAGATCAAGGAAGACATCAAAGCGTCAAGACCGGAAACTTAAAGCAATATGTCTCCAAACCAGGAAAAGCACAACAAAACAAATGAGGAACGAATGGGAGGAAACTGGAGTCAACGTCTGTGACCGAACTGTAAGAAACCACCTAAAGGAAATGTGATTTACATACAGAAAAGCTAAACATAAGCCATCATTAACACCTAAACAGAAAAAAAACAAGGTTACAATGGGCTAAGGAAAAGCATTCGTGGACTGTGGATGACTGGATGAAAGTCATATTCAGTGATGAATCGCGAATCTGCATTGGGCAAGGTGATGATGCTGGAACTTTTGTTTGATGCCGTTCCAATGAGATTTATAAAGATGACTGCATGAAGAGAACATGCAAATTTCCGCAGTCATTGATGATATGGGGCTGCATGTCAGGTAAAGGCACTGGTGAGATGGCTGTCATTACATCTTCAATAAATGCCCAAGTTTACATTGATATTTTGGACAGTTTTCTTATCCCATCAATTGAAAGGATGTTTGGGGATGATGACATCATTTTTCAAGATGATAATGCATCCTGCCATAGAGCAAAAACTGTGAAAACATTCCTTGAAAGAAGACACATAAGGTCAATGTCATGGCCTGCAAATAGTCCGGATCCCAATCCAATTGAAAATCTTTGGTGGAAGTTGAAGAAAATGGTCCATGACAAGGCTCCAACCTGCAAAGCTGATCTGGCAACAGCAATCAGAGAAAGTTGGAGCCAGATTGATGAAGAGTACTGTTTGTCACTCATTAAGTCCATGCCTCAGAGACTGCAAGCTGTTATTAAAGCCAGAGGTGGTGCAACAAAATACTAGTGTTCTTTTGTGTGTTTGTTTTCCATGATTCCATAATTTTTTCCCTCTGCTTGGTCTGAAAAAAATTACCCTTACTGAGTACCACATTTTTAATCTTGATTTCTTTTAGTGTTTCTTAAAGCCCTAAAGTTGCCATTTGAAATGACTTTAGTTTTGTGCCATTTCTGTGATCTGCTTTTTTTCAACAACATTAAACAACTGAATGAACATCCTCCGAGCCACGTGATTCCATAATTTTTGCCAGGCGTTGTAGCAGCTATGAAATGGGTTTCTTGGAGCAGGACTATTCTTATCTACTATATAATTGTCTTATCCCGTCCGTCTGTCTGTCCTGGAAATCCAGTGTCGCTTATTGGTCAGGCAGCGGCCAATCAGCGCCGCGGGATTTCTGAAAAAAGATGGCGGCCGTTAGCGGCTCATCTGGCGGACGGAGGTCAGCGGCGATGCAGCGGGGAGATGAGCGGCGCTAGCAGCACAACTACCCCGACCGGCGCCGCTGACCTCCATGCGGCTAACGTCGGAAGATCAGCGGCTTGGCCCGCTGATCTCCCGACAGCAAGTGTGAACGGAGGACTGGGGAGCGGCGCCGCCAGTCGGGATGCTTCTGCTGCGAGTAGCCGCTCATCTCCCGGCTTCTCGCAGCAGAACGAGCCGCACAGGCAGCGCCACTCCCCGGTCCTCGCTAATAAGGAGCCGCACAAGCAGCGCCGCTCCCGGGCCCACACTAATACGACGCTGATTGGTCGCGGTGGCCGGCCGCGACCAATCAGCGAGATGGGCGGCAAATTTAAACGCCGCTCTGCTGATTAATCGCGGCCGGCCAGCGCGACCAATGAGCGAGATGGGTGGCAAATTTAAACACCGCTCTGCTGATTGGTCGCGGTGGCCGACCGCGACCAATGAGCGAGATGGGCGGCAAATTTAAACAACGCTCTGCTCATTGGTCCCGGCCGCCCGAGACCAATCAGCGAGATTGCCGGCAAATTTAAACAACGCTCTGCTGATTGGTCGATTTTATCGCCAAATTTAAACAAGCTCTCCGGTCCTCACTAACACAGTTCGCTGATTGGTTGCGGCCGCCACCCGTGACCAATCAGCGATTTTGGCGCCAAATTTAAACAATGTTCTGCTGATTGCGCCCGGTCGGCCGCATACCTATTCTAGAATACCCGATGCGTTAGAATCGGGCCACCATCTAGTCTTCTTATGACAGCGGTATAATATTTGGCTTCTCTTTGGCTCACATTATATGTACAAAATGTTAAATGTGGCATCTCAAGCAAATGGTCAAGGGTACGCTTAAGCTATTGGGGGTAAAACAACAGGGATATGGGGAGAATAGATATAGGAAAGAGAAAACAGAGGAAAGGGGTAATAGCCCCTAGAAAACACCTATTATCGACTCTTGTCAGTTACAGCCCTAGCGCTGGAAGCCCGATGTGGGGTGGCGAAGTTGTGGCAGGCGGGTGAACGGTACCGCAAGACCCCAACACATAAATATAAGACCTCTGGAGGTTGTTTGGAAATAGAGACAAATAGGGAATTATAACTATATGTTGAAAACAGTATTCACTCCAAACCGTGAAATATTATGTAAATTAAGCTTCAAGAACTGGTGTAACTTTAGCTCCAGTGAGCGGAGACCCAGCCCCATCAGGTGTGAGATAAATATCCCAAATTAAGTATAACACAAACAAGTACGACTCCGAGTATCTAATGTTCCAGGCCGTTCATCTTGTCTCAGCTGTTATGTGATAGGCGGTCCTCTGTTCTGTCTTGGTCTTGCTTGGACCGGCTTCCACTGTTCCCTCTTAGGTAGGGGGCTGATGGATCTTGATATTGGCCATTCTGGGAGTCCCACCATAGGAAGCTCGAATGTTCCCAAGAATTTTGGAAGGTCTCCTAAGGTACGGAGGATAGCTGGTATTCCATCCTTTTTGGCAATGGGTTGAAAGGGGCATCTCCAACGGTCCCAGCAGTGGCCTTACAGCCTCGCGAAGTTGTAGAGTTCAGCCAGTCAGGTCCGGTAGTATAATAATGGGAGAGGGCTATTCTCTACATTTTTCAGGGTCGCCTTCCTTTCTCTATTAAAATAGATTCTACAGCTGACGTGTCTAGGACAAGCAGGGTCTGGGGTTTTGGGACCCAAAGCTCTATGAATCCGTCAACCTCGATGGGGTCCAGTAAATTATGCTGTAATAGAACACAAAAAATTTCCTGGGCCCAAGCTTCTAGTTGCGTGGGCTCCATTGCTTCACTTAAACCCCGGATACGAAGATTGTTGCGTCGGTTGCTATTTTCAGTGTCGTCCAGGTGGTGAGAACGTCGCTTACGGGCAGCGTGTGCTCCTGCAGAACCTGCTGCTGTGATTGCAGATCAGTAAAATGTTGCTCCTGTGTATTATCAAGATCCGCCATACGCTGCCGACATGCTGCCTCAAGTGCGGACTTGTCCCGTGTATGAGACGTCTATCTGCAGAGCAGAACCTCTCTCTTGCATGGTGGTGATTGCTCTTATATGGGCTCCCAGTCCTCCTCACTCACCGATGCAGGTGAAGCGGTCCTGGCTCTGCGGCCTGGCGCGGGGAGACTGTCTGAGGAAGATGGCGGGGGAGTAGGAAGAAGCCCCGGCCGCGAGTCTGCTGCAGGGGTTTTAGAGGTCAGCTCCCTGGGCAGACTGTACAGTCATGGCCAAAAGTTTTGAGAATGACACCAAAATTATATTTTCCCATGATCTGCTGGCCTCTGGTTTTTATTAGTGTTTGTCTGATGTTTATATCACATACAGAAATATAATTGCAATCATATTATGAGGACCAATAGGTTATATTGACAGTTAGAATGAGTTAATGCAGCAAGTCAATATTTGCAGTGTTGCCCCTTCTTCTTCAAGACCTCTGTAATTCTCCCTGGCATGCTCTCAATCAACTTTTGGTCCAAATCCTGACTGATAGCAGTCCATTCTTGCATAATCAATGCTTGCATTTTGCCAGAATTTGTTGTTTTTTGCTTGTCCACCCGTCTCTTGATGATTGACCACAAGTTCTCAATGGGATTAAGATCTGGGGAGTTTCCAGGCCATGGACCCAAAATCTCTATGTTTTGTTCCATGAGCCATTTAGTTATCACCTTTGCTTTATGGCAAGGTGCTCCATCATGCTGGAAAAGGCATTGTTGGGCGCCAAACTGCTCTTGGACGGTTGGGAGAAGTTGCTCTTGGAGGACATTCTGGTACCATTCTTTATTCATGGCTGTGTTTTAGGCAAGACTGTGAGTGAGCCGATTCCCTTGGCTAAGAAGCAACCCCACACATGAATGGTTTCAGGATGCTTTACAGTTGGCATGAGACAAGACTGGTGGTAGCGCTCACCTCTTCTTCTCCGAATAAGCTGTTTTCCAGATGTCCCAAACAATCGAAAAGGGGATTCATCAGAGAAAATGACTTTGCCCCAGTCCTCAGCAGTCCACTCCCTGTACCTTTTGCAGAATATCAGTCGGTCCCTGATGTTTTTTCTGGAGAGAAGTGGCTTCTTTGCTGCCCTCCTTGAAACCAGCCCTTGCTCAAAGAGTCTCCGCCTCACAGTGCGTGCAGAAGCACTCACACCAGCCTGCTGCCATTCCTGAGCAAGCTCGGCACTGCTGGTAGTCCCATCCCGCAGCTGAAACCGTTTTAAGATACGGTCCTGGCGCTTGCTGGTCTTTCTTGGGCGCCCTGGAGCCTTTTTGACAACAATGGAAGCTCTCTCCTTGAAGTTCTTGATGATGCGATAGATTGTTGACTGAGGTGCAATCTTTGTAGCTGCGATACTCTTCCCTGTTAGGCCATTTTTGTGCAGTGCAATGATGGCTGCACGTGTTTCTTTAGAGATAACCATGGTTAACTGAAGAGAAACAATGATACCAAGAACCAGCCTCCTTTTAAAGTGTCCAGTGATGTCATTCTTACTTAATCATGACTGATTGATCGCCAGCCCTGTCCTCATCAACACCCACACCTGTGTTAATGGATCAATCACTAAAACGATGTTAGCTGCTCCTTTTAAGGCAGGACTGCAATGATGTTGAAATGTGTTTTGGGGGTTAAAGTTCATTTTCTGGGCAAATATTGACTTTGCAAGTACAGTAACTGCTGTTAAGCTGATCACTCTTTGACATTCAGGAGTATATGCAAATTGCCATTACAAAAAATGAAGCAGTAAACTTTGGAAAAATTACTATTTGTCTCATTCTCAATACTATTGGCCATGACTGTACACATACAGAGGAAATACATTACTGATCCTGAGTTACCTCCTGTATTATACTCCAGAGCTGCACTCACTATTCTGCTGGTGCAGTCACTGTGTACATACATTACATTACTGATCCTGAGTTACCTCCTGTATTATACTCCAGAGCTGCACTCACTATTCTGCTGGTGCAGTCACTGTGTACATACATTACATTACTGATCCTGAGTTACATCCTGTATTATACTCCAGAGCTGCGCTCACTATTCTGCTGGTGCAGTCACTGTGTTCATACATTACATTACTGATCCTGTACTGATCCTGAGTTACATCCTGTATTATACTCCAGAGCTGCACTCACTATTCTGCTGGTGCAGTCACTGTGTACATACATTATATTACTGATCCTGAGTTACATCCTGTATTATACTCCAGAGCTGCACTCACTATTCTGCTGGTGCAGTCACTGTGTACATACATTACATTACTGATCCTGAGTTACATCCTGTATTATACTCCAGAGCTGCACTCACTATTCTGCTGGTGCAGTCACTGTGTACATACATTACTGATCCAGAGTTACCTCCTGTATTATACTCCAGAGCTGCACTCACTATTCTGCTGGTGCAGTCACTGTGTACATACATTACTGATCCTGAGTTACCTCCTGTATTATACTCCAGAGCTGCGCTCACTATTCTGCTGGTGCAGTCACTGTGTTCATACATTACATTACTGATCCTGTACTGATCCTGAGTTACATCCTGTATTATACTCCAGAGCTGCACTCACTATTCTGCTGGTGCAGTCACTGTGTACATACATTACTGATCCTGAGTTACATCCTGTATTATACTCCAGAGCTGCACTCACTATTCTGCTGGTGCAGTCACTGTGTACATACATTACTGATCCTGAGTTACATCCTGTATTATACTCCAGAGCTGCACTCACTATTCTGCTGGTGCAGTCACTGTGTACATACATTACATTACTGATCCTGTACTGATCCTGAGTTATAGCCTGTATTATACCCCAGAGCTGCACTCACTATTCTGCTGGTGTAGTCACTGTGTACATACATTACATTACTGATCCTGTCCTGATCTTGAGTTACATCCTGTATTATACTCCAGAGCTGCACTCACTATTCTGCTGGTGCAGTCACTGTGTACATACATTACATTACTGATCCTGTACTGATCCTGAGTTACATCCTGTATTATACTCCAGAGCTGCACTCACTATTCTGCTGGTGCAGTCACTGTGTACATACATTACATTACTGATCCTGAGTTACATCCTGTATTATACTCCAGAGCTGCACTCACTATTCTGCTGGTGCAGTCACTGTGTACATACATTACATTACTGATCCTGTACTGATCCTGAGTTACATCCTGTATTATACTCCAGAGCTGCACTCACTATTCTGCTGGTGTAGTCACTGTGTACATACATTACATTACTGATCCTGCACTGCTCCTGAGTTACATCCTGTATTATACTCCAGAGCTGCACTCACTATTCTGCTGGTGCAGTCACTGTGTACATACATTACATTACTGATCCTGAGTTACATTCTGTATTATACTCCAGAGCTGCACTCACTATTCTGCTGGTGCAGTCACTGTGTACATACATTACATTACTGATCCTGTACTGATCCTGAGTTACATCCTGTATTATACTCCAGAGCTGCACTCACTATTCTGCTGGTGCAGTCACTGTGTACATACATTACATTACTGATCCTGCACTGCTCCTGAGTTACATCCTGTATTATACTCCAGAGCTGCACTCACTATTCTGCTGGTGCAGTCACTGTGTACATACATTACATTACTGATCCTGCACTGCTCCTGAGTTACATCCTGTATTATACTCCAGAGCTGCACTCACTATTCTGCTGGTGCAGTCACTGTGTACATACATTACATTACTGATCCTGCACTGCTCCTGAGTTACATCCTGTATTATACTCCAGAGCTGCACTCACTATTCTGCTGGTGCAGTCACTGTGTACATACATTACATTACTGATCCTGCACTGCTCCTGAGTTACATCCTGTATTATACTCCAGAGCTGCACTCACTATTCTGCTGGTGCAGTCACTGTGTACATACATTACATTACTGATCCTGTCCTGATCTTGAGTTACATCCTGTATTATACTCCAGAGCTGCACTCACTATTCTGCTGGTGCAGTCACTGTGTACATACATTACATTACTGATCCTGTACTGATCCTGAGTTACATCCTGTATTATACTCCAGAGCTGCACTCACTATTCTGCTGGTGCAGTCACTGTGTACATACATTACATTACTGATCCTGAGTTACATCCTGTATTATACTCCAGAGCTGCACTCACTATTCTGCTGGTGCAGTCACTGTGTACATACATTACATTACTGATCCTGTACTGATCCTGAGTTACATCCTGTATTATACTCCAGAGCTGCACTCACTATTCTGCTGGTGTAGTCACTGTGTACATACATTACATTACTGATCCTGCACTGCTCCTGAGTTACATCCTGTATTATACTCCAGAGCTGCACTCACTATTCTGCTGGTGCAGTCACTGTGTACATACATTACATTACTGATCCTGAGTTACATTCTGTATTATACTCCAGAGCTGCACTCACTATTCTGCTGGTGCAGTCACTGTGTACATACATTACATTACTGATCCTGTACTGATCCTGAGTTACATCCTGTATTATACTCCAGAGCTGCACTCACTATTCTGCTGGTGCAGTCACTGTGTACATACATTACATTACTGATCCTGCACTGATCCTGAGTTACATCCTGTATTATACTCCAGAGCTGCACTCACTATTCTGCTGGTGCAGTCACTGTGTACATACATTACATTACTGATCCTGCACTGCTCCTGAGTTACATCCTGTATTATACTCCAGAGCTGCACTCACTATTCTGCTGGTGCAGTCACTGTGTACATACATTACATTACTGATCCTGCACTGCTCCTGAGTTACATCCTGTATTATACTCCAGAGCTGCACTCACTATTCTGCTGGTGCAGTCACTGTGTACATACATTACATTACTGATCCTGCACTGCTCCTGAGTTACATCCTGTATTATACTCCAGAGCTGCACTCACTATTCTGCTGGTGCAGTCACTGTGTACATACATTACATTACTGATCCTGCACTGCTCCTGAGTTACATCCTGTATTATACTCCAGAGCTGCACTCACTATTCTGCTGGTGCAGTCACTGTGTACATACATTACATTACTGATCCTGCACTGCTCCTGAGTTACATCCTGTATTATACTCCAGAGCTGCACTCACTATTCTGCTGGTGCAGTCACTGTGTACATACATTACATTACTGATCCTGCACTGCTCCTGAGTTACATCCTGTATTATACTCCAGAGCTGCACTCACTATTCTGCTGGTGCAGTCACTGTGTACATACATTACATTACTGATCCTGTCCTGATCTTGAGTTACATCCTGTATTATACTCCAGAGCTGCACTCACTATTCTGCTGGTGCAGTCACTGTGTACATACATTACATTACTGATCCTGTACTGATCCTGAGTTACATCCTGTATTATACTCCAGAGCTGCACTCACTATTCTGCTGGTGCAGTCACTGTGTACATACATTACATTACTGATCCTGAGTTACATCCTGTATTATACTCCAGAGCTGCACTCACTATTCTGCTGGTGCAGTCACTGTGTACATACATTACATTACTGATCCTGTACTGATCCTGAGTTACATCCTGTATTATACTCCAGAGCTGCACTCACTATTCTGCTGGTGTAGTCACTGTGTACATACATTACATTACTGATCCTGCACTGCTCCTGAGTTACATCCTGTATTATACTCCAGAGCTGCACTCACTATTCTGCTGGTGCAGTCACTGTGTACATACATTACATTACTGATCCTGAGTTACATTCTGTATTATACTCCAGAGCTGCACTCACTATTCTGCTGGTGCAGTCACTGTGTACATACATTACATTACTGATCCTGTACTGATCCTGAGTTACATCCTGTATTATACTCCAGAGCTGCACTCACTATTCTGCTGGTGCAGTCACTGTGTACATACATTACATTACTGATCCTGCACTGCTCCTGAGTTACATCCTGTATTATACTCCAGAGCTGCACTCACTATTCTGCTGGTGCAGTCACTGTGTACATACATTACATTACTGATCCTGCACTGCTCCTGAGTTACATCCTGTATTATACTCCAGAGCTGCACTCACTATTCTGCTGGTGCAGTCACTGTGTACATACATTACATTACTGATCCTGCACTGCTCCTGAGTTACATCCTGTATTATACTCCAGAGCTGCACTCACTATTCTGCTGGTGCAGTCACTGTGTACATACATTACATTACTGATCCTGCACTGCTCCTGAGTTACATCCTGTATTATACTCCAGAGCTGCACTCACTATTCTGCTGGTGCAGTCACTGTGTACATACATTACATTACTGATCCTGTCCTGATCTTGAGTTACATCCTGTATTATACTCCAGAGCTGCACTCACTATTCTGCTGGTGCAGTCACTGTGTACATACATTACATTACTGATCCTGTACTGATCCTGAGTTACATCCTGTATTATACTCCAGAGCTGCACTCACTATTCTGCTGGTGCAGTCACTGTG
This sequence comes from Phyllobates terribilis, assembly GCF_046119375.1. Lineage (NCBI taxonomy): Eukaryota > Metazoa > Chordata > Amphibia > Anura > Dendrobatidae > Phyllobates > Phyllobates terribilis. The sequence goes on along the minus strand of NW_027362767.1, from coordinate 155,340,309 downwards.
TACATACATTACATTACTGATCCTGAGTTACATCCTGTATTATACTCCAGAGCTGCACTCACTATTCTGCTGGTGCAGTCACTGTGTACATACATTACATTACTGATCCTGTACTGATCCTGAGTTACATCCTGTATTATACTCCAGAGCTGCACTCACTATTCTGCTGGTGTAGTCACTGTGTACATACATTACATTACTGATCCTGCACTGCTCCTGAGTTACATCCTGTATTATACTCCAGAGCTGCACTCACTATTCTGCTGGTGCAGTCACTGTGTACATACATTACATTACTGATCCTGAGTTACATTCTGTATTATACTCCAGAGCTGCACTCACTATTCTGCTGGTGCAGTCACTGTGTACATACATTACATTACTGATCCTGTACTGATCCTGAGTTACATCCTGTATTATACTCCAGAGCTGCACTCACTATTCTGCTGGTGCAGTCACTGTGTACATACATTACATTACTGATCCTGCACTGATCCTGAGTTACATCCTGTATTATACTCCAGAGCTGCACTCACTATTCTGCTGGTGCAGTCACTGTGTACATACATTACATTACTGATCCTGCACTGCTCCTGAGTTACATCCTGTATTATACTCCAGAGCTGCACTCACTATTCTGCTGGTGCAGTCACTGTGTACATACATTACATTACTGATCCTGCACTGCTCCTGAGTTACATCCTGTATTATACTCCAGAGCTGCACTCACTATTCTGCTGGTGCAGTCACTGTGTACATACATTACATTACTGATCCTGCACTGCTCCTGAGTTACATCCTGTATTATACTCCAGAGCTGCACTCACTATTCTGCTGGTGCAGTCACTGTGTACATACATTACATTACTGATCCTGCACTGCTCCTGAGTTACATCCTGTATTATACTCCAGAGCTGCACTCACTATTCTGCTGGTGCAGTCACTGTGTACATACATTACATTACTGATCCTGCACTGCTCCTGAGTTACATCCTGTATTATACTCCAGAGCTGCACTCACTATTCTGCTGGTGCAGTCACTGTGTACATACATTACATTACTGATCCTGCACTGCTCCTGAGTTACATCCTGTATTATACTCCAGAGCTGCACTCACTATTCTGCTGGTGCAGTCACTGTGTACATACATTACATTACTGATCCTGTCCTGATCTTGAGTTACATCCTGTATTATACTCCAGAGCTGCACTCACTATTCTGCTGGTGCAGTCACTGTGTACATACATTACATTACTGATCCTGTACTGATCCTGAGTTACATCCTGTATTATACTCCAGAGCTGCACTCACTATTCTGCTGGTGCAGTCACTGTGTACATACATTACATTACTGATCCTGAGTTACATCCTGTATTATACTCCAGAGCTGCACTCACTATTCTGCTGGTGCAGTCACTGTGTACATACATTACATTACTGATCCTGTACTGATCCTGAGTTACATCCTGTATTATACTCCAGAGCTGCACTCACTATTCTGCTGGTGTAGTCACTGTGTACATACATTACATTACTGATCCTGCACTGCTCCTGAGTTACATCCTGTATTATACTCCAGAGCTGCACTCACTATTCTGCTGGTGCAGTCACTGTGTACATACATTACATTACTGATCCTGAGTTACATTCTGTATTATACTCCAGAGCTGCACTCACTATTCTGCTGGTGCAGTCACTGTGTACATACATTACATTACTGATCCTGTACTGATCCTGAGTTACATCCTGTATTATACTCCAGAGCTGCACTCACTATTCTGCTGGTGCAGTCACTGTGTACATACATTACATTACTGATCCTGCACTGCTCCTGAGTTACATCCTGTATTATACTCCAGAGCTGCACTCACTATTCTGCTGGTGCAGTCACTGTGTACATACATTACATTACTGATCCTGCACTGCTCCTGAGTTACATCCTGTATTATACTCCAGAGCTGCACTCACTATTCTGCTGGTGCAGTCACTGTGTACATACATTACATTACTGATCCTGCACTGCTCCTGAGTTACATCCTGTATTATACTCCAGAGCTGCACTCACTATTCTGCTGGTGCAGTCACTGTGTACATACATTACATTACTGATCCTGCACTGCTCCTGAGTTACATCCTGTATTATACTCCAGAGCTGCACTCACTATTCTGCTGGTGCAGTCACTGTGTACATACATTACATTACTGATCCTGAGTTACATTCTGTATTATACTCCAGAGCTGCACTCACTATTCTGCTGGTGCAGTCACTGTGTACATACATTACATTACTGATCCTGTACTGATCCTGAGTTACATCCTGTATTATACTCCAGAGCTGCACTCACTATTCTGCTGGTGCAGTCACTGTGTACATACATTACATTACTGATCCTGCACTGCTCCTGAGTTACATCCTGTATTATACTCCAGAGCTGCACTCACTATTCTGCTGGTGCAGTCACTGTGTACATACATTACATTACTGATCCTGCACTGCTCCTGAGTTACATCCTGTATTATACTCCAGAGCTGCACTCACTATTCTGCTGGTGCAGTCACTGTGTACATACATTACATTACTGATCCTGCACTGCTCCTGAGTTACATCCTGTATTATACTCCAGAGCTGCACTCACTATTCTGCTGGTGCAGTCACTGTGTACATACATTACATTACTGATCCTGCACTGCTCCTGAGTTACATCCTGTATTATACTCCAGAGCTGCACTCACTATTCTGCTGGTGCAGTCACTGTGTACATACATTACATTACTGATCCTGTCCTGATCTTGAGTTACATCCTGTATTATACTCCAGAGCTGCACTCACTATTCTGCTGGTGCAGTCACTGTGTACATACATTACATTACTGATCCTGTACTGATCCTGAGTTACATCCTGTATTATACTCCAGAGCTGCACTCACTATTCTGCTGGTGCAGTCACTGTGTACATACATTACATTACTGATCCTGAGTTACATCCTGTATTATACTCCAGAGCTGCACTCACTATTCTGCTGGTGCAGTCACTGTGTACATACATTACATTACTGATCCTGTACTGATCCTGAGTTACATCCTGTATTATACTCCAGAGCTGCACTCACTATTCTGCTGGTGTAGTCACTGTGTACATACATTACATTACTGATCCTGCACTGCTCCTGAGTTACATCCTGTATTATACTCCAGAGCTGCACTCACTATTCTGCTGGTGCAGTCACTGTGTACATACATTACATTACTGATCCTGAGTTACATTCTGTATTATACTCCAGAGCTGCACTCACTATTCTGCTGGTGCAGTCACTGTGTACATACATTACATTACTGATCCTGTACTGATCCTGAGTTACATCCTGTATTATACTCCAGAGCTGCACTCACTATTCTGCTGGTGCAGTCACTGTGTACATACATTACATTACTGATCCTGCACTGATCCTGAGTTACATCCTGTATTATACTCCAGAGCTGCACTCACTATTCTGCTGGTGCAGTCACTGTGTACATACATTACATTACTGATCCTGCACTGCTCCTGAGTTACATCCTGTATTATACTCCAGAGCTGCACTCACTATTCTGCTGGTGCAGTCACTGTGTACATACATTACATTACTGATCCTGCACTGCTCCTGAGTTACATCCTGTATTATACTCCAGAGCTGCACTCACTATTCTGCTGGTGCAGTCACTGTGTACATACATTACATTACTGATCCTGCACTGCTCCTGAGTTACATCCTGTATTATACTCCAGAGCTGCACTCACTATTCTGCTGGTGCAGTCACTGTGTACATACATTACATTACTGATCCTGCACTGCTCCTGAGTTACATCCTGTATTATACTCCAGAGCTGCACTCACTATTCTGCTGGTGGAGTCACTGTGTACATACATTACATTACTGATCCTGCACTGCTCCTGAGTTACATCCTGTATTATACTCCAGAGCTGCACTCACTATTCTGCTGGTGCAGTCACTGTGTACATACATTACATTACTGATCCTGCACTGCTCCTGAGTTACATCCTGTATTATACTCCAGAGCTGCACTCACTATTCTGCTGGTGCAGTCACTGTGTACATACATTACATTACTGATCCTGCACTGCTCCTGAGTTACATCCTGTATTATACTCCAGAGCTGCACTCACTATTCTGCTGGTGCAGTCACTGTGTACATACATTACATTACTGATCCTGCACTGCTCCTGAGTTACATCCTGTATTATACTCCAGAGCTGCACTCACTATTCTGCTGGTGCAGTCACTGTGTTCATACAAATGTGATGAAAATTGTTGGTGCCCCTCGTTTAACCACTTCGCGCCAGAGCCTGTTTTTGCCTTCGTGACCGGGCCAATTTTTTCAATTCTGACCACTGTCACTTTATGAGGTAATTACTCTGGAACGCTTCACCGGATCCCCCTGATTCTGAGATTGTTTTTTCGTGACATATTGTACTTCATGATTGTGGTAAAATTTCTTCGATATCACTTGCGTTTATTTGTGAAAAAATCGGAAATTTGGCGAAAATTTTGAAAATTTTGCAATTTTCAAACTTTGAATTTTCATGCCCTTAAATCAGAGAGATATGTCACAGAAAAGAGTTAATAAATAACATTTCCCACATGTCTACTTTACATCAGCACAATTTTGGAACCCAAATTTTTTTTTGTTAGGGAGCTATAAGGGTTAAAAGTTGACCAGCGATTTCTCATTTTTCCAACAAAATTTACAAAAACATTTTTTTAGGGACCACATCATATTTGAAGTCACTTTGAGGGGTCTTTATGACTGAAAATACCCAAAAGTGACACCATTCTAAAAACTGCACCCCTCAAGGTGCTCAAAACCACATTCAAGAACTTTATTAACCCTTCAGGTGCTTCACAGGAATTTTTGGAATGTGGAAGAAAAAAATTAACATTTAACTTTTTTCACAAAAATGTTACTTTAGACCCAATTTTTTTATTTTCACAGGGGTAACATGAAAAAATGGACCACAAATTTTTTTGTGCAATTTCTCTTGAGCGTGCTGATACCCCATATGTGAGGGAAAACCACTGTTTGGGGGCACGGCAGGGTTCGGAAGGGAAGGAGCGCCATTTGACTTTTTCAATGTAAAATTTGTCTGAATAATTAGCGGAAGCCATGTTGCGTTTGGAGAGCCCCTGATGTGCCTAAACAGTGGAAACCCCCCACAAGTGACACCATTTTGGAAACTAGACCCCTTAGGGAACTTATCTAGATGTGTGGTGAGCACCTTGAACCCCAAGGTGCTTCACAGAAGTTTATAATATTGAGCTGTAAAAATAAAATTTTCACATTTTTCCCACAAAACCGTTTTTCATCCCTTAATTTTGCATTATCATAAGGGTAATAGGATAAATTGCACCATGAAGTTTGTTGTGCAATTTATCCTGAACACGCCGATACCCCATATGTGGAGGCAAATTACTGTTTGGGCGCACGGCAGGGTTTGAAAGGGAAGGAGCGCCATTTGACTTTTTGAATGTAAAATTTGTTTGAATAATTAGCGGACGCCATGTCACATTTGGGGAGCCCCTAATGTGCCTAAACAGTGGAAACCCCCCACAAGTGCCACCATTTTGGAAACTATACCCCTTAGGGAACTTATCTAGATGTGTGGTGAGCACCTTGAACCCCAAGGTGCTTCATAGAAGTTTATAATATTGAGCCGTAAAAATAAAATTTTCACATTTTTCCCATAAAAAATGTTTTTCATTCCCTAATTTTGTATGATCATAAGGGTAACAGGATAAATTGCACCATGAAATTTGTTGTGCAATTTCTCCTGAGTACGCTGATACCCCATATGTGGGGGAAAACCACTGCTTTGGTGTACGGCAGGGTTCGGAAGAGAAAGAAGCGCTATGTTGGCTGGGATAGGCAGCAGACACCATGTCACATTTGAAGAGTCGCTGACATGCCGAAACAGCAGAAACCCCCACAAGTGACCCCATTTTGTAAACTACACCTCTCAAGGAATTCATCTGGGGAAGTAGTGAGCATTTTTTAATTTTTAAATGTATACCATTGGGCAGTGAAAAAATCATAATTATATTTTTACCACAAAAAAATGTTTTACCCTCAGATTTTACATTTTCACACAGGGCAATGGGTAAAAATGGTGCCGAAATGTGTCACACAATTTCTTCTAAAAGTGTCAATACCCCATATGTGGCTGTATCGTACCGCTCAGCCATACGGTGAGATTTGAGGGGGAAGGAGCGCTATTTGACAATTGGAGAACAAATTATTGTAGAATAGGTATTTGGATTTGGGAGCACAAAATTTTCTGAATTTCTTTTGGGGGGCAAGGACCATTTTGCTTTTCCAGAGCCTTTCTGCTACCAGTAACTTGGAAGTCCCTTATATTTTTAACAGATGACGGACCTGAGTGGGGACTAGCTTTTTTTGAGGACTGAGTTGAAGCTTTTATTGGGAACATTTTACGTAACATTTATCCGGTGCTCTAGGCTGAGCACTTACATCGGGGTTTCCATCTAATTTTCCAAGTGATGTAATTCAGATGAAACCCCTGCAGGATCCATTCACTGTAATGAGGCAGCAGAGTTACTCTGGACACCGTCTGGCCTCTGTTTAGTGGTGTCCTTTTTTTCAGAAGTGCACAAAACTGTGGCCAACCGCACTTTTATGCACGCCTAAAACAAATGACACCGTGGGATCCCAGGCTAGACGGCATCCACAGTGGCCTACAGTACAGACCAAAAGTTTGGACACATCTTCTCATTTAAAGATTTTTCTGTATTTTCATGACTTTGAAAATTGTACATTCACACTGAAGGCATCAAAACTATGAATTAACACATGTGGAATTATATACTTCACAAAAAAGTGTGAAACTACTGAAAATATGTCTTATATTCTAGGTTCTTCAAAGTAGCCACCTTTTGCTTTGATGACTGCTTTGCACACTCTTGGCATTCTCTTGATGAGCTTCAAGAGGTAGTCACCGGAAATGGTCTTCACTTCACAGGTGTGCCCTGTCAGGTTTAATAAGTGGGATTTCTTGCTTTATAAATGGGGTTGGGACCATCAGTTGTGTTGTGCAGAAGTCAGGTGGATACACAGCTGATAGTCCTACTGAATAGACTGTTAGAATTTGTATTATGGCAAGAAAAAAGCAGCTAAGTAAAGAAAAACGAGTGGCCATCATTACTTTAAGAAATGAAGGTCAGTCAGTCCAAAAAATTGGGCAAACTTTGAAAGTGTCCCCAAGTGCAGTTGCAAAAACCATCAAGCGCTACAAAGAAACTGGCTCACATGAGGACCGCCCCAGAAAAGGAAGACCAAGAGTCACCTCTGCTTCTGAGGATAAGTTTATCCGAGTCACCAGCCTCAGAAATCGCAGGTTAACAGCAGCTCAGATTAGAGACCAGGTCAATGCCACACAGAGTTCTAGCAGCAGACACATCTCTACAACAACTGTTAAGAGGAGACTTTGTGCAGCACGCCTTCAAGGTAAAATAGCTGCTAGGAAACCACAGCTAAGGACAGGCAACAAGCAGAAGAGACTTGTTTGGGCTAAAGAACACAAGGAATGGACATTAGACCAGTGGAAATCTGTGCTTTGGTCTGATGAGTCCAAATTTGAGATCTTTGGTTCCAACCACCGTGTCTTTGTGTGACGCAGAAAAGGTGAACGGATGGACTCTACATGCCTGGTTCCCACCGTGAAGCATGGAGGAGGAGGTGTGATGGTGTGGGGGTGCTTTGCTGGTGACACTGTTGGGGATTTATTCAAAATTGAAGGCATACTGAACCAGCATGACTACCACAGCATCTTGCAGCAGCATGCTATTCCATCTGGTTTGCGTTTAGTTGGACCATCATTTATTTTTCAACAGGACAATGACCCCAAACACACCTCCAGGCTGTGTAAGGGCTATTTGACCAAGAAGAAGAGTGATGGGGTGCTACGCCAGATGACTTGGCCTCCACAGTCACCAGACCTGAACCCAATCGAGATGGTTTGGGGTGAGCTGGACCGCAGAGTGAAGGCAAAAGGGCCAACAAATGCTAAGCATCTCTGGGAACTCCTTCAAGATTGTTGGAAGACCATTTCCGGTGACTACCACTTGAAGCTCATCAAGAGAATGCCAAGAGTGTGCAAAGCAGTCATCAAAGCAAAAGGTGGCTACTTTGAAGAACCTAGAATATAAGACATATTTTCAGTTGTTTCACACTTTTTTGTTCAGTATATAATTCCACATGTGTTAATTCATAGTTTTGATGCCTTCAGTGTGAATGTACAATTTTCAGTCATGAAAATACAGAAAAATCTTTAAATGAGAAGGTGTGTCCAAACTTTTGGTCTGTACTGTATATCTGCCTCATTACAGGGAATCTTCCGTCATGGGTTCCGGCTGAATCACGTATTTCAGAGATTTACACGGAAACTCTGGTGTAAGTGCTCAGCGCAGAGCACAGGATAAATGTGAGCAGAGCCTTACTGGGATCTTTGGGAGACATAATAAACAAATCAGTAGCAGGTGAATAATATTTGTTTTATTTATTTTTTATGCCGTTCCTAGTGTGATATAACTGATTAGATTACTTTATTCTTCGGGTCGGTGCGATTACAGAGATACCAGATTTATATCGGGTTTTTATGACTGACAGCTGTCACACACTAAAATACGCTTTTTTTGCAAAATCTAGTTTTTGCATCACCATATTTTGAGAGCTATAATTTTTCCATATTTCGGCCGATAGAGTCATGTGACGGCTTGTTTTTTGCGGGACAAGTTGACATTTTTATTGGAACCATTTTTGGGCACGTGACATTTTTTGATCGCTTTCTATTCCGTTTTTTGGGAGGTAAAGTTAACAAAAACAAACACTTCAGGAATTGTTTTTTGAGGTTTTTTTTATGCCGTTCTGCGTGTGGTAAAAGTGACCAGGCAGCGTTATTCTTCGGGTCAGTACGTTTATAGCGATACTACACTTACTGTATTTTTTTCATGTTTTGGCGCTTTTACACAATAAAACAATTTTATAGAAAAAAAAATATTTTTTTTGCATTGCTTTATTCTGAGCGCTATAACTTTTTTTATTTTTTGGCTGATGGAGCTGTATGGCGGCTTTTTTTTGCGGAACAAGATGACGTTTTCAGTGGTACCATTTTTATTTCTATTCTGCTTTTTGATCGCATTTTTTTCCACTTTTTGTTTGGCGATATGATGAAAAAGCATATTTTTTTGCTTCGTTTTTTATTTATTTTTATTACGGTGTGCACAGAAGGAGTTAATTAGTGTGACAGTTTTATAGCTCGGGTTGTTTCGGACGCGGCGATACCAAATATGTGTACTTTTTTTGGTTTTGTAATAATTTACGGATTTATTGGTTTAATATTTTATTTATTTATTTTTATTTATTTTGTGATTTTTTTTTTTTAATAGTTTAAAAACTTTTTTTTTTTACATTTTTACTTAGTCCCTGTATGGGACATTAATTTTTATTTTTCTGATCACTGATCTCATGTAATGTAATACACATATATTACATTATATGAGATCTTCACTGACTGTTTCAGTCAGAGTCTCCTGTCTGACTTCAGCTACATACAGGCTGAAGTCAGACAGGAAGGACACCATATATGGCAGAGCTGGAGGCGGTCATGTGACCTCCAGCTGCCATAGCAACCCCAGGTCCTCAAACGAAACGGAGGTCTTCGGAGGTAAGTAAGACGACCCCCTCTCTTCCTGCTGTCTCCTATATGCCGCGATCACTATAGATCACAGCATATAGAAGACAGCAAAGGGTTAACATCACTGGGACCTGATCTAATCAGGTCCCGATGATGTACCCTGTCAGAGCTAACGCTCTGCACTGGAATCGCAGTGCTTGCAGGACCCTGGGGGTCCTGAGCACTGCGAGACCACCCACCGTTTTTAAACGTCGGCACTGCACAGAGCCCGGCAAGCGCCGACGTTTATCTACAGTGGGCGGTCGGGAACCGGTTAATGAAAGGAAAACCCACAATGGTCACAGAAATAACTTGAATCTGACAAAAGTAATAATAAATTAAAAATCTATGAAAATGAAGAAATGAAAGTCAGACATTGCTTTTCTGCTTCCACAGAATTTAAAAAAAAATTAAGCTCATGAAATTGGCCTGGACAGAAATGATGGTACCCCTGAAAATGTGACAAAAGGGACATGTTAAATCAAGTTGTGTCCACTAATTAGCATCACCGGTGTCTACAATCTTGTAATCAGTCAGTGGGCCTGTATATAGGACTACAGATACTCACTGTGCTGTTTGGTGACATGGTGTGTACCCCACTCAACATGGACCAGAGGAAGCAAAGGAAAGAGTTGTCTCAGGAGATTAGAAAGAAAATTATAGACAAGCATATTAAAGGTAAAGGTTATCAGACCATCTCCAAGCAGCTTGATGTTCCTGTGACTACAGTTGCACATATTATTCAGAAATTTAAGATCCATGGGACTGTAGCCAACCTCCCTGGATGTAGCTGCAGGTGGAAAATTGATGAGAAATCAAAGATACGGATAATACAAATGGTAACAAAAGAGCCCAGGAAAACTTCTAAAGAGATTAAAGGTGAACTTCAAGCTCAAGGAACATCAGTGTCAAATCGCACCATCTGTCGTTGTTTGATCCAAAGTGGTCTTCATGGGAGACGACCAAGGAGAACACCATTGTTGAAAAAAAAAAATCATAAAAAAAACAGACTGGAATTTGCCAAACTACATGTTGACAAGCCTCAAAATTCTGGGAGAATGTCCTATGGATAGATGAGACAAAAATGGAAGTTTTTGGCAAGGCACATCATCTCTATGTTCACAGATGGAAAAATGAAGCATATCAAGAAAAGAACACGGTCCCTACTGTGAAACATGGTGGAGGCTCTGTTATGTACTGGGACTGCTTTGCTGCATCTTACACAGGGTGTCTTGAATCTGTGCAGGGTACAATGAAATCTCAAGACTATCAAGGGATTCTAGAGAGAAATGTGCTGCCCAGTGTCAGAAAGCTTGGTCTCATCACAGGTCTTGGGTCTTGCAACAGGATAATGACCCAAAACACACAGCTAAAAACACCCAAGAATGGCTATGAGGAAAACATTGGACTATTCTGAAGTGGCTTCTATGAGCCCTGACCTAAATCCTATTGAGCATCTTTGGAAAGAGCTGAAACATTCTGGAAAAGGCAACCTTCAAACACGAGACAGCTGGAGCAGTTTGCTCATGAGGAGTGGGCCAAAATACCTGTGGAGAGGTGCAGAAGTCTCATTGACAGTTACAGGAATCGTTTGATTGCAGTGATTGCCTCAAAAGGTTGTTCAACAAAATATTAAGAAGAACCATAATTTTTTTCCAGGCCGATTTCATGAGGTTAATTTTTTTTAAAACTTCTGTGGAAGCAGAAAAGCAATGTCTGACTTTCATCTGTTCATTTTCATAGATTTTTAATTTATTATTACTTTTGTCAGAATCAAGATATTTCTGTGACCATTGTAGGTTTTTCTTTCATTAAACGAGGGGCACCAACAATTTTGAACACGTGTGTACATTACATTACTGATCCTGAGTTACCTCCTGTATTATACTCCAGAGCTGCACTCACTATTCTGCTGGTGCAGTCACTGTGTACATACATTACATTACTGATCCTGTACTGATCCCGAGTTACCTCCTGTATTATACCCCAGAGCTGCGCTCACTATTCTGCTGGTGCAGTCACTGTGTACATACATTACATTACTGATCCTGAGTTACATCCTGTATTATAACCCAGAGCTGCACTCACTATTCTGCTGGTGTAGTCACTATGTATATACATTACATTACTGATCCTGAGTTACATCCTGTATTATACCCCAGAGCTGCACTCACTATTCTGCTGGTGTAGTCACTATGTATATACATTACATTACTGATCCTGAGTTACATCCTGTATTATACCCCAGAGCTGCACTCACTATTCTGCTGGTGCAGTCACTGTGTATATACATTACTGATCCTGAGTTACATCCTGTATTATACCCCAGAGCTGCACTCACTATTCTGCTGGTGCAGTCACTGTGTACATACAGTTATATGAAAAAGTTTGGGCACCCCTATTAATCTTAAGCTTAATGTTTTATAAAAATTGGTGTTTTTGCAACAGCTATTTCAGTTTCATATATGTAATAACTGTTGGACACAGTAATGTTTCTGCCTTGAAATGAGGTTCATTGTACTAACAGAAAATGTGCAATCTGCATTCAAACAAAATTTGACAGGTGCATAAGTATGGGCACCTCACCAGAAAAGTGACATTAATATTTAGTAGATCCTCCTTTTGCAAAAATAACAGCCTCTTGTCGCTTCCTGCAGCTTTTAATGAGTTCCTGGATCCTGGATGAAGGTATTTTTGACCATTCCTCTTTACAAAACAATTCCAGTTCAGCTAAGTTTGATGGTCGCCGAGCATGGACAGCCCTCTTCAAATGATCCCACAGATGTTCAATGATATTCAGGTCTGGGGACTGGGATGGCCATTCCAGAACATTGTAGTTGTTCCTCTGCATGAATGCCTGAGTAGATTTGGAGCGGTGTTTTGGATCATTGTCTTGTTGAAAGATCCATCCCCTGCGTAACTTCAACTTTGTCACTGATTCTTGAACATTATTGTCAAGAATCTGCTGATACTGAGTGGAATCCATGCGTCCCTCAACCTTAACAAGATTCCCGATTCCGGCATTGGCCACACAGCCCCAAAGCATGATGGAACCTCCACCAAATTTTACTGTGGGTAGCACGTGTTTTTCTTGGAATGCTGTGATTTTTTGCCACCATGCATAACGCCTTTTTGTATGACCAAACAACTCAATCTTGGTTTCATCAGTCCACAGGACCTTCTTCCAAAAATAAATTGGCTTCTCCAAATGTGCTTTTGCATACCTCAGCCGGCTCTGTTTGTGGCGTGCTTGCAGAAACGGCTTCTTTCACATCACTCTCCCATACAGCTTCTCCTTGTGCAAAGTGCGTTGTATAGTTGACCGATGCACAGTGACACCATCTGCAGCAAGTTGATGCTGCAGCTCTCTGGAGGTGGTCTGAGGATTGTCCTTGACTGATCTCACCATTCTTCTTCTCTGCCTTTCTGATGTTTTTCTTGGCCTGCCACTTCTGGCCTTAACAAGAACTGTCCCTGTGTTCTTCCATTTCCTTACTATGTTCCTCACAGTGGAAACTGACAGGTTAAATCTCTGAGACAGCTTTTTGTATCCTTCCCCTGAACAACTATGTTGAATAATCTTTGTTTTCAGATCATTTGACAGTTGTTTTGAGGAGCCCATGATGCCACTCTTCAGAGGAGATTCAAACAGGAGAACAACTTGCAAGTGGCCACTTTAAGTAGCTTTTCTCATGATTGCATACACCTGGCTATGAAGTTCAAAGCTCAATGAGGTTACAAAACCAAAAAAAGTGCTTTAGTAAGTCAGTAAAAAGTAGGTAGGAGTATTTAAAACAAGAAAATGATAAGGGTGCCCATACTTATGCACCTGTCAAATTTTGTTTGCATGCAGATTGCACATTTTCTGTTAGTACAATAAACCTCATTTCAAGGCAGAAACATTACTATGTCCAACAGTTATTACATATATCAAACTGAAATAGCTGCTGCAAAAACACCAATTTTTATAAAACATTAAGCTTAAGATTAATAGGGGTGCCCAAACTTTCATATATCTGTACATTACATTACTAATCCAGAGTTACATCCTGTATTATACCCCAGAGCTGCACTCACTATTTTGCTGGTGCAGTCACTGTGTACATACATTACATTACTGATCCTGTACTGATCCTGAGTTACATCCTGTATTATACTCCAGAGCTGCACTCACTATTCTGCTGGTGCAGTCACTGTGTACATACATTACATTACTGATCCTGTACTGATCCTGAGTTACCTCTTGTATTATATCCCAGAGCTGCACTCACTATTCTGCTTGTGCAGTCACGGTGTACATTCATTACATTACTGATCCTGAGTTACCTCCTGTATTATACTCCAGAGCTGCACTCACTATTCTGCTTGTGCAGTCACTGTGTACATTCATTACATTACTGATCCTGAGTTACCTCCTGTATTATACTCCAGAGCTGCACTCACTATTCTGCTGGTGCAGTCACTGTGTACATACATTACATTACTGATCCTGAGTTACCTCCTGTATTATACTCCAGAGCTGCACTCACTATTCTGCTGGTGCAGTCACTGTGTACATACATTACATTACTGATCCTGAGTTACCTCCTGTATTATACTCCAGAGCTGCACTCACTATTCTGCTGGTGCAGTCACTGTGTACATACATTACATTACTGATCCTGAGTTACCTCCTGTATTATACTCCAGAGCTGCACTCACTATTCTGCTGGTGCAGTCACTGTGTACATACATTACATTACTGATCCTGAGTTACATCCTGTATTATACACCAGAGCAGCACTCACTATTCTGCTGGTGCAGTCACTGTGTACATACATTACATTACTGATCCTGTACTGATCCTGAGTTACATCCTGTATTATACTCCAGAGCTGCACTCACTATTCTGCTGGTGCAGTCACTGTGTACATACATTACATTACTGATCCTGTACTGATCCTGAGTTACATCCTGTATTATACTCCAGAGCTGCACTCACTATTCTGCTGGTGCAGTCACTGTGTACATACATTACATTACTGATCCTGTACTGATCCTGAGTTACATCCTGTATTATACTCCAGAGCTGCACTCACTATTCTGCTGGTGCAGTCACTGTGTACATACATTACATTACTGATCCTGAGTTACATCCTGTATTATACTCCAGAGCTGCACTCACTATTCTGCTGGTGGAGTCACTGTGTACATATATTACATTACTGATCCTGAGTTACATCCTGTATTATACTCCAGAGCTGCACTCACTATTCTGCTGTGTACATCCATCGCCAGATTGACCCCGGACCTGCCCATATATATATACACATACATACACCAACATAACCAAGAAATGTGTCTTTATTGGAGAAATGTATTGCAGGACTGTATAAACAGTAGTGATCGCTTTGTACATGTTCATTCGCTGCTGACAGGACGAGGCCGTACACCCTGCAATGCATAGTCGGATAATGGCTGCGGAAAAAACTACAACAAAAAGTCTTTGGATTTCTTCAAAGATAATAATACGTAGGACATCGACGTGGCAGCATGAGTTGGGCCCATGGAGCCTGCAGTTGACTGGCACCTGGAGGCTTAAAGGGATTGTCCATATGCACCATTGGGTGGGGTTAATGGGAGTTTTCTTCTCTTGCCAACAGCATCTCTCCCTGCGGAGGACGCAAATTGGAAGATTTTTGAAACTTGTCAAAAAAAAAAAAGAGAAGAACAAAACCCTGTCTGTTGCCCACAGCAACCAACCACTTCATATTCTCAGGAAATCTGAAAGTTGCACTTGTGAGTGGTTGCTATGGGCAACAAGGACAGTTATTCTCCACCAAGACCGTGTCATACATCAGCCTCAATGGCAATAACGGGTACCACGTAACGTGGATCCGCTGTCAGCTATCCTTCCTGGATGGACAACCCCTTTAAATGTGATCCTCCGAATAAAAAGTCTAAATTATACAGATGGTCTAAAAGGGATACTCAACTTTCTTAAGGTTTATCTTTTTTTAATTCCCTGTCGTATCGTAGACACATTTTATGGAGGCAGCCATTGAGTCTAACGCATACGAGGCTGGTGGCTGCTGGGAAATGTCATAAAAGGGGCTTCAGCCCCCAAAATGGCTGCTTCTATAGCTGGGCATTAATCTACACCTTTTAAGGCCTTTTATTACAGACACACCTATAACCAAGCGTCTCCGCAGCAGTAAACCCCCCACTATTATCTGACCTCCGTGCGCGGAAATAACCACGCCCACTTCAAAGGGGCGGGGCTTGCATATAACTTAGCGATTTTGCCTTTAAAGAATGCAGTTTAACCATTAATATTCCTGTGAACAGCCTTAAGGCCTATTACAACCCTATTACAACGCTACTAGAAAACCCCGCCCCCCACATGTGGGTGTGGCTTCAACCGCCTGCTTTCTAACTGGTTCCAATACTCCTCTCCAAACACAATTTAAGGGTTAACTCCACATCTCGGGTTTCCAGGTAAAAATCTGCCTAAAACACCAAGCGCCTATTTGTTACTTCTCTCGCACTGAAATTTTCTTCTCCATTCCCAACCAAAGGTAAACCAAAAAAAAAAAAAAAAAGTAGTGCATGGTGGGAGCTCAGGAGACGGCTGCCCAATCAAAGCTCTGCTCTTAAGTCACATGACCGGTGGGTGGAGCTAAATGGTTCGAAAGCAGCTTTGGCTGTGAGTGGAGGAGAAAACACAAAAATAACTCAAACCTGGTAGGAAATAGTAAAGCAAAGGATTTACACAAACTGTAGGC